>NC_134130.1:5136832-5776150 GCF_040939455.1 Microcebus murinus | reverse complement strand
TTTGATGTGCAGAATCATGCTGTTATTCCAGAATTGGGGCTGCCAAGGCTAACGATACAATGAGGCCCACGCCCCACGCGGTGGGGCAGAGCTGAGGCTCCCGGGCAGACCTGGGTTCTAATTCCTCCTCCACCCTACAGTGTGGCTGGGGCTGGCTCCTGTAAGACCCCTCGCCTCAGTTTTTCTGTCTGCACATTGGGACTAGTGACGCAATCGGTTGTAAAGAGCTGGCATGGAGGCGAAGTCAGACACGCACACGGAGCGGTTAGCAGATGCCTGACGCTTGATCCCAGCTACGCCGGCCCACCCAGCTGTCACCGCCCTCGGGGGCACAAGCTGGGCCGCCGCACGCCCCAGGCAGAGAGGGCAGGGCCAGGGTGGACAGCCACGAGCAGCCGGCCTTGGTCTCCTGGGACCGACGGAACTGCGAGGCACAGCCCGGTCTGTTCACCGTGAGTGCTGGGGCGTGAGGGGGCGTCAGGGGGCGTCTCCGGCACCAGCCCGAGGAGGAATGGGGCCCCCGTTTCACAGGTTCTGTCTACACATCCTGGACACGGTGGTCTAAGTGTCCCCACCCAGGGATGACACAAGCCTCTCCAATATGCGCCCTCGAATCAACTGCTTGGTCGCCCCCCCCAACACCTTCGCGGGGCGGCCACAGGGCACTGGCGGGCGCAGGGACATGCCCACGGACACAGTGGAGGTGGCAGAGACACGTACCCTTGCGCAGGGCCTTGGAGGCCGCGGGTCCCCTTGGCGTCTCTGGGCAGCCCTGAGCGTGCGCGCTGCGGCCGGCGGGGGCCTCGGGCTCAGGGGTGCGCTCTGCAGCTGGCGAGCCGGGGGTCTCGGGTGCAGGCTGCACGGAGGGGATGGGCTTCCCCAGCCTGGTGTGCAGCTTCAAGACCTGGAACCGCCCGGCCTCCGTCAGGGCCACGCTCAGGCGAGACGCCAGCCCCCCGAGGCGGGAAGGGTGTCCCCAGCACTTGCGGGCAAGGCGCCCAGCACAAGGCTCCGGCTGGACGGGGCTGCCCCGCGGGCTCCAGGCACGTGCTGACGGCCGCCTCGGACACGCCGGCCAGCTCTAGGCCTGACACGTGCTCACGGCTCAGGCCCGCCCTGCCCCACCCCGTGTGGCCTCCCTGACCCCCACACCGAGCCCCAGCCTAGCAGGGGCCAGACCAGGCGGGCCCACCCGGCCCCTCGGCCATGCCGTCCGCTCCTCCCTCGTGAGCCTGTCCCCAGCTGAGGGGGGGGTGAGGCCTGGGGGGCCAACGGGGGCCTGAGAGCTGGGGCAGTAGGACAGTGGGACAGGGACTTCCCAACCCTCCTGCTGGATGACACCACCGGGCAGGGAGCCCCCACATGGGGGCTCCATCTGCCCCCATAAGGTGACGTAACACAGGCCTGTGAAGGCCACAGGGAGACACTGGCATGAAGGCAGGAAGCGGAGGAGGAAGACCCCAGATGGGACATGCCGTGGGGTCCCACCACAGGACTGTCTGTGGCCACACCCAACACCAAGCTTTCCTGGAGGCCGGGGCGCGAGTCCAGGCATGGCTTCACACATTTGTGTGGTGAGTGGGGACCCTTTTTATTACTGGGACAGGGACTCGTGGACCCGGGGCAGGGGAAGCTCCTCTGGGCTCCAACGTCACAGGGCTGTCCCGGGGTCTCCCACGGGCTCCCCCAGGGCGGGGTGGGGGCTCGTACCTTCTGGTGCCTGGCGCCCCGGATGTGCGCCGCGTAGGCGTCCGCCCCGGTGCAGGACACGGCGCACAGCCCGCAGCGCAGCGGGCCCTGCCCCCCGAGCGGGCTGCCGTCGGGCCCCGCGCCCGTCTTCTGAGCCGCCTCCTTCTTCTTGTGCTTCTGCCCTTCCAGGTGCTGCCGGTAGGTCTGTGGCAGGGGCGAGAGGCGGCATGAGGGGGCGTCCACCCAGCGGACACCACCCCTGGCCCGAAGGCCACCTGCAGGCTTAGCTGGTGGGAACTCGGCTCGCGGGTGACAGAGGCCCTGTCCCCACACTGGCGCCCGAGAGCTTCAGGGGTCCTTGTGACGTCCAGCTATCGGCCTCGGAAGCTGGGACTACGAGGCACAAGGTTTCCTCCCTTTTCTGGAAACGGCTTCCCGAGGGAGCCTGCGCAGGGGACCACATGCGCAGCTGGCGGGGCTGCGGCCATGGGAAAGCCGGGCTTTCGGAATGTGGCCTCGGACACTGGGCAGGGGCACGTGCTGCCCGGATGACGCAGCGCCCGCTTCCTTTTTAGAAACCCGCTAAGAGCCGAGGGGCTCCACGTGGGGGAGGCTCCGCGTGGGGGAGTCACATGTTCCATCCGCCCAGGGTCACGCGGCCAGAGGCGGCTCTTCCCCACCCTCGGCCCGGCGGGGAGGTTTCCAAACGCCCTCAACACGTACACAGTCTCCTATGGTCCTCAGCCGCTGTCTGTATGTAATTTATTTGTTTTATTAAGAGACAGGGTCTTGTTCTGTCACCCAGGCTGGAGTGCAGTGACTTCATCATAGCTCACTGCAGCCTCCCACTCCTGGGCTCAAGCGATCCTCCTGCCTCAGCCTTCCCAGTAGCTGGGACTACAGGTACAGCCACCATGCCCTGAAAATTTTTAAATTTTTGGTAGAGATGGGATCTGGCTCTCGCCCAGGCTGGTCTCGAACTCCTGGCCTTAAGTGATCCTCCTGCCTCAGCCTCCCACAGTGCTGGGATTACGGGCGTGAGCCACTGCACCTGGCTTGAATTCTTGTAACTGCACGTGCACCTACAATTATCTCGGTAAAAATTTCAACTTAAAAAGTGCAGTATTAGCCAGGCGTGATGGCTCACGCCTGTAATGCTAGCACTCTGGGAGGCCGAGGCGGGCAGATTGCTCAAGGTCAGGAGTTCGAAACCAGCCTGAGCGAGACCCCATCTCTACCAAAAATAGAAATAAATTAATTGACCAACTAAAAATATATATACAAAAAATTATCCGGGCATGGTGGCGCATGCCTGTAGTCCCAGCTACTCGGGAGGCTGAGGCAGGAGGATCGCTTGAGCCCAGGAGTGTGAGGTTGCTGTGAGCTAGGCTGACGCCACGGCACTCACTCTAGCCTGGGCAACAAAGTGAGACTCTGTCTCAAAAAAAAAAAAAAAAAAAAAAAAGTGCAGTATTAGCAAAAATCCAGGAAGGAGAGCTGACGTCTCTGAGGCACGTCGCCTGCAAGCCAGCGCTGTGCTGAGGGCCGACCCGTTTGGGCACCATGACCACCTGGGAAGGCAGATCCTGGCACCACATCCCACCCCGTGAGGAGAGAGGCTCAGAGAGGCCACGCTGCCAGCTCTGGTCACTGCAGGGTGGGCTGGGCCACCAACCCAGGGGCCAGGCTGTGGTCGGCCAGGAAAGGGTGATGGGTGGGAGGGCCCAGCTGGCCCTGAGCTGGGCCCCGCCCCTCCCCTCAGCTGTGTGTGTGTGTGTGGGGGGGGGCTGATGAGATTTTCTGGAGGCTTCTTGCACGTCCCCAGAGCCAGCGGTTGCACGCTCAGTGTCTCCCCTCGGCCCAGAGCATATTAAAAACAAAGGAACACGAGGATGTGACTGAGCTCTAGGGTCTAATTATCTTCCCAGATAAGGAGCCCACGACTCCAGCTCGGTTATGCCCGGGCTCTGCGACCTCAGGCTTGAGTGTTCCCTGAAGAGAGCTTCACTTGTGTGTCCCCAACACACACCGCCCTGCAAACACACATGTGTGCAGGAGCACACACATGCATGCACATAAGCACATGCATACATGAACATGCATGCACATGCACACATAAGCACAGGCACATGAATGTGCACACACATGTGCACCACGTGCAAACACGTATGCACATGTACACGTGCACACACGTACACACAAATGCACATGCTTTAGGCTCAGCACAGTGTCCGGCTCCTGTGTCCAGACGGCCCCCAGAGATGCCACCGCCAGCCGCCTTGGTGTCCGAGACCAGGCCAGCAGGGCCACTGTCAATGCCGGGCCCAGCTCCGTTTCTTCCACTGGGGCCCCGGTGGGGCCACTTTAAGGCCATTCTGACGTGCACTTCGCGGTGCAAGTTCACTAACAGGCCTGGCGTTGGCAGGCGGCAGCCCCGTCCCTGGCGACACACTCGGCTCTGACCTCGGCCCTGCCTGGGGGGGTGGCTGACCTGGGGGCCCGCACAGCTGATCTTGCAGATGTCGCAATAGTGGAGCTGGGGCTGCCTGGGGCCCTGCTGGGCTTTCGGAGGCTTGTTGGGTGACGGTAGCTTCGAGTCGGGCCCAGGGCTGCTTCCAGAACCATCCACGGGTGACGAAGGCTGCCTGGGTGGCGGCTGCTGGGGGGGCTCTGGGGGAGGCGGGGGCGGAGGACAGTGGAGACGGGCTGCAGGGTACACCAGCACGTCGTAGCCGGGGTAGTTCGGACCTGAGGGGCAGGGAGACAGTGAGAGGGAGAGCGAGCGGGGAGACGCGCCAACCCCGCCCGCGACCGCAGGAGCAGACAGACCCCTGCCCACGCGGGCGCCGGGCCGCAGGGACACTCGTCCTACCTGTGTACAGGGCGTGGGCGGGGTCGTAGGAGGGCGCAGGGTAGGAGGGCACGGTGGACGCCTCAGGCTGGACACTTGTCACCGTGGGGTAGACGTAGTCTGAGATTGAGGCACCCTCTGGCTGCCCGGCTTCCGCCAGGGGCACCTGTCTCGAGGGCTGCGCGTGGCTGTGACCACCCCAGGGGCTGGGCTGCTCGTGGCCGCCTGTGGTCCCTACGAGACAGGCACGGGCTCCCGCAGGGCCAACCCGCCACTGCCCCCGCTGTGGCAGGTCACCCCCACCCCCGTTGGCCCCGGCCTGTGGATGGGCCGGACTCAGTGCGCGGGACCACGCTAGACATCTGAGCTGGGCCTGGGTCCCACATGACTCGCGAGTGACCTTCGCCCGCCACCCCCTTCCCAACTCCGCTTCCTCCCGTGCCACGGGGAGAAGGGCTGTGCCCGGAACCCGCTGCCACGTGTCCCCCGGCTCTGACACCCGCGTCCGCCACACACCCTACCTCCTGCACCCCCGGGAAACCTCCCTTGAAAAAAATTATTTTAGTTTTCATTTTCAGTTCTCACACTGTCACACCCGATGGCCTGCCACCCTGAGACTTTAGGACGAGCACAAGAACACAGCCCCGACAGCCAGATGGCCCCAGCCCCGCCTGCGAGTCTAGACCGTCTGGGTCTCGACGTCACTGAGGCTGTCCCTGTGCCGCGGGGACGACCCACCTGGCTGGTGGAGCGCGCCCGGGGCCGTGTGTCCGGCGGGGCGGGCAGCAGGCTGCAAGTGCCGCTTGTCCCCGTCACTGCTGGTGGCTGCCGACCGTCCGACGCTGTCACCGCCCTGTGTGGGGGTGCCCGAGGGAGAGTCACAGACGGCTAGGGAAAAGCCACTCCGGGCCACAGGTGAGGCCACACTTGTTCATCCCCGCAGGACACCTCTGCGTCACCGGGTCCCTTTGTGGGCAGGGCCCCAGGGGCGAGGAGGGCGAGGGTGTCCCGGTCTGTCTGGGGCCACATGGCCAAGGCCGACTGCCCCGACCAGGGAGGGGCCCCCAACCCACGAGACCCTCCTCCTCCTTCAGGGCCACCCCCTGGGTAACACGGCTCTGTGGGCCACTGTCCCCCAAAGCTGCCTGGGGCTCCCCTTTGGAGGTGGCAGTGCGGCAGTTTTCCCCCTGCTCCCTGAGGGAGCGACTCTGGTCTGATCCTTCCCCACCTCTTGCACACAGAAAACGCCAGAAGGAAAGGTCATGGTGGAGACGCCATAGAGAAAGGGCTCAGACAGGGGAAGCCCACCGCGCCCACCCACACGACGGCACCGATGTTGTCCAGCGACTCTGGGCACAGAAGAGAGGGGTACCTGGTAGGCGGCCGTGGCGGTGGGCGTGGGGCCGGGTTCTTGGCGCTGGGTGCTGGGAGCAAAGTCCTGGCCCTCGTGGGGCGGGTGCCCGCCGTGCCCCACTGGGGCGGCTGGGGGCAAGGCCTGGCCCGCGGCGGGGCCCATTCCAGGAGCGGGCTCGGGAAGGGCTGGCGGAGGCGGGACGCTGGAACCACAAACACACACAGGAGCCGACTGGATCAGACCCGGTTCCGGGGCGCACCTGAGCAGGTGCAGGCGTTCCAGCTGACACTGGACGCGAGCCGCACGGCTTCCCTTCCTATAGCACGTCCCGTGACCCTGAACATCGTGGAGGCCTTGCCACGAGCCCACGCACAGTCTGAAGCGCTTTTCACAGATTAACGCAATCTCACAACGTTGCCGTGAGGCTGGGACTGTCCTTGTACCTGATTTACAGGTGAGAAAACCGAGGCGCCCTACGTAGCAAAGTCGGGACTCAAACCTGTTCCACCACTTCCCAGATAACCTGCTCGTGGGGCGGGTCTTTTTCCGAACATCAAGAGTCTCCAAAGAAAGTTGAACTTGAACAGGAGGGTCATTCCTCACGCCTGTAATCCCAGCACTCTGGGAGGCCGAGGCAGGAGGATCGCTTGAGGCCAGGAGTCTGAGACCAGCCTGAGCAAGAGGAAGACCCCGTTTCTACCAAAAATAGAAAAAATTAGCCGGGCATGGTCTGTAGTCCCAGCTACTGGGGAGGCTGAGGCAGGAGGATCGCTTGAGCCCAGGAGTTGGAGGCTGCAGTGACCTGTGATGAGGCCGCTGCACTCCAGCCTGGGCGACAGAGCGAGACTGTTTCAACAATAAAGAAACTGAGGTTCCTGCGTCCTGGAGGGAAACCACGGAGGGGCCATGGCGCGCACAAGTGGGACAGGAACTTGGCGTAGGACAAGTGCGACGGGCGCGCCAGGACGGGAAAAGTCCCCTGTACATTCCCATAGGGAGTGAGCGCTGGGCCCCTCCGCTAGGCTGCTTCCTTCAGGGTTTTTTTTAGAAATGTGAATTTTTAAATTCTATTTTAAATCTCACCAGCAGAAAAATCACTTACATTTTTGGAACAAGGAAGACCATCTTTTGGCTAAGTTAAAAAAAAAAAATGTCACTATGGGCCTTCTGAGGCACCACCAAGTGGCCTGAGGCATTTTAAAGATCAATCGTGTTGCTCTTGCTGGCTGCACGCTGAGAAACTGTGCTTGTCCAGGACGGGAGGAATCCTTGGTTATCCAGGACCGAGTTCATTCAGGCAGGGAGGACAGACACTGACTGGGGACCGGGCTTCCTTCTGGGGTGACGAATGTATTCTGGAGTTAGAGGTGATGGTCACACGACATTGTGAATGTGCTAAGTGCCACTGATGTGTGCACAGGTGGCTCAATGCCAGGTGCATTTAGCTAGGTGCCATTCTAGCAGCTGGGAGCCGAAGGACCAAAGTCCCGTCCTTGTGGAGGGACGTGGTGACACCCAGGGGCAGATGACTAATAAGCAGGATAATCGACCAGTCTATAGGGCGGTGGGAAGATTCTAGATGCTGTGGAGGAGAGCGAAGCACAGACAGGGGCTGAAGTGTCAGGGGCCGCGTTTCTCCGTGGGGTGGCGGGGAGGAGGGGGCGCAGCTTGGGGAACGCCAGGGAAGCACATTTGGGCAGACGAAGCTCTTCCTGCGAAGTGGGCAGAATCTGGACTGTTCCAGAAGGCAGCGTGGCCGAGCAGAGGTCGGGGAACGGCTGGGGTGGGTGGGTCTCACGGGCCAGCGGCGCAGGGGCTTCAGCTGTTGCCCTGAGACCCCGGAGATCCCGCAGAGGAGGGGCACGCTCTGCCCGTGGTCGAGCCTCTTTGGCTGAGGGGCCGGGAACAGGTTGAAACGGGGGCAGGAGCAGACGAGTGGAGGCCCGGAGTGCGGGCGAGAGGCTGTGGCGGCGGCAGGGAGCAGTGCGGGGGGTGGGCTGAGGGTGGGGAGGAAGAAGGGACGACCCCCAAGCTTGGGGTCACGCCTGCAGGTGGCCCTGCTGCAGGGAAGGCGGCGGGATGTCGGGGTTTAGGAGACATCTGGGCGGGCCTGACGTCCACACAGGAGCTGCAGGTCAAAGGACAGAAGGTGACGAGATGACAGAAGCAGACGGGAGCGTTGGGACCACGAGCCAAGGAATGCCACAGCGGCCAGGAGAGGAAGAGGCAGGAAGGGGCCCAGGAAGACTGTGGGACCTGTGACCTCAAGAACTCTGAGACAGTAAACTAGCGCCGTTTCAAGCCACCAGGCTCGCGGAAACCCCTCTATGAGGGGCCAAAGAGCAAATGTTTCAGGCTCTACAGGCCACCTGCGCTCTGCTGCTGTCTGACTACGTTGGTTTCGCGGAGCCCCTTAAATGCCGCCAGCTCAGGGCCAGGCGACAGCAGGCCGGAGCGCTGGTCTGGGTGGCACGTCGGCGAGGACGCCGAGGCCCGTGCTCTGGAAGGTCCGGCTACGTCAACACTGCATGTCGCCGAGGACAGCAGCAGAACCGCTGGGGACACAGCCTGGACGTGGGATCCCCAAGGCCTGAGAGGGGATGGTGACGCCCGAGTCAGGGTCTGAGGCCCTGAGAGTGACGCTGGGGGTGGGGGTGGGGGCGAAGTCAGAAAGTCGCACGGAAGAGGAGGGAGGCAGGGCCGGGGCTGTGGGGAGAGCGAGCCGTCCTTGTGTTGGCCACGTTTTTTTATTATTTCATGTCTTGTGACGTTTGCTGGCACGCCCGCACAGCCAAGTCTTAAGAGCTGTCAAAGGGCCTGGCAGGGGCACCCGCCACACACAGGTCCCCCGGCCCCGAGTCCGCTCCCAGCCCTCCCGTCTCTAACGCCCGCACAGGAGCCACTCTGCCCGCCCTGTCACCCCAGGGCCAGTGTCTCGGCCCATCTGTGCGGCTACAACGGACACCAGACGGGGCAATTTATAAACAAGTTTATTTTGTCGTAGTGCCGGCGGCCGGGAAGCTGGGGGTCAAGGCGCGGCACCGGGTTTCCGGCGAGGGTCTTCGCGCTGCGTCCTCCGGGAGAGCGAGCGAGCCAGCCCGGCCCGGCCCGGCGCTGCCTGGCGCCTCTGTGCTAAGGGCCCAAGTCCCGCTCGCTCGTGAGAGAGGGACCCGCGGCCTAACCACCTAACGCCAGCACGCTGCCAACACCTACACGTTCAAACCACAGCCGCAGGCACCAGGTGACCAGAGCCACCCCTGCAGCCCAGAGCCCCCGGGAAGGTGCAAACTGGCCAGCCCTGAGCTGCGGCCTGCCCAGGGCTCACCCACATTCCCGCTCCTGCCTCCCACCGGCCCCCCGCTGGCTCGCAGGGGGCCCTGCGTGGTGTGGCCACCCCTCCTCCTGGGAAATGTGTGGTAAATTCTTCTTGCAGCTGTACTGGCCTCCCTGCGTTGCCACGTAACCACAGCCGTGAGCTACAGCCCCGCAGGCAACGGGACATCCCTGCGGCACGGAGGTGCAGACGAGGCTGGGCGTGTGACGACACTGTGCTGCGTGGGGACGGGATCGCAAGCTCAGGAACTGGAGGAAAATCCCAGCCCAGCGGGATGGGCATGGGGTCTGGAGCCAGACAGCCCGGCTTCCCATCCTGGCTCTGCCCACTGCGGGGCCTTGAGTGAGCAACTTTCTCTTTCTCAGCCTGTTTACTCACCTGTAAAATGGGACGATGTGGCAGTTAAACAAAACTCTCGTAACACAGGGCCCAGCACAGTAGCAGCTTACAACGTAGCCGGGGTTGCCAGAGCTTCCAATTTTGTTTTTAGAAACAAAGTCTTGCTCTGTCGCCCAGGCTGGAGCGCAGTGGTACAATCACAGCTCACTGCAGCCTCCAACTCCTGGGCTCAAGGGATCCTCTCACCTCAGCCTCCTGAGTAGCTGGGATTATAGGCGTGCGCCACCACACCTGGCTATTTTCTTTTTTTTTTTTTTGGTAGGGACAGGGTCTCACTATGTTGCCCAGGCTGGTCTCGAACCTCTGGCCTTAAGTGATCCTCCCGCCTTGGCCTCCTACAGTGCTGGGATTATAGGCTTGAACCACCACGCCTGACCCAGAGCTTCTAATATTAAGCGATGCTAAAAATCAGGGTTTTTGTGAGATCTCCCAATTTTTAAAAGCTGACAATTCAAATAAAACAAGGGAAAAGCCTCCGCGCAGGCCACAGAAAGCAGGGGTGAGGCGCACATGCAGCCTGCAGGCTGCCAATTCTCCATGTCTGACTTGTGCTGAGGAGCAGAGAGTAGTAGTCGGGGAACAGTAAGAGTCACTACATCGGTGACAGCTGCTGTCTCTGTGATGACAAGGACCGGCGCCGGGAAGGGAGCGTGCAGGCAGGAAACTGGGGGAAGCAACGGACCCGGGCGCTTGGGCAAAGCAGTATGTGACCCCAGCTGTGTCAACGCACTTGTTTTTCTTTTTCCCAACAACCTGAAATGCTACAAAGAGCTACAAAGATGCGTATTTACCAGCCCTGCCTGGAATTCTCACCTGTGGGCCCCGGGATAACGTCTTTTGATGGCTTTTTGGTCTGTTTGTTTTGGAAAGTCTAACTCTTTGGGGTACATCTTCTAGATTAGATCTTGGAATGCAAAGGTGACAAAACCCATTGATATCATTTAATTCACACAGTCACCAAACTCAAGGGGACCCTGAGGCCCGGAAGACGGAAGGGATTCCTCCAAGGAGTCCAGGTCCCCTTCCTTTGGGACGTGCTCTCACTTGCTCCGAAGGGACAGGTCAGACCGTGAGTGCAGGCCTCGCTGTGGAAGGACACCAGTGTGGAACCACAGTGAGATGCAGGATTCAGGGACGGCCTGGAAGACCGGTCACCCTGTTTGCACATGCCGAGGATTTGTGTTGAACATCGCGCTGAATAACTCAATGAGAACACAAAAAAATGAGCCGAAAACATTTAGTGTCCGAGAAAAAAAAATCAAGCGGGTAAAAAAGCTTTTCCTGGAATCACAGGGCTGAGAACCTCGTTCCGTTGCGGTGACGGACTCGCTTCCGCGACAGCTCAGCAGCGACTCGCCTGTCAGCCCGGGCACAGCGCCGCAGCAGGGCACACGCGCCAGCCGAAGTCCCGGCGGAGAGCGGCCGCCCGTGCCGCGCTGAGACAAGGCCCGCCCCGCGCGGCTCTGGCGCAGTCCTCCGGGGGGCCTGCGAGCATGCGCAGGCGGGCTGGCGCTGCCCGGGGGTCTGCAGAGCCCACTCCCACGTGCAGCGGCAAACGCCGGTGTGATCACGGGGACGCGCCAGGCACAGCGCGCGCAGATCTGTCTTACTGGCAGTAAGATCCGGTTTCAGAGACCGGCTGCGCACTCGCGCATGCGCACGCGCACACGGCCATTATCCCTGATTTTGGTCTGAATTAGACGGTGCCACCCGGCTCACGTGAATGAGCCACTTGAACAAGGCAAAGCCTCGACCACAACCCAAACCGGTGCTGACTCTGGACGCAGAGCCCTCAGGACCGCCCGATGTCCAACCCGGCGGGACGGGAGGGTCCTGTCGGCTGGGCGCCGCCCCGCCCCGCCCCTTTGAATCACCGGGTGCATCCGGGCCACTGTGCACTCGGTCCTCCAGCGATAAGGCTTTTCCCACATGAAACGGGGACAGACTTCTGAGGGATCCGGCTGGGACATCTTTACTTCCCAGCGCCGCGGGGCTGGGCGCTTTCTCAGCTTACCCACCCTGGGGAGGGTTTTCTTAATGTCTGAAGAATGCAGCCCCGACCACAGACCTGGCCCGCCCGGCCAGGTGACGGTGTACCGAATGGAAACGACAGGGTCTCCCTACCAGCAGGCACCACGTCTACGCGGACGTGGTCAAGGCTGGGTTGGCCACGTAGCCACCATCTCCCCAGCCTCACGTAAACCCCACTGCACAGCAAGGAGCTGGCTGGGGAGCCACGCAGTCCTGACTCCTAGCCCCTGACTCCTAGCCAGACCCTCCATACCTACTGCACCCCTGGGCCTCACTTTTCTCATAAGCAAAATGGGCACAATAACACCCACCTCAACGGATGACGGTGAGGACTCAATGGACATAGAGTGCCCGGGACTTACATAGTGCAGAGAACCAACAACCAGCAACTGTCACCATTACCCGTCGCCCTCAGAGCCTCACGGGGTCCGAGCCGGACCACCAACTCCCGACATTCTGCAGGGGAAGGAATTCAGCTTGAAATTGATGCTGGAAGTTACAGAGCTCCTCCTGACAGGAAATCAAGTGTTCGCCCAGATCCAGCCGTCCTCGTGTTTCGCTTTAACAAGAACCCGAGGGCACAGCAGCCGGCTGTGCGACACTGGGGGAACTGTGACAGGACAGCGGAGACGCCAGCCTGGCACTCTCCGCCGGTCTGGACTGTCAGTGTGCAGCTCTGGGCTGTCGGTGTCCTCGTGACAGACAGACCCTGCTGGGTTTCCTTGGCCTCAACCACGCGAGGCAGTCGGTGCTCATTAGACGCCACTGTCCGCTTCGATTTTCCGCGTGGGCTCAATCCATGATTCTGAACACCTGCAGCACTAACTCAAACCCTAACAAGGACTCATGAGATCCATAAGACCATGGCTAGGGACGGTGGCCACACCTGCACTCCCAGCACTTTAGCAGCATTGCTTGAGGCCAGGAGTTTGAGACCAGCCTGGGCAATGTAGCAAGACCCCATCTCTATAAAATATAGAAAAATTAGCTGCGTGTGATGGTGCCACCTGTAGTCCCAGCTACTCGGGAGGCTGAGGCAGGAGGATCGCTTGAGCCCAGGAGTTCAAGGCTACAGAGAGCTGTTATTACACCACTGCACTCCAGCCTGGGCAACAGAGTGAGACCTTATCTCTAAAATAAGTAAATAAATGAATTAATTGATAACAAAACAAAATTTTAAAATAGAGATTTGTAAGACCATAATAAAGAAAATAAATGATAATCAACATTAATGATAGGCACTTGCAAACTTTTTTATGCCGTTCAGAGTGAATATGCATTCAGTTCTCATTGGCCAACAGCTGAACAGCTCAGGCCCGCCCTGCTGCGGGTGGCAAAATTGGGAATGTTCCTCACCAGGGCTATGGTTAGCAGTTTTATAAGACAAGAAAGCCCACTCAACACTCTGCAGAAATAAACTGTCGTCTTTGCTTTGGCAATTCAAGAAATGGACTTTCCAAGCACTGCTGTCTAAATCTACCAGAAAGCTGGTACTCATGAGACCAGCCATCCAACGAGCTTTCCTAGGGCACGGGACATAAAGCACATGTACTTTAAAAGCGGCCAAGTTTCCAAGCAAAAGTCGTTTCTCCCAAAGAGAGAATTTCTGGTTAATTTAAAATCATTCAAATAATGCAGATGATCTTGTGTCATGGTCTGATGAGACCGAAATGTATTTTGCTATGATTCTACTCTTTTCACAAGGAGTAACACACTGTCTTGGAGATGATTCTAAAGACAGACTCCACACGTGGTTCGTGACACTTTTACACCCTGGTTACATGTATATTATCGCCTAAATCATCAGGATACAGACGGTGGCTGCACTAACATGAGGAAGTACAAATCCCAATCAGTAATTGAGCAGGTGACATAGATATCTACTGCTGCTCAGTAATTACCTATTTGAAGAGCGTAAACATTCAATTTCCCCTCCAGAAGATAACCCAAATGGAAAGCATGACATTAGTGATTGTCCACATCTGACTGAAGAACATGACTGGCGAAAGAAAGAAAAAGAGAGAAAGAGGAAACAAGTTTCTGACAATGGGCACTGGAGGGCGGGGTGGGGAAAAAAAAGAAGAAAGAGCTAGCAAGGAAAGAGAGAGGCCAGGTGTTTCCAAGCGTCCCGTCTCCTACATCCTGTGACTAGCTGAGCCCTGCCTCAGAATACCTTTAAGGGTGAAGGAAACCAAAGACAAGACAAAATAAAAATTAAATGCCCTGTTCCAGGCAAACAGCAGGTGACAGAGACTTTCCTTGACAGAAAATCCATGATTAGCCAAATATTGCACCGCAGAAACCGCTCCGGGTGCGGAAAACATTAGGTTGCCTCCTAATCTCCACTGTCCTCGTGTCTAAGCCCTGGCAGGTTTCTCTATGGCTCCACGAGAAAGACCACAGCAGAATCTCAACCATCACTCTCCACAGCATGAGATTGAAACAGTAGCCTCAGTCTACCTCTGACGCACTGAAATAGAGTGTTAATGACAGGTGTGGTCATCTATGAAATGGAGTAGTAATGAAAGGTGAGGTCATCTACTAATACTGGGTGCCTAAGGGGTGGCTGGCATCTCTGGGGGCTCAGCAAAGGGCTGTGAGAAATACCAGCTGGAAACTGCCACAGGGGTCTTGGGTGACAGACAGACTGACGACAGAAGAGTTGCTCCAAGGAGTACAGAGAAGGGTGGGGAGTGTGGTTGCATATCTGGGTTACAGACCTACCCCCTCCCACCCTGCATCCCTACCTACTGAGCCCTCCTGCCCTGCGGGTTCCCAGTCTTTGCCCCCCATCTCTCCTTCAGCCCCCCTCCCCTCCCCAATGCCTGGGTCCACATCCTATACTAGGTCGTAAATATCCACATACCCAGGTGGAGCTCAATCTCCTTCCTCACTGTCGCGGCAGGGGCCCAGCTCCCTGGAAACCTCCGGTGCCCACCGGTATTGGGCCTCAGGACCTTGCCCCATGCTGAGTCTGCTCCCCACCAAGTCTCGGCCTCCCCCTCCATCTCTGCCCCTCTCTCTGTCACCTCCGAGGTCCCTGTCTTCCCGCCCCAGGTCTCTTCCCCTGCCAGGTCAGGTCCCCTCAGGACTCTGCTTTCTTCCCTCCTACCCCCAGCAGGGGTCAGCTCCCGCCCCTGCCCGCCCGGCCAGGTACGCCCCCTAGATCTCCACCTTCTCCCCAGGGCCCAGCCCGGCCTCCATCCCCACCATGGCCCCCCGGCCCTCCCAGGTCAGGAGCCCCCTCCCCGCTCCCCCTGACACAAGTCAGCGTCCCAGCCGCGTCCCGCCAGTTCCGACCCACAAGCTGCCCTGCGGCTCCTCACAGCGCGGCTTCTCCGGCCCGGGGTCGGGGCCTGGGCTGGGCGCGGGGGGCGGGGGACGGGGGACGGGGGAAGGGCCAGGCGGGCGGGCGGCGGGGCCGTTACCTGTGCTGCGGGCCGGCAGCCTGCCCGGAGCCGCAACAGCTACTCGCTGCCATCTTGGCGTCTTCCCGGAGCCCGGCGAGGCCCGTGACGTCACGGCCCCGCCCCCGAGCCGCGTGCCCCTCGCGCCCCGCCACGCGCCCCAGGCCCCGCCCCCTTGCGCGAAGCTCGTGCCCTCCCACTTCCTTCTCTGCCAATGGGGGACGCTGTCTCGAGCCCTGCCCGTGAGGAAGCCCCGCCTCCTACTTAGAGCCCCGCCTTCTCGTTGGCCACTCAGATGTGGAGAGCTGTCCCACCCCTTGCTCGGAGCTCCGCCTTCCCTTTGACCACCTATATGGGGAAGTCTGTATCCTAGCCCCGCCCCCTAACTCAAGTCCCGCCCCTTACTCAGAGCCCCGCCTTCCCTTTAACCACTCAGACGGTGGCTGTATTCAAGCCCCGCCCCCCCTCTTCTAGTCCCGCCCCTTGCTTGGAGCCCCGCCTCTCCTTTGACTGCTCACATGTCAGCGTCTCTGCGCCCCAGGCCCACCTTGGACAGCGTCCTTGCGCTTCCTGCTCGCGAGCTGGTCCTGTCCTACAGGGTCCTGGCAGCCACTTGAGTGTCCCCTCCTACACGGGTGGTCTTTCCCTTTGTCCCAGATGGGGGGGTTGGGAGCCCTGCTGACCACCCTCTGGCTGGGCGGACAAGGCCAAGTCCCCAGTGTCCCTCCCGCACCCCCTGGCCGCCAGCTTTTTTTTTTTTTTTTTTTTGGCCACCAGCTTTTATGTGGGGACTTCGAAAGGCCCACGCGGTGCCCCAGATTCAAATATCCGGTGCCTCTACGTTGGTGGTTCTCAACCAGGAGCAATTTGCCACCAAGGGAGGCTTGGAGCTGTGTGGAGACATTTGTGGTTGTCACGACTTAGAGGGGTGATGCTGTCATCGAGTGGGCGCAGGCCAGGGAGGCTGCTCAGCAGCTGGCAGTGCCCAGAGTGCCCCACCACAGAGAGTGACGCGGCCCCATGTGTCCCAGCGCCGTGGTGGAGAGGTCGTGTTCCAGTCGTGGCCGGTTTGGAGAGATACCGAATGAGCCGCCTACCGTGGGCTGGGCCATTTGCGGGATGCGGCAGGAAGCGACACGGCCATTGTGCCAGCCCTTGAGGAGCATAGAAGCAGGGAGGCCGATCTTAATCAAACTTTGCATTACCATTATGGTACTTTAAAAGCTAATAACAGCTTTATTGAAATATAATTCACATATCATACAACTCACCCATTTAAAGTGTGCAAGTCAATAGTTTTCAGTATATTCATAGAGTTAGGCAAGAACCACCACTGTCAGATTCCAGAACGTTTTCATCACCCTAAAAAGAAATGCCATATTCATTAGAAGTCACTCCCTGTTCCTCCTTCCCCCCAGCCCACGGCAACCACTAATCCACTGCCTGTCTTCATGGATTCGCCTGTTACGGGCATTTCGTATAATGGAGTCACACACTAGATGTCCTTTGGTGTCTGGCTTCTCTCCCCGAGCATGATGTCCTCAAGGTCCCTCCCCATTGCAGCCTGTGTCAGAGACACATTCCTTTTATTGGCTGGGCAAGGTGGCTCAGGCCTGTAATTCCAGCACTTTGAAAAGCTAAAGCAGGAGGATCACTTGAGCCAGAAGAGTTAGAGACCAAATTGGGCAACATAGTGAGACCTCATCTCTACAAAAAAATTAAAAATCTGCCAATCATGATGACGCCTGTAGTCCCGGCTACTGGGGAAGATGAGATGGGAGGATCGCTTGAGCCCAGGAGTTGGAGGCTGCAGTGAGCTGTAAGTATGCCAGTGAACTCCACCCTGGATAATAGTATGAGAGTATGTCTCAAAGAAAAGAGTCTCGGCCAGGTGTGGTGGCTCACACCTGTAATCCTAGCACTCTGGGTGGCCAAGGTGGGTGGATTGCTCAAGGTCAGGAGTTCAAAACCAGCCTGAGCAAGAGCAAGATCCCACCTCTACTAAAAAATAGAAAGAAATTAATTGGCCAACTGAAAAAAAAAAGAAAAGAAAAAAGTCTTGTCCTATTAACTTTTGTTTTGCTTAAGTCTTTCAAATCTTTTGGCTTTTTTGATTTTTTTTTTTTTTCTGAGACAGAGCTCTGTTGCCTGGGCTAGAGTGCCGTGGCGTCAGCCTAGCTCACAGCAACCTCAAACTCCTGGGCTTAAATGATCCTTTTGCCTCAGCCTCCCAAGTAGCTGGGATTACAGGGATGCACCACCATGCCCAGCTAATTTATATATATATATTTTTTTTTTTTTTTAGTTGTCCAGCTAATTTCTTTCTGTTTTTCTTTTTGTTTAGTAGAGACAGAGTCTCACTCTTGCTCAAGCTGTTTTCAAACTCCTGAGCTCAAACGATCCACCCTCCTCGGCCTCCCAGAGTGCTAGGATTACAGGCGTGAGCCACCGCGCCTGGCTTCTGGCTTTTTGACAATGAAGTATCGCAAGAGAGTTAGAGTAAAAAGCACATTGGCTGGCTGTCGAAGAGTGGTGTTCCTTTGTCACCTTATAGTGACCAGATACAGGGATAGTTATTTCTTGGACAGATGCCATGGAGAGCCCAGGGTGCTAAGAGAAGCCACATTTGACGATTTAGTAGATGGCATTCTTCCATCTGTGTCTTCACGACCACGTGTGGCCACTAGGTATGGTCTGGTGGGTCTGGCCAATGTGGCCTCCCCTGCCATGTCCTGGCCAAGATCCAGCGTGGTAATTACCCATGGCCTCCCTCCAAGTCCCCGCTGTTCTAATTAGGTAATGAGGGCTGCATCCTGGTCACCAAACTGGGCTTGTTGTCGTGTTTTCTCTGGGTGGCATAATATCGTTTTTCCTATTATTTATTGCTAGCATTGTGCTAAGTACTTTCTATGCACAATCGGATCTAGTCCTCACAGCAGCTCTCAGAAGTAGATACAGTCAATTCTCACTAGTTCTGCTCCACAAAGTCGCTATGAACACTGAGCTTGCGAATACTGACTATCACTCCTAAGGGAAACACGGGTTAGATTCCTGCCAGCTTCTGGTCACCACATTTTTGCCAACTGATCAATACTCATTTTATGTCTGTTTCTGTTTAAAGAGAGCTTATTTAGCCAGGTATGGTGGCTCATGCCTGTAATCCTGGCACTGTGGGAGGTCAAGGCAGAAGGACCACTTGAGGCCAAGAATTTGAGACCAGCCTGGGCAACATAGCAAGACCCCAGTTTCTACAAAAAATAGAAAAATTAGCTGGGTGTGGTGGTGCACACTTGTAGTCCCAGCTACTCCGGAGCTGAGGCAGGAGGATCACTGGAGCCCAGGAGTTCAAAGCTGTAGTGAGCTGTGATGATGCTATTGCACTCCAGCCTGGACAACAGAGCAAGACCCTGTTCAAGAAAGAAAGAAAGAGGCCGGGCGCTGTGGCTCACGCCTGTAATCCTAGCTCTTGGGAGGCCGAGGCGGGCGGATTGCTCAAGGTCAGGAGTTCAAAACCAGCCTGAGCAAGAGCGAGACCCCGTCTCTACTATAAATAGAAAGAAATTAATTGGCCAACTGATATATATAGAAAAAATTAGCCGGGCATGGTGGTGCATGCCTGTAGTCCCAGCTACCCGGGAGGCTGAGGCAGAAGGATCACTCGAGCCCAGGAGTTTGAGGTTGCTGTGAGCTAGGCTGACGCCACGGCACTCACTCCAACCTGGGCAACAAAGCGAGACTCTGTCTCAAAAAAAAAAAAAAAAAGAAAGAAAGAAAGAAAGGGAGGGGGGAGAAAAAAAGAGAGAGAAGAAGGAAAGAAGGAAGGAAGGGAGGGAGGGGGGAGGGAGGGAGGGAGGAAAAGGCGCCGCAGCTCACACCTGTAATCCTAGCACTCTGGGAGGCCGAGGTAGGAGGATCGTTTGAGGTTAGGAGTTCCAAACCAGCCTCAGCAAGAGCAAGACTCAGTCTCTACTAAAAATATAAAGAAATTAATTGGCCAACTGAAAACATATAGAAAAAATTAGCTGGGCGTGGTGGCCCATGCCTGTAGTCCCAGCTACTCGGGAGGCTGAGGCAGGAGGATCGCTTGAGCCCAGGAGTTTGAGGTTACTGTGAGCTACACTGACGCCATAGCACTCTAGCCCGGGGAACAGAGTGAGACTCTGTCTCAAAAACAATAAATAAATAAAAATAATGAAAAAGAACATCAAAATTTTAAACATATGTTTTCAATATATACAGCACCTGGGTTCATCAGAAAAGTGGCACCAATTGTGTGCCCACCAGTAGCATAAAGTCCTCATTTTCACAACTGCATTTTAATGTTAATTTTATTGAAATAGGATACAGAAAATGTGCTTCATGGGGAAAGAATAATCTAATCAACAAATGGTGCCAAGACAACTGGATATGCACATGCAAAAGAATGAATTTGGACCCCCATGTCACAAGCAGGGGTCATATATTAATGCAAAATTGAACTCAAAATAAACCAGAGACCTCAACATAAGAGCTAAAACTATAAAACTCTGAGAAGAAAACACAGGGGTCAGTCTTCCTGACCTTCAGTGACATAGCAGTTTCTTAAATATGACACCAATTTATCTATTTTTTCACTTGTTTGGTGAAAAATAGATAACTTGGACTTTATCGAAATAAAATACATTGTGCTTCAAAGGACTCCATCGAAAGACAACCTACAGAATGGGACAAAGTTTTGCAAGTCATATGTCTTACAAGGATCTAGTGTCCAGAATATATAAACAATACTTATAACCCAACAACAGAAAGACAAACGAGCCAACTCAAAAATGGGCCAAAGATATGAACACTTTCTTCTCCAAAGAAGGTATAGAAATGGCTGAGAA
Organism: Microcebus murinus; assembly: GCF_040939455.1. Classification (NCBI taxonomy): domain Eukaryota; kingdom Metazoa; phylum Chordata; class Mammalia; order Primates; family Cheirogaleidae; genus Microcebus; species Microcebus murinus. Next base: position 5,756,220 of record NC_134130.1, on the reverse strand, counting down.
GCACATGGCAAGAGACTCAATATTATCTGTTATTAGGAAAATGCAAATCAAAACCACAGTGAGATACCACTGCATGCCTACTATGATAGGTTTATTTATTTATTTATTTATTTTTGGTTTTTTGCTTGTTTGTTTGTTTTTTGAGACAGAGTCTCGCTTTGTTGCCCAGGCTAGAGTGAGTGCCATGGCGTCAGCCTAGCTCACAGCAACCTCAAACTCCTGGGCTCAAGCGATCCTCCTGCCTCAGCCTCCTGAGTAGCTGGGTCTACAGGCATGCGCCACCATGCTTGGCTAATTTTTTCTATATATATTAGGTGGCCAATTAATTTCTTTCTATTTATAGTAGAGGTGGGGTCTCGCTCTTGCTCAGGTTGGTTTCAAACTCCTGACCTTGAGCAATCCTCCTACTTCAGCCTCCCAGAGTGCTAGGATTACAGGCGTGAGCCACCACGCCTGGCCTTATTTTTTTAAAAAAATGAAAAATAACAAATGCTGGGGAGAAATGGAACCCCCATGCATGGCTGGTGGGAACATAACACGGCGCAGCCGCCGTGGAAGATAGTCGTGCAGTTCCTCAAAAAGTCAAACATAGCCGGGCGCGGTGGCTCACGCCTGTAATCCTAGCTCTTGGGAGGCCGAGGCGGGCGGATTGCTCAAGGTCAGGAGTTCAAAACCAGCCTGAGCAAGAGCGAGACCCCGTCTCTACTATAAATAGAAAGAAATTAATTGGCCAACTGATATATATATAAAAAATTAGCCGGGCATGGTGGCGCATGCCTGTAGTCCCAGCTACTCGGGAGGCTGAGGCAGGAGGATCGCTTGAGCCCAGGAGTTTGAGGTTGCTGTGAGCTAGGCTGACGCCACGGCACTCACTCTAGCCTGGACAAAAAAGTGAGACTCTGTCTCAAAAAAAAAAAAAAAAAAAGTCAAACATAAATCCCCATAGGACCCAGCAAGTCCACTCCTAGGTATCTACCCAAAGGGACACACTGGTATACAAGCAAATGCATGAACATACGCGCTCACAGCAGCACGATTCACAATGAGCTAAAAGGTGGAAACAGCTCTAATGCCTGTCCACGGTTGCATGGATAGACAGAGTGCGGTCTGTCCACACGTGGAATACCACACAGCCAAGAAAAGGGACGAGGCTCTGACACAGGCCACAGCGTGGAGGGACCCTGAGGACATCGTGCTCAGTGAGAGACGCCAGACACAGAAGGACATGTCCTGTGTGGTTCCACTCACAGGAGGTCCCTGGAGGTGTCAGAGCCACAGAGACGGGAAATAGGGTGGTGGGTGCTGGGCGCTGGGGTGGGGGTGGGGAGTGATTGTCTCATGGGGACAGAGCGTCAGTTTGGGAAGACGAGAAAGTTCTGGAGACGGAGGGCGGGGACGGTTGCATGGCAGTGTGAATGTGCTTCATGCCGCTGAGCTGTGCACTTAAAAATAGTTAAAAATGTAAATTTTATGTTGTTTGTATTTTACCACAACGTAAAACAAAACAGAAACAGGCAGGGAAGCAAGCTCAGGCCACCCAGGCGGCTCCTCTGTGCCAGCTGCAGCACCACGGACAGCTCCCAGGCCCTGTCCCATTGGCCACAAGCTGCTGCTGCTCACACACCAAACCCGTCTGCGCAGGCCGGTCTGTCTGAAGCCCGTCTCCCTCCTCAGCCGTTGAGCTCCCGCTCACTCCTCGGGGCCGGACTCATGTCGCCATCACCCCTGCCCTGTATGTTCCAGGAAGTCTGCCCCGAAGAGCTGTCTCCAACGATGTCCCCAAATCAGTGCAGTTCTTTGACCACTTGTTTCTCCCAAGCAAATAGGAGTTCTCTGAGAGCAAAGTGTCGCTCACATCTTGTGCTTGGGGACCGGCCGGAATATCCCCCTCGATGAACACAAGTGTCTCTTGCAAGAACTCCCCTTCCTCCAGCCAGGAGGTGGGAAGTCCAAACCTTGTGCCCAAGTCTCAGGGCAACTTCTGTCCCCAGCAGGGCTTTCTGTCCCCAGCAGGGCTTTCTGTCCCCAGCAGAGCTATCTGTCCCCAGCAGGGCTTTCTGTCCCCAGCAGAGCTTTCTGTCCCCAGCAGGGCTTTCTGTCCCTGCCGCAGGGCAGGTCGCCTTAATGCCTGTGGTCTGGAGGGCTACGGACTCCGTGAGTGAGAGTCCAGCCTAAGTCACCGAGTGTCCGGGAAGGGCTTGGCATTTGTGCCTCCCACCTGCATCTCCTTGGCACCAGGAGACGCTGCCCTGGGCAGAGAAAGTGAGACTAGTTGGGTCTCTGCTTTCTGGAAATTTCGATTCTGGTGAGGGGTGGAGGGGCAGAGAATTGACAAAGATATAAGTAAACAGTTTCCATTAGTGGTAAGCGCTGCGCAAAAAAAATCAGGTCCCTGAGTGAGCAAAACAGAGAATTACAGATTGACCCGGCGGGCACGCACCCGGGCCCGCACCCGAGAGATTAGAAACAGGACTCCAGCGCTCGTACACCGTCCACAGCAGCCAAGGGGTGGGAACAACCGAGTGTCCATCAAAGGATGAATGGAGGTGTAAAATGTCGCCCATCCACACCTGGAGCGTCACTCAGCCATGGAAAGGGACGAGGCTCTGATGCAGGCCACAGCGTGGAGGGACCTTGAGGACGTCGTGCTCAATGAGAGACGCCAGACACAGAAGGACACACAGTGCCGGGCGCGGTGGCTCACGCCTGTAATCCTAGCTCTCTGGGAGGCCGAGACGGGCGGATTGCTCGACGTCAGGAGTTCGAAACCAGCCTGAGCAAAAGCAAGACCCCATCTCTACTATAAATAGAAAGAAATTAATTGGCCAACTAATATATATGTAGAAAAAATTAGCCGGGCATGGTGGCGCATGCCTGTAGTCCCAGCTACTCGGGAGGCTGAGGCAGGAGGATTGCTTGAGCCCAGGAGTTTGAGGTTGCTGTGAGCAAGGCTGACGCCACGGCACTCACTCTAGCCTGGACAACAAAGCGAGATTCTGTCTCAAAAAAAAAAAAAAAAAAAAGAAGGACACACAGTGTGAGACTCCATTTATATGAAATGTCCAGGACAGGCAGATCCACAGAGACCGGACGTGGACTCGTGGGTGCCAGGGGCTGGGGAGGGGGTAGGGGTGACAGCTGATGGGGACAGGACTGCCATTTAAGAAAAAGTTCTAGAACTAGACAGCGGTGATGTTCGCACAACAATGTGAATGCCCTTCATGCCACCGAGTTGTACAGTCTCAATTAGTTAAAATTGTGAATTGTAAGTTGTGTGCATTTTACCATAATTTTTTTAATGTTCATCACACTAAAAAAAAAAATCAAACTGGGCAATGGGATGGAGGGCGATCGGGTGTAGAGTGGAGGGTGGAGGGGGTCCAGGAAGGCTCTTCGGAGGAGGTAACTTGTGAACGGACACACGAACAACATGAAGTTCTGGAGACATGCGTTCCCAGCACAGGACAGCGCGTGCAAAGGCCCTGCGGTAGGAATGAACTGGATGTGTTTGCTCAGAGAACAGGCAGAAAGCCAGCCCAGTAAGTCAGAAGAGGAGGAGCGAACAGATCCGGATCCTCAACAGATCCTCACTTGGGGTTATCATATACTTTGTTTCTTTGGGCTATTGAAACAAAATATAATACCACTGCACGGGCCGGCTTAAAACAACAGAAATGTATCGTCTTGCCTTTCGGGAGGCCAGGAAGTCTGAGATCAAGGTGTCCCACAAGGGGTGGCTCTTTCTGGAGTCTCTGTCGGAGAATCCATTTCGCGCCTCTCCCTGCTTCCGTGGGCAGCTGGGAACCCCCGGCCAGCGGAGCCTCGCCCTGATCCCCGCCTCCGCCTTGCACGGCCGCCCCTCCCCCGCGGTCTCCTCTTCTCTTCTGGGGACACCTGGCATTCAATCTGGGGCCCACCCTCCTCTACGACAGTCTCATCTCAAGATCCGCAACTTGATTCCGCCTGCCGAGCCGCCTTTTCCGGAGTCCCCGCCCGTCCCACCGCGCCCTCGGGCTCCCTGGGTGGGCGCCACCCCCGCCCGCGCACAACCGCGGGGCGCTGCAGGCGCGCGGGTCTGTGGAGAGGCCGCTGCCCCCCCAGACCCGTGGGGTTCGGGGCGCAGGCTCCCTCAGCCGTGCGTGGGCGTCGGGTGGACCCGCAAAACGGGGGCCCTGGGACAGTTTTGATCTCTTTGGCCGCTTAGGGGACACCCCAGCCCTGCCGCCTTGGAAAGGGGACGTGACCCCGAGACCTTCTCCCGCACCCGAGTCCTACGGAGCGGCCGCCGCGCCGCCTGTGCCCCGAGCCCGCGCGCTCGCTCTCCGCTGTGCGCAGCCAGCGCCACCGGGAGGGCCGCGCCTGTCCCCCGCGCCCGGCCCCCGCCCCGCCCCGCCCCGCCCAGCCCCCCGCACGGGAGCGGCGCCCGGCCGCCCGGGCCGCGCAGCCCCGCCAGCGGGAGCCGGCAGGAGAGGCGTCTTCCTCGGCGACAGGGCGCAGGCGGCGATGGCGACAGAGGCCGCGGCCGCCCCCGCCCCGCGCCGCGGAGCCCGCCGCTAGCTGGGCCTGCGCTCCCGCCGACACAGGCCCCTGCGCGGCTCCGAGGGCCGGGCCGCGGGGCATGCCCGGTGGCCGCGCGCGGCCGGGGCCGGCCTTTGTGTGCCCGTGACGCCGGGAGAGGCCGCCGCCGCCGCGGAGGTGAGTGCGGGCGGGCGGGCGGGTGGCGCGGGGAGCCGCGGCCCGGGACCCCAGGCCCGCACCCGGTCGCCGCCCGGCGGGAGGCAGAGCCCCGCGCCCTTCGCGGGCGCTGCCAACAGCTTAGGGGGCAACGTAAGCCTGGGCGGCCGGAATGGGCCGCCCCGCCGCTGTCGCCTCCTGCTCACAGCACACAGAGGCCCGGGACGGCCACCGCGGCGACTGGAAGCAGGGCCTGGGCGCAACGGCTGGCCGGGGCCGGGAGGCGGGCGGGGGCGCGGGCGCAGACCCTCCCGGCTCGGCTCGGAGCTCGGAGCTCGGGCGGCCCCGGTCGGAGCGCAGGTGGGCGCCCGCCCCCGCCCCTCCCTCGGCCCCTCGCCCGCCCCAGTGCGGAGCGGGATGTCAGTGCGGGAGTGACGGGTCCGGGGACGGCCACGCCCGGCGCTTCAGGGGTTACGGAGCGACACAGCTGCGGGGGCCCCCCACGCCCCCAGGACTAGGGCCGCGGATTCCTGGGGCGCAGATAAGGCGACAGAGCCCTCCCTCCAGAGAGCTCTGGGACACGACGCAGACTGTCGCCTGCCGGAAAGGCTCTAGGCGGTGGCCGTTGTGCCGATCCTCCGATGGGGATTTTTTCCCATGCTGCATGTCCCCCCCTCCGTGAATGAATGACGACATTCAGGACGGAGAACCGAGCGAGAAACCGGCACCGAGTGGGGGAGGGGCCGCTTTGGCCATCGCCTGCCGGTTCCTGCCGGCTCACCTGGCTCGGCTCCCTCCGGGTCCCCTCCCCAGCCGCCCCCCAAGGCAGGGCCGCCCCCCCCCCACGCTGCGGCTCCCGGTGGGTGGGTGGCTCGTTGTTGGGCGCACCAGGTGCACGTGGGGGGGCAGCCGGGGGCGTGACTCGAGCCAGGGGCCTTAGACGCTGGAAAGGGGACATCGCAAGACAGCAGCTGTTGGGAGGACGGAAGGAGGTAACGGACGGGCTGACGGGGTGGCGTGGCCCCAAATCCTGTCACTAACGAGCAAACAGAGAAACAGCCATTGCCTTCAAAACGGCCTCTCAGCCTGGGATCTAGGGACATGGAGGGCCCCACCCTCCCCGGTGGCGGGGGCCGTCCTGGGCAGCACCCCTGGCCTCCAGCCTGGAGCACCCCCTCCCCCAGCTGTGACGAACAGAGAAGCCTCTAGGCATCGCCAAATGTCGCAGGGGTGGGGGAGGGGCGGCAGACTCTCCCCCAGGTGCCAACCGCTGGTTTCAAGGCACAAAACCGGTGGCGGTTTGGTTGAACCGTAAGATCCTGGAGCGCTCTGCCCCGAGGGTGCCGCAGAGGTCACCTCTCATTCAACCCTTTCCTTTCCAGACAGGGAAACTGAGGCCCAGAGAGGCAAGTGGTCTGAGAGTCTGCCGTGTCCCCGGACAGACCCAAGTTCAGGCTCACTTGGTAGCCCTGATCCTGCCCAGACCACCCCCTGGAGGGCCCCCCCTTGTCCCTGCCCCGCCGTGGGCTCCTCGGACGACAAACACAAAATGGGCATTTTGTAGTCGGTGGTGACGGTGACCTCTTTCCACACTGCCTCTGTTAGCCCTGAGGTCAGCAGGTTGTTAGGACTCACTTCTTCTCTGGAGGACAGAGGGGCAGAGCAGGTGGCCTGGTAGAGGTGGCAGGTGGAGATGAGTTGGATTTAACCAGGACCTCTTTGAAAATAGGGAAGCTTGAGCATATCAGTCATTCACACTTTAGTATAAATGACTATTTGGATTTATTGCTTCCCAGTTGAGGTCCAAGGTAAGGGAGGGAGAATGAGTCTATTTGGGTCCTGGCTTTCCCAGGAGAGGGTGGAATTCAGAGCTTCTCAGGGAGGGGTGCTTACAGCTGAAGGCTCAGCCCCTCACCTGGGTTCAAACTCTAGGCCCACCTGGGTGTTCTCAGCTCTGTACACCTCTGTTTTCTTTCCTGTAAAATGGGGAAGGCCCAGCGAGCTGGACAGCGATTCAGTAAGCGGGGCTGCACGTGGGGTGCTGGTCTTACGATTATCGCCCAGTAAACCCCATATTCTGCGCCTCCCCTTCAGAGCTCACCCCGGCTCCAAGCCGGCACCCCCTCCCCGCCCCCATGGGGACCACTGAGGCCACGCTGCGGATGGAAAACGTGGACGTGAAGGAGGAATGGCAGGACGAGGATCTTCCCAGGTAGGACTTCCAGGCTCCCGAGTGGGCCGTGGAGGGCGTGGGCCGGCACCTGCCCCGGGCGGCTGCAGGCGGGGGCACCGCAGGTGGGCAGCGAAAGCTCCTCTGGAACTGCCACCTGGGCGGGCGTCTCTAAGCGGCGCTGGCCAGGCCTGGCCCGGGCTGACCCGCTCCGCACCCCGTGAGCGCTGAGACCGCGTGGGCAAGGCCTCCCTGTGGCCTCGTAGCCGAGATCTGCGCCCAGCACGGGATGGATGTGAGGTTGATCCCCCCCCCACAGCTCCAAAAGAGCCCCCCTTACACTGTTTTCAGAATTCTAAACATTCTCCTAAAACAATCTCATTTTACTACAATATTCTTACCTGGGTTCCCACGAATCAAGTGAGAGTGTGTTTTTCCATGCAGCCGCCGGAGGGACCGTGTCCCGGCCGAGCTTAAAACCCCTTAGGCAGCCCAGGCACGGTGGCTCATGCCTGTAATCCCAGCACTCTGGGAGGCCAAGGTGGGAGGGCCACTTGAGTCCAGGAGTTGAAGACCAGGCTGGGCAATATAGCAAGACCCCATCTCTAAAAAAAGTTTTTTTAAATTAGCCAGGTGTGGTGCACATGCCGGTAGTCCCAGCTACTCAAGAGGCTGAGGCAGGAGGATCGCTGGAGCCCAGGAGTTGGAGGCTGCAGTGAGCCCTGATGATGCCACTGCACTCCAGCCTGGGTGACAGACCAAGACCCTGTCTCAAAAAAAATAAAAAAAATAAAAACCCAGGCAAATGCTTATTCCATTGAAAATCCAGGGTCTAGGCCGGGCGTGGTGGCTCACTCCTGTAATCCCAGCACTCTGGGAGGCCGAGGCAGGAGGCTCATTCAAGGTCAAGAGTTTGAGACCAGCCTGAGCAAGAGCAAGACCCTGTCGCTACTAAAAAGAGAAAGAAATTAATTGGCCAACTAAAAATATATAGAAAAAAATTAGCCGGGCATGGTGGCGCATGCCTGTAGTCCCAGTTACTCAGGAGGCTGAGGCAGGAGGATCTCTTGAGCCCAGGAGTTTGAGGTTGCTGTGAGCTAGGCTGACGCCACAGCACTCTAGCCTGGGCAATAGAATGAGGTTCTGTCTCAAAAATAAAATAAAATAAAATCCGGGGTCTAGCTTCCCCCTGGGTCTGCAACCTCCTTTCCCCTCGACCTTCCTGCCCCGGTAGCTGCTGTGGCTCCTATCTGTTCCTTCTTGACCAGCTTACTCTTAACCTTCAAACTTGGCACTGGCTGTTCCCTCGGCTCAGAATGCTTTTCCCTCGCGCCCAACTTCACTTACTTTGGGTCTCTCTGCCCACAGGCCACATTTTCAGGGAGAGCCTCCCTGGCCCCTTTCGTCACCTCCTCCCCAATGGCCTGAATTGCTTCCGTCCTGAATAAAGGCTTTATTATGACGGTCCTCCACAAAGACAGCCACATCCCGGTCCCTGCAACCTGCCAATGCTGCCTCACGTGGCAAAAGGCACTTTGCACGTGGGATTAAGTTCAGGATCTTAAAGTGAGGACATCACCCTGGATGGCCCCGGGGGCCCTGGGTCAGCACAGGGTCCCCCCACGAGGGGCGGGGGGGGGAGGGGCAGAGAGACTGGAAGACACTCGCTGCTGGCTCTGGGGGGAGGAAGGGCCCGGCAGAGGGACGCGGTGGCCGTTAGACACTGGAAAGGGCAATAGAAGGTTCTGCCCTGGAGCCCCAGGAGGGCCCCGCCCCGCCAGTGAAACTGGTTTCAGCCTCTGGATTTATAAGAGGACGCACGTTGTTGAAGGCGCTCAGTCCTGGCAGTTGGGGGGATGCTTGCACGCCGCCAAACAGAGCCCCGCAAGGGCACAGATCTTTTTTTTTTTTTTTTGATCACTGTTGGACCCCAGCCCCATGATAGTGCCTGGCATACAGTCGGCACTCAATAGATACTGGGTGAATGAATGACGGACACTGGTAGGAATAAAAGAATCATGCGGGAAGGAAGCTGTATGTATTTTTTCGAGACAGGGTCTCTCTCTGTCGCCCAGGCTGGAGTGCCGTGGCGTCATCACAGCTCACTGCAGCCTCCAACTCCTGGGCTCAAGCGATCCTCCTGCCTCAGCCTCCCGAGTAGCTGGGACTACAGGCATGTGCACCACGCCTGGCTACATTTTTAAAAAAAATTTTTTAGAGATGGGATGTTGCTATGTTGCCCAAGCTGGTCTCGGACTCCTGGGCTCTAGCGGTCCTCCCGCCTCAGCCTCCCAAAGCGCTGGGATTACAGGCGTGAGCCGCGGCACCCGGCCAAGGTGCGTGACTCTGACTCCCTGGCACGAGCCAAGTGCTCATCTGCCTCTCCTTTGATGCAGGAAACTCGCCCCCAGGACATGGGGCGGAAGAGTTCGTTATGTAAACGATCTGGGGAGTTATGGTCTAAAGGGCTTGGGTGTGTTCAGCCTGCAAAAAGAGAATTTGAAAAAGCATTTGCAGCTGGGGGGGGACCTCATTCGGGGAGGGTTCCAGAAGGCAGAACTAGGACGCGTGCAGAAGCCTGGGAGAGAGTCGGGGTTGAACGCAGCACGGGAGGCTGCTCGGGATCGCAGGTCCCCGGCCGAGCACGCTCCGGCCGAGCCTGCCCAGCCTCCGAGCTCAGACGAGACCCGGCACGTTCAGGGCGGTGTGGCCGCAGAAAAAGAATATTTAAAAAAAATCTAAAAAACGTAATAAAATGACAGATCTCGATTGGGCTGATGTGTGGGAGATCGTGAGCTTCTTGTCCACTGCTGTCCAAGCAGAATGGGGCACCCACTGGGGAACAGGGGTCCCCCCTATTTAAGGACCTCAGGCCTCTCCTGAATTTAGCCATTTCCAGGCCTCTGAATCCCAGGCACCTGTGTGTTTGTGTGTAGCAAGAGGCGCCGAGACTCTCTTGTCTGTCTGGTACCAGCGTCCATGGGGCTTGCACTCACGCACGGTCTGCGAGTTTCAGCGGAGAGATGGCCCCTCTGTCGGCGCCTGTAGTTCTTGTCTGCTCACCTTAGCAATTTTTTTCTCCCTTCCACGGGCCCTTCTAGAAGTCTCTCTCTCCAACCCAATCTAAATAATATTGATGCCTAAATAGGCAGAAAGGGCCACCAGGCAGGGCGCGGTGGCTCATGCCTGTAATTGCAGCACTTTGGGAGGCCGAGGTGGCAGGATCGCTTAAAGCCATGAGTTCGAGACCAGCCTGGGCAACATAGTGAGATCCCATCTCTACAAAAAATAGAAATAAAAGAAGTTAGCTGGGTTGAGATCTTGTTTACCATGGAGCTCTTATTTGCCCTAAGTTTAGAATATGCTGAGAAAAGTTATCATTCTTACCAAAAATAGCAGTTATGTCATAACTCGTTAGTAATTCAGCAAAGTTTTAATTTTCTTCTTCCTTGAGCTCAGTTTTTAAAAGGCTAACACTTAAGAATTATTATTTCAATTGTTTATGATAAAAACATGTATTTAAAGTCAATATGACAGAAGCAAAAAAATAATAGATTGGGGATGATTTTGTCAATTTCTTGATATATTCTATATACTTTTTGTTTTGTAATATGTAAACCTTATGATACTGAAAAGGAAAGATTATTAACACAGATTATACTCTATCGTTCATGATATTAACATTTAGTATATCACAGAAAAGGTCTTCTAAGTAGCTCCAACTACTCAGGAGGCTGAGGAAGGAGGATCGCTGGAGTCCGGGAGTTCGAGGCTGCAGTGAGCTGCGATGAGGCCACTGCACTCCAGTGTCCTGGACGTTAAAAACCTTCTTCTTCAACCTGGTGTCTCCAGGCAGAAAACCACCCTAGACATAAAAACAGTCTCCCAGCAGCACGGACTCCCTGCCGTCCGTTCCGATGTTATTCGCCAAAAGGGCCTCATCTTTGGAATCTGATGTCCCGGTTCAAATCCCAATTCCCCAGCAGGTTTGCTCTGCCACCTGGGGCAGGTTCCTGGGCACCCCAGCGCCTCTGTTTCCTTAACCGTAAAATACAAATCTTAATCTTATCGCTCACGAAGTGGTCCTGAGATATTGGTCAGCGCCTCTGTTTCCTTAACCGTAAAATACAAATCTTAATCTTATCGCTCACGAAGTGGTCCTGAGATATTGGTCAGACGGCCGGGATGGGCCCTCGAAATGACAAAGGCTGCGCAAGTGAATGATCCTCTTTGGTGTCACTAATATTATTAGGTTCTGCCTTGCTCACTCCAGTTCTCTGTTCTGCCACTGATATTTTAAAAGCTACCCCAGCCCGGCGCGGTGGCTTCACGCCTGTAATCCCAGCACTTTGGGAGGCCAAGGTGCAAGGGCCACTTGAGCCCAGGGGTTCGAGACCGGCCTGGGCAACATAGTGAGTCCCCGTCTCTACAGAAAACGTAAAAATTAGCCGGGCGTGCTGGCCGCACGTGCAGTCCCAGCGGCTGGGGCAGCTGTCGTGGGAAGATCGCTTGAGCCCTGGAGGTTGCAGGGAGCTATGACCGCGCGCTAGCCAAGCAGTAGAGTGACAGCCTGTCTCAGAAGAAGAAAACTAGTTTTAAAAAAGCTGTCCCCACGCCCAAGCCTTCACGAGACAAACGTGGGGCCGGGGGCAGCTTCTGTGCGGACTGGAGGCCCGATCTGGGAGGGGTGAGGCCAGCGTAAACAGAGGACGGGGGTGTCTTTCGAACGGGCTTCGCTCAGCTGCAGGGGCCCCTGGGGCTCAGGGGCGCAGTGTCTGCAGGACTGTGGCCTCGCTGTGCGTCCCGGGCTGCAGGCGCGCCTCTGCCAGCGCCCGGCGTCGCCCACGCGGCTGCTGTGGTCCTCGTCTCTGGAAGAAACGCCCGCGGCCCCTTGGCGCGGCGGCCAGCTGTGGCCGCACACAGGCCCCTCTGTCTGGGCGCAGACAGCTCAGGGTCTGTTCGCCCTAGCTCGGGACGCGCCTGGGGGGGTGGCCGGGGACAAGGGTCTCTGTGCCTCCCTGCGGGATGTGAGAGCCCCGCGCTCCCTGCCCTTCCAGCACTTTCCCCGACTCCTTCGCCCCCGCCCCCCCGCCCTCCTGCTGCACAGGCCTGCGGAGCTAGAGCTGAGGGCTGCCTCGACCTCTCCACGTGTTCATTCTAATAATATGCACCCACTGCATACCAGTCCCTTAGAGCCTCACAACCCAGTGCAAGGTGGCAGCTGGGTTCAAGGCACTTCGAGAGCCCCTGGGAGGGGTCTGACCCCATCAGGGGCTTCAGGGGAGGCCCTGATCCCCTGGGAAGAACGAGGAGGGTGGAAGCAGGGGGAGGAGGCTGGGGGTGGAGGCCACACGTTCCAAGCAGAGAGAGCAGCGTGTGCCGAGGCCCTGGGCCCGGCAGAAGTAGGCTGGGGACTGGACACAAGCTAAGTGGGGAAACTGAGGACAGGGCGGGGGTGCAGGGTCAGGTGTCACACGGGTCCCTCAGCCCCTTTCCTTCACCACCCAGTGCTCTGGGCTTGGTTTGTTTGTAACTTTTTATGTTGATAAAGTTCCAAACTTAGCAAAAAAAAAAAAAAATCACAAGAATGGCAAAAGGAGTATGTGTGCACCTGTGCCAGGGCCACCCCGTGGTCAGCGTTTCGCTGCCTCTGCTTTTAGCGTTTGCCGGGTGTGCGTGTGTGCACATGCGTGTAGATGGCGCCCCGAGCCCACCCGTGTGTCTTCCTGAATACAGTGCAGAGGGTGGGCGTGCAGGCAGATGTACGCGTGCGGAAGCCACATGTACAAAAAAGGTTGGCCCTCCGCACACTCGGGTTTCACATGCCTTGAATACTGTACTTTGAATCGAGTTTGGTTGGAAAAGCCCACATAAAAGTGGACCTAGGCAGTTCAGACTCACATTGTTGAAGATCATCTGTGTGCAAAAAAAAAAGAGAGAGAGAGAGATTAATATATATAGGTGCCCACCTGTAGTCCCAGCTACTCGGGAGGCTGAGGCAGGAAGATCGCTTGAGCCCAGGAGTTGGAGGCTGCAGTGAGCTGTGATGATGCCACGGCACTCCAGCCTGGGCAACAGAGCGAGACCCTGTCTCAAAAAAAATCAAAAGTATATATAGAGAGAATAGCAACTATAGAGACCAATAATATAGCAGGTATAGAGACAGAGAATAGTATATGTATATAGAGAGAATGGCATAGCCAGGGGACAGCTTAGTGGAAATAATGTGTATCTATAGAGTTCAATATCCATCTAGTCCTCTATGTAACATAGAATAGGATACATACGTGTCTGGGTATATGTATGCGTGTGTATATGTACATATATATTGCTGACCCTTGAACAACACGAGTTTGATCAGCACGGGTCCACTTCGCTGCAGATTTTTTCGATAAACACATTGGAAAATTTTGAAGAGATTTCCAACAACTTGAGAAACCTCATAGATGAACCACCTAGTCTAGGATAATCAAAAAAATTAAGAAGCACGCATATGGGAAGTAACATTTACAGGATGTCGGGCGGGTGGGGGGAGGGGATGGGTAAATCTGCACCTGAGAGACGCCGTGTGCCCTGTCGGGGGATGGGCACCTTGTCGCTCTGACTTGGGCCGGTGCTAAGGCAATTTATGTAACCAAAGCGTTTGTACCCCTGTAATACTCTGAAAAATTTTAAAAATTTTTTAAATGAAAGATAAAAAATTAGGCTAGGGTCTTGTGCCTATAATCCCAGCATTCTGGGAGGTCAAGGCAAGAGGATTGCTTGAGGTCAGGGGTTCGAGACCAGCCTGAGCAAGAGCAAGACCCGGGCTCTACTAAAAATAGAAAAATTAGCCGGGCATGGTGGCACATGCCTGTAGTCCCAGCTGCTGGGGAGGCTGAGGCAGGAGGATCACTTGAGCCCAGGAGTCTGAGGTTGCTGTGAGCTAGGCTGATGCCACAGCACTCTAGCCCGGGCAACACAGCGAGACTCTGTCTCACAAATAATTAATTAATTTTTAAAAAGTGGCCGGGCATGGTGGCTCACACCTGTAATCCTAGCTCTCTGGGAGGCCGAGGTGGGCGGATTGCTTGAGGTCAGGAGTTCAAAACCAGCCTGAGCAAGAGCGAGACCCCGTCTCTACTATAAATAGAAAGAAATTAATTGGCCAACTAGTATATATAGAAAAAATTAGCTGGGCATGGTGGCGCATGCCTGTAGTCCCACTACTTGGGAGGAGGCTGAGACAGGAGGATCACCGGAGTCCAGGAGTTTGAGGTTGCTATGAGCTAGGCTGACACCACGGCACTCACTCTAGCCTGGGCAACAAAGTGAGACTCTGTCTCAAAAAAAAAAAAGTAAAAAATTAAGAAAAAGTTAGGTATGTCCTGAATGCGTAAAATATATGTAGGTATTGGTCTACTTTATCATTTGCTACCACGAACTATGCACAAATCTATTGTGGAATGTTAAAATTCATCAACACGCACACAAACACGTGGCCCCGTGCACAGTCCAGAAAAATGTAATCAAACACAGAGGTGCAGTATTAAGTCACAACTGCACAAAATTGACTATAACAACATACGGCAGCACCATAATGGCTTCGAGGCCACCTCCTGTTGCCGTCACGGTGGGGCGAGTGTGCGTCAAAACACCACGGGACGCTAATATCTCCGTGGGAGCAGTTCCGTTCCCTGCTATCGTGGTGGAAAGCAATCTCTCGAGGTTCTCGTGTATTTTTCACCGTGTTTAGCGCAATACCATAAACCCTGAATGTCACCATGGGCCCCCTCCGTAAGCGCCACTCGCGATGCCAGAAGTGTTCCCAAGAAGCAGAGAAAAATCACGACATTACGAGAAAAAGTCGAATTAGTTTGATTTCTACCCTCGGTCGAACGGTTGTGTTCTATGTCAGACAATTCAGCTTGTAAACAGATGGCATAAACTTATGGTATTGATAAACACAGTACGGAGCTGTAAATGTATTTTTTTTCTTCCTTGTGGTTGTCTTAATAACATGTCCTTCCCTCTAGCTTACTGGATTGTAAAAACACGGCATTTATATGGTCCGCACCATGCAGAAAATCTGTGCTCATCAACTGTTTTGTTCTCGATCGAGAAGAGGCTATTGGTAATTAAGTTTGGGGGAGTTAAAATTTATAACTGGATTTTCAACTCTGCAGGGGTGTTGGTGCCCCTAAGCCCGAGAAATTCAAGGGTCAAGTGTGTAGTAAACACGTGTGTGCGTGTATCTGTATACATATTTTCTAATTATTTGAAAATAAGTTGCGGACTTGAGGCTCCCTTATTGCTAAACACTCCTGTGTGTGTTTCCTCGAAGGAAGGAAGGGTTTATGCAACACTTTCTAACACAGGCATAATGCGATTGTCGTCATTGGAAATCTAGCAGTCACACAACACTGTCGTCTACGTGCTGTTTGGTAAATTTCACCTCGATCATCCCACAATAATGTCTCAAAGAGCCACCGAGCGAGCCCCGCGGGGAAGCCAGGTCTGAGACGCAGTCCGGGACCCTCCACTGCACGAGGTCGCGAGCCCCCGGGGAGGCAGCCGAGCCCGAGCTGTCCCGCTTCTCCGATGTCGCTGAGTCCCGGGCTAGGGCGAGTCCGGCGGGTGCTCTTTCCTCTCTTGGAGCTGCGAGTGTCCGTGGGAGCCCCGAGACCACGCGCACGGCCCACCGTCACCCAGCCCGCCCCGTCTGGGCACGCCTGATGCCTTCTGTCCGGCTCCGTGGTCGCCAGGGTGGCCGCACGCTCAGAGATGGGGACGTGCCCCCCTCCCGCTTTGCGTCTGCGCCCAAACTCCCCTCATCCGGTACGGACGCCGTCACTGGGTGTAGGGCTGGCGCGGCCCCAGTGGGACCTCGTCTTACCTTCCCGACACCAGCGAAGACCCCGGGTTTGGGGAGATCTAATAACAAGCTCCCTGGCCTTGAAAACCACAGCCCGTCCCCCCCTGCCTCCCCACCCCCCCAACGCCCCATTGTCACCCTCCATCCACCCCGCCCCCCACCTCCTTCCTCTGTTTCCCTGGCCTGCTCTCTGATGTCCCCTGAACTTGCCTTTGCCCCAGTCTCCGCGTAGCAGTCACCTCCTCAGGGAAGCCCTCCCTGACTGCCCCGGAAATGACTGCCCCTCCGTCCCCAGAAGTCCGCCGGGCAGGCGGGAGGGGACGCCGCCGTCCGGAGGCCCAGTTTCTTCCTGCTCGGAAAAGCCCCGGCTTCTGCTCTGAAGGCCTTTCGGCAAATCGCAGCCCTGCCGCACCCGCGCCGGGGAGGAAAGTCTGGACTCAGAGTCGCCGGGCCGCGGGCGTTGACACCCCTGCAAAAGGCGGCACCACCTGGACAGGTCACTGGGCGCCGGCGCTGAGAGCCACGCAGGGCTCCCTCCAAACGGAAGCCCGGCCCGGCCGGCCCCGGCGCCTGCTTTCCGCGCTCCGAGTCGCAGAGCCCAGGCCCCCGACTCGCACGGCCCCGCCCCACGACACGACACTCGGTCAGTGCCGGGCCACGCCGCACGACGCAGGTCCCGTGAGCTTACAGTGGAGGCGAAGAACTCCCGCCGCTTGCTGCCATTGTCACCAGGGCAACGTTGCAGCACAGCTATTTACAGGCGCACAGTTTTTTATCCTTACCCCGTGTCCTCACTGTGCCTTCTCTCTGTGTAGACACACAAATGGCGTTGTGTCACAAACGCCGCGGTGTAGGGGCACGCGGCGCGGTTCGTGGCCTCGGGGCAAAAGGCTGCTCTGCGTGCGGCCTGGGTATACAGTAGGCTGTGCCGTCTGGGCCTGCGAGAGTGCACGCCGCCACGCTGGCGCAAGGACCAAGCTGCCTGCCCGCGCCTTTCTCAGAATGCGTGCCGCCGTCAAGCAGCGTGTGGCCGGGTCTGAAGGGAGGGAGAGTAGGTCCCAGAGCTGTTCCCATTTTACTGATGAGGAAAACTGAGGCTCCGAGAGGAGAAGGCGTCGCCCAAGCCGACAGCCAGCCAGCGCGGTGGTGGCAGGGCTGGGGTTGGCCGTCAGACGCTCTGGGTGGCCCCCACCGTCTGTGTACCGCGCTGCTGGGGTTTCAGCCTTCCCTGCGCCACGTTTCAGCCGGAGCCGGGCGAGGCTGCACCGGGTGGGAGGCCAGCACAGGGTCCGAGAGGACCGTCCAGGGGCGGGAGGCCGAGTCACAGCCTGGCGGGAGCCCAACTCAGAGCCGGCCGGAAGGCGCTTTCCTCTGGCAGGAGGAGCTGGTGGCTGGACAGGGCCCCTGGCTGGGCCGGCGGGGGTTTTTTGTGCCCGCCGGAGTCTGCGCACGCTTGCCGGCCAGGCAGAGGGGGGCAGGCGAGTGTGATGACCGAGCGCCCGGTGCAGGCGTCAGGTGGCCGGGATGCAGTCTCGGCTCTGCCGCCTTGACCGGTTCCACCTGGGCAGGGTCCCCTCACCCAGCCTCAGTCTCCCCCTCTGTGCAATGGGCTTCGTCCTGCCTCCTGGGGTCACTGTATGGAACAGACAAGATCGCGCTGTGAGGGTCCCGGTGTGGTACCTGACGCACGGTGGACGCAGTCCCAGACTACATGCCTGTAGTCCCAGCCACTCGGGAGGCTGAGGCAGGAGGATCGCTTGAGCCCAGGAGTTTGAGGTTGCTGTGAGCCAGGCTGACGCCACGGCACTCAACTCTAGCCTGGGCAACAAAGCGAGACTCTGTCTCAAAGAAAGAAAAAAAGAAAAAAAAAAAATTAGCCGGGCATGGTGGCGCATGCCTGTAGTCCCAGCCACTCGGGAGGCTGAGGCAGGAGGATCGCTTGAGCCCAGGAGTTGGAGGCTGCAGTGAGCTGGGATGATGCCACTGCACTCCTGGGTGACAGAGTAAAACTGTGTATTAAAAAAAAAAAAAGAAAGAAAGAAAAAGAAAAACAAAGATTGCTATCCCTTTAGAAGGGAAGGTCTCCTGATCCCAGAAAAGATGGAAATATAGACTTTTTGTGTCGCATCTCTGATTTGGCAGCAAACGTTTTTGACCTTGTCATCCACGGGAGCCGGGAGACACCTGATTCACCCCTTTCCTCCAGGCCCTGAAGGTGCACTGGGAACAGAGCAGTCACTCAAAGGACATTTGATGAATGTGTCACTGGGGACAAGAGGGGGGGAGGGGGACACCCGGTACATAGATACATTCCACCCCGAAAACGCTGCCAGCGCACGCCCTAAGCGGAATAGAGGCGAGGCAATAAAACCGCTTCTTAAAAGGAAAGGAGGAAGCGTCCCGCCGTGCTTCCGGGCCGAGCAGCTGGCCCCGCAGCTGGCAGGCGGCTCTGCGACGCGGAGAACAATTCCTCCGCCGGCCGCCCGGGCTCCCCGCGCCCGCGGCCCCGAGCAAAGCTCCTCTGCCTGGAATCAACGTCTCCCAGGGGAGCGAAGGAGTCAGAGCTCCGGGTCAACCTTCCAGAAGGAGTCCAGGGATTGCCGGATTGCGCATGCTCTGAACGGGAGTCCGGGGCCACCTCAAAGGGACACCAATGTATATAGTTGGCCACGTTTCTTTTTATTTTTGTTTTTCTTTTTTTTTTTGAGTCAGAGTCTCACTCTGTTGCCCAGGCTAGAGTGAGTGCCGTGGCGTCAGCCTAGCTCACAGCAACCTCAAACTCCTGGGCTCAGGCGATCCTCCTGCCTCAGCCTCCCGAGTGGCTGGGACTATAGACACGCGCCACCATGCCTGGCTAGTTTTTTCTATGTATATTTGTAGTTGGCCGATTAATTTCTTTCTACTTTTAGTGGAGTCGGGGTCTTGCTGTTGCTCAGGCTTATTTTGAACTCCTGACCTTGAGCGATCCTCCCGCCTCGGCCTCCCAGAGTGCTGGGATTACAGACGTGAGCCACCGCGCCCAGCCCTGCGTTTCTCAAAATAAGCTTTATTATTGAGAACAGTTTTCGATTTATAGAAAAGTTGCAAACTTCACACAGAGAGTTCCTGAGCGCTCTGCACCCGGTTTCTCCTGTGATTAACATCTTCTCTTAGCAGAGTACATTTGTCACAATGAATGGAGCAAGACGGATACGTTATTGTAACTGACCCACACTTGATTCAGACTTCCTTTGTCTTTTCTTTTTCTTAGAGATGGGGTCTCGCTCTGTCACCCAGGCTGGAGTGCAGTGGTGCGATCACAGGTCACTGCAGCCTCCAACTCCTGGGCTCAAACAATCCTCCTGCCTCAGCCTCCCGAGTAGCTGGGACTACAGGCACCCAGCTAATTTTTTAATTTTTTGTAGAGATGGGGTCTTGCTATGTTGTCCAGGCTGGCCTCAAACTCCTGGCCTCAGGAGACCCTCTTGCCTTGGCCTCCCAAAGTGCTGAGATTACAGGCATGAGCCACCTCGCCCGGACTCTACGCTGCACATTTTGGAATGACGTCACCGTGTGCAGCTGGTACTTAAATAGCAGGGAGTTGTCTCCTTGAGGGTGGATATCTACATGAATTATTTGCAATCCTTCTGCACAGGAAATATGTCTCTTCTTCCCTATTTATTTATGCAATCATTTATTTATACCAGTACAGGCTCATAGACATTTATTTTATACTTTGGGTTATAATCCAGTATTTCATTATTTATGGAGCTGCTCAAACCATTCCAGCATTGATGGAGAGTTCTTATGGTTGACTCTTTTTCTGGTTTTGTTTTTTGGAGACAGAGTCTCGCTCTGTAGCCCAGGCTAGAGTGCCGTGGCGTCAGCCTGGCTCACAGCAACCTTGAGCCCCCGAGCTCAAGCGATCCTCCTGCCTCAGCCTCCCAGTAGTTGGGACTACAGGCACGGGCCACTACGCCTGGCTAATTTCCTCTAATTTTAGTGGAGACGGGGTCTCACTCTTGCTCGGGCTGGTCTGGAACTCCTGACCTCGAGCGATCCTCCCGCCTCGGCCTCCCAGAGTGCCAGGGTTACAGGCGTGAGCCACCTCTCCCGGCCTCAAAAGGCTTAATACTCACTTGATAACTGAAAGGAGCCTCCGGCGCTGATGTTTTATGAGTTTTTCATGCTAAGAAAGAAATGTGTTAACATGTGGGCCCGTGATCCCCAGAACTAACTGAGTTTTGTCGCTGTTGTTTTGTCTGCACGCGTGTGGCTGGACCCGTGTGGTGGCCTGGGCCGGGTTGGCGGTGCCTGTCGTGATGCCGCGTCTGCAGGCCGCTCCCAGAGGAGACGGGGATGGAATTGCTCGGCAGCCCGGCGGGAGACACGTCCTGTAAGTTTCCACCTGCGCAGTGCGGGCCCCTTGTTCCCAGGTGCCAGTTCTGCCCGGGCTGTCACCACGGGAAGAGCAGAGGCCACACGCACGCTGGGTAGGACGTTCTGGCCTGAGACCTGCAGGGTAAACGGTCCCGGCAGGGCCAGTGAGAGCACTGTCACAAAGACAGCGTGCTGTGTGTCCTTGAGCTGATCACTCAACCTCTCTGTGCCTCCAACGCCTCATCTACCAAATGCAGGTAGTGATCTTCCCGCAGAGGGGGTATGTAAGGATTAAATGAGGCGATAGGTGGGAAGTGTTCCCGGGGGTGCGGGCACACAGTCAGCTCGGGGGAGGGCGCCCTGGGAGGCCCAGCCCTGAGGTTCCAGGTGTCCAGACAGTGGCTCCAAGGGGGGCTCCGAGGAGGCAACCGGCCGCCCAGCCCTTAGGCCTGTGCGGGATTTACCGGGTGACCAGCTCCCGTCCCCTCCTCTCCCGTGTCTCGGGCACCAGCAAGTGAAAGGAAGTGCCCACGTCACTGTCCCATGAGTGCTTGGGGCAGAGCCGCATCGGCCTGTCACCCCAGAGCCCCGTCCCCGGGACGGGCGGAGCAGGGAGGGCGAGGGGGAGGCCTGGATGTGGCAGAGCCAGCCTGGGCGAGGCAGGAGGGGGACAGTCACCAGGCCCCCAGTTTGTGCCCAGCAACCGCCAGTCCGTGTCCTGGGGCTGCCGTAGGGGCCGCAGCCGGCCGCGTAGGCGACAGAAACAACGGACTTTCCCCCAGTGCCCGAGGCCAAGGTCACGGGGTGCGCGGGGCTGGTTCCTCCTGAGGCCGTGAGGGCGGGTCTGTGCCTGGCCTCCCCGGCCCCCGGTGGTGGCCCATCCTGGGCATCCCCTGGCGTGCAGACGGGTCACCCCATCTCTGCTTCCATGTCCCTCGTGCTCCCCGCGTGCCTGTCGCATCCAAATCTCCCCTTGTGTCAAGTCCTCACTGGCTCACGGACCCACCCTGCTCCCGTGTGACCTCATCGTAACCAATTCCACCCGCGGCGACCCCGTTTCCAGATAAGGCCACGTTCTGCGGTCCCGGGGGTCAGGGCTGTGACGTACGAATTTGAGTGGACACATTTCAGCCCAGAGCACTGTGCCCGCGGGTTCCCCCGAAACCCACATCCTCCCGCTGCAAGACGAGTTCACGCTGATGCCCCCCCCTCAGCGTCCTGGGGGGAGGGGTCGCCCACTCCAGTGTCAAGTTCAAGTCCAAAGTCCCGCGTAACTGTCACCTAAACCAGGTGCAGGTGAGCCCCAGGCAGGAGCCATCCTGCGGGGAAACTCCTGGGGGACCAGCCGGCACGCCACCCGGGACGCAGGCATCTCCGGCGCGGTGCGGGCGCGGCTGCTCGCCCCCGTCGCCACAGGTGACATCGGAAGGAAGAAGGAGGTCACAAGTCCCGAGCCGGCCTGCGACCTGGCAGGGAACGAGCCATTCGACTCTCTGTCTGTCTGTTTTTAGGGCAGATTCCATTCGATTTGAAAGCTTGGGAATAATCCTCTTTGGCTCAGAGCT
Organism: Microcebus murinus; assembly: GCF_040939455.1. Classification (NCBI taxonomy): domain Eukaryota; kingdom Metazoa; phylum Chordata; class Mammalia; order Primates; family Cheirogaleidae; genus Microcebus; species Microcebus murinus. The sequence goes on along the minus strand of NC_134130.1, from coordinate 5,734,598 downwards.
CTGTCCTCCAGGCCCACGTGGTGGCGTCCCTGCCTCCCTGCTAGTGACAAGTGTCACGTCCACACCTTCAGTCCCGCTGTCTCCGTGCTGGGGCCTTCAGCCCTGCCCCATCGGGAGGAGAGGCCGATGTCTTCGGCCACACGTGCCCGATTCGCCACTCCAGACCCAGTCCCCGGGAGAAAGGCAGGGTGGCCCGAGAGGCCCGAGTCCAGTCCCGACACCGCCCCTCCCCAGCAAGGCAGCCCGGGGCCAGTCGCTGCCTCACTGTTCCCATCCGTGCGGTGGGTGCCACTTCCTGCCTTGCGAAGTTACGGCGAGGTCTGAAGTGATATCAGTGCCCAGCCCCTAACAGGCACCTGGGTAAATGCGACTGGTTTGTTTTTAATATTTTCTGCCGGGGCACACGTGTGTGTCCATCTCCTGAGGCTGTCACCTCTGACCGGCTGTTTAGGGGCCCGGAAATTCAAAGGGGAAAAAAAAAAATAGAGGCAGCTGGGCAGGGTGGCTCCCACCTGTAATCCCAGCACTTTGGGAGGCCGAGGTGGGAGGATCACTTGAGGCCAGCAGTTTTAGACCAGACTGAGCAAGCGCGAGACCCCATCTCCACTAAAGAAAAAAAAAAAATAGAAAAATTATCCATGCCTGGTGGTATGTGCCTGTAGTCCCAGCTACTCGGGAGGCTGAGGCAGGAGGATCGCTTGAGCCCAGGAGTTGGAGGTTGCTGTGGGCGAGGCTGACGCCACGGCACTCTAGCCCAGGTGACAGAGCAAGACTCTGTCTCAAAAAAAATGCTCAACATCACTCATCATCAGGGAAATACAAGTCAAACCACAGTGAGATATCACCTTGCCCCAGCTGGAATGGGCTGTGACTAAAAACACAAAAAATATCAAGTGCTGGCCGCGATACAGAGAAAAGAGAACTCTATACGCCGTCGCTGGGAATGTGAGTTGGTACTCTATGGAAAACGGCATGGAGATTTCTCAAAACAACTAAAAATAGAAATACCGCTCGATCCAGCAATCCCACTACTGGGTATTTGTCCAGAGGAAAAGAGTCATTCTTGGTCAGGCACGCCTGTAATCCCAGCACTCTGGGAGGCCGAGGCGGGCGGATTGCTCCAGGTCAGGAGTTCGACACCAGCCTGAGCGAGAGCGAGACCCCGTCTCTACTATAAATAGAAAGAAATTAATTGGCCAACTAATATATATAGAAAAAATTAGCCGGGCATGGTGGCGCATGCCTGTAGTCCCAGCTACTCGGGAGGCTGAGGCAGGAGGATCGCTTGAGCCCAGGAGTTTGAGGTTGCTGTGAGCTAGGCTGACGCCACGGCACTCACTCTAGCCTGGGCAACAAAGTGAGACTCTGTCTCAAAAAAAAAAAAAAAAAGAGTCATTCTATCAAAGGGACACCTACCCCCACGTGTGTTGTAGCGCCATTCCCAGGGGCACAGATACGGAACCCACCGTGTCCACCCCAGACCGCTGGACACCAGAGGCCGAGAAGGGGGTGTGTGGGTAGGGGGGGTTGGAGGGAGGTTGGTTATTGGGCACAGATATGCAGTTAGACAAAAAGAATTAATGCTATTGTCCCATAGCTGACTAGGGTGACGATATTAGCAACAATGTATCGTATATTTCAAAGTAGCTACACCAGGGGACTTGAAATGTCCCCAGTGCAAAGATGAGATAAATGCCCAAGGCAGTGGACACCTCAGGGACCCTGCCCTGCTCGTTTACAGAGTCTGTACTTGCAACAAAACGTCACACGGACCCCGAACATATGTAAAATATTCTGTAGCAATTAAAAAGATCGACTTTTTTTGAAAGAACACATTCTCTGAGGTCGAGTCCTCGAGATCTTCCCCAGCTCACCTCCTGTGAGTCCCATTTTGCAGACGGTAAAACTAAGTCAAAGCTCGGAGAGGGGAGGTGGCCCCCTCCGGCGTCTCCAAGCCGTTAACGCTAAACAACAAAGCCTGGCTTTGAACCCGGGTTTGCCCGCCGTCCGGGCGTCCGCCCTTGACCTTGGAGGCAGGCAGCGTCCCCCTAGGAGCGCGGTCGGTCGGTCGTGGCAGTCGCTGCTGTGGTGACAGGACATCCGGCCAAATGCGACGTGGGTGGGGCGTGGCCTCCGTCCCCACGAAGCCAGCAGGTCGGGAAGAGAGCAAAGAGGGAGAAACAAACCTGGTTGTTTTTCCTGGTTTTCCCTGTCCCCACAGCCCCTCCCAACACGCTGAATTTTGGTGGAACGCACCGCAAGAGGAAGACGCTGGTGGCCCCGGACATCAACATCTCCCTGGATCAGAGCGAGGGCTCTCTGCTGTCCGACGACTTCTTGGACACCCCTGACGACCTGGACATCAACGTGGACGACATCGAGACCCCGGACGAGACCGACTCGCTGGAGTTCCTGGGGAATGGGAACGAGCTGGAGTGGGAAGGTGACGCGTGGGCGTCCCTGCGGCTTACCGCGGCCGCCCCTTGTCCCCGGGAGCCCAGAGAGTGACGACGGGCGGGGCGGAGGCTCGAACCTGGGCTCCAGGAGGGTCCGTCCGTGTGTCACCCATCCCCCCCGGTGCATTTTTCTTGTGGACTTGAGAATTTTTCTGGGAGCGTGGCCGTCACCAGAGTCTCTCTGCAACGTCCGGGGTCATCTGTGGTCGTCACGACTCAGGGAGGGGCAGCTCCTGGCGTGGGGGTGGGGCAGGGTCGCTGCTCGGCACCTGCAGCCCAGGACGCCCCGCCCCAGAGCAGGGCCCAGCCCAGCGCCCTCGGTGTCCTGCAGGCAGAAGCCGCATGCCCAGAGGCAGGCGCTCTGAGAACGTGGCCGGCACAGGCCACCCTGCCGGGCGTCGTCGTAGCCGAGGTCCAGGGAAGAGCTAGGGTGGGAAAGGCTTCCAGTGTGATTGGCGTGGAGGTTGGGCAAAGCCGCAGAGGTGACCGGGTGGGTGGTGGGGACAGAGACAGAGGCGGCAGGTGGCAGAGGGTCTAGGACGTCGCGGGCAAGGAGTGTGGCTTTTATTCCCAGCACGGTGGTCAGCTGCCCCCGGTCCACCGGATTTGATTTTGACTGACCCAGTCCCCTTACGTCTTCCGGGTCTGCCCGGATTCCCTGTAGTATTTCTTCTTGAGTCCGTTTTGGTAGTTTGAGTGTTTCTGAGAACCTGTCTGTTTCATCTCAGTTACCCGATTTGTTGGCGTGCAACTGTTTAGCGCCTTATGTTTGCAGCCGCTGGGGGATTTTAAGTAAATGGGTGGCACGATCCGACTTGGGGTTTTAAAAACAACTCTCTGGAGGTCGAGGGACAGACCACAGGGGGGGAGTTCAGGGCCGGGTCCAGGCACGAGACAGTGAGACAGGGACCCCCGAGATGGGTGTGTAAACGCCAAGGGCTGGGCGGGATTTGGGGAGCCAGGAAGGGGGTGGGGGAGGGGATTCAGATCCCACTGGGGACAGAACGAGGGTTGATCCTGCCCCTCCCCCCCCGACCCCCGTGTGCCAGGCTCCCAGGAGAATGATAACCAAGCGCCCACGCCCGGAGCGCACTCATGGTGTGCCGAAGCAGACACACGCTTTCCCAGGCTCTGGGAAGCCCCAGGATGGGCCTCCAAAATGAACACTCCTGGGAGGCTTCCTGGAGGAGGTGGCATTTGAGCCGGGCCTCGAAGGGGGAGCAGGAGAGGAAACTGGGCCCGCGGGGCAGCCAGGCTGGGAGAAGCAAAGGGCACGTGGTGCCCGGCAGCAAAGGGAGGCGGGAGAGGATGGCTGGGCGGGGGGGTTCGGGGAGACGTCTGCACTCAGGCGTCCCTTCAGCTCACGGCTCCGGTCTGGCTCCAGATGACACCCCCGTGGCCACCGCCAAGAACATGCCCGGGGACAGCGCGGATCTGTTTGGGGACGGCGCGGCGGAGGACGGCAGCGCCGCCAACGGGCGCCTGTGGCGCACGGTGATCATCGGGGAGCAGGAGCACCGCATCGACCTGCACATGATCCGGCCCTACATGAAGGTGGTCACCCACGGAGGTGAGCACGGGGCCACGGGGGCTTGGGGCTTGGGGCAGACGGGAGACGAGGGCGGGCTGGGGGCGCGTGGGGCCGCTCAGGCCCGGGGGCCACTCGCCTCCTGCCTCCCCCCAGGGTACTACGGCGAAGGCCTCAACGCCATCATCGTCTTCGCCGCCTGCTTCCTCCCGGACAGCAGCTCCCCGGACTACCACTACATCATGGAGAACCTCTTCCTGTGAGTCGCCGCCCCGCGCCCGGGGCCGCGCCGGCTGCTGGGGGCACCAGGAAAGGGGTGGCTGCCACGGGCCTCGAACTGAGCCCCTCCTGGCCCACCGACTCACCAGCGGCCTTCCTCCTGGGCCTCCCTGTCCTCCTCCATCCCCTCCTCCTCCTCCTCATCACCGTCACCGTCCCCACCGTTTACTGAGCACTTGTTAATACTACAAGGCAGCTGCAGCGCCAAGTGCTGCCTATGTGTTGATGCGTCAGCCTTTACCACAGCCCTACGGGGTTCATGTCCTTGCCTCCCGTCCCGTGGATGAGGAATCTGAGGCACAGAGAGGCTGAGCCGCTCGCCCAAGGACACACAGCAACGGTTTTATTATGACAGATATAGATGGCGCTTAGCAAGCACCTGATATCATTAAGACTCAGGAAATCATTGGTTCTCCTTTCATTGTTCTTACTAAGATTTCCAGGCTGTGCATGGTGGCTCACACCCAGAATCTCAGTGCTTTGGGAGGCTGAGGCAGGAGGATCGCTTGAGGCCAAGAATTAGAGACCAGCCTGGGCAAGAGCCAGACCCCTGTGTCTGCTAAAAATAGAAAAATTAGCCAGGTGTAGTGGTGCCTTTAGTCCCTGCTACTCGAGGATCACTTGAGCCCAGGAGTTGGAGGCTGCCGTGAGCTGTGGTGACGCCACTGCACTCCAGCCTGGTGACAGAGCCAGCCCAGGAAAACATTCTTTTAGAATCACTCAGGGAGAGAGAAGTCTGAGATGGATCGCAGATCTCCTGACTTCTGGTGCCTGGGGCCCTTCTGCCACGGCCCTGGCTCTCCGTGGGCACCTGTCCCCACTCTCATGGGGACAATGAATAGCCAACCCTCCTCGTTAGTCTCAGGAGACGTTCCAGGGGATCATGCACACACGAAACACTTGCATCTAATAAGTGCCCAATAACACGGCAGTTTCTGCGACCATGGTGCCCACTGCCATGCCCTTGGGTGGGCTGGGACTCCCGAGCCCCGTCCCCAGCCAGGATGCCACACCACACCTGAACAGGTGAGGCTGGCCCGGCCGGGACAGAGGTGGGAGCAGACGGCACAGGGGCCACGGGTGTCCCGAGGCCGGGCGCCTGCGTGCCAGGTCCCTCACTCCCGCCCCCCCTGCGAGCAGGTACGTCATCAGCAGCCTCGAGCTGCTGGTGGCCGAGGACTACATGATCGTGTACCTGAACGGCGCCACGCCGCGGCGCAGGATGCCCGGCATCGGCTGGCTGAAGAAATGCTACCAGATGATCGACCGGAGGTGAGGGGCTGGGGCGCGGCCGCCCGGGGAGCAAGGGACTCGAGGAAACCCACAGAGCACCTGCATGGCCCTGAGCGGCCAGGCCCTTCTGGAGGGTGGGGTGGCGGGTCGCAGGGCGGCAGTGACACAGACCAGGGCCTTAAGCCACAGCCCTTTGTCCTCTCTCTGGGCTCGGGGGGCCAAAGCCCGGCAGCACGGTGTCCCAGCGTGGGCCCCTTCCAAGGCGCGTGGGGCGATTCTGTTCCGCGCCTCTCTCCGACCGTCTGGGGGCCGTTGGCAAGCTCTGGGGTCCCTCGGCCTCTAGACGCGTCACCCTTATCTCTGCCTTAGTGTTCCCATGGCGTCCTCCCTCTGCCGTCCCTTTTCATGGCTGTGTGGTATTCCACAGTATGGACACGCAACATTTCGGTCTCTCCCTTATTCCCACCCCCCAGGGGTCTTAGGGAGCCAGGGCTGTGTCCGTGTCCTGCGGGGGGACCCGCGACTCCGGGTGGGGCAGGGGTCGGAGCAGGGATGTGATGGGCACCTGGAGCCACGTGCAGAGGCGGCGCCTGCGTGGGAACGCTGGCGTGGGGCTCTCACCCCTGCTCCTCCCCTCCCCGGGCCCCTCCCCGCCCGCCCGGCGCTCACCCCTCCTCTGCTCCCCACACAGACTGCGGAAAAACCTGAAGTCCCTGATCATCGTGCACCCGTCGTGGTTCATCCGGACCGTGCTGGCCATCTCCCGCCCCTTCATCAGGTGGGCCGGGGGCCGGGGCCCGTGCGGGACACCGTGTGCACGCGTGTTTCATCCGTGTCACCCAGCTTCTCCAAGATGAATGTGTGTTATGGCCTTAAATAGTTTTAAATGACAAATGCATAGTTACGAAGTGCCAAGCGTGGGGAAACATATTGAGTGTTGGCCGGGCGAGGCGGCTCACGCCTGCAATCCTAGCACTCGGGGAGGCCGAGGTGGGAGGATCGCTCGAGCTCAGGAGTTCAAGACCAGCCTGGGCAACATAGCAAGACCCCGTCTCTACAAAAAATACAAAAATTAGCCAGGCGAGGTGGAACGGACCTGTAGTCCCAGATACTCGGGAGGCTGAGGCAGGAGGATCGATTGAGCCCAGGCGTTGGAGGCTGCAGGGAGCTATGCTGACACCACTGCACTTTAGCCCAGGCTACAGAGCTAGATCCTGTCTAAAAAAAAAAAAAAAAAAAAAGGAGGAAAGTAAGAGAGAGAGGGATGAAACAATGAATGAATGAATGAATGAATGAATGAATGAATGAATGAATGGCGGGAACACCGCCCAGAGTCCAGTAGAATCTCCTGGTCTCTCAGCCTCATCGCATGAGATCATTCACCGGGGACAGGCGCCGAGCACGTGGCCCTGCTCGCCAGGGCTTCGGGGCGGACTCGGGGTCTGCTCTGTCCACCCCAGAGACGACGGAGTCTGGCCTCGGGTGGGAGGGGCGGGAGGTGGGGACATACGTGCTGGGGCGGCCCTGGCCCCGGTGCTCCGTCCGCGCCTTGGTGACCCGGCCCGCCCCCTGCCCCGCCAGCGTCAAGTTCATCAGCAAGATCCAGTACGTGCACAGCCTGGAAGACCTGGGGCAGCTCATCCCCATGGACCACGTGCAGATCCCGGACTGCGTCCTGCAGTGAGTGTCCCCGGCCACCCGCGCCCTACCCCACGGGCTCCTCCCCAGGCTCCTCCCCGCGCCCACCCCCACCTTCCGCCCCAGGCTCCTCCCCGCCCTGCCCCCACCTTCCGCCCCAGGCTCCTCCCCGCCCCGCCCCCACCTTCCGCCCCAGGCTCCTCCCCGCCCCGCCCCCACCTTCCGCCCCAGGCTCCTCCCCGCCCCGCCCCCACCTTCCGCCCCAGGCTCCTCCCCGCCCTGCCCCCACGGCGCCGGCGGTGGGGGGGTGGGGGGACTAGACCGCGCCCATTTGACTTCCTAGAGTCCCTCGGGCCACCCAGGGCTTGGGCGTGGGCACGCAGCTGTGGTGCTGCTCTGTTTTCAACAAGCACCACGTCATCAATACCCCCCAGCGCCGCTCCCCGCAGTCATTTCAAGCCACAGAAAATTCTCATTAAGCATCATTTTCCAAAATTGTGGTAAAATAGAACATAAAATTTGCCATCTTAGGCGTTTTCAAGCGCACAGCTCAGCGGCACTGAGCACGTTCCCAGCGCTGCGCAGCGTCACCGCCCTCCGTCTCCGGAACTTTCTCGTCTTCCCAAACTGACGCTCTGTCCCCAAGAAACACTCCCTCCCCGCCCCCCCCCCGCCCCCTCCCCAGCCCCCCCGGCACCCACCACCCTGCTTCCTGTCCCTGTGGCTCTGACGACTCCAGGGACCTCCTGGGAGTAGGGTCACATGGGATGTGTCCTTCTGTGTCCGGCGTCTCTCACTGAGCACGATGTGCTCAAGGTGTGGCCTGTGTCACAGCCTCCTCCCTTTCCATGGCTGCGTGATATTCCAGCGTGTGGACGGACCACGTCGTGTGTGTCCATCCGTCCGTCCATGGACACCTGGGCTGTTCCCACCCTCTGGCCGCTGTGTGCAGTGCTGCTGTGAACACGGGCGCACAAATATCTCTTCCAGTCCCTGCTTTCGAGTCTTTTGAGGATACACCCACAGGTGGAATTGCTGAAAATTCCATATTTAAGGTGTTGAGAAACCACCATACTATTTTCCATAGGGACTGCATCAGTTAACGTTTCCACCAGCAGTGCAAAAGGACTCTAAGCATCACCTTTTATTTTATATATTTTTTATTTTTATTTCTTTATTTTTTTAGACAGAGTCTCACTCTGTTGCCCGGGCTAGAGTGCCGTGGCGTCATCATAGCTCACAGCAACCTCACACTCCTGGGCTCAGGTGATCCTTCTGCCTCAGCCTCCCGAGTAGCTGGGACTACAGGAACGCACCACCATGCCCAGCTAATTTTTTCTATATCATTTTAGTTGGCCAATTAATTTCTTTCTATTTTTAGTAGAGATGGGGTCTCGCTCTTGCTCGGGTTGGTTTTGAACTCCTGACCTTGAGTGATCCTCCAGCCTCGGCCTCCCAGAGTGCTAGGATTACAGGCATGAGCCACCACACCCGGCCCACTCTGCTTGTTTTTGTAAATAAAGTTTTATTAGCACGCAGTTATGCTCATTCGCTTACAGATCATCCGTGCAGATGTGCAGAGTTGAGTAGTTGCAACAGAGACTGTCTGGTCCTCGAAGCCAAAAATAGTTACTTCCTATCACTTTACAGAGAAAGTCTGAGGAGCGCTGATACAGGGACAGGTGGATTAACTGGTGTCTGGAGGGCATTGCCTTGTCAGGGCGCTGTCCAGCCGCTGGTGCTGAACGGGGCAAAAAATGTCTGCTGAGTAACATGGCACAGATGCTGCAATGCAGCAGCAGGGTAGATGTCCCCCGCCTTGGGGAACTTGCAAAGTTGGAGCAGGAAATGTGCACAAGAAGACAAGAAACTGTTGGCTCGGGCCACACGCACTGCCCTGCAGCCCTGTGTGTGTTTGCACACGACTGTGAGATTGTTTTCTCTGCTCACAAAGGAGAAGAAAATCCTGGGGAAAGGAGGGTTGTGTCTGATGTCCTTTTCTTTCGTTCAGGTATGAGGAGGAAAGGCTTAAGGCCAGGAGAGAGAGGTACGTGCAGAGTGGCCCCTGGCGGGGCTGGATCGGGGCTGGGTCCGGGGCTGGGGGCTGAGCTGGGTCCTCAGGTCGGGGGTGGCCCGGTGACTTCTGCTCGGCAGGGACCAACATCTTGCCCACGGCTCAAGGCCCTGCCCTTCTGGCGGGGGCTTTGGAGTTAGACCCGGGCTCCAGGTGCAAAGGAAGCAAAAAGTTCCCACCCGCCTTGGCGGTTATTGCGAAAATTCAGGAACAACCTGGCAAAAAGAGGGGGCACCGGGTTCACGCTCCGTAAAGAATAGTCGTCACTGTGGTGTCACATCAAGGTGTCTCGTCACTGACGGAACATGAGCCTGACATCGACCCCGGCAGACACGGAAACGCACCCTCGCTAACGTATTGGCTCGGTTTCCACGGGTGGCACGGGCCACTTGCATCGCATACAGAATTTTAGGACTGTTCCGGCCCCAACCCGATATGGAGTCCTCAGACCAGCTCCTGGGTACTTTAGAATCCCCGCGAGGGCCAGGCAGGGCGAGGATGCTTATCAGCGTCTCACAGCCAAGAAATCTGTGGCCCAGAGAGGGCAAGGCACCTGCCCGAGGCCACACAGCAAGTCTGTGCAAGCGCCGAGGCTTTCTGCGGCTTGAAGCCATTTATGACGCCAGGTCTGATGCCAGCCCCGGAGGAAACAGAGGCACATAAAACAGAGTCCTGTTTCTAGAAGTTTTCTCAAATAGCCTGGAGAGGGAAGCCACGCCCATCTGGAAAACAGGTCCCCGGGGAGAGGGGAAAAAACGGCGAGGCCGGTGGGGGGAGCTGAGAGACCCTCGGCCCGGCCTGGCTGGTCTCCCTTGACCCCTTGACCCCTCTCGCTCTCTGTCCACAGCGCGAGGCCCCCGCCGGAGTTCGTCCTGCCCAGGTCCGAAGAGAAGCCGGAGGTGGGGCCGGTGGAGGACAGGTGGGTGGCACATGACCCTGGGGCGAGACCGGGGGCTGCCAAGTCCCCAGGGGCAGAAAACAGAACCGAGTGACGCCTCCGCCCGGGAGCAAGGTGGGCCACGCAGCCACATGGTCTCCGCGTAGACTGAGCCGATTCCAGCCGCGCCCACCGGCCGATGGGGCCCACGCTGCAGGGTTGGCACAGCTCAGGGGCTTTTCCCAGGAGGGGCTGCCCTCACATCGTCCTGTGAGCGGCCACAGCAGCCAAAGCCAGCACGTCGGGCGGGGGCCCACGTGGAGCGGGAAGTCCAGGGCATTACTCACTGGTGTCCCCCAGAGCTCCACCTTCAGCCAATGACTCCGATTCCAAAACCACCTGCTCATAGTGTGGACATCCCAGCCCGGCCCCGTCCTAACTGTGGCCTCACGCACATCGGTGACCCTCTGGTCCTCAGTGCTGCCACCTGTAAAGCGGGGGTGACCACAGGGCCAGCGGGAGGGTTGAATAAAGGGACCCACATTAATGCTCATAGTGTCTCCGTTCAAGGCTAAGCACACAGAAACGTTCAGATAAAAGTTACGGCGATGCTATCGTGCTACCGCGATCAGATGTCTTCATAATGATAAAAGGGGACTTTTGTCCAAGTCCCAGCGGGTAGATCCAGCCTCCCCGAGTCCAGCAGGTATCCTGAGCGACAGTATTGGTTTTGTTTTGTGTTAGTGAAGGGCCTTGGCCAATGTCCTCAAAACTGCCCATCCAGGCTCGTTTGTTACGCAGCAGGTGCACACTGACGTCTGCAAGGGACCAGACCGAGCAGTGTCCCCTCTCATGGGGCTCACAGCCTCCACCAATAGGTAGAAAATGCCCTCGTGCCCCAAAATAGGCACATAATAATGCCATGCCCCTTCTCTCTCTCACACAGATCTGCTCTCGTCACAGAAGATCAGGAAACAAGGTGAGTGTGGTGGATAGATGGATGGATGAGTGGGTGGATGGATGGGTAGGTGGATGGATGTATGGATGAGTGGATGGATGGGTAGATGGATGGATGGATGTGTGGATGAATGGGCGGGTGGATAAGTGGGTAGGTAGGTGGATAAATGGATGGATGGGTGGGTGGGTGGATGGGTGGTGGGTGGATGGATGGGTAGGTGGGTGGATGGATGGATGGATGGGTGGATGGATGGATGGGTAGGTGGGTGGATGGATGGGTAGGTGGGTGGATGGATGGATGGATGGGTGGATGGATGGATGGGTAGGTGGGTGGATGGATGGATGGATGGATGGGTAGGTGGATGGATGGATGGATGGATGGATGGATGGATGGATGGATGGATAGATGGATGTGTGGATGGATGGGTGGATGGATGGATGGATGGATGGATGGATGGATGGATGGATGGATGGATGAGTGGATGGATGGGTAGATGGATGGATGGATGAGTGGATGGATGTGTGGATGAATGGGCGGGTGGATGGGTGGGTAGGTAGATGGATAGATGGATGGATGGGTGGGTGGATGGGTGGGTAGGTATATGGATGGATAGATGGATAGATGAGTGGATGGATGTGTGGATGGATGGGTGGGTAGGTAGATGGATGTGTGGATGGATGGATGGATGAATAGATGGATGTGTGGATGGATGGGTGGGTGGATGGATGGGTAGGTGGGTGGATGGATGAGTGGATGGATGTGTGGATGGATGGGTGGGTGGATGGATGGGTAGGTGGGTGGATGGATGAGTGGATGGGTGGGTGGATGGGTGGGTAGGTAGATGGATGGATGGATGGATGAATAGATGGATGTGTGGATGGGTGGGTGGGTGGATGAGTGGGTAAGTGGGTGGATGGCTAGATGGACAAATGGGTGGGTTGACACCTCCATCCGGTCCCACTGAGGGCACAAGTGCCAAGGGTCTGCTTTGCTGTGGTACCGGTTAGGACGCCCCCTTCAGAGCCTGGCTCAAAAGGTGGTGGCAGACCAGGCGCGGTGGCTCACGCCTGTAATCCTAGCACTTTGGGAGGCTGAGGCGGGCGGATTGCTCAAGGTCAGGAGTTCGAAACCAGCCTGAGCAAGAGTGAGACCCCGTCTCTACTATAAAATAGAAAGAAATTAATTGGCCAACTAATATATATAGAAAAAATTAGCCGGGCATGGTGGCGCATGCCTGTAGTCCCAGCTACTTGGGAGGCTGAGGCAGGAGGATTGCTTGAGCCCAGGAGATTGAGGTTGCTGTGAGCTAGGCTGACGCCACGGCACTCACTCTAGCCTGGGCAACAAAGTGAGACTCTGTCTCAAAAAAAAAGAAAAAAGGTGGTGGCGGGTGACAGCCTCTAAAGAGCAACAAATAGTTCTTGCCTTCAGAGCTCACCAGCGCCGGGTTAGATCACCCTTTTGGATTCTGCCCACGTGGACCAGCATCTTCCAGTTTTACTACTAACAAAAACCCGGCCTGTGTTTCTCTCCAGCATGTCCTGAGGTGACCAGAGCACAGAGAAGGACACGCAAGAGGATTCCAGATGCCAAGAAACCTCTCTGATGCCCTCTGGCCCCGGACCTCATCCCTCCTCGCCTCGACTCCCCGCCCCCCGAGGGCTCCAGTCCCCTCCACTCATCTCTGAAACCCAGTGTCCTTTTTAGCTGCTTGAAAACATTTTTTTAAAAAAAAGAAAAGCGATGCAGTATCCGTGCGTCCCAGACGAGGGCCGGGGTCCGAGCCCTCCGCCTTCTGCGCTCGCGAGCCCCCAGCACGGGACAGTGAGACGCCCAGGGCGTGGCCCACAGGGCCCCGGTGACCTCTGCTCCTGCCCCCAACCCTGTGACCTCGGACACTCCACGTGCTGCCCCTGCCAGCGCCGGGCACGAAGTTCAAGTCCATCCTCCTGCTTGTGACCCGTCACCTGTCCCAGGTTGGAGCCACAGACGCCCCCCAGCCCCGCACTCCGGCTGGGTCTGCATTTGTTCCTGTGCCTTTGCCTTCCGGAACGCGGCCCCCGTCCCCACCCCCGGGCCTGGAAGCTCAGCCCCCTCCCGCCCTCCTCGCCGAGCCGCGTCCAGGGCCACCGCCCAGCCACCAGCCTCTGTCCAAAATGCACACGCGTGGTTCTGCGTTTGACCCACCCCCTTCGCCTCTTTGGGAGCCTCGGAGGCCACAGCACAAGTGAGATCTGCTGCTGGTTGTTCTTGCGACACTGCAGCAATCTAGAACATTCTCGAGCCCCTTTAACTCGGATGCCACGCCACAGGGCGATCCCCACCAATACCTCCAACCCAGCGAAGGAGCCGTGCCCACCTCACCGCGGGGGCTCGGAAGGCGGCTCTGAATAGCCTGGCCCAGAAACAGGAAGATACAGGGCATCGGACGCTCGAGTGTGTTGAAAGTCACTTGGGAAAATAAATCCCAGTGAGGGACTGGCCGAGGCCACGCTCGTTCGAAGCCTGGAGCAGGGGGCCCTCGTTCAGAAGGAAGATCTACCCCGGGAGGAAAGACGGACTTTTCTAACGTGGTCCAAACACCAGTCACCCGGTCAGGTGGCCTCTAGAAGCAGTGAGCTCCCCGTCTCTGGGGGCATTCAAGAAAAGGCTGGACAGTGTTTGCAGAAAGTGGTGCGTGAGGTCCCCTCCAATCCTAAGTGTTTCTTTGTCTGTGAACCTGAGCAAAACTGGCGCGGGCACGTTCCCCGGACCCCTCTTTCTGGCTTTGCAGTTCACTTCTCACCACGCGTCACCACGCGTCACCACCTCGCGTCACCGGGGCTCACGGCCTCAGGGGAAATGTCGAGTGTTTCTTGACCTGGGACGGCCAGGAGGCGCCTGTCGGGTTATCCCAGGACCGGAGGGCAGCTGGTGGCGTTCAGTGCTGAGGGCCGGGATGCAGGACGACTTGCCACGTGTGACGGGGAACTGGACATCCCACCCCGAAACCGGCGGCGCCCGCCCTGAGCGAGGCCGCTTCCCAGCCGGCAGGGGGCCCGCGAGCCCCACCTGGGAGCTGCTGGCCGTGCCGGGGACATCTCTGGCCCCGTCGCCGTCCTGCTGAGGCTGGGACATTTGGGGGTCTGGTGGGCTTTTATGTTTGTGCTTCCCAAGTGTCAAATAAAGGACAAAGGCAGGGTGGTGTCTGGGGGTCGGGTGTGTCACCTGGAGACTGAGGCGCAGAGGCGGGGGGAGGGCCTCTCCCGGCTGCCCACGGCAACAGGTGCTCTGAGGACCCCGTGGCTGCCCCGCCACCTAGGCGGGCACGTGGCCCAGAAGTCCCCAAACTCCCACCCCAGGGAATGGCGTCTCCGCCGCAGCCAACGCAAGACGACAGGCACCGTCCGAGCGCTCCGAGCTGGCAGCTTCCGGCAGATGCCGGCCAGGCCCGGCAGACGGACGGTCTGTCCCTGCCCCGTGACCAAAGGGCCGTCACCCCAGCATGAGCCTCTCTCCCCCGAGCAGTGACAGTGACCCCGAGCCTCGGTCGTCCTTGAGGACTGGGGCCTCCTCCCCCAAATCGAACGAAGGAGCCAGCGATCGCAAGGGACTTGTCCTACCGCGCGGACCGTGAGTTACTGGGTGCCTACGGCAGCACAACAAGGTCCTCCTACCCCCTCCAGCGGTGACGCCGGGACCCACCCCCACCCCTCGGACCACCAGCGCAGCCCGGACCTCGGCATGCGGGACCCCGAAGCGGCCGCAGCGGCCCGAGCAGAGAGAGGCCCCCGGGGAGGCCACACGTCCACACCTCTGGGCTGGCCACCTGTCGCCGGTGGGGACAGCTCCGTCCCAAGGGGGCCACCGTCCCCAAGCGGGCCGCTCCCACCCCAACCAAAGGCCGGCTTTGCGGCAGATTTCTGTCTGGGGGCGGGAGGAACAGTTTTGGACAAAATGCAACCGACCCCGAGCCATCGTCGTACAGGGACGTTCGGTTTCTCTTTGGTGACACTGGGACGCGGCAGGAACCCCCCCCCCCAAGTCGTAGTGCGCGCGCCCATCCCCCATCCTGCGGTGAGTTCTGCGGTTTTTCAAAACCAGGAGCGACCGTGACGGTCTGACTGTCGTGACGTGAAGACGCCATCTCCGTGGGCTTGGGGGATTTTTATGTGAAATAAATAAGCTGTCTGAGCGGCGGGGCTGTGCTTCGTGCTTTGGCCTTGGCCTTGGCCTTGGCCTTGGGCGTGGTGCGGGAGGGGGCGGGGCGGCTGGGCGACCCCAGTCTCTCTCCCACCCGCGCCTTGGCCTCTCCAGAATCTGGCCTGTTTAGCAGGCAGTAACCATAGCAACATCAACCCCACCATTAGTAACGATAACAGCCGTGCCCACCTGGCACCTCCCCCAAGTCTACGAGAGGGAGACTGAGGCAGAGAGAGGTGACGCGGCTCCCCCAGGGTCACAGGGAGAGTGAGTGCGTGAGGGGTCCGAGGCCTGGCCCTGTGCCCCGTAGCTAACGCCACCAGGTCCAGGGCTGGGGACCCGCCACCCCTCTGCCAGCTGCCGGCGGGCTGGGGGCTGCGCCCTGGCACGGGCTCAGGCGGACCTACGACCGCAGGTGCAGGCGCAGCCCTGCTTTTGTCGGTGCTGGTGACAGGGACGCCCAGGCGGCATCACAGGGCTGCAGCTCCATGGGCCGATGTCGGGGACGGGCGGGGCGGGCCCACCAGGCGGCACCGGCCCCTCTCCCCGGAGCGGCCGCTGGGAGGCGCCGGGCCTTGCGGGGAAGCGGTGGGGCTGGGACTGTGGGCCACTCGCAGCTTCAGGGTGACAGTCATTCCCTGCCCTCTTCCCACCCCTTGGATTCTACCCTAAGGGGGTGTCTTGAAAACCCCACTCGCTCCCTCATTCATTCATTCCTGGATGGGGGCCTGGGGACCCAGCCCCATGTGGCTCCCAGCCAAGGGACGAGGGGAAGGCTCCCCTGACCTGAGACCCCGAGAAGCAGCGGGCTGGGGCCGGGCTGGGCCTGGGCCGGGTCAGGCGGCCAGCGGGCGTTTCAGCAGAACCCAGAACTAAGTTCAGGGCCTAGTTACTTTTTGTTTCTTTCTTTCTTTCTTTTATAGAGTCTCACTCTGTCACCCAGGCTGGAGTGCAGTGGCACGATCACAGCTCACTGCAGCCTCCAACTCCTGGGCTCAAGCGATCCTCCTGCCTCAGCCTCCCAAGTAGCTGGGACTATACAAGTGCCACCGCGCCTGGCTGATTTTTCCATTTTTAGTAGAGACGGGGGTCTTGCTATGTTGCCCAGGCTGGTATCGAACTCCTGGCCTCAAGCGATCCTCCCACTCCAGCCTCCCAAAGTGCTGGGATTACAGGTGCGAGCCACCACCCATGGCACCAGGCCCCCTTTTTTCTTATTTGAGGTGAGAGTCACTTAAAAGGCAATTAACCATTTTCGAGAGTACATTCAGTGGCATTTAGTACTTTCACAATGTTCTGTGACCACCACCTCTCTCTAGAGGTTCCAGAACATTCCATCATCCCAAAAGGAAGCCCTGTCCTCATCAGCAGTCACCCCTCCAACCTCCTCCCCAGCCCCCGGCAGCCACAAATCCACCTCCCACCTCTGTGGATCTGCGTGTGGTGGACATTTCCTATAAACAGGATCCCACAGGGTGTCACCGGGTCACTATTCGATGACCCGGCCCCTGGGCTGGTTGGGGACAGACCGGTCTGTATTTGGAGCCTCCGGGGCCCCCTCCCTCTGCCCCCGGCTGGGGCTGGCCGGCCCCGGAGGCTCCCACAGGCGTCCTGCCAGGCCTGCATCTGGGCGCCTCAGTCACTGTCGCCCGAGGCCACGTGCCCCAGCGGGAGGCTCCCAGGACATTCTTGCCACGGAATCTGGGCCAGAGGTCATGCGCCCGCGAGCTGGGCTGTGCTGCCCGCCTCCTGGGCACCCGGTGGAGCTCAGGCCTCACAGACTCAGCCGCCCGCCACGCTGCCAAATGGGGAAACCGAGGCCCAGGGAGGGGCAGAGCTGAAGTTCAGCCGGGGTGGCCGGGCTCGAGGGGGGAGGGGGAGGAAGTCAAGGGGGGGTGGGCGGACGGGTCATTTGGACACATGAGGCCACAGGGGAGAGTTCAGGACAGAAGAGGGACCTCACCAGCCCTGGGTCTTTGCGAAGCTCCCTCTGGCCGCAGCCGTGTAGACGGGAGGGTCTCGGAGAAGTGACCGGGACACCAGAGAAGCAGGGCACTCGCCCAGGTGCACGCGCCCTGGGGCCGGGGCCAGGGGGACGGGCAGGTGCAGCTGCAGGGCTTGGTGAGCAGGCGGGGACAGAGCTCACTTCCTCCGGGCGCTACGACCAACTGTCCCCGGCTCAGTGGCTCCAAACAACAGGAATGGGGTCTCACGGTGCTGGCGGCCACACGTCCAGAAAACCAGTGTCACTGGGCTCGCGTGGAGGCGTCAGCAAAGCCTCGGGCCCACGGGAGGCTCCCGGGAGGACCTGTCCCCTGCCTCTTCTTCCAGCTTCCGGTGGTTTCCGGCGTCCCGCAGGTGCCGGGACCGCCTGCTCTGCGTCCCTGTCAGGTCTCCCTCCCGCCTCCCTCATAAAAGCAGCAGGTATTTAGGGCCCACCTGGACCACCGGGATCATTCCCCAGCTCAGATTCCTTAAATTTCATTTCTTAGAGACAGGGTCTCACCCTGCGGCCCAGGCTGGAGTGCCGTGGCGTCATCACAGCTCGCCGCAGCCTCAAGCGATCCTCCTGCCTCAGTCTCCCAAGTAGCTTGGACTACAGGCCCACGGTACCACCCCCAGCTAATTTTTTATAGAAATGGGGTCTCACTATGTTGCCCAGGCTGGTCTCAAACTCCCAACCTCAAGCGATCCTCCTGCCTCAAGTGCTGGGATTACAGGTGCGAGCCACCATGCCCAGCTGATTGTCATTTTTGTTCTATTTTATTAACAGCTCAGGCATGTACGGAAGATTATCTTTAAATATTAACGAGCGTTTTAAATTCTTCTCCGTGGCTGAGGCCAACGTATTAAGCCAGAGTTCGAGGAGGCTGCCACCCAGGAGCAGCACTAGCCAGGGAAGCAACTGTGGCCTGTGCTCTCTGCAGGGGTACCTGGGGACGCAGTGCTTGAGGAGAGAGGACACACAGGCAGAAGAGGGAGGGTGGGGTGGGCATTTTGAGGCCAATGGTTCCATTCTGGCGAGGCTCTAGCTAAATCCCGGGAAAGCGGCACTTCACGCGACACAAGGCCGGTGTCAGAAGAGGGAAGGAAGAGTGGATACTGCAGGCGCCCCGGGTAGGGGGGGGACAATGGCCGGTCTTGGCTTGCGTCTGCTCTGCGCCCGGGAAGATAAACTTGCCACCAACGTTATTAGCCCAGAATCCAGCAGGCGTCAGTTTTCGGAGCTGGACGTAGCCTGCAGACCCCAAGTCACAATTTGCACGTCCTGAGGAACGGGAGGCCAGGGAAGCTCTTCCGTAAGGATGATCTGTTGGCGGGGCAGCCCTGGGAGATGCTAGAGGCCTCTTGGTGTCGCCGAGCACTCAGAAGCGGGTGTTGCGTGACTCAGTCCCGACTCCTGGGGGCTTCTCTTTTGCACACGGAGCTGGGGTGGCCCTGAGATTTGCACCTCAGCACCCTTCGTGGGTGTAGTGGTTAAAACCTTGTCCTCGACCAGACTGTAGCCGGGCTCTTCTGAGCTCAAGGCGTCCCCGTCCTTGGGCAAGACACCCCCCCCCAAGAGCCCGGTTGCAGCAAGAATCCCGCCCAGCGGGTGTCGCCAAGACTGCCCCCACCCTCCAGATGAGATCCCCCTCCATCTCTAAGCAAACTCCTCGTCCTCCAACTCCGATCTGCACCAAGAATCCCCTTAGACCAGGTGCCAAGATTCCTCCACCTCTCGGCCACCTCCTGTCCCCTGGACACCCCCCACGCACCCACCTGCACCAGGCTACACATCCCGCCTTCCCTGTTGTCGTGGGAGATCGAGCCCAACCTCTCTCTGCTACCAAAAAACCCCAGATTGTTGTCCTGTTAACGAAAAAAAAAAAAAAAAAAAACCACCACCAAACTCTGTAAAATAAAGAGATTTTATTGTGAGCCGAGTGTGTGTGACCCACAGGCCGGAGCACGTGTTTGCAAGAGGTTCGGAGAAAAGGTGCCCTGGGTTAGCCGGGTCACAGGTTGGTTTTATACGTTCGTGGGGACAGGAATGACACGTAAAATCACAAATCGACACGGAAGGTGGAAGCCGATTTGGTCTCAAAAAGGTGGGAGGACTTCAAGTGGGAGGAGGGGCGGATCACGGGTTCCAGGCGGGTTTAAAGATGTTTAGATTCGTGGGTGGGTAAGGAGATGCAGGTTCGTCTAAAGCCTAGGAACGTTTTAAGACAAGGGAGTACGTTAGGAGACGAGGGGTCTGTTAAGTACATTGATGGCCTGCAGGTGTGTCTTTCTTTTTTTTTTTTTTTTTTTTGAGACAGAGTCTCACTCTGTCGCCCGGGCTAGAATGCCATGACATCAGCCTAGCTCACAGCAACCTCAAACTCCTGGGCTCAAGTGATCCTCCTGCCTCAGCCTCCCGCGTAGCTGGACTATAGGCATGTGCCACCATGCCTGGCTAATTTTTTCTATATGTTTTTAGTTGTCCAATTAATTTATTTCTAATTTTTTTAGTAGAGACTGGGTCTCGCTCTTGCTCAGGCTGGTCTTGAACTCCTGACCTGGAGCAATCCGCCCACCTCGGCCTCCCAGAGTGCTGGGATTACAGGCGTGAGCCACCACGCCCGGCCTACAGGTGTGTTTTAACCCTTTGTTTTGCAAGGTCGTAGGTCCTGGTGATGATCTAGTATCTTTACGGTGTTTTCTGGGGTCCCCTTGGCCAAGAGGAGGTCGCCTCATTAGTCTGGGGAGCTTAAGATTTTATTTTAGTTCACAGCCCCCAACCCGACTTACCGTTTTAACAGCGACCGAATCATTCTTTCCCTTCACCCGCAGAAACGCCAGATCGCCAGGGCCCACCGCCCCCCCCAGGCTACTGCGGGTGTCACTGAGTCAAGTGACTCTGGGCCGCGCCATGGGCACACCATGAATGGCCCCTGCTGTCACGCTGAGATGTCCTGGCCGGGCCCTGGTCACCGGGGCAGAGCTAGTGTGAGTCACCCCTGCAGATCCTAAGCCCCCCTTGGCCTCAGCACCCTTGGAAAAGGAAGTCCCCGCAGGGCCCCAGCCCTGCCCGGGCCGCCTCCTCCGTGGCTGCTTCTGGCCGGCGGGTTCTCTCTCCTGGGCCTCGCCAGCACCAGTCTTAATGTCAGGGTCAGGGCAGGGGACACAGCGATGACATTTTCAGGGAGAGCAGATGCAGGGCTGCTGATCTGGGCTCCCTGGCCAGGAGGGGGGAGGCGGGGGAGGGGCCGGAGGGGGTGGGGGGAGGGGAGAGGCCGCCCTGTGCCCGGCTGCCTGCCTGCTGTGACTAATTTAGGCAAAGGGCAGCCTGGACCTATCTCCATTTGGTGGCAGGAGCTGCAGCCGCCTCCCCCGGGGCGGCCTCCGGGGCTGCCAGGCCCTATAAAGGCTCCGGGTTTTCTCAATGAAGGTGGGACCAGCTAGGGCTGCCCGGGAGCCGCCAAGTGCAGACTCCGCCGCTGCCACCACCACCACCGCCACCACCCCACCGCCGCACTCGGGGACATGAAGCTCATCGTGGGCATTGGAGGGTGAGCGCGGGGGAGGGGCGGGGAGGGAAGAGGAGGAGGGCGAGGCAGCGGCAGGGGAGGCTGGGGGGTGAATGAATGGAAGGCTGCCCAGGGCGTCTGAGGTCGCAGGGCCCACCGCCCAAGGTCTAAGTGCAGGGAGGGTTCTCTGCCCCCGGGCGTGGGGAGTGGGCGCCAAGCCCGATTTTTCATTTTCCAAATGAAAATCACCCCCCCCCCACCGCCAATGATCATAGTCAGTGCCAAAAAGCAAAAATCCCATCTTCGTTTCCCACTGGAGGTAAAAAAAAAAATCTGGACAGAAAATTAAAGCCGGGGACAGACACGTGGGCGAGGGGGGCAGGTCCCCACAATGTCACTGGGCAGGACACATGTGGCCTCGGAGATTCAAACTCTGTTTTATCAGCGATAACGACGGACACATTTAACAGGCAGCGCTGGTTTCCTGGGCTGTCACCACCCTCGGGAGGGACTGGAGCTGGGTGTCAGGCCCTGCTGCCCCCTCTTGACATGCCTGCCGTGTTCTGCGCAAGGGGCGTCGCGTTTTCATTCCGCACCGGCTCTGCAAATTCCGCACCCGGCTGAGAGATGGTCCTTTCCCTGGCGACCCGGATCGATGTCCTGTCGTCCAACCTGCTGCTTCTGGGTCACCTGTGGGGTCCCCTCTTCCCCTCAGTCCTCTGTAAGGGCTGCCATGTGTGATCCCTCGTCCCACGCCCAGCTTTACGGCCGGGTTCCTCCAACAGCGATGATGGAAGGAAAGGGACATTTGGATGCCAGAAAGGCTCCGGAGTGACCCTTGCATTTCGTAAGCTCTGGGAGTCAAGACTCTTTTTTTTTGAGACAGAGCCTTGCTCTGTCGCCCAGGCTGGAGTGCAGTGGCATCATCATAGCTCCCTGCAGCCTCCAACTCCTGGGCTCAAGGGATCCTCCTGCCTCAGCCTCCTGAGTAGCTGGGACTACAGGTGCAGCCACCACGCCCAGCCTCCTTTTTTTTTAAATGATTTTTTTTAGTGGGGACTAAATCAGGCTCAGGCCTCAGATCAATGAACGGTCACCCTCCTGGGTTTGCACCGCGGTGACATCAACCCACACATGTCAAGGAGGACTTACAAGGTCCTTGGCACCTGCAGAGTCTGTGTCGTGTTAGGTTTTTTTTTCCTTCGGTTTCTACCTCTTTTCAAGTCTAATCCTGCACAGACGGGTCATTCGCAGGGAGGCTCCCCTCCGCCAGACCCAGACGGGCCCCAGGGGACCTCAGGTCCCCGAGCAGACCTGCCTGGCCTCCTCCCGGGCTGCCCGGCAGCCTCACGCGCACGCTCTCTCGCCAGCGTGACCAACGGCGGCAAGACCACGCTGACCGACAGCCTGCTCAAGGCGCTGCCCAACTGCTGCGTCATCCACCAGGACGACTTCTTCAAGGTGGCCGCCCCCCCCCCCGGGGCGGGCAGGGGCCGGGGACCCAGGGCAAGCCGCCGCTCCCCGCCCGACCCCTCCCGGTGACCCTGGGAGGGCAGCCACTGTGACATGCCCAGCCTGCGCCCCCAGCGGGGAGCGCCGTTAGCCTGAGGGGAAACTCCGGTCCCCAGAGGGGCCGCGCCACACTGTGGCCTTCCCAGTAAACACCCTCTATTCACCTGCACCTCAACCTTCCCATCTGCAAAATGGGCTCTGGGCCCACGCGGGCTGCACTGTGGAGGGTGAGGGCCAAGGAAGTGACAGCCCGGGAGAACCCGAGTGCCACCCCACCCAGGGCCCCGACGCCGCGGGTAGGGGTGAGGCGGGGCGGGCAGCGGCCATCCCTGAGCGCGAGGCCTGGGCCCCTCTTGTTTCAGCCCCAAGACCAAATCGCAGTTGGGGAAGACGGCTTCAAACAGTGGGACGGTAAGGACGACGGTGGCCCCCGCCCGCCCGCCCCCGGCCCCCGCTCTGCCCGGCCCTCCTCCAACGCCCGCCCTGCCACCCCCAGTGCTGGAGTCGCTGGACATGGAGGCCATGCTGGCCACCGTGCGCGCCTGGCTGTGCGGCCCCCAGAAGTTCGCCCGCGCCCACGGGGTCAGCGTCCGCCCGGACGCCGCGGACACCCACATCCTCATCCTGGACGGCTTCCTGCTCTACAGCTACCGGTCAGCCTGCGCCCGCCCCGCCCTTGCGGGGCCTCCCTGGGGCCTCCCGGGCGGGTCGCACCCCTGCGTCGGCCGAGGGGGCACCAAGCTCGGGGGGGAGGGGGGCAGGAGTTGGAGGCAGAGCTGGGATCGACGCAGGCCCGGGGCAAACAGCCACCCTTCTTGGGGAAACTGAGTCCTCCTCCTAGACCCTCAGCATTCTCAGGCAGACCAGGAGCCTGGGCTGGACCCTCTGGCCTTGCTGTGTGACGCTGGGCAAGACGTTGCACCTCTCTGTGCCCGTCTGAACTGGGGGAAGGGCGTGACTCCATTTCTGGGGGAGGTTGCCGTAGGGATTTGGCCCGAGCTGGTTCCCCCCCCCCCCCGTCCCTAAACGCGCCAGCTCAGACCCCCACCTGCCTGCTCGCTCCCTGGAGGCCGAGGCCAGGGGGACGCTGTGTTTTGGCCGTGGCCGAAGGCAGGGTCGGGGGCTGACGGTGTCACCACGCCCGCGCAGGCCCATGGTGGACTTGTACAGCCGCCGGTACTTCCTGACCATCCCGTACGAAGAGTGCAAGTGGAGGAGAAGGTGGGTCTGGGGCCCGCAGGGCTGGGGGGGTCCCGCCAGGCCTGGCCCTGAGCCTGCAAATGCCACCAGACAGGGCAGGCGGGGACACTTAGCCGGCCAGGGCTGAGGGCCAGGAGCCCGGAGCCCGAGGCCTAGAGAGAGTGGCCCACTCACCCCCCTCCCCCGCCCCGGGTCCCCTGCTCGCTGGTGCCACCCCTGACCCCGCCTAGTTCCAGGCCTGTCCTCGGCACTCGCCGCCGTGGGTGCGGGCTGTTCCTCACTCTGCGTCTCCCTGGGCAGCACCCGCAGCTACACGGTCCCCGATCCTCCCGGCCTCTTTGACGGCCACGTGTGGCCCATGTACCAGAAGTATAGACGGCAGATGGAAGCGGACGGCGTGGAAGTGGGTAAGGCCCCGCGAGACCAGGCCTTCCCCTGGCTGGGGGACCCCGAGCCCAGCCCCTCTCCACCCTAAATGCCCTTTAGGCCTCCCGGCTGGGGTCCGTTTGGGAAAACTGGAAGTCCCTCCTTGAGTCTCACCACCCGTCCCTCTTGCTGTTGGCCCGGAAACTGGTCTGTTGCAGCAGGCGGACCGCGCAGTCTGCCCCTGCCCTGTGCCCTGTGCCCTGTGCCCTGTACCCTGTGCCCTGTGCCCTCTCCCCCTGGCGGCAGCCCCGGGCCCCGGCAGCCGACTGCGGCCTTTCTGATTCCAGTCTACCTGGACGGCACGAAGCCCCGAGAGCAGCTCTGCCAGCAGGTCCTGGACGACATCCGGAACTCGCTCCTGAACCAGGCCCAGGCCGCGGCCCCCACGCCGGCTCCGCCCGCCAGGCCGCAGGGACCCGGACGCGGCGGCGGCCGCAGAGCAGCCAGGCCCGCGGCGGCCCAGCCGGACGCTGTGTGACTGTTTCCCTTTGGGGAGTCTGCGCAGGCAGGCCGGGGGGGAGCCCCGCTCGCAGCCCCGCGCCTCGGGGCGCCCGGACCCAGCCCGAGACGCCCCTGCGACAGCCACACGGCTCGAGTATTAAACCGGGTCCTGTTTTGTAGCCACCAGGGTCCGGCGTGTTCTGTGGGCCGTCCTGTCGCCTCTCCTGGGCTCGTGGGTGGCTCTGGGGGCTGAGAGCTCTGGGCAGTGGGATGGTTGGGGGGTCCCTGGAGCCTCAGTTTCCCCAAAGGAGAAATTTCCTGGAAGCTTTCAGGACGTTCCCAAGGTTTCCCTGGCCCTTCCCTGCGGCTGTCCCTCCTCAGCCCGTCCTTGTTCTCTGTGACTGACCCAAAATGTCCTCAAAGCACACACTTCCCGTCCGGTAGTCGAACCCGACCCCTCTGCCACCGGGCTCACATCTCCCTGAACTCTCCCAGTAACCTCCCTGAGGACATTTTACGACTTATGCCCATTTCATGGAGGGGTAAACTGAGGCTCAGAGTAGCCTGGTGGAGCTGGGCTTTGAACAGGGGTCTCCCCAGACACCGCAATTCCTTCTGCCCAGGCCTGGCGGATGTGGTTGGGGCATCCCTTGGCCCGAGGGTGACACCCCATGGCCAGCCCTGGAATTGCAGCCATAAGCCCCCTCAGTCCAGAAAACCTCCTGCAGTCCAATTTGGACAATGCCAGCGACTATTTAGAAATTATGGGGGACAGAAAATAAAAAAAGCCATAACTATATGGCCCAGCAATTCCACTCCCAGGAATCAACCCAGAAGAATTTAGAGGGGTTCAAACAAAAGTGCATTCACAAATGTTCACAGCAGCGTGTTGTACAACAGCCAAGAGGTGGCAACAGCCCACATGTGCCTCCAGGGACAAATGACACACATGGTGGTCTGTCCCTATGATGCAATGTGATTCAGTCTTTTTTTTTTTTTTTTGAGACAGAGTCTCACTCTGTTACCCAGGCTAGAGTGAGTGCCGTGGTGTCAGCCTAGCTCACAGCAACCTCAAACTCCTGGGCTCAAGCAATCCTCCTGCCTCAGCCTCCCGAGTAGCCACCATGCCCAGCTAATTTTTTCTATATATTTTTAGTTGTCCACCTAGTTTCTTTCCATTTATTTTAGTAGAGACGGGGTCTCGCTCTTGCTCAGGCTGGTCTTGAACTCCTGACCTCGAGCAATCCGCCCCCCTGGGCCTCCCAGAGTGCTAGGACTACAGGCGTGAGCCACTGCGCCCGGCCTGTGACTTGGCCTTAAGCAGAAAGGACACATGCTGCCACCCGGATGGACCTGGAGGACATTTCGAGAAAGACGTCAGTCACGAAAGGACACCATTGTGCGATTCTGCTAACAGGCGACGTCCGGAGCAGACACATCACAGAGACAGGACGTGGGTTCGTGGTTGCCGGGCTGGGGGGGAGAGGAGTGACTGCCCATGGGGACAGGTGTTGTCTCTGCGCGGTGGTGGCTACACGACATTGTGATGCACTAAATGCTATGGAATTGTCCCCTTTGTGATGGCCCATCTCGCATTGTGTGAATTCCACCCGGACCAGGAGGAGAGGAGGCGGGAAGGGGCGCGGAGGAGGGAGGGCACGGTGTCGGGAGGACACGCGGGGCTGCAGGAGCGAGCGGGCCCCGGCCTGTGCCACGTCCCTGCCGTGCGTGTGTCAGTGGTGGGACGAGCAGGTGCTGGGACCGGGGGTCTGGGCGTCTGACTCGCCCCACAGCCCAGGCCCCTCGGTCCACAGTCCCCAGGCTTCCCACCTGGGCTGCATGGATTTCTGCATGTCCCTCGGGCCCCTACCCTCCACCACGGAACCTGCGAGCTCTGCCCCCTGGGCGCCCATCTTGCCTCTGCCCAGCCCCAGCACTGGGGGCCCGGACCCCCCGGGAAATTGCTCTCTTCTTGTGCCCCGGCCCAGAGCCTCCCCTGCTGCCCCGGCCCACGCCCTTCCTGCAGCAGGAATCGCCTTGCGGAGCACCTGACGATGGCGACACCTCTTCCCTGCTCTGGCCTCGGGACTAGGCAGAGAGCAAGGCGCCAAGGAGAGTGTGCTAAGCAGAGGGACAGAGACACAGATGGAGGATGGATGGATGGATGGAAAGATGGGTGGATGGATGGGTGGATGGATGGAAAGATGGGTGGATGGATGGGTGGATGGGTGGGTGGGTGGATGGATGGATGGGTGGATGCATGGATGAGTAGGTGGGTGGACGGATGGGTGGATGGATGGAGAGATGGGTGGGTGGATGAGTGGATGGATGGATGGGTGGGTGGGTGGATGGATGAATGGATGGGTGGGTGGGTGAATGGGTGGGTGGATGGGTGGGTGGGTGGGTGGGTGGGTGGATGGGTGGATGGATGGAGAGTTGGGCGGGTGGATGAGTGGATGGATGGATGGGTGGATGGATGGAGAGATGGGTGGGTGGATGGAGAGATGGATGGATGGATGGATGGGTGGGTGGGTGGATGGGTGGATGGATGGATGGGTGGGTGGATGGAGAGATGGGTGGGTAGATGGAGAGATGAGTGGGTAGATGGAGAGATGGGTGGGTGGATAGAGAGATGGGTGGGTGGATGGATGGATGGATGGATGGATGGATGGATGGATGGATGGGTGGATGGATGGATGGATGGATGAGTGGATAGATGGAGAGATGGGTGGGTGGATGGAGAGATGGGTGGGTAGATGGAGAGATGAGTGGGTAGATGGAGAGATGGGTGGGTGGATAGGTGGGTGGGTGGATGGATGGATGGATGGATAGGTGGGTGGGTGGATGGGTGGATGGATGGGTGGATGGGTGGGTGGGTGGATGGATGAATGGATGGGTGGGTGGATGGAGAGATGGGTGGGTGGATGGGTGGATGGATAGATGTTGAGGACACAGACAGGCACAGAGGACAACCACATGAGGACACAGGGAGAAGACGGCTGCCAAGGAAAAGACCAGCCAAGGAGAAACTCAGAAGACACCAGCCCGCCGGCACCTTGGCCTTGGACTGAGGGAGAATAACTTTCTGTTGTCTAAGCCCGCAGCCTGCGGCATTTGGTCACAGCAGACTCAAGGCGAACACAGACACCGCCGTGGATGGGAAAAGGCAGCCCACAGAACGGGAGAAAAGATTTGCAAATTAGACAGCAGAGGAGGACCCTGTATCTAGAATCGACAAAGCACTCTTACAACTCAACAGTAAAAAGAGAAACTACCCAATTAAAAACTGGGCAAAGGACATGCACAGACATTTCTCCGAAGAAGACACCCGTGGCCAGGAAGCTCGAGGAGACGCCGTGTCACTTGAGGTAGGGAAACGCCATCGAAACGCACCGAGCGACCACGGCACCCCCACTAGGACGGCTGTCACCGAACACAGACAGTCACGAGTGTCGGCTAAGAATGCAGACACGAACGGGTGTCACATGGAGAAAAAGAAATTTAAAAAAAAGAATGCAGAGAAACCGCCCAGCCCGGAACACTGGCGGTGGGAGTGTAGACTGGCGTGGCTTCTGCTGACAACGATGTGGCAGTTTTTAAAACAAGTTAAACATAGAATTACAAGGTGCCCCGGAAGTTCCGCTCCCAGGCTGCGGACAGCGGCGTTGTTCGTGATCGCTGAGAAGTGCATTTCATCCCGTCTTCTGGTACGAAAAGAAAACGAAAGTGGAGACAACCCGAATGTCCATCAATGAATGCATGAACGGACTAACACGATGCGGTCTGTCGTGTCATGGAACATCAAGCAGCCATGAACAGGGACGAGGCTCTGACACAGGCCACGCATGGAGGGACCTTGAGGACGTCGTGCTCAGTGAGAGACGCCAGACACAGAAGGACACACAGCGTGAGACTCCGTTTATAGGAAATGTCCAGAACAGGCAGATCCAGAGATGGGACCTGGACTCGTGGTGACAGAGGCTGGGGAGGGGGTGGGCAGTGACGGCTGATGGGGACGGGGCTTCCTTTTTAGGGGACAAAACTATTCTAAAATTGATTTCAGTAATAGTTGTGCAAACGCTTTGAATATACTAAACAAAATTGCAGTGTACACATTAAACGGGTAAATTGCATGGTCTGTGAATTCTACCTCCACATAGCTGTTCAAGACATCCTTCAAGACTTGATAAGAGAAAAAAAAAACCACACACGCACACACACAATGTGATTTGTATTTTATTCAATGGTATTTTCAACATTTATGACTTATAAAAATGCATTCATGCCCTCTACTCATTAACAGCACGTGACTGCCACGCTAATAAATTGCACTCAAAATGCTTTCATGCGGTATTAAATGTTAGTTCATTCAACAAACATTTATTGGGGATATAGTACACAGATCTTCTCACTATGGTTTTACAGTTTTAAATGGTCAGGGCAAAAATAAATAGTGAGAAGAATTAAATTTTCTGACGTGCAAATTATATGGAATTCAAATTTCAGTGTCTATAAATAAAGTTTTATTGGCACCCGGCCACGTTCACTTGCGTACGTGCGGTCTGCAGCTGCTCTGGTACTACGGTGGCTAAGTTGAGTCACTGAGACACAGTCTAGTTTGCAAAAGCTAAAAATATTTACTCTCTGCCCCTTTGTGGGCAATGGATGCTGACGGGTGTGGCATCTGCAAGGTCTAGGGTTGGGGACAGGCAGTCTCTGAGGTCCCCATGCCGGGGAGGGCAGGCAGGAGCGCAGAAAGAATGAAGAGGCAGAGGTGGCTTGCCAAGGTTTGTCCTTTGCCATGGACACGGAGCACAGTAAGGATGATCTGCGGGTCACTGGGCCCAAAATAGTCCAGGACAGAACGGGGACACGGAAGAGGTGGTTCCAGGGCAGCTGGAGCCCTGCGCGGCCACCCAGGCACCTTGGTCATTATTGTTTTAAAAAAACAAAACAAGAGTAAGAACGGTAGCTATAGGGCGTATCAGGTGAGCAGCTCGAAGAAACAGAAGATGGCAAGTGTTGGCAAGGATGGGGAGAAACTGGAACCTTCCAGCGAGCGCGGCTGGGAGATGCAGCGCGGCGCAGCCACTGCGGAGGACAGTCTGGCAGCTCGAGAAGGATTAAACGTAGAATTGCCGCGAGACCCAGCGACTCCTCTCCTGGGCATCTGCCACAGGGAGGGAAGGCAGAGACTGCAGGAGAGACTTGCGCCCCCATGGGCACAGCAGCAGGAGTCACAGTCCCCAGAAGGTGGGAGCAACTCAAGTGCCCACGGATGGATGGATGGATGGATGGACAGACAGATGGACAGACGGATGGATGGATGGATGGATGGATGGATGGATGGATGGATGGATAGAAGATGGGTGGGTGTGTGGATGGGTGGATGGATGGACGGACAGATGGATGGGTGGGTGGGTGGATGGACGGATGGATGGATGGGTGGATGGAAGGACGGACAGATGGATGGGTGGGTAGGTGGACAGATGGATGCATGGATGGATGGATGGATGGACGGACAGACGGGTGGGTGGGTGGACGGACGGACAGACGGACGGATGGATGGATGGGTGGATGGACGAATGGATGGATGGATGGATGGATAGATGGATAGATGGATGGATGGATGGACAAATGGATGGGTGGGTGGACAGATGGATGGATGGATGAATGGGTCTACACAGTGTGGTCCATCCACACGCTGGAATGTCACATAGCCGGGAAAAGGGACGAGGCTCTGACACAGGCCACTGTGTGGATGGACCTTGAGGACACCGTGCTCAGTGAGAGACGCCAGACATGGAGGGACGAATCCTGTGTGGTTCCACTCACGGGAGGTCCCTAGCTCATCAGATCCACAGAGGCAGGAAGTGGGATGGTGGGTCCCTGTCACCCGACCCGGGCAGTGTGAGGGGCCCAGGGAATCCCCGAGGCCCCGCTCTGGGCACAGTAATGGCGTGGGTCACGCCAAGCCCTGCCTGCCCTGCAGCCCCTGCCCTCCGCGGACAGGACCGGCGCCTCGAGCTCCCCAAAGACAAGCCAGGTGCGACCCCTCCCCCCCACGAGTCCCTCAGGCAGCCTCGGGGACGGGACACCCTGAGGCTACACAAGCCCGAGTGCAGCTGGGCGGCTCCAGAGCCCCGCCGCCATGGCCCTGAGCTGGGCAGGCCCCACCAGTCCCTCTGACCCGGCCTCCTGCAGGCCACATGCCACCTGTGTGCCTCGGTTTCCTCTTGAGAGCTCAGCGTGGCGCTGGGCACTTGGCGCTATCAGTGCCCTGGGTTTGCGGCAGGTGCTGTCCTTCCCCCGCCCCGGCCAGCGCACCCGGCGGCCGGCAGGGCCCAGGCTCTCCCCACCGCTCACCCTGTGAGCTGCATGCGATGGACCCCTTTCGCAGATGAGGAAACTGAGGCTCAGAGACCAGAGTCCCACCTGGCCTTGGGTGGGAGCAGGTCTCCCCTGCTCCAGGAGAGACCCCCCAATGCCCTCAGCCCCCGGCTCTGCCTCTAGGTTCCGGGGTCCCCTCGGGGTCCTGCTGGTCCCCAGGGCCTCCCAGAACCCCCCGCTCAGGTGGCGGCCCCCAGCGGCCACCTGCTGGACTCAGCCTGGTCCCTTGGTCCCCCCCCACAACAGGGGCTGCGGGGGGAGACCCCCACGCCTGTGTCTGCACTCGTTTCCTTCACGGGCCTCCTATGTTATTGGTTTCAACTAGATTCATTTGGAGAGGACACTTACGGCATCACTTGGAAAAACTCGAATTTTCTGATAAGCACGAAAATAAACCATAGAATTACTACGACTACAAGTTCCTGTTCAGCCGGGCGCGGTGGCTCACGCCTGTAACCCTAGCACTCTGGGAGGCCGAGGTGGGAGGATTGCTGAAAATCACGAGTTCAAGACCAGCCTGAGCAAGAGCGAGACCCCGTCTCTACTAAAAATAGAAAGAAATTAGCTGGACAACTAAACATACATAGAAAAAATTAGCCGGGCGTGGTGGCGCATGCCTGTAGTCCCAGCTACTCGGGAGGCTGAGGCAGGAGGATCCCTTGAGCCCAGGAGTTTGAGGTTGCTGTGAGCTAGGCTGACACCACGGCACTCACTCTAGCCCGGGCAACAGAGTGAGACTCTGCCTCAAACAAACAAAAAAAATTCCCGTTCATGCATCAGCTACAAATTGTCCCGGCCACCCACCCTAAACGTCCTGCTTCCTGACACGTCCAGGGACAAGAAGGATCTCAGGTCACCCAGAGGCGATTCTACCCCCTCCCAGGGCCACTGGGGGATGTCTGGGGACATCTGTGGCTGTCACGACTGGGGGGGTCTCCTGGCCTGGGGAGGGTGGGGCAGGGACGCTGCTCAGCACCTGCAGTGCCCAGGGCGGCCCCAGTGTCCGCAGAGCCCAGGACAGACCCTGGTAAAGGGCAGAGCCTGCCCCCTGCCCCCCACTCCCTCGAGGTCCCCAGCACGGGACACAGAGTGCAGGCACGGCCCCAGGACACACACGCGCCCCACGTGCCGCCCCGTCCCGTGGCTAACGCCTCTCGGGCCAAGTCATCCCCTGGCCCCAAGGAACGTGGCCAAGGGGGGCCCAGCTCTGTAGGAGGTTCCCTGCCGGGGGCCCCCTCCCCAACCCCTGCAGGCCCCAGGGCGACAGGGACCTCTGGGACCTGGGGGAGGACAGAGGAACTCGGGGCCACCTGCCTAGGGGTGTGGGGTTGGGGCCTTGGTTGGGGCCCCTGGGGGCTCCCTGGCAGGCGCCACGCAGGGGCATCTCAGGATTTCGGGGCCCGAGGGGACAGGTGGGACCACACTGGGCCAATTAGGACGCCAGCCTGTGCCCCTCCCTGCTGGGGAGAGGTCATGCCGCGGGGCCCAGAGAGACCACAGCGCCCACCCCGACCGCCCCTCCCAAAGTCCTGCGGCCTCGGAGGGAGGCTGGAAGCCACCCAGCGCAGGCACAGGCCCTGGGGGGTTGGGGCCGGGCCGCCGGACCCCCCCCCCCGCCCGGCATCTGACACCCACGTCAAGCAACACTCCTCTGCCCTTAATCAGCAGTTGCCCTGTAGCCACCGCCGCCACCCCGACCCCACCCGCCGGCGCCAAAGCTGTCACCTCCAAAGGCCACCTCCCAGCCACTGGGCCCCTAAAACGGGGCATCCTTGGGGCCAACCGGGGGCCAGCCAGGGCCTGGGGGAGGAGCAGGCCAAGGGGACCACAGCGGCGTCGGACAGCCTCAGACCACCTCCCCGGGACCCCCCAGGGTTGGGGGTGGGTGTCGGCTGGCGGCTCCCAGGGCAGACACACATGCATCCTCGGGGAGCCTGGCCTGGGGGTGGTCCCCATTCTGTCCCCTCTGGGACAAGGAGAACCATGAGAAGGTCCAGCCCCCGGGACAGCTCAGCCTCCTCTTCCTCCACCTCTTCCTCCTCCCCACTGCCATCTTCCCCGCTGGCCCTCAGGCTGGGGCTCTCCCGGGCTGCCCTGGAGGCCACCAAACTGCCTGGGACAGCTAGGTGCCACCGAGGATCTGTGTCTGGGACGTCCTGTGAGTGGGGATGGCGTGTCACCACTGTTCCGTGTCGCACATGCTGCCTGGGGCGGGGCAGCAGGGCGGGAGATGGTTTTGGTACTTACTTTTCTTTTTGTCTCACAACAGGGGGGTTAAGGTTCTCGGGGGCTGAAGGAGCCGCTCAGGCGGGCAGGCCTGGCTTTATAGGGCCGCCCCGCCCGGGCCCTGGCGCGGGGACCTCGGTTATTAATAGCCCCAGCGTCTTGCCCGTGTATGGTCAAGGACACAGCCGCTGCAGCTCGGCCGGGCCCAGCCCCCCCGCCCCGCACCTGCTGTGGGCCCCGGGCCGGGCAGGTGACGCCAGGCTGCCCTCTGGCCTACTAGAGGGGCCTGACCCAGCGCGATTTGGCGATTACTATGTTTGAACCCTCCAAGTATAACAAAGCTCGCAGTTAGGGCCCTGTGGGTGTGCTGGACCCGACACAGCCTTCCTTCCACCGCGGCACCACCTGGGGGGCAGCCGGAGTCCCTGTCCTTGGAGGGGGGGAGGCTGGCACGCGGAGGCGGCGCTCTTGGCCCAGAGCCGGGGGTGGGTTAGTTGGGCCCCGGGGCTGCCGACTCCCTTTGCAGGTTGTGCGGAACCAAGTCCCGGCTGTGCGCGAGGCCCAAAGTTAGGGCTCGGTGTCACGCACTGCGGTGACGTCTGGCGAAACCGGGACGGGCTCCCTAGCAAACAGCCCTCCTGAGCGAGGGGGCCGCACGGTTCCTTCCCACCCCCGAGTGGCAGGTTTCGGTCCCCTGCGAGCCCAGAACCATTCGAGCAAGCCGGTCACCGCCTCTCCCGGGAGCCAGGGGCCGCCTCGCCCTCGTTACTGCAAACCTGCCCACAAACCATGCCCGGTGGTTCCCTGTGGTCCCCCTGCAGCCCCCGTGTGGCCGAGTGGCGTGCGGTGTCCCCTCCCCCGGGCTGTGAGCGGAGCCGAGATCCTTGGGATTTTAGAAGCCTGACGTTCAATCACGGAAGTAACGTACGGCGGACAGGCCCTTGGCGGTCGGCACAGTAACCATCTGCTTCCTGCCCAGCCGCCCTTGTTCTCACGGCAATCTTTTTTGTTCTTTCTGGGAGGGGCGTCTCACCCCGTCATCCTAGCTGGAGTGCAGTGGCGTCATCACAGCTCACCGCAGCCTCCATCTCCTGGGCTCAAATGATCCTCCTGCCTCAGCCTTCCCAGTAGCTGGGAATACAGGTGCCACCACCACACGCGGCTAATTTTTTAAATGTTTTGTAGAGATGGGGTCTTGCTGTGTTGCCCAGGCTGGTCTCAAACTCAAGTGATCCTCCTGCCTCAGCCCCCACAGTGCCGGGATTACAGGCGCAAGCCACCAGGCCAGGGCTAACGGCAGTCAGTAACTGCGGACACACTGCTCCTGGGTCAGGCAGGAGGAGGTAGCTGTCACCTGGAGAATCTATGGGTTTGTTTCATTTTTACCAAGGGCACCAGCAAAGACCCTATTTCCAAAGAAGGTCCCACTCCCTCCTCTGCCAGCTGAGTTCACGCTTACCCTGCTGTCGAGCGGCCGGGGCTAGAGGGTTTGAGGACGGGGTGGGGGTGCAGGGTGCTCAGGGCCACAAGCTTTAACCAGATTGGCGGCACGGAAGTGTTTCTTATCATGGTAAAATTCACATAACATAAAATTTGCCGTCTTAACCCTATTTAAGTGCGCGGTTCGGCAGCACCGAGTGCAGCGAGGCCGTCCCTGGCAGCCCGGCTGCTGTGATGGGACACACAGCCACGTATTCATCCTGCTCACAGCTCTGGGCCGGGAGGCCCACGACCACGGCCCGGGGCTAGGCGCGGTGGCTCACGCCTGGAACCCTAGCACTCTGGGAGGCCAAGGCAGGAGGATCGCTCAAGGTCAGAAGTTTGAAACCAGCCTGAGCAAGAGTGAGACCCCCGTCTCTACTAAAAATAGAAAGAAATTCATTGGCCAATTAAAAATATACATACAAAAAAAAATCAGCCGGGCATAGTGGCGCATGCCTGTAGTCCCAGCCACTCGGGAGGCTGAGGCAGGAGGATCGCTTGAACCCAGGAGTCTGAGGTTGCTGTGAGCGAGGCCGACGCCACGGCACTCACTCTAGCCTGGGCAACAAAGCGAGACTGTCTCAAAAAAAAAAAAGATCAGGCCCGGCACAGAGGGCCCCTTCCCAGCACGCAGGCGACGCCCTCTGCCTGTGTCCTCTCTTACAAAGGCGCGAAGCTCAGAGGAGCTTCAGTGCTTGTCCACACCGGCCATGGCGCGTGGCGTCCACACGTTGGAGGCAGGTTCCAGCTTCCAGGGTGGGGGCTGGGACCGGGCTGGCTCCACAGCGCCACCTCACAGGCCTCACCTGTGAGGCCGTGTCCTCACCCGGCTCCCCCGGCAGGCCGGAGTCCAGGCCAGAGGTCAGCAGCCTGCAGCCGAATGCAGCCAGCCCGCCTGAGTCTGCGACGTCCCTCGGGCACCGGCCGCGTGCTAGCTACGGCAGCTGCGCCGCGGTCACGGGGAGCAGCCGCCACCAGCAGCTCCAAAGCCACAGCGTTCCCGCGTGAAGGAGTGTCCGCTCAAGGCCCAGACACCCAAACGCACCCGAGCAGCGAGTCCCCTGGAAGCCCGGGCTGCGGCGGGCGGCGCGAATGGCCACAGCTGCCGCTCCCGTGTCTTTGTCGTGTGATTCATCACCGGAGCAGCCACGTGGGTCTGAAAAGCAGCCACATTTGAACTGCCGGCGTGGAGTCCGGGTCTTTCCGGAGGATTTCATCCCAGCCGGACACGTGGGAGTGACACACGGAAGCCTTGCCGGCAGCAAACGACGCCTTCCGGCAATCGGTGACCTGGGCTCGCTGCTCCGGGGAACCTCGAGCTAGACCACGGGCAGGACTGCCGTCGCCGTGGCAGTGTCCGGGGCTCCCTGCGGCTCTGCCTTTGCCACAGTAGGAGTGGCCCGCAGGAGTGCGAGGGCTTCCCAGTCTGCCGTGGGGCACAGCCCTTCCCAGATTCAACGTGAACCAGGACTTGAGGCTGGACCAGACGGGCGAGTGACACCGTCTACAGCTTGCACCAGGGACTGGCAGGGTTCTTCTTTTGTGGTAAAACACACGCAATAAACCTCAGCCATTTAGGGAGTGCAATTCGGTGGCATAACGTACATGCACTGTTGTAACCAGCACCTCTATTTAGTTCTGGAACATTCCATCACCTGAAAAGGAAACCCCGTCCCCATTAGCTGTCACTCCCACTCCCTCCCCAGCCCGACGACCGAGAATCCACATCCTGTCTCTGTGGATCTGCCTGTTGTGGACATTTCACATAAATGGAGTCCTTCTGTGTCTGGCGTCTCTCACCGAGCACGATGTCCTCAAGGTCCCTCCACGCTGTGGCCTGTGTTGGAGCCTCGTCCCTGTTCATGGCCGAGTGATGTTCCAGTGTGTGGATGGGCCACACTGGGTTTGTCCATTTTATTCAACTCTGACAGCTGCCGTGTTTCTACTCTGCATCTTTTATGAATCACGCTGTGAATATTCACATACAAGTCTTCGTGTGGACATACGTCTTCCTATTTCTGTGAATGTACAGAAACCACTGAACCATATGCTTTAAAAAGGAGAATTTTGTGGTGTGAATCATAGATCAATTAAAAACAATAAATTTAAAAAGGAGAAACTTGGACAGGCAAGGTGACCCACTCCTGTAATCCCAGCACTCTGGGAGGCAGAGGGGGGAGGATCGCTTGAGCCCAGGAGTTGGAGGCTGCGGTGAGCTGTCATGACGTCACTGCGCTCCAGCCTGGGTGACAGAGGGAGACTCTGTCTCAAAAAAAAAAGAGAGAAACTTGCCGTTTGTGGAATGAGGCAGCAGAGCTGCAGCCAGGCCCAGCAGCAGCCGAGCTCAGGTCCAGGGATGGGGCGCCAGGTGACAAGGGCCCTCAGGAACCACACTCCAGCCCCAGGGCCCAGCTGAGCCACGTTCCCTCCTGAGGGCCACCTCCAAGCAGTGCACGGGGTCCCACGCGTGACATGGCAGCATCTCAGAAGGCAAAAGGGACACGAACACCCCTCCAAACCCAATTCCGGCTGCCTGGAAGCTTCCATCTTGCTGCAAAGAAAAGAATCAGAGCCTGCCAGGACTCGAGACCCAGGCGGCCTCCGAGGACACCCGTGAGCGCCCGCGAGGTGCCGGCGTTGCCCGCCTCTTCCAGAGGACAGACAGGCAGGCGGGCAGCGAGGAAGAAACGCAGAAGCCTCCAAGACCACGTCACTGCGTGGCCAAGGGCTGCCTGTCCCCTGCCAGGGCCGGAACGAGAGAACGCGTGGATGTCAGGGAAGTTGCGACTTTATTTCTTTTGGCTGCAGCAGGAGCACTCCCGCGGAGGCGGGCACCGGCATCGCGACGGACTGCGATTGCGGGACAGGCCACCGCAGCCCCGGAGGGCCTGGGCACAACAGAGGCCGAGTCAGACCCCTGTCGACCCAGGCCAGGTCCCAAGGCCCTGCCTCAGCTGGCAGTGACCCGGTGGCTGACCTCCGGCCAGCAGCCCCAGCACGCTGGGCCTGTCCCCGCCTGCCCAGTTCCCCCTGCGCCCCCATCGCCCGTCCCAGGGCCTCCTCCTGGGCCGAGGGGCAGCACCTAGCAGTGCCCGGCGACGCTGCTGCCCTGACCCCTCCCCAGCCCGCAGGGCCAGAGCAGGCTCAGGTGGCCGCTGTGGCCACCGTGGTCAGCTCTGTCCAGATGGTCCCAGCCCCTCGCAGGGCTCCTGGGGCCACACTGTCCTGGA
This sequence comes from Microcebus murinus, assembly GCF_040939455.1. NCBI lineage: Eukaryota > Metazoa > Chordata > Mammalia > Primates > Cheirogaleidae > Microcebus > Microcebus murinus. The sequence continues at coordinate 5,696,971 of NC_134130.1, read as the reverse complement.
AGACCCCGGAGGTGCCGATGCTGCAGGACTGAGGGGGGCGAGGATGGGGGCTGGCGTGCCCCCTCCTGGGGACAGGGCGCCGGGAGCAGAGCTGGGCCTGGACTTCGCTGGGCTCTTCTCGCCTCAGCCCCAGCCCGGAGCTTGGCAGGAGCTAGACCAGGATGACAGGGGACCCGAGGCCCACGGGCAGGCGACCCCAGCCCAGGCCCAGGCCCGGGGCCGCCTAGCGCAGGCCGCACTCGGTGCCCTGCAGCTTCTCCTGCTCCAGGGCCCGCACCAGGTCCTGCACGAACCGCATCTCGGAGGCCACCTGCTTGGCCAGCGCCTCGTAGCGGTTCTCCAGGCGGCTGAAGCGGCGCTTGAGCCCGCTGGTCCCCAGCAGGGCGCCCCGGGCCTCCTCCTGCGCCTGCCGCTTGAGCGCCTCGGTCTTGTGCAGCTCCTGCCGCAGCCGCCGCAGGTCCTGGCCCAGGCTGTCACTCTCCTCGCGGTACCAGGCCTCCTTCTCCTCGTAGATGGCGGCCAGCGCCTCCACGTCCTCGTGGCACAGCCGCCGGCTGCGCTCCAGCTCGCGCAGGCCCTCCTCGGCCGCCGCCACCTCCTCCAGCACCTTGGAGAAGCGCTCGAAGTTGACGTAGGTGTTGTTGGGCGGCATGCTCGAGTGGGACTTGATGGTGTACTCCTTCAGCCGCGTGGTCTTCAGCCGCCGCCGCTCCGGCTTCTGCCCGCTGTCCTCGTTGCGCACGTTCCGCCGCCGGATCGCCTGCGGGGACGATGGGAGGGGCGTTGGGGTGGGGGTCCCGGACACATCCAGCCCCCCACACTTCCCGGAATCAAGTTTTATCGGAACAAGGGCCACCCACGGCTTCCTCGAGACAACCACAGTTGAGCCACCGACAGACGCCGCCCAGCCCGCCAGCCACACGCGTGCACCTCCCGGCCCAGAGCTTTCCGGGTCAGCCCGCCGGACACGGCCGGGCCGAGGACCCCACCAGGCTCTCCGCAGGACGGCGGCAGCCCCGAGCCCCGAGACCGTCTCACGGGTTGAGGACCCCACACCCAGGCCTGCTCTCCAGGGACCCGCCTCAGAGGCCGGGCCTTGTCATGCCTGTCACCCTTCAGCGGGGAGCCCACCAGCACCCACAGGGAAGGCCGAGGCGGGCAGCCCCTGGCGCGGCCCCGGCCCTCACCTTGATCCAGGAGTGCTCCAGGCTCTGGGCGATGGTCATTCTCCTCCTGGAAGACCCCGCCACGCCCTGGTTAGTGGCACGTGGGCCACCCGTGCCGTCCTCCCATCTCCCCACTGCGCCAACCACAGACAACCAGCCCCGGGACCCCCAGGCCCGGAGGCATTCCTCCAGCCCCCACCCGCCAACTGCAGGGGAACACGGGGTTCTGGGGTTTGTGAACAGAGTTGAGACCTGGGGCCGGGGTCACGGGAGGGGCGAGGTGGCCAGGGAGGGCTGTGGCAGATGGGAGCATCTATACACGAGGGAGGGTGCAGCATTGCCAAGATTCTAGACTTTTCCAGGAAAAAAAACAGTCACCTGGAATTTTACACGAAACCCATTTTACAGGCTGGCAACAAATTAAAAGTTTCTTACAAACACGGCATGGGGGCCAGGCGAGGTAGCTGCACCAATAATCCCAGCACTCTGGGAGGCTGAGGTGGGAGGATCACTTGAGCCCAGGAGTTGGAGGCTGCAGTGAGTATGATCACGCCACTACACTCTAGCAGGGGCAACAGAGCAAGACTCTGGGTCTTGGTAAAAAAAAGGAAAAATCGTGGGCCCACTGCCGCCGTTGGCTCACTATCTGTAGCCCAAAGAGAAGGCCAAGCCTGGCTCCCAGCGACAGGGCGGTGGCGCTGGGAGGAGACACTTGTCCAGGCCACCGCGACAGGGAGAAGGCCCTAGTCCTGCCGCACGGCCACTCGGCTCACAACCCCCATGTTGTTCTAGGTGGCGGGGCCACCCTGCGACCCCTCTGCCCTGGCCCCACGCCCGTACTTGGGGTCTTTGACCAGCAGGCGGCGGATGAAGTCCTTGGCCAGCTCGCTGGTGTTGCTGAAGTACTCCTCGTCGAAGTCGTAGTTCACGGCCGAGATGTTGGTGAGCGTCTCCTGCTTGGTCTCGCCCAGGAATGGGGACGCGCCGCTCAAGCTGGAAGGCGGGTGGGGGCTCAGTCGGCCCTGGGGCTCCCCCTACGACCTCCAGGGATCCCCCGGCCGCCACCCAGAAAGCACTAAAAGTCCCTCCCCGTCACTGATGGCGGCAGAATGAACGGGCGAAGTCTCCTGGGAAACAAACTTGCTGCTTAGACGCGGAGTCTCAGAGCAGCTGCCCCAGAACGCCTGCTCACCAGAGGGGAGGGGCAGCTTTCCGCGGAGGGTCCCAGCGACACCGCCTTAGCCAAGCGACCAAGGCTAACACCCCCCCGATGGCGTGCGCCTGAGGGACACAGCGTCACCCCTGGGCCTGGCAGAGACGCAGAACCCCCACCTGACAGTGAGCGAGCACCAGACATGCCCGGACCGAGGGACGTCCTGCCGGACCCTGACCCATGCTCGGGGAAGAGTCAGGGTCTCGAAGGACAACAGGCGGAAGGACAGCCTCAGGGACAAAGAGGACAGACGGATAACCGCCACGTGGGCTCCTGGACCCGAGGGGGCGTTAGTGGGAAAACTGGGGACAGCTGACCGCACCGGGTGGCACTCTCTGAGCCTCGCAGTACCCGGGTTAACCCTCAGTGGGACAAGGTCTCACGTTGGTGGCGGAGGGCAGGCTGGGCGGGAGATGTACGGGAGTCTGCGCTGTGTGTGCAAGTCTTTGTCAGCCTGAGATCATGTCAAAATTGGGGGGAAAAAAACCCACACCCTGTCTAACACGCCATCGCCCGAAGCCTCTGGGTCCGAGGGCTCCGCCCACTGGACAAGTGAGAACGCGGAACCGCAGGCGGCCCGGCTGGGAAGAGACAATCAAAATGGGAACGGGCTCGGGGGTCAGGTCCCTGCCTGGAACACAGGGAGGCCGGTTGCCGTCTAGCTGCCAGAGGGAGAGAGGACACGCGCGCTCCCAGAGAGGGGCCTGCACCGCTCACTTCCCGCAGCAGTGCCCTGCCCTCGGAACTCTCCGGAAGCCCCGTGCAGCGGCCGCACAGATCACACACGCACCCACTCACGCACTCATCCGCCCGTATCCCGTCCCGGCGGGAGCGAGGCGGCCCGGGTACTCACAGGATGTAGGTGATGACGCCGATGCTCCTGGAAGACAAAGTCGGGGTCAGCCCGCAGCCCGGCAGTCACCCCACTCTCCAAAGGGCCAGTCCACCCGCACAGGGGACCCCTCGTACGAGTCAGACAGCAAACAGTTCAGGCTTTGTGGCCACAGACAGTTTCTATCAGCTACTTGCCCTTTTTGGTTGTTTTCTTTTTGAGACAGAGTCTCACTCTGTTGCCGGGCTAGAGTGAGTGCCGTGGCGTCAGCCTAGCTCACAGCAACCTCAAACTCCTGGGCTCAAGCGATCCTCCTGCCTCAGCCTCCCGAGTAGCCAGGACTACAGGCATACGCCACCATGCCCGGCTAGTTTTTTCTGTATGTTTTTAGTTGGCCAATTAATTTCTTTCTATTTTTAGTAGAGATGGGGTCTTGCTCTTGCTCAGGCTGGTTTCCAACTCCTGACCTTGAGCGATCTGCCTCAGGCCCCCAGAGTGCTGGGATTAAAGATGTGAGCCACCAGCACCTGGCCGGTTTTGCTTTTTCGGCCCCGGGCAGGAACCAGCCCTGTTCTACAGCGACACTCACCACATGTCGGCCTCTAGCCCCAGCGGCTCGTAGTTGACAATCTCAGGAGCTGTGGGTGACAGGAAGACAAGGTCAGATGCTGGGGACACAGTGGCCAGTGAGAAGGCCGCAGCCCCACCCTCGAGGCTCTCAGCATGCAGACTTGGGTCACGGTTTTCTCGGCTGGCTGGGCACATGGGGCCAGTGACTCGGCCGGGCCAACTGGCAGCACCTGCGGAAGCCCCGAGTCCCCGAGGTGCCGGGCGCAGGACGGCTGAGCTGGGGACCGTAGACCAGCATGTGGCACATAGGCCTGACTCCCCGCACACTCGGCAGGCATCCTGAAACGGCCCCCGCTGGGCCCCAGACACACCGCGGGCCCTTACCCACGAACTCGGGGGTGCCGAAGATGTTCTTGAATTCGTTGCCCGCCTCGATCTTGTGGGCGATGCCGAAGTCAATGAGCTTGATCCGCGGGTTGGGCACGTCCTTGTCCAGGAGCATGATGTTCTCCGGCTGGGGGTGGGGACGGGCCTCAGCAGCTGCTGCCCACCCAGGGTCTGCCCTGCACCCCTGGGGACAGCCCCAACCCCGCCCTGGGACCCTCAGCCCCAGGTCCTGGGCCGGGGCGCACCTTGAGGTCGAAGTGGGCGATGCGCTTGGAGTGCAGGTAGTGCACGCCGTCCAGGATCTGCTTGAGGAACTGCGTGGCCTCATCCTCCGTCAGCGACTCCTTCTCCGCCAGGAAGTCGAAGAGCTCCCCACCCGAGACCAGCTCCAGGATGAGCACCACATCGGTCTTGTTCTCGAAGATGTCGTGCAGCGTGATGATGTTGGGGTGCCGGATCTCACGCAGGATGTTCACCTCCCGCTCGATCTCCTCCCGGCTCACGCCGCGTCGGCTGGACGACAGGCGGCGCTTCTTGATGAACTTGGCCGCGTACTCCTTGCCCGTGCCCTTCTGCCGGCACTTCCGCACGATCGCGAACTGGCCGCTGCGGTGGGGGGGAGGGCGTGAGCGTGGCGGGGGTGGGGGATCCCCAACAGCTCCCCTGCTCCTCCAGGTGCAGCCTGCACGGGGACCTCGAGGACAGGAGCCTGCGGATGGGGGAGGGGTGCCTCGGCCCCCTGGGAGAGCAACTCGCCAGGGCCCGCCCGTCAGACGTTCCCGCCCTGGCCACCTGGCAGGTGTGTGGACAGGTGAGCCCACAGGTGAGTGCAGAGCCACCCACGAGACACCAGCGCTGGGGCACTTTTGAACAGTGAAAGATCGGAAAGCGCCCAATGCGTCTAAGAGGGAACTAGGACAAATTATGCCAAATCCAGTGGCATTCTGCCCTGCCACGACAAAGAACAGGGGACGGCTCTGCATGTGTGGGCCAGAAAGACTCAGGAGGACTTGCCAAGTGACACGGGGACAAGGGCTCTTTATCTGGAAAGGGCTGGAGGCCCCGAGGCAACCTGTTAACAGCAGCCCCCTGGGAGAAGGGCTCAGGGAGCTCGGGTGCCCACTTTTCATGCGAGGGGATTCCACCCCGACGGAACTTTTCAGAGCAGGTTCTGTTTTATTTATTTATTTATTTTTATTTTTTTTGAGACAGAGTCTCACTCTGTTGCCCGGGCTAGAGTGCATGGCATCAGCCTAGCTCACAGCAACCTCAAACTCCTGGGCTCAAGCGATCCTCCTGCCTCAGCCTCCCAAGTAGCTGAGACTACAGGCATGCGCCACCATGCCCAGCTAATATTTTCTTTTTTTTCTATATATATTTTTAGTTGGTCAATTAATTTCTCTCTATTTTTGGTAGAGACGAGGTCTCGCTCAGGCTGGTTTCAAACTCCTGACCTTGAGCAATCCGCCTGCCTTGGCCTCCCAGAGTGCTAGGATTACAGATATGAGCCACCACGCCCAGCCCATTTTATCGTTTTTTAAATCTAAGGAAGAAAAGGAAATAAACTGCTGACTTCAGACGAGCTCCTCCCTCAACAGGTGGAGTGAAGAAATGTTCGCATTTGCGAAGCAAGAGAACAGTGCAGACTGGGGCCTCCCGCACGGCCCAGCAGAGTCACTCGGCTGCTGGGGACAGCAAATCTCCCACGGAACTAGCCTAGTTCCCTGACATGGGAGGTCACCCTGGATGACCCGGGGGCCAGTGTCAGCACAGGGTCCTCCCATGAAGGGCAGGAGGGGCGGGCAGAGAGACTGGAAGACGCTGCGCACTGGCTCTGGGGGGGAGGAAGGGCCCCGGGCAGAGGGACGCGTGCGGCCGCTGGACACCAGGAAAGGCGGGAGACGGTTCTCCCTGGAGCCCCCGGCCCTGCAGATCCATTTTAGATTCCACAGCCCCAGAACTTTCCAAGAACAGACCCCTGTTCTAAGGTGCTAACTCTCGGCAGTGTGTTAGAGCAGGCGCAGGAAACTCACTGACCGACAAGCCGAGGGCGGAGAACAGCGAAGTCAACCCGATCAGACCGGCCCCACCGCGCCCACCACAACCGCGTACACTGCCCTCCTGCTCGGGCCTTTGCTGTCACTCCCCCCACTCTAAAATGCCTTCCTCCCTCCCCTCTGCCTACACCCATCGAGCTGACGCTAAAGCCACCACCTCCCATCTCACAGCGACTCCCATGGTGACATCCAATGCCAGGCACTTCCCACACCCCAGGAACACCTCGGGAAATACCAGACGTGGCCCTCGCGTTGAAACATAAATATAATATAAATATAAATAAAGTAATAAAGTAAATAAAATACAAATAAAGTAAATAAAATATAAAGTAAATATAAATTTTATGCCTCTCATGTCGTGCCAAGCTAAGCTCTAAGGAGGAGTGAGACCGAACTCATGGGTAAGGATAGACGCTGTTAGGGGCTGAACTGTGTCCCCCACCACAATTTGCATACTGAAGTCCTAACTTCAGAATGTGACTGTATTTGGGGACAGCATGACAGGGGCGGGCCCTAATCCAATAGGACCGTGTCCTTATAAGAGAGGAGATGAGGACACACGCACCCACAGCAGGACTGCCACCTGAGGACCCAGAGGGAAGGCCGAGGAGAGAGGCCTCAGAAGGAACGAGCCCTGCCAGCACCTCGACCCCGGACCTCCAGCTCCAGGGCATGAGGAAATATCAGCTGCGTATGCCACGTGGTCTGTGCCACGCCGTGACGGCGGCCCCAGCCAGGACAGGGCGCCGGGGTGGAAGTCAGCGACTCACCGGCCCACAGACTAATCTAATCTCCCTCCCGACACTGGATGCCAATCAGAGCCGGGAGGAAAGAACACGCGCGCGCACAGGCACGCAAACACGCTCCCACGTGCATTCGGGCCTCCTGCAAGTCACATCAACAGCTGTGGCCTCTGAGGTGAGCAGACGGGGCTCTGCTTCACTCACGGTCCCTGTCACCACGGTGACTCCAACCGGCTAATTCCCCAAAAACAGTCACCGAGCAGACTCGGGAGAGATGACGTTCTGCTTGGAACTGAAGCCCGGCTCGTCCCGGCTGCAGGGTCGCGGAGCCGCCGGCTGGACAGGCCCACGCTGGGAATGTGAGTGAGGGTGGCATCCGGGCGCCCGTCGCACTCCCATGCGGCTGGACAGGCCCACGCTGGGAATGTGAGTGAGGGTGGCGTCCGTCGCACTCCCATGCGGCTGGACAGGCCCACGCTGGGAATGTGAGTGAGGGTGGCGCCCGTCGCACTCCCATGCGGCTGGACAGGCCCACGCTGGGAATGTGAGTGAGGGTGGCGTCCGGGCGCCCGTCGTACTCCCATGCGGCTGGACAGGCCCACGCTGGGAATGTGAGTGAGGGTGGCGTCCGGGCGCCCGTCGCACTCCCATTCGGCTGGACAGGCCCACGCTGGGAATGTGAGTGAGGGTGGCGTCCGCGCCTGTCGCACTCCCATGCGGCTGGACCTTGCTTGGACATGGGAGTTCCAGGCAGTCTTCGTGTCACTTCACCTAGAAAAATGACCCTTCAAAGCGGGTGCCATTACTATCCCCACTGTAGAGATAAACTGAGGCAGACAAAAGGAAAGCAACTCGGCCAAGGCCATGCAGACAGTCACAGGCACAGCTGGACTCCACCCTCAGGCCAGGCGCCGCGGCTGCGGAGCTGGGAAACACAGATACGTACATATCACCTCCCTTGTCTACGTAAATTATAGCACATTTCACAGCATTCTGTGGCTTTATCCTTCATTTCATGTATCTCCAAGAATGTTCCAGATCATTGCATAGAACAGTGCTGTTCAAGATGGCCACATGCAACTGTTGGACCCCGGCAGTGCGGCTGGTCTTGAATGAGTTGCTCTATGAGTGAAATACACGCTAGATTGCGGAGGCATCATAACAAAATCAGAAAGCTAAATAGCTTAGTAGAGAGACCTCCATCTCTACTAAAAATAGGAAAGCCTAGCCAGGTGTGGTGGCGCCTGTAGTCCCAGCTACTCGGGAGGCTGAGGCAGGAGGATCGCTTGAGCCCAGGAGCGTGAGGTTGCTGTGAGCTAGGCTAATGCCACGGCACTCTAGCCTGGGCAACAGAGTAAGGCTCTGTCTCAAAAAAACAAAAAATAAATAAAAATAAAAGACAATGCTGGGAAAACTAGATATCCATATGCAGGTTAAAACTAGACCCCTGCATCTCACCCGATATAAAAATAACTCAAAATGGATCAAAGACTGTAACACTATAAAACTACTAGAAGAAAACAGGGAAAATGCTTCCCAGACATTAAGCTGAGAAAAGACTTAATAATATGATCTCAAAGGCCAGGCAGGGTGGCTCATGCCTGTAATCCTAGCACTCTGGGAGGCTGAGGTGGGCGGATGGCTCAAGGTCAGGAGTTTGAAACCAGCCTGAGCAAGAGTGAGACCCTGTCTCTACTAAAAATAGAAAGAAATTAATTGGCCAACTAAAAATTAATATAGAAAAAATTAGCCAGACTTGGTGGCGCATGCCTGTAGTCCCAGCTACTTGGGAGGCTGAGGCAGGAGGATCGTCTGAGCCCAGGAGTTTGAGGTTGCTGTGAGCTAGGCTGACGCCACGGCACTCTAGCCTAGGCAACCAGAGTGAGACTCTGTCTCAAAAAAAAAAAAAAAAGAAAAGATTAAATCAAACTAAAATGTTTCTGCATAACAAAGGAAACAGAGTGAAAGGGCAACCTACAGAATGAACAAAAATACCTGGAAATTATCCGTCCAACAGGATTAACACCCAGAATACAGGAAGAACTCAAACATCTCAACAGCAAAGAAACAATCTGATTTAAAAATGGGCAGATGATCTAAACATGTTTCCCACAAGAAGACACAAAAATGGCCAACGAATATACAAAAAAAAAGCTCAACATCACAGATGACCTGGGAAATGCAAATCAAAACCACAGTGAGGTACCATCTCACCCCAGTGAGGACACTACTATCACAGAGACAAAAGACAGTAAGTGCCGGTGAGGTGGCAGAGAAAGGTGAGGTGGCAGAGAAAAGAGAACGCTTACACGCTGTTGGTGGGAATGCAAACTAGTACAGCACTATGGCGGTCCCCCCAAAAGCTACAATGAAACTATCATAAGATCCAGAGACATCTGCACACCATGTTGACTGCAGCACTATTCACAATAGCCAAGATACGGAATCAACCTAGGTGTCCGACAACGATGAGTAGATAAAGTGTGGTACGTACACACTGTGGAATACTATTTAGCCATAAAAAAGAATGCAATCCTGTCATTCCAGACCATATGGCTGGCCGGGCACGGTGGCTCACGCTTGTAATCCTAGCACTCTGGGAGGCCGAGGCGGGCGGATTGCCCAAGGTCAGGAGTTCGAAACCAGCCTGAGCGAGACCCTGTCTCTACTATAAAAATAGAAAGAAATGAACTGGCCAACTAATATATGGTGGCGCGTGCCTGTAGTCCCAGCTACTCGGGAGGCTGAGGCAATAGGATTGCTTGAGCCCAGGAGTTTGAGGTTGCTGTGAGCTAGGCTGACACCTCGGCACTCACTCTAGCCTGGGCAACAAAGCAAGACTCTGTCTCGAAAAAAAAGAAAAAAAAAAAAGACCATATGGCTGGGACTGGTGGACGTTATGTTAAGTGAAATATCAGAATACCAGGAACAAGAAATTAAACACTGCATGTTCTTGCTCATGTGTAGAAGCTAAAATAAGCCGATCCCAGACAAGGAAAAAGCAGAACACAGGATACTAGAGGCTGGGAAGGGAAGGCAGGGATGGGGAGAGATTGGTTAAAGGACACAAAATCACAGCTAGATGGGAGGGACAAGTTCCAGTGTTCTACACCACTGTAGGATGGCTACAGTTGACAACAGCATATTATACAGTTTTCAAATAGCTAGGAAGAGGATCTTGAACATTCCCAACATGAAGAAATGACAAATGTTCAAGATGATCTATATGCTAATTACCCTGATCTGATCACTTTCCATTATATGGAAATACCACTATGCACCTCATAAACACATACAATTATTATGTGTCAATTTAGAAAAAAGGATAAAATGAATGATGCCACTAGAAAATTTCAACCAATCACTTCTGCGGCCTGCGTTATATTTCTACCAAACAGCGCCAACACGGAGTTGCCCGGTTCTTTTAAGAGCTACATCACATTCTACCCGCAGATGCGGGGGCTCAAGGGGCCACCTAAGAGGTTGCCCATCTGCTGCTCATACACACAGCTGCCACAGCAACTGCCCCTTTCCTTAAATCATTCCAGCCACGTATGGACGTATTTCTGCTGATTTCCTTCCTAGGGGGAAATCAGCGGGTTAAAAGGAATGCACGCGTTAAACGTTGCTGGCATTTGCCAAACGAACCCCCCAGCAGGAAGTCCCGATACATGTTTTCAACAATGAAGTATGAGATTTCTTGAGGGGGGCGGGGGTGGATGGGGTGGGGCGGGGGGGGGGTGTGCCTTCTTACCGTGCTAAAGCAGGAAATTCCTGAAGGAAGGACTTCAGGATCCCAAATGAGCCTGAGACACTCTCTCTGGCCTGATGCAGGGCTCAGTTATTTACATTCCCTTCTGGTGACATCATGGGGCGGGATGAGGTGGCTCCGGGAAGGCTGTCCAGCAGCAAACTCACCAAATAAGGTTTGAGGCTCCACAAAACAAGGCCAGGCCTAGCGGTGCCGGCTGCTGTGCAGGGCGTAGGGGGCCCGGGGGACCCCACACAGCCCAGACAGGCAGGAAATCAGCTGCCCCGCCGGAGGGGGAAACCTCGGCCTTCTCCCCCAAGAATGCTAAACAACTGGTGGGGTGTAGGCCTAGCCAGAAGCCACCCCTCCCTTAAATATCCAAGAGCTGGGGAAACTAAAGTGTCTCCCAACAAAAGGATATATATATTTTTTCAAATCTGTGTGAAGCGCTTAGAGAGCAGACCTCTGAGTAACAAAACTAGTGTCCATGGCTCTCCTGCCACACGCTGGGCGCTGTGTTAGGTGCTATAACTACTCCATTACTTTTCTCCCCAAAGGAAATACACAGAGGACACCCCAGAAAATCACTGCTGGGGCTGTCTGACTCCAAAGTCCAAATGTGTGCCACCAGCACACGATAGCGACCCATTCCTTCTTGGGATAAAAGGACGAAAGACAGGAAGGGTGAGTTACTGTTCAGGAACCCTTCCCCCAACCCCAGGAGCCCCATGGTCAGAGGGGACTACTCACCTGCCCAGCTCTTCCCCCATCTCATAGTGGTCCTCCACATCTTCCTGCCTGAACGTGGACATGGTGGCCGGTCTTCCTTCCAGCAGCTTCCACTCAGGGAAAGTGTAGTCACTGCAGCCTGGGGACAGGTTCTTGGGAAGTCCCCTAACTCTGACCCTGGAGGAGACATGGAAAAACAGGAATTGAGATACCAGCCTTTCCTCCTAGGTATATGGAGGATCTGATCACCTAACACAGGGCTCGTGTCACTCCACACTGAAGCTCCAGCCTCCTCGGAGAGGCACTGCATTTAGTGGGCTGGGTCCTTTCACACGTCACCTCTTTTAGACACTGTAACCACCCAGGTCAGTATCAACCGCATTGGGCCACCTTTGCCCCCATAACTCACCCCAGCCACATAACTACTGAATACCTACAAACTGCCCATGTCCTTCTCTTATTTTTATTTATTTATTTTTTGGAGACAGGGTATCACTCTGTCACCCAGACTAGAGTGTAGTGGTGTCACCATAGCTCACTGCAGCCTCAAACTCCTGGGGTCCAGCAATCCTCCTGCCTCAGCCTCCTGAGTAGCTGGGACTACAGGTGTACACCACCATGCCCGGCTAATTTTTTATTTTTTATAGAGATGGGGTCTCACTCTTGCTCGGGCTGGTCTTGAACTCCTGGCCTCAAGTGATTCTCCTGCCTTGGCCTCCCAGAGTGCTAGGATTACAGGCACCGAGGCACCAAGCCACCAAGCCACCGAGCCCCATCCCGCTCCCTCTGCATCCCCCCACCCCCACCCCTCGTCAGGAGCACGGGTCTCTTAAGACCTTCATCAATGAGGCGACCCCCCACGCCCCCATCTCATCCTCCTTCCAATCCTGCTTCCCCAGGTTCCTGAAAGCCCACTCTGCCTCCCGCTGACCTTCACTGTCCTAGCAAAGATTAACCTCTTGCTCCCCGTTCCACGTACCAAATCCCCCAACCGCGGTCACCCCACCCCCAAAGGGCCCCCGAAAAGGGCCGCATCTGAGTCTCCACCGGTCGTCAGCCCCTCCCACCTCAACCTCTGCACAAGCCCCAAGGCAGACCCGGTGACCGACTCCCTGCGTGGACACCCCGAGGCCTTCCCCATCCCTCACGCTCCTGCCCAAGCAACCCCCGAGGCCGCCACGCCCCTCGCAGGCCCGGTCACTCGAAGGGGTCCCAAACTTGTCCCCACTGAATCCCCCACCCTCCATGGGCCCCCGAGGCGCCGCTCCGGCCCCACCCAGCCCGCTCGCCTCGGCCCGAGCCCGTTCCGTACCCTCCACGACCCCGAGTCCCGGGCCAGCCCCGCCACCGCCAAGCTGGCCGTGGTTGCCTCCTCCTCCGGCCCAGCCGCCTCTCGGCCGCCGCGACGCGCCTGCGTCGACGTCACCCCGTCCGCCAGGACCCGCCCCCGGAGGCGGGCTCCACCGTCCATTGGTCAACGCGCCCGCCGCTCGTTCCGCACCTCGACGCCCCGCCCTCCACTGCATTTCCGGTCCCCGCACCCGGATGGGGCCTAGCCAGTGGCTGACCGATTCACCTTCCCTGACCTCATTGGCTGTCAAGGATGCTAGTCAAGCAGACGGGAAGGAAGGCCAACTTCTGGCCCCTGGACCGTCCCGCCCACCTCTCCTCTGACCCTGGTGCTGAAGCTGAAGCTTGACACATTGTTATAATTGTCCTGCACCCCGAGCCTCCCGGCTTTCTGGAGCACAAAAAGCGTGAACTGATGGGCCGACTGTGGCTGAGCGCGCCTGGCAGCTCCTGGGCTGGACGCCGGATGGCTTTAATCCCTGTGTGGCAGTTTCCTCCTCTGTAAAATGTTACCCACATTCTAAATACTTAAATCAATACACAAATGAGGTGTTCTCCTTGCCATTCACAGGATCCTGCTGTGACTCCTGTTCGTCTCAAGCTAGCTGATAATAACAGCAAACATGTATTGAGACTCAGTATGTACCAATCAACACCATTAGGAGCTATCTTAATATTTTCCCCTTTCTACAAGTGAAGAAACAAGAGGCCCAGAAAGGGTATGTAACCTTGCCAACGTCACACAGCTAGGAAAGGGCGGAGCTGGGATTCATGCCCAGTTAGATCTGAACCCAAAGTCAATGCTGAACCACCCCAGATGCCATCAGACACAAGACCCTGTTGTGTTTTGGCCAGTCGACCACCCTAACTTAATCCCTTGCCAGACTTTTCCCCATCTATCCCAACCCATTTTCTGTCCTGACTTCAAACATCTCATTCCTACCCCAGGTCTTTGCACAAGCTGTTCCTTCTTCCTGGAAATTGCCTTGCCCACTCTTGCCTAGTGCCCGCGCATCATGCTGAAGTTCAAAGCTAAGGCAGCACTTAAACCTGGAAGATCCTCCACCTTGCACCTGGATGGCATCGTTATAGATTCTATCACAGTTGCGATTATGAGTAGAGCAGATGCTCACTACCTAAGTGACCTGGTGGATGAACAAGCCACTGTCCTCTGCAAAGCAAGCCCAAGGCCACATCAGTGGACTTTTGCCACATCACATGAAACTTCACCCCATTACCATATTCACGTAATTAAGTTGAATCAGTGCTGTGTGATTAACGCATGGAGAGTGTGTTACTGTTTCTCTGAAAAGTAAATTCAACTTTGGAAAAGACTAAAGACAGGGATTTTTTTTTTACCCCCCAGCGCTACAGAATTAGGCATGGTGGCTCACACCTGTAGTCCCAGCTACTTGGGAGGCTGAGGCAAGAGGGTCCCCTTGATCACAGGAGTTGGGAGGTAGCAGCGAGCTATGATGCCACTGGCACTCTAGCCCTGGTGACAGAGCAATACCATCCCAAAAAAGGCTAACGTTATTCTAACTTTACTTTCACTTGTTTTTGTACTCTGTGTAAATGGAATAAAAAAGTGAGCTTGCTTTTGGGTCTGGCTTTTTATTTTTGAGACAGAGTCTCCTTCTGTTGCCCTGGCTAGAGTGCCGTGGCATCAGTCTAGCTCACAGCAACCTCAAACTCCTGGGCTCAAACATCCTTCTGCCTCAGCCTCCCCAGTAGCTGGGACTACAGGCATGTGCCACAATGCCTGGCTAATTTTTTCTATATATATTAATTGGCCAATTAATTTCTATTTATAGTAGAGACGGGGTCTCGCTCTTGCTCAGGCTGGTTTTGAACTCCTGACCTTGAGCTATCCTCCGGCCTCGGCCTCCCAGAGTGCTAGGATTACAGGCGTCAGTCACCACACCCGGCCTGGTTTCTTAATATTTTAGTGAGGATAGGGCCTTGGCTGAAGCATGACCCCAGGCAGTGTAGAATGCCAGAGTGGCCCCACTCCTTGCCAAGAACCCGATACCAGCACTTCACATCCCACACCTGAGGACAAACATAAGAAAACAGCAAAACTGAAACCTTAACCTTAGGTAAGGTTTGAGTAGATCTAAGTCCAGAATTGTACAATCTGTTTACATGCTAATTGGCATGAAAACCATATTTGGGTCAGGCACAGTGTCTCATGCCTGTAATCCCAGCACTCTAGGAGGCTGAGGCGGGAGGATGGCTTGAGGCCAACTTGAGACCAGCCTAAGTTTTTTTTTTAAATTAATTTTGATTTACTTTTGAGACAGGGCCTCATTCTGTTGCCTGGAATAGAGTGCTGTGGCATCAGCCTCGCTCACAGCAACCTCAAACTCCTGGGATCAAGCGATCCTGCCTCAGCCTCCCAAGTAGCTGAGACTACAGGCATGTGCCACCATGCCTGGCTCATTTTTTATATATGTTTTTAGTTGGCCAATTAATTTCTTTCTGTTCAGTAGAGACGGGGTCTCGCTCTTGCTCAGGCTGGTTTTGAACTCCTGACCTTGAGCAATCCACCCACCTCAGCCTCCCAGAGTGCTAGGATTACAGGCGTGAGCCACTACGACTAGCCTAGCCCGAGCTCGTAAGAGAGAGATCAGTCTCTACCAAAAATAGAAAAATTAACCAGGCATGGTGGCACCTGTAGTCCCAGCTACTCCAGAAACTGAGGCAGGATTGATTGAGCCCAACAGGAGTTTGAGGTTGCTGTGAGCTAGGCTGACACCACTGCACTCTACACTGGTTGACGGAGCAAGACCTTGTCTCCCAAAAAACCAAACCACCACAAATGGGCTCACAGGAAACTTTGATCACAGGACAGGAAGTGAGCACACTAGCAATTCAGAGGACAGTCTAAGCTAGCAGCGTCCAGTAGCCCCAAGCCCAGCAGACCAGAGTGCACTGCAATGAGATGACATTTTAAATTTCAGTTCCTTGGGGCAGTGCTATTTCACATCCACAGCAGTTACACCCCCACCATCTTACTGAGCAGCACCTACCACCCACAACAGTGGGCCTGGACAGTCCCCTCCTGAAGCAGGGCCCAGGTCTCAAGCATCTGAGCACCCCTTATAGGCCAAGGTGACCTTTGGTAGTGGCACAGCACCAATGAATGGCCCTGGTGCTGGGACACGGCAGCCCTGCTCCCCTGCAAAAAGGCCACAAGGATGCAGAATGAAGTCACCACCATATCAAATTTATTATTCCAATGGCACTAATACAGTTGGACGTGCTCATGATCACACCGCACAGGACTTCCTGCCTTCTAGTTATTACCTACCCGCTTGTCCCTTTCCCTTCTAGAGGAAAAAGCCACCACGGGCCATTTACCCAAATAAACCTCTTAATGCGTTCATTTGAAAATTTTTTGGACATCTGAGTTTCCCTCTGAAGAAATGGAAAAAAAACTTACTTGGGTGTCCCACCCCGCCTCCCCCTCCCCCACCGGCCAAATCAGTCCCTGCAAAGAGGGCATTTCTGCGACCTGAAAATAAATATCGAAAGAAACGGCATCAAGTGTTAAGGTTGAGCGATGGCACGAAGTGGCCCCGGAACCTCTCAGGTGGAGCATCACTGTGTCGGGACAGTCTGAGGTGTCGTCTGATAATGCAAGGACGTGCTGCTGTGGTCGAACTGGGTGTGGGTGCCGTGCCCGTCCTATCCGGGGTGGCGGGCGCTGCGGCCAGGGCCGCCTACAATTTGTCCAGGAAGTTGTCCAGGGCTGGAATGCCTTCCTTCAGGCCTTTGCGCTTGCGGGTCTCCGCCACCACCTGGCTGGGGCGGCTGGTGTTGTCGAAGGGGTCTCCGGGCAGGATCTGCCAGTGGTCAAACACGCACTGGGGGAAGGCCTGGCCGCCCGTGTTGGACCTCAAGTCGGCGGTGAAGCCTTTGGGAACAGAGCAGGGACAGGGTTGCTGGGCTGCCCAGGAGAGGCAGGTCCTGCTGGGAATGCAGGAAAACTCCTGGGCCCCACGGCACACGAGCATAGGAAGGCGGCTGGGACAACAGCAGCCCCTCAGGCCAGACGTCCAGCCTGGTGCCCTGCACCTCAGTGCAGGCCTGTTCATTCTAAGAACGTTCTAAGTCCTGCCCATGGCTGCCACCTGCTCCCTTCCAGGACCACCTGAGCTACAGCCCGGCTGCTCTTCCAACCACGGCCGAGCCATCCCTGAGACACACCCAAAACCCTTTTCCTCATAGTTGGGTAACAGAACCTGCCTCGATATGATCAATGACTTGGTCCACACAGGGTCAGGACTGGGCTACCCCAGGTGGAGAAGGCAGACTCCGTCACTGCTCCCATCAGGCCCAGGCGGGGGACACACCCTGATGAGCCCAGGAACCAGGTTTCCTTCCCTCTGGCCCGGCCACAGCCACACTGGGCTGGCACTTACCAAAGGACTCGTTGACGGGTAGGTAGGCCTTGACAACAAACATGGGGGTGCCAGCCACCTGGGACTCCTCAAAAACATGGCCCCGCTTCCTGTTCAGGACACCGTAGATACCTCCAACCACTTGCTCTGGACACTGCCAGGAAAGGGAGAGAAAGCCATTCAGCAGCCACTGGGCAGGGGACGATGCCAGGTCAGGGACAGGAAGCACGGCTCACCTGGATCTCCACCAGGTAGATGGGCTCCATGAGGCGAGGCTGGGCGGTCAGCACGCTGGCATACAGGCAGCGCCGCGCTGTGGGGATGATCTGGCCACCCCCACGGTGGATGGCATCAGCGTGCAACGTCACATCGTGGACATCGAAGCGCACACCCCGCATGTTCTCCTCGCACAGTGCTCCCTACAAGGGGGGCAGAGCCACAATCAGGGCCAACTCCCTCGCCGTGCCAAGCCCTCCAGGTGCATCCCACCTTGCCTATCTGCCTCTCCAAAGGCAGGAAACAGGTAAGGTCCCTGGACAGGTATCTGTCCCCAGGGCCTATCTCCAGTGCCCCCCGCCTCTGATCGATGCCCCAGCTTGGCTCACAGGAGCTGCACCCTCACCTCCTTGGTGGCCCACTGGAAGCCAGCCACCACGCTGTCCTTGATCTCATTGAGGTACTGCACACCCTTGGTGATGTCGGTGAGGATGTTGGGGCCGGTGCCATCAGGCCCAAAGCACCAGATCTTTCGGGCCTCGGCCACGTCCCACTCGTACTTCTCAGCCAGGTATCGGGCCCGCTGCTTCAGCTCCTGGCGGGCGGACACCTCGCCCTTGTCGATGTCCTCAGCCAAGCCATCGGGGAAGGGCCTAGCCTTCATGTATAGCCGGTTGTGCTTGTTGGGGGACTTGGAGAGGCAGAGCACGTTGGACTCCTCACTGACTGTCTCTCGGTACGAGACAACTGGGTCAGATTTCTGCAGAGAGAACGGGAAGGTCACACATAGTCTCAGAAGCAGAGGCCATGTCCACCGAGAGGCATTCTCAAAGCTTTCCCAGCCAGGCAGAGCTGACACGGCCTGCCAGTGGCACGTTCAATCAGAATGAATATAGAACAATTTTACTCCTGGTGCGAGTACAGGGCATGGGCTACACTGAGCCCCACCTGCTGCCAGCAGGACCGGGACAGAAGCAGCATCAGTTGGAAAGTGAGGTTGTGCAAGCAAGCCTGGCCTGAGCCTGTTGCTCGTGATCATGTTTCCTTACGCTTGACAGCAGAAAAAGCTGCCACGCAGCTCACTCACAACCAGACAGAGCCCCATTCCCACATCGGGAGGAGACCAGAAGTAATGACTAGACTGAAGAGGCCTGGCGGCCAGTAAGGCCCATGACGCAGCCCGGCACTGGCTGTGGCCTGTGCGGAGCTGAGCTCAGCCCCGGGAGGAGCCCAGAGCACGCGGTGGCCTGAGGCGGCCAGGTGGACACTGAGCCATTCTGTCGGCGCCACGTGCTCAGCTCTGCGAGTGGTGGGCGCGCACCACCACAGCTCACCTTGATGGGGATGCAGGCGTGGTCCTCCTCCAGGTCCTTCAGACAGATCTCCAGGTGCAGCTCGCCGGCCCCCGCGATGATGTGCTCGCCAGACTCCTCGATGATGCACTGCAAGGGCAAGCGTCAGCCCAGGGCACTGGCAGGCAGCACCCCACGCCCGGGGACAGTGTGGGGATGGTAAATTTGACAGACGGGCAGAATGCAGGCTCTATGTCCCCTCCAGTTGGTGGGAGCAGCTGGGCTTCCCCAAGACCGGGGACCACCAAAGGCAGCAAGAGGCCCCGCCCCGCCAGCCCTGCTGCTGGATCCTGGCACAACTAACGTGAAAAAAATTTTAAGACCAACTGCCCACAATAACCTACAGAAATCTCAGTAGCCTAAAAGCGTGGGCGATGGCTACCTGGGCAGGAAATCACCACTTAATGGGCAACAGCTCTACATGGGCAGATGTGGATCCCCCAAAAACCAGAGACCCTATTTTTGAATCACTCAAATCTCAAAACCGTGGCAACCAACTTGGCTGCACCTCAGGCCAGACAGAGCAAACCCTCCCCTTGCAGGTGGCATCCGTGCCCGAGTGCCCACCTGCACCATAGGGTCCGACTTGGCCAGCCGCTTCAGCCCCTCCACCAGCTTGGGCAGGTCAGCTGGGTTCTTGGCCTCCACGGCGACCCTGACGACAGGGCTGACGCTGAATTTCATCACCCTCATGTTGTGGGCGTGCTCGAAGGTGGTGATGGTGCCCGTCTTCACCAGGAACTGGTCGACACCTACCAGACCCACGATGTTCCCGCAAGGCACGTCCTCGATAGGCTCCACGTAGCGGCCCATCATCAGGATTGTTCTGCGGAGAGCAGCAGGAGTCAAGGGGCTGGCAGCAAGGCTTGGTCAAATCCCAGGAAACAAGGCCTTTCCAGAGCTGGTGGCACTCCTGTCTGAAGTATGGTGATGCCCCTGCCTGGGGCCACAAGCCCTGGCTGCACTCCACACTCACCCCAGATAACTCCATGGAATTCTGGCCCGTTTGATGCCACACCCCCTGCAGGTGCCACCAGTGTGCATACAACAGAACCGAGAGCAGGAGAGCAGACACAAGGCACGTGGGCGCCCACCTGCTCCCAGCACAGGTCAGGCTCCTGAGGAGCTGTAGCAACCGCAAGCCCGTGACTGCGGGG
Organism: Microcebus murinus; assembly: GCF_040939455.1. Classification (NCBI taxonomy): domain Eukaryota; kingdom Metazoa; phylum Chordata; class Mammalia; order Primates; family Cheirogaleidae; genus Microcebus; species Microcebus murinus. The sequence goes on along the minus strand of NC_134130.1, from coordinate 5,677,042 downwards.
TGGCGACTGCCGTTAATGGTCCATCTTTGGGGTCACTGTCTGCTCCAAGCATGGAACAAGACTGTTGCCACAACCCTGGAGCCCAAGGACATTTGCAACGCACTCTGAGCTGGCCTTCACCATGCAGCCCCTGCTTCCTGCAATCACCTAAATGCCCAGAATCTTTCGTCATGCTCACTGGGCCATGCTGACAAAATAATGAGGCCGGAATGGGTTTGACGCTACTTCTCCGCACGTCTGCGGCCACCTCCTGAGCAACGGAGGAAGCAGCGCGGGTTTTGCCCAACCGCTCACCTCTGGATGGGCTTCAGGTAGAGGTCCTCCTTCTTCCCGGGGGTGTAGTTGGGCCCCATGATCCTGACCTTCAGGCCGGTGGACACCAGCCCCGAGAAGACACGTCCGAAGGCGTAGAACCGACCTTTGTCGGAGGTTGGCACCATTTTGGAAATGTACATCATGAGGGGGCCTTTGGGGTCACAGCTTTTAATGCCTAAGAAGAAAAACATCCCAGCAGGGACAACTTTAAGGCCCTGCAGGTCATCCTTCCAAAACCCTGCTCTGGACGAAGGCCTTCTGCCCAGAGACGCGCCCAACGCTCAGACAGTCCCTGCCCACGTACCCATGGCAGCCTCGTCGTCCGGGGGCCCCTCATACAGCAGCTCACAGCGGTACTTCTGGGCTGTCACTGGGGAGGGCAGGTGGATGGTGATCATCTGCAGCAGGGCATCCCCGGCGGGCAGCCAGCGGCGCATCACAGCCTGGGGACAGAGGGAGAGGGGCTTGCACAGGAGCTTGGGGTACCCCAGGGTGATCATATGCTCACCCGTCCTTCCTTGGGGACCTGAGACAGCCAACTGTTAGGAACCACGTTCTTGTAAAAACCGTGTCCCCTTCCAGAAGGGGGTCAAGGTACTGCCTACAACTGTCCCAGAGGTAGCTGGCTGCTGTGAAACCTCAATGGCCACTCGCCCAGAACCAGAGGTCCCAAGGGAGAAAGGGTGACAGTCATCCCCCCAGTTGGAGACCTCAGCCCCCAGGACCAGGGAGGGCTCTGACGACCATAACAATGGCAACACGAAAGCCCATTTAGTCCACAGAGGACTGGGCCAGCCGCCCCCACGCACCTTCAGGAGAGGTTTGCCTTCTTTGTCCTTGTCCTCGCTGTCCAGCTTGATGTCTAGTTTTTCAATCAGTTTTGCTGTCTCCTCTTTCTTGAAATTCATGATCGCGTCAAACACCTAAATTAGAGATTAGGGGACAAGACAACTTGTGTGGGAAGAGGTAGGAAGCCGCCGCTGCCTCTGCTCTGAGGCCTTAGGGACAGGTGCGGCACAGCAGCCAGCCCGCACAGAGCCTGACCTACTTACCAAGGGCGTGACCCCACTGAGCAAATCCAAAAAAGCCTCGTGATAAATTATTCAAAGGGAAAAAACTCAATCTGACTTATAAGTGAAAAAATTCTAAATTCACAAGAATTTAACAGACTCTTGGTCAAAGCTCCACCTGCCCCTCGCTTCTAACCCCAGCCTAGCAGAGAGCTCTCCCTACCACGCTCAGTCTAGAAACCTTGACACTAGCCTGTACAGGTGCAACCTGAACCTCAAAGTGCCTGCTCGCTCTCCTGCCCCTGACCACAAGCAGGTCAGGTGACCTGTCAGGGCCTCTGGGTGCAAGGAGGATGCTCCCATCACCACCAACAGACCCAGGGTGCCAGTCAGGACTCAACTGGGCTCTAGCTCCTCACCTTAAAGATGGGGTCTAGGATGAGCTGGCAGAACGTCCGGGGCAGCTTCTTCCCATCGGCGTTGGTGGCTGACTTGCTAAATTTGCCATTGGCTGGGTCAAAGTACCTGACAGAGGAAGACGGCCCAAGTCATCCAGGTTAGGGGTGGCAGTGACCAAGGTCAAGGGCAAGAGCTTGGGCAAGACTCCACCAGGGGGTCTGGTGAGCTTGAGCTACATCCTGAGCACCACCCCATCCCCACAGGAGTGTTCCTGGATCCCCTGCCCCACCCCACCCCACCCCACCCCACCCCAGCCCTCAGGGCTCACCGGTCACCCCACAGCTTCTTCATCATGTCTTCGACTTTCCTGGCCCGCTCAGCAGGCCCAAGCTGGCCCTCGCCCTTGGCTGCAAACTTGGCCACATACATCTCCGCAAACTGCTTCAGGGTGAAGGCCCAGCCGTGCAGGCCAGACCCGAAACCCACAGTGCCCAGGACAGGGTCGATCTGGGAAAGCAAGAGGTGAGCAGCCTGAACGGGACCCCGGGCAGACCTGCAGCTGTCACCCCACTGGGACCCGCAGGCCTCAGACGCTCAATTTCTTCAGTAGACATCAGGTCAAAGTGAAGAAATGTCAGTCATCACGTGGGGCCAGCCCTGCGCAAGCAGGAGGCACCGCTCCCCAGCCACGGGCCCAAGGGCCAGATCAGTCAGATGGGAAAACACCCCACCCCTTTCTGTGCCACCCCACCATTTCTGGGGTGAGCATGCGTCCAGCCTTGAGCCTCCCAGGATGGCTCCCGGGCCAGGTGAAAGCCCTTCAGCTTGTTGGGCACACTTTCGCCGGGAGCATAAGGGACATACCATGATGTTGCCCATGGGGCCGCTCTCGCCCTCGCCGTAGGTGGAGATGATGACGTTCACGTTCTCCACGATGCGCTGGAAGGTCTGGTAGAGCTCCTCGGGCTCCAGCTGCAGCTCGAGCAGGGCCCGGTCCATCTTGTTCATCATCAGCACGGGCTTGATGCGCTCGGCAATGGCCTGCCGCAGCACCGTCTCTGTCTGCACGCACACGCCTGGGGGTGGGCGGGACGGCTGTCACCCAGAGGTAGGGAAGGTACAGTGGCCCAGGTTCCAGGCCCTGCCTCAGGTGACCTGCTACTTACCGGACACACAGTCCACCACCACCAAGGCGCCGTCGGTGACTCGGAGGGCGGCTGTCACCTCTGAGGAGAAGTCCACGTGCCCAGGAGAGTCAATGAGGTTGATGAGGAAGCCAGAGCCATCCTTGCTCTGCTTGATAAAGTTCAAGTCGTTCTCAGAAAGCTCGTAGAACAGGGAGATGGCGCTGAGGAGGGAGTGGGGGGTCAGGAGGCTGGAGCCACCCCTAGCCCTCTGCTGTCCAATAGCCAGATTCCTGGGCTCAGCCCCTGCTGCCGCCAAGGGAGCCAGTGATGCTGTCAACAGCCAGAGCCATTGCTCGGCACTCTCCACCCTGTCCCCTCCCCTCCTGGATTACTCATCTGGAGTCAGACTTCAGGTTTCCCTCATGAGCTCCGACCCACCCTCTGCCTCTGCCAGGGATGGGGACTCGGGAGTACCAGTGCCCAGAGCCCCCCTCTGGCTTTGCTGAAGTCCCCACACCTGGACACAAAGCAGCAGTTGCATGACCAAAGCAAAACTGGAGAAGCCCCAAAGAACACTTTTGCCCTTTCTTTCTCTCTCCTCCAGCCCCAGCTGAGATTAACCAGTGAAAACCTCCCAATATTACCAACTAATGATAGATACCAGTGAGTCACTTGCCCTATATCACTTCGGAGACAAAACTGTCACAAGAGACTACCCTGAGCAAACACAACTGCTTTTCAGCAGCCCCTAGATGCCAGCTACACCCTCCACCCCCATGAGTGACAACACAAAGTCTCCAGACACTACCTAGTGTCCCTTTGGACAGGAAGCACAGTCGAAGCAGAGAGAACCCCAGGATTGAGAGTCCTCCTCAAGGACCCCCAGCTCCCAATGCCCACCCACCCCTGTGCCTCTCCCCACCTGTCTAGCTAACCACCCTCATCCTCTCCCCTAGTTTAACATACCAGCTCTAGGCCAACCCATGATTCACGGGAAGGTTTCAGGAGGACAGTGATGGTACTCACAGTGCTGCCCCACTCACTGGGGCCCCCGAGGCCTCCAGCTGCCAGGCAGGCACCTCCCACCCAGGTCCAGAGGGCACCCTGGCAACTCACGTTGACTTGATGGTGATGCAACGCTCCTGCTCGTCCTTCCGGGTGTCAGTGAAGCGAGTCTCCCCGGCCCGGGCCGAGGCAATGATGCCCGCCTTGCACACCAGGGAGTCTGTCAGCGTGGACTTGCCATGGTCCACGTGGGCAATGACAGACATGTTCCGGATGTTGGCCTTCTTGTCCATGATGGCCCGGATCTGGTCTACCGTGAAGTTCACCTGGGGGAGAGGGGTTGGCTCAGACCAGCCTGGAATTCCAGGAACCAGGCTTGGCACAGAACATCCGGTCGATACTAAGCTCCCAGGTCAAATCCCTGGAAGGGGCTGGTGCTATGCTGTCCCTAAACACACCGGGCCGATCGTCTCAGACACCTCTTCAAAGCCACTCCCTCAAGCTCCGAGGAACCACTGATTCCAGCTGTCATTCAGAACTGACAACCCTGAGAACTGAAAGGTCTCCAGAAGCGGCAACAAATTCCCTCGACACCAAACAGGGCATCGGGAAATGCCAGGTATTAAATGAGGAATGGATGCAGCTTCCCCTAAAACTCCATCCACGTTGCCACCGGGCCACGCTGGCTTCCTTCAACCAGCAAGTCTCTGGAACACAAGGTGACCCTCTGCCTGGGAGGTCGAGAGCCCACCCAGCCCAGGGGAGCGCAAGCGACGCCACCAGGCACGAGCCCACAGAAAGCAGCTTCTCGCACTCGGGAGTCACAGGAAGGGCCAGGGCCCAGGGCAAGGCTCCACGACAGCAGGGGAACGTTTTCGGGGTCTAAGAGGGGACTTTTCTACGTGTCGCTTCGCAGGTTTTGCCATTTCCCCGCTGCCCGCGGCCCCTGGCTGCAAGTCGACCTCCAACTCGTGGCCCGCGGGTTACGTAAGGCGCCTCCCCGCTTCCACCGCGGTCCCCGCCATTACAGCCTCTGCCACATCATCGCACCCCACCCCCATCCCCGCCGCCACCCCCGCGCCGGCTGGGCCCTGGCTCCCGTGAGGCGGCGGCGCCCCCGGAACCGAAGACGGGGCTCGGCGAGGAGCCCGGCGCGCAGACATGGCGGCGGCCGCTTCCCAGCCCCGACTCCGCCGCCGTCGCCGCCATGTCTTCTCCCTCCCTATCCAAGCGGCCCCAGCGCCCCAGGCTGGGCCGCGCCGGCCCCACGGAAGCCCCATCGCCGTCCCAGGGCACGAGTTGAACAGGACTGCTCACCATGGTGGCGGATGGCGGTGGATTCTCCCGGGTAGAACCAAGTGAGGCGAGCCGCGCCGAGGATGGCGGCGACGACGGCGGAAGAGAACGCTGACGTCAACACTCAGCCCTTTATAGGCGAACGCCGGTTGGGCGGATCATATGACCGCGTTGCGGGGGCGGAGCACAGAGACGTTCCGCGCAGGCGCACGGAGGCGCGTCTCCCTGTTAACCCATTGGGTGCCAGCCTGGTTGCAATAAGTTTCGGGGTTAGCGTCCCCGCGGGCAGTGGTGGTCCCCAAATGGTGCGCGCTGTTCACGTGCACAAATCCGAGAGGCTTGTTTTAGCTGAGAACAATAATCACATTAACTGTATTAGCTTGGAAAATGCCAAGCACTTCTGTTAAAAGCATAATACAAAGTGAATAGAGTCTTTATACCCTTCCGAATGTCAGGTACCCGGTTCTGGCATTGTTCTGTGAGATGACGCCCCCCGGGAGCAGCAGAGAGAAAGTACACTCACGACCTCTACCTACCGTTTTGCAACTCCTTGCCTACTGTCGTTTCACATAAAAAGGTTTTTTAAAAAACAGGTATCATACAATCATTATGTGCTCATAATGATTGAAAATATATATTTTAAAAAGGCGTTAGACTGGGCGTGGTGGCTCACACCTGTAATCCTGGCACTCTGGGAGGCCGAGGCTGGCGGATGGCTCAAGGTCAGGAGTTCAAGACCAGCCTAAGCAAGAGCAAGACCCCCATCTCTACTATAAATTGAAATAAATTAATTGGTCAACTAATATATAGAGAAAAAATTAGCCGGGCATGTTGGCGCATGCCTGTAGTCCCAGCTACTCGGGAGGCTGAGGCAGGAGGATCGCTTGAGCCCAGGAGTTTGAGGTTGCTGTGAGCTAGGCTGATGCCATGGGACTCTACCCGGGCAACAGAGTGAGACTCTGTCTCAAAAATAATAATAGTAGGCCGGGCGCGGTGGCTCACGCCTGTAATCCTAGCTCTCTGGGAGGCCGAGGCGGGCGGATTGCTCGAGGTCGGGAGTTTGAAACCAGCCTGAGCAAGAGCGAGACCCCGTCTCTACTATAAATATAAAGAAACTAATTGGCCAACTAATATATATAGAAAAAATTAGCCGGGCATGGTGGCACATGCCTGTAGTCCCAGCTACTCGGGAGGCTGAGGCAGAAGGATCGCTTGAGCCCAGGAGTTTGAGGTTGCTGTGAGCTAGGCTGACGCCACGGCACTCACTCTAGCCTGGGCAACAAAGCAAGACTCTGTCTCAAAAAAAAAAAAAAAAGAAAAAAATAATAATAGTAAATTAAAAATCATAAAAAATAAAAAAGGAAAAAAAAGGGCGTTTGTCGCTTTTTTTATTCCACAGATACGTAATGAGCATCTACTATGCACCAGGCATTGTTACAAACGTTGTGGATACAGCAACAAACAAAGCATCTTCCTGGCTTGATCAAACTGCGTGTTCTCACACTAGCCAGTAGGGAGTGTGCCTCAGTTTCCCCGTCTGTAAATCGGGAGGGGGAAGATAATCAGTACTCCCTGATTTTTTTTTGGGGGGGTAGAGTAAAATGAACTAAATACATGTACAGGGATTAGCACATTTCCTGACACCCAACGCTCAATACCGTTAGCTATTTTAATTAGCTATCACTGCTATTAATAAAACAGTTATTTCTTTTGGGGGTCTGGTTTGCGGGGTCTTCAGCACCGGGCTAAGCACTTTTCCGTGCGCAATCTCACTTTCTATTTCCTGTCCTCTCCAGGGGGAGGCGCAGGAAGACTGTTTAGCATTTGTGTCCTAACCTGACCCTAAGAAACAGTTTTCTGTATTTCAGACCTTTGGCTTGAGGAAACGAACCGATATTCCATGGAGTCTCTTTCTTCTTTCTAAAGAACCCAGCTGCATGCCCCATGCACAAAGTAGGCACTCAGTATTTCTTACACCGAGGGATGATGTTCTCCTGGCACTGTTCATTCTGCGCCCCTTTAGGTAAATTTTTCCCAAAACTCACTCTCTACAAAGGAGAGCGACTGCAGTGCTTTTCCTGGGCTGGGAGAGGGGGAGGTGAGCGTCCCCAAAAAGCCATGCAAATTCGGGCCTGGACTCTGAAATAAACCTGAACCCTCCTCCCTCCCCCTGCAAATGCTTTGCGCACTCTGCTTTTAAAAGCGCTGTCACAGCCCTGCCTTCATTTAACCGGCAATTGCTCCTGCCAGCCGCTTTTAACCCAGGGGGAGAGGCGGGTGGAAGATGCTCATTAAACAGCTATTGAATGAGAGGGGCTCGAGCGGCAGAGGGCGTGGCAGGGGGCAGGCGACAGCAGCACCTGCAGCTCCTGCAGCTGAGTTCGTGACTCGCCTTCCGGGGCTGGCCGAGGCAGGCGCATGCGCCGTGTGGGGGACGCGCTTTTTGAGCAGATGGGTATCCGGTTTCTCATTCTTAATAATACTTTTTTTAAATGTGTAAATGCACCGAGCGCCTACTGCGGGGAGGGGTCCCCTAGGAGGCACGTCGCATTGGTTTCTTCCTTGCAAAGTGGGAGCATTTCAGAGAGGCAATGCCTAGGATTTCATTCAAAGGGAGGGTTGAATTTGCTCGCGAGGAAATGCATTGCTTGTAAGAAATTCTAATGAAATATAAGGTACAGAGCCTGGGGGAGAGTTTAAGGGGAGTAGGGAAAGACCCCCCTTTGTAGACAGGTGTCCAACCCCACAGGTGCAAGATGGAGCCAGGTGTAGGCAGTGAAGGAGCTGTCCCCACTGTCATCCCCATACCCACGATTAGCAGAAGCCACAGCCAGGTCTGCTGTGGTTAGCAGAGTCGTAAATACAGGCTGGGGTTAAAGGGTGGGGAACAAGGAAAAAAAAAAAAAAAACAACCTCTGCAGGGAGGCTCCGCTGCGCATGCGCCCACTGCGGCGCCCTGACGAGGCAGAGGCCTCGGCAGCGGCCCCTGCTGGCCAGCGGTCGCCACTGCACCCATCTCTTGCTACGTGTGGGGCGCTCACTAGGTGCTGGGCAAACGCCCTTTAAATCAATTAATTCACTTAATTCTCTCCACACCCTGGGCTTTGGGTGGGCTCCTTTATGCCTGAGGACACTGAGGCTAGGAGAAGTTAAGTCATCTGCCCCAGGTCACACAACCAGTAAGGGTGGAGCCAGGTCCCACCCTAAAAGGAGTGGTTTCAACAATAAGCCACCCTGCCCCACACTGTTCCCTGGATGTATTTCAGATTTCGTTAAAACGAGCCAGACATTCTGAGTTTAAATTTTGGTTCAGACCTCACTGGCTGTGTGACGTTGGGCAAGTGACTTAACCTCTCTGAGCCTCAGAGGCTACATGGAAAACGTTGAGTAATAAGAGAACCTATGGCCGGGCACCGTGGCTCAAGCCTGTCATCCTAGTACTCTGGGAGGCCGAGGCGGGCAGATTGCTCAAGGTCAGGAGTTCGAAACCAACCTGACCAAGAGCAAGACCCCCGTCTCTACTATAAATAGAGAGAAACTAATTGGCCAACTAATATATATAGAAAAAAATTAGTCGGGGATGGTGGCACATGCCTGTAGTCCCAGCTACTCGGGAGGCTGAGGCAGAAGGATCGTTTGAGCCCAGGATTATGAGGTTGCTGTGAGCTAGGCTGACGCCACGGCACTCACTCTAGCCTGGGCAACAAAGCAAGACTCTGTCTCAAAAAAAATAAATACATAAAAATAACAGAACCTATTTCGTGGGGCTCTTGTGAGATTTAAGGAAATGAATATATAAAGCACCCAGTGTAATAGGATCTAGTATACAGTGCTAGGTATACAGTATGCAATACTTAAGAGTTTGCTCCTGTTATAGACTGAATTGCAGCTCCCCAATTCCCACGTTGAAATCCTCATCTCTAGCACCTCAGACTGTGATTGCATTTGGAGATGGCGTTTTGTTTTTTTTCTTTTTGAGACAGAGACTCGCTTTGTTACCCAGGCTAGAGTGCCATGGCATCAGCCTCGCTCACAGCAACCTCAAACTCCTGACCTCGAGCAATCCGCTGGCCTCGGCCTCCCAGAGAGCTAGGATTACAGGCGTGAGCCACCGCGCCCTGCCTGCAGATAGTGTTTTTAAAGAGGTCAGTAAGTGAAAACAAGGTCATCAGGGTGGGCCCTAATCCAATAGCTAGAGATCTCCGAAGAAACCAACCCTACCACCTTTTGACCTTGGACTCACAACCTCCAGATGTGAGAAAATAACTTTTTTGTTTCTTTAAGCAATCTGTGGTATGTTGTTATGGCAGCCCTAGCAAACCAATACAGCTCCTATCACGGGTTAGAAATAATAAATTTTACATACTGCAATCATTCCTTCTATGAGCATTTATTGGCACCTACTGCATGCTGGCAAAGACTGGGACTCCAAGGAGGCTGGTGAGGCACTTGCCTCAGGTGCAAAATTGAAGGCAATGCCAAAAAAACCCAGTCACCATGATAATATATTTTTTTATTTTTTTATTTAAAAATATAAAATTCTTCCGGGAGGCCAAGGCGGGCGGATTGCTCTAGGTCAGGAGTTCGAAACCAGCCTGAGCAAGAGTGAGAACCTGTCTCTACTATAAATACAAAGAAATTAATTGGCCAACTAATATATATAGAAAAAATTAGCCGGGCATGGTGGTGCATGCCTGTAGTCCCAGCTACTCGGGAGGCTGAGGCAGGAGGATCACCTGAGCCCAGGAGATTGAGGTTGCTGTGAGCTAGGCTGACGCCATGGCACTCACTCTAGCCTGGGCAACAAAGCGAGACTCTGTTTCTAAAAATAAAAATATAAAATTCTTAATCTTCATTAATTTATTTTTTCTGTTTTTTTCCCCTCAATCACACTGGAATGCATTTTTTTATCTTATTTTATTTATTTATTTATTTATTTATTTCGAGACAGAGTCTCACTTTGTTGCCCAGGCTAGAGTGAGTGCCCGGGTGTCATCCTAGCTCACAGCAACCTCAATCTCCTGGGCTCAGGTGATCCTCCTGCCTCAGCCTCCCGAGTAGCTGGGACTACAGGCATGCACCACCATGCCCGGCTAATTTTTTCTACATATGTTTAGTTGTCCAGCTAATTTCTTTCTATTTTTAGTAGAGATGGGGTCTCGCTCTTGCTCAGGCTGGTTTCCAACTCCTGACCTTGAGCAATCCGCCCACCTCGGCCTCCCAGAGTGCTAGGGTTACAGGCGTGAGCCACCCGCACCTGGCCATAACATTTTCAATAAAGACAAAATCAGTATTCCTGATTTTCTCTTTCGCTGCAGGGTGCAAACTGCTCTTCATTTTTCAATTTCAGCCCTGCTGGATGGCCATAACGCTTGTTGAATTTAATTCTCCCTCAAGAGCCTTGGGAAAGACCAGGGGAGGCAACTCACGCCTGTAATCCCAGCACTCTGGGAGGCCAAGGTGGGAGGATCCCTTGAGGCCAGGAGATCAGATTGAGCAGGAGCAAGACCTGGTCTCTACTAAAAATAGAAACAAATTAGCAAATTAGCCGGACAACTGAAAATACAAAAAATTAACCCCGTGTGGTGTCACATGCCTGTAGTCCCCAGCTACTACGGAGGCTGAGGCAGGAGGATCGCTTGAGCCCAGGAGTTTGAGGTTGCTGTGAGCTAGACTGATGCCACGCCACGGCACTCTAGCCAGGGCAACAGAGTGAGACTCTGTCTCAAAAAAAAAAAAAAAAAGAGGCTGGGTGCGGTGGCTCACGCCTGTAATCCTGGCACTCTGGGAGGCCGAGGCGGGCGGATTGCTGGAGGTCAGGAGTTCGAAACCAGCCTGAGCAAGAGCAAGACCCCGTCTCTACTATAAATAGAAAGAAATTAATTGGCCAACTAATATATATAGAAAAAATCAGCCAGGCATGGTGGTGCACGCCTGTAGTCCCAGCTACTCGGGAGGCTGAGGCAGGAGGATTGCTTGAGGCCAGGAGTTTGAGGTTGCTGTCAGCTAGGCTGACGCCATGGCACTCACTCTAGCCTGGGCAACAAAGTGAGACTCTGTCTCAAAAAAAGAAAAAATAATTTTTTAAAAAGTGAATTTAATTTTAAAAAAAGTAGAATACTGGTTCAAGTCACATAAAGATCATATGCAATTCATATTTTGGGGCCTACAAATACAATTTTATTAAAACAAATGACCATGCCCATTGGTTTTTGTGTTGTGTATGGCTGCTTTTGTGCTGAAACTACATTGCCCAAAAAGCCAAAATATTTTCAGTATTTTCTGTGGGGCCCTTTAAGACTTCATTCTAGAGACAAGCCCAGCCTAGTTCGTCTAAAGCAACCCCTCCTGTGTTTGTTTTGTTTTCTGGTAACCCTATACCACATCAGCTTCCGTGCTCACACTCACTTATTAGAGGTGCTATGGCTGGGAGACTCATGGCTTTCATTCTACTTCTCCACCCTGGCTCCCACCCCAGGGACTTTGCACCTGCTGTTCCCTCTGCCTGGATGGCCCTCCCCACTTTGGCTCCAGTAATCTTATCTTTCAGATAACAGCTTCAAAGTCACTTCCTCCAGGAAGCCCTCCAGTGTTTCCCCCAGGTTAGATTGCATCTGACTCTCTGGTCATACCCTGTCCTTCCCTGTTCCCTCTACCCAGATACCCAGAGCTCCTGGCCCAGTTGGAGAGAGTCCATTTGTGCTAGTATGTATGGAAGGCAGAGAGGTTTGTCTGTTGCCTTCATAGCTGTGCCCCCAGGAAATCTGTGTTGCCCTCCGTGAGTGCTGCGGAGTCTTGGGGGATCTTAGGAATCAGGTTAGGGGAGAAGGTGAAAAACAGGGGGGAAGCTGATGGGTGCGTTTGCAGGTGAGGCAGGGCCGGGCTGGCTGGGAAGTCCCCAGCCAAGGTCCCCTAGGGCAGCTTGCAAACAAAGAAATGTCAAACAGTTTGCTTAAAGGAAGTCCCTAAGGCGTGGCCTGGAGCCCCAGGCGAGGGGCTGAGACTCTCAGTTTGTGCCTCTGTTAACTGGGGCTGCACGCTGTCCCTGGGAAGAGCTTCCTGGTGGCTGCTAAGGCTCAGCCTAGCTCAGCTGTCACAGGCTTCGACTTTGGCCTGCAGCCTTGCTCTTGTCACACAGCCCCGCCAGACCTCCCCACTAAACCCATTTTTTCTTTTTCTTTTTTTTTTTTTTTTGAGACAGAGTCTCACTCTGTTGCCCAGGGCTAGAGTGCTAGCCAGCTAATTTTTCTACTTTTAGTAGAGATGGGGTCTCCCTCAGGCTGGTCTCAAACTCCTGGCCTCAAGCGATCCTCCCACCTTGGCCTCCCAGAGTGCTGGGATTCCAGGCGTGAGCCACTGAACCCCCCTGGCCTGCATTCTCTTTTTATGACTTTGCCACGATGTGTTAACATTTATCCATTTTACTATTGGTGGGCACCTGTGTGGTTTCCAGCTCGGGGCTGTTATGACCGAGGCTGCTATGGAACGTTCTAGAATGCCGTCCTGACAGCATTTCTGCTGGGTGCATAGTGAGGGGTGGAACTGCTGACCACACGGTGTGGACACATCCCTTTAACCAAAGTGCAAGCCAGGACGATTTGCAAAGTGGAAGGGGCACTGGCTTAACTGTGCCAGGATGACAGCGCACCCCGGGCCCCCGGGACGTGTCCCCGCTCTGCACAAAGCGAACACACGAGTGGAGCCCCAGTGAGGAGAACCCCTGTGTATCTTGTGCCCACTTTAAGCCTCGTTTGTAAAATGGAACCACCTAGTCCTGCCCTACACCCGTGGATCTCACCCAGTAGGATGCACCCCACAACCCCGGGGACACTGGGCAATGTCTGGGGACGTTTGTGGTTGTGGAGACTTGGGAGTGCTCCTGGTGTGTGTAGGGGGGTGGAGATTGGGGGCGCGACTCAACACCCTGCAGTGCCCAGGACGGCCCCGCCCCGGAGAACTATCTAGCCCGATTTTCCACGGTGCTGCGGCTGAGAGACCGTGAACATGATCGTCGGAAATTGTGATATGGTCTAATTATTTCAGAGCTGCCACGCAGATCGCGGCCTCTCATTCCGCACATGTTTAGGGGGGTACTTCCTTTTGGCCAGGCATTAACTGCCAGGCTGGGGACACAGCTTAGAGTCTAGTGGAAATGAGGGTGAGAGAGGATGGGACAGACCTTGAAGGGCTTGGTGGGCCCCGGGAAGGACCTGGGCTTTGACCCTGAGGAAGGTGGGAGCCATGGAGGGCTGTGGGCAGACGAGGGGCAGGCCCTGACTCGGGTGCTCGCAGGCGCCCTCTGGTGGCTGCCATGCGGAGGACAGACTGTGTAGGAGAAAGGCAGGAGCTGGGAACAGGTTAAAAAAAGACAGATTCGCTCAGCTCCGTGTTCCTTGGGGACAAGAGGAAGCCACTGTGAGCGCAGCACACACCTGGACGCTTGGGACCTGGGGGACTCGAGGAACAGATGCCAACATGATATTCACTCTGCTTGTTGACGTGTGAGTAAAAACATCCTCTGTGGGCCAGGCGTGGTGGCTCACTGAGGGCTGTCATCCCAACACTTCCAGAGGCCGAGGCGGGAGGATCACTTGTGGCCAGGAGTTCGAGACCAGCCTGGGCAACATAGGAGACCCCCCATCTCTACAAAACAATAACATATAAGTGGGGTGCCGGGCGCGGTGGCTCACGCCTGTAATCCTAGCTCTCTGGGAGGCTGAGGCGGGCGGATCGCTCGAGGTCAGGAGTTCAAAACCAACCTGATAAATTTGACTGGCTTTAAAAAAAGAAAAGAAAAGAAACCATTGACTTCTAAGAAGTGTCTATATCTCATAAAAAAAAACAACAAAAAAAAATGAAAAAAAAACAGCCTGAGCAAGAGCAAGATCCTGTCTCTACTAAAAATAGAAAGAAATTAATTGGCCAACTAATATATATATATATATATATATATATATATATATATATATAGAGAGAGAGAGAGAGAGAGAGAGAGAGAGAGAGAGAGAGAGAGGGAAAATGAGCCAGGCATGGTGGCGTATGCCTGTAGTCCCAGCTACTCGGGAGGCTGAGGCAGGAGGATTGCCTGAGCTCAGGAGTTTGAGGTTGCTGTGAGCTAGGCTGATGCCACGGCACTCACTCTAGCCTGGGCAACAGAGTGAGACTCTGTCTGAAAAAAAAAAAATTAGTGGGGCATGGTGGCACCTGTACTCGTAGCCACTCAGGAGGCTGAGGCGGGAGGATCACTTGAGCCCAGGAGTTGGAGGCTGCAGTGAGCTGTGATGACGTCACTGCACTCCAGCCTGGGCGACAGAAAGGGACCCTGTCGTCTCTGAAAAAAAAAAAAAAAAAAAGGCTTTTTAATTTTTTTAAATGTCCTCTGTTTCTTGCTTTTTTTTTTGAGACAGTCTCACTGTGTTGCCCAGGCTAGAGTGAGTGCCGTGGCGTCAGCCTGGCTCACAGCAACCTCCAACTCCTGGGCTCAAGCGATCCTCCTGCCTCAGCCTCCCGAGTAGCTGGGACTACAGGCATGCGCCACCATGCCTGGCTAATTTTTTCTATATATTTTTAGTTGGCCAATTAATTTCTTTCTATTTATAGTAGAGACGGGGTCTCGCTCTTGCTCAGGCTGGTTTCAAACTCCTGACCTCGAGCGATCCTCCCGCCTCGGCCTCCCAGAGTGCTGGGATTCCAGGCGTGAGCCACCGCGCCCCGCCTGTTTCTTGTGTTTTCTGCCAGCTTCCGTGGAACATGACGGGCTCACTTGTTAGCTTACTAGGAGGATGGCCCCCCGAACCTGATGCTATTATTAGTCCCATTTCACAGATGAAGGAACTGATACACAGAGGCCAGGTCGGTTGTTACGTGGTGCGTGAGTCCCTGTTACTGCGATGACACGTGGTCACTAATGAACGCAGTAGTTGGGGACAAGGCACATTTCTTATCTCTCAATTCTAGACATCAGAAGTCTGCAATGGGTCTCGCCGGGCGAACGTCAAGGTGTCAGCAGGGAGGGTCCTCCATGTCCCTTGGCTCGGGGCCCTTCCTCCCCCTCCAGAGCCAGCAGCGAGTGCTTCCAGTCTCTCTGCCCGCCCCTCCCGCCCCTCGTGGGAGGACCCTGTGCTGACACTGGGCCACCCGGATGATTTAGGATAATCTCCTCATCTCAAGATTCTTTCATTTTTTGGGGGGACACACACTCGAAAGACACCGCTCTTAGTCCCATCTGCAGAGCTGCTTCTGCCGTGTGAGGTCACACACCTGCAGGTTCCAGGGTTTGGGACTTGGACATCTTTGGGGGGGGCATTATTTTGCTCACTCCAGGTGGTAAAGAGAATACAGGTAGACCGAACGACCTGTGCAAATGTCCTGAGGCCAGCGGGGTTTTGATTCATTGGAGAAACTACAGACAGACCAGGATGGACTTACTGAGGAAGCAGGGCCTTATGGGAGTTTGTCGTGGACCCTGGTGGACCCGCTAGGAGTGCGTCTGGCTGCAAGTACCAGAGGGAACAATTCACAGTGCCACACACACATAGAGACTTATTTTGTGCCCCACGTAAGAAGTCTAGAACAGCCCCTCACCAGAAGTAGATGTTGGCACCACGCTTCTTGTACAACCTGCAGAACGAAATAAACCTTCTTTATAAATTAAATAAATAGAACATAGACACATAAATATAAAATATGAATAAAAATGTAAAACTTAGTTATAGATATACAAATACGAATATAAATACATAAGTAGAAATATAAACATAAGTACAAAATTTGTTTATAAATATAAAATATATTTATGACTATAAAACTTTGTCATAAATATAAACTATATTTGTAAATATACACATAAAATGTTTGTAACTACAAGATATATTTATAAATATAAAATACGTAAATATAAAATTTAACGTTCATAAATATAAAATATTTATAAATATAAAATTTAGTTATGAATATATAAGTAGAAATATAAATATGCAAGTATAAATATAAACATAAATATAAACTTTATTTATAAATATGAATACAAAATAAACAGAGCCAGATAAACCTTTTTCTCTCTATCCCTATAAATTACCCAGTCTCGGGTATTCCTTTATAGCAACACAAAGCAGACTGAGAAAACAACTTCCTAACAGACTTCACATGTTGTAAAGTCAAACTATTTTGTGGTACATTATCTCATGCTTCTGCAAATTCTAATAAATTCTATCTATGGCTTCAAAAAAAAAAAAAGAAATATAATGGTAGCCACATTTGTAATTTAAATCTTTCTGGTTATCACATTAAAAATCTTAATAGATCCCTGGTGGTCTACTGGTTAGGATTCGGTGCTCTCACCACCATGGCCTGGGTTCGATTCCCGGTCAGGGAACCAAAAATGTTCTATTTAAAAAATTAATAAAAGAGAAAGAAATTTTAAAATAAAAAAAAATTTTAATAGGGGCCAGGTGTGGTAACCTCAGGATTTTGGGAGGTGGAGGCAGGAGGATGGCTTGAGCCCAGGAGTTGGAGGCTGCAGTGAGCTATGATACCACTGCACTCCAGGCTAGGCAACAGAGGAAGACCCCATCTCTACAGAAAAAATAATAATTCTAATGGGTGAAATTAATTTTAATCATGCATTGTATTAAACCCAATATATCCAAAATATTATCATTTCAACATACAACCAATCTAAGAGTGATTAATGAGATATTTAATATATCTTTTTTAGATAGGCAACTTCTGGCGTAGGCCCAGTCACTCACTGATATTGGAGTTGGCATTTCTGAGTGTTTCCTGACCTTTTCCTCATAGTTGCAAGAGGGCTGCTGCAGCTCCAAGCATCTCATCCACATTCAAATTAGGAAGAAGCAGGGAGAGGAAGATAGTGCCCGGGATAGCTATCCCTGTAATCAGAGCAGTAAGTGATTTGTCCTTATTCACCAGGCGACTCCGGATCTGTATCCTATGGGCAACTTCACCTCCAAGAGAGGCCAGGAAAGCATTTGGCTTATTCAACCTCTTCAGAGGCCAAATAGAGAGAGACGGGACTGGCCAATCAGCCAACGGGTGGCTCCTGCAGCTAGCTGAGCACGTGGTCTTTGTTCTTCCCCCCAAGCCCATACCTGCACTCTTCAAGGCCACCCTGCCACAGGATTCCTTCCTACCTTTGATTAGCCCAGGTTTCCTTCCCCGAGCCTGGCTTCAGGGCAGCGCACAGACCTGTCAGCCCCTAACTTCCTAATGCGCGCGCCTGTTCATGCCCGGGCCCTACCCCCATCCAGAAACCATGTAGGTAAAATTCACATAACACAAAATTAACCACTGACCATTTAGACAATTCAGTGGCGTTTAGGATATTCCGGAGATTGTGCCACCATCACCTCTATCTAGTTCCAATGTAATTTTTTTTTTTTTTTTTTTTCGAGACAGAGTCTTGCTTTGTTGCACAGGCTAGAGTGAGTGCCGTGGCGTCAGCCTAGCTCACAGCAACCTCAAACTCCTGGGCTCAAGCGATCCTCCTGCCTCAGCCTCCCGAGTAGCTGGGACTACAGGCATGCGCCGCCAGGCCTGGCTAATTATATATATATATATTAGTTGGCCAATTAATTTCTTTCTATTTATAGTAGAGACGGGGTCTTGCTCTTGCTCAGGCTGGTTTCGAACTCCTGACCTCGAGCAATCCGCCTGCCTCGGCCTCCCAGAGTGCTAGGATTACAGGCGTGAGCCACCGCGCCCGGCCAATTTTTTTTTTTTAACACGGTCTCCCTGCGATACAGTGGCATCATGATAGCTCACTGTACGTGCCTTGAATTCCTGGGCTCAAGCGATCCTCCTGCCTCAGCCTCCCAAGTAGCTTGGACTACAGGCATGCGCCACCATGCCCGGCTAATTTTTTTTTTTTTTTTTTTTTTTTTTGTAGTTTGATGAGATCTCATTATGTTGCCCACGTTGGTCTCGAACTCCTGGCCTCAAGTGATCCTCCTGCCTGGGCCTCCCAAAGTACTAGATTTACCATTACCACCCTGCCAGCCTGTAATAATAACTTAAAAAAGGAGAAAGAACAATGGAAAAAAGAAAGGATTCTTCTGCTGCCCAGAAGAGAGGAAAAAGAAAGGAACCCACCCTGGTGAGCTGTGGAGGTGACAAGGGCAGCCACTCTTATCTTTCAAAGCAGACTTCTAGCGTTCCTCCAGCCTCTGCCCTACAAACAGTTTTCCAGTAAAGTACCTCCAGTTGACAAGGAAAAGTTTTTTTTTTCTTTTGCAGAAAAATTCCAGTTAATAAATAAATGAAACTGACATTCAGTGGCGTTAGAATGATGAATTAGACACGACTTTTTTTTTCTTTTTTTTTTGAGACAGAGTCGCACTCTCTTGCCAGGGCTAGAGTACCGTGGCATCAGCCTAGCTCACAGCAACCTCAAACTCCTGGGCTCAAGCGATCCTCCTGCCTCAGCCTCCCTAGTAGCTGGGACTACAGGCATGCGCCACCATGCCCGGCTAATTTTTTCTATACGTTTTTAGCTGGCCAATTAATTTATTCTATTTTTAGTAGAGACGGGTATCTCGCTCTTGCTCAGGCTGGTCTAGAACTCCTGACCTCGAGCGATCCTCCCGCCTGGGCCTCCCAGAGTGCTAGGATTACAGGCGTGAGCCACTGCGCCCGGCCTGACACATGACGTTTTGCAACTTTTTTTTCCTTTTACCTAGAGGATCCACTTGGGTAGACGTTTTGCAATGTCTGTAGAACTTATTTGGAGTGTATACTCGGGGCAACTTGAATCTGTGCTCCCAAGGTAAAAAAAATATGACCTGGCCGGGCGCGGTGGCTCACGCCTGTAATCCTAGCACTCTGGGAGGCCGAGGCGGGTGGATTGCTCCAGGTCAGGAGTTCGAAACCAGCCTGAGCAAGAGCGAGACCCCCGTCTCTACTATAAATAAAAAAGAAATCAATTGGCCAACTAATATACATAGAAAAAATGAGCCGGGCATGGTGGCGCGTGCCTGTAGTCCCAGCTACTCGGGAGGCTGAGGCAGGAGGATCGCTTGAGCCCAGGAGTTTGAGGTTGCTGTGAGCGAGGCTGATGCCACGGCACTCACTCTAGCCTGGGCAACAGAGTGAGACTCTGTCTCAAAAAAAAAAAAATATGACCCTTTTGATGTCATGCAATAGGCCGGGCGTGGTGGCTCACGCCTGTAATCCTAGCACTCTGGGAGGCTGAGGTGGGAGGATCGCTTCACCTCAGGAGTTCGAGACCAGCCTGAGCAAGAGCGAGATTCTGTCTCTACTAAAAATAGAAAAATTAGCCGGGCATGGTGGCGCACGCCTGTAGTCCCAGCTACTCAGGAGGCTGAGGCAGGACGATCAGTTGAGCCCAGGAGTCCACGGCCACAGTGAGCTGTGATGATGCCACTGCACTCCAGCCTGGACAACAGAGCAAGACCCTGTCTCAAATCAAACAACCAAAGAATCAAAAGACAGACACAGAAGGACACATCCTGTGTGACCCCACTCCCTGGAGGTCCCTAGAGCCATCAGATCCACAGAGACAGGAAGTAAGGTGGTGAGTGGGGGGGGGTGTGGCTGGGGAGGGGGTGGGGAGTGAGTGTTTCTTGGGGACAGCGCGTCAGTTTGGGAAGGTGAGAAAGTTCTGGAGACGGAGGGCGGTGACGGCTGCACAGCACTGGGAATGTGCTCAGTGCCGCTGAGCTGTGCGCTTGAAAATGCCTAAGATGGTACATTTTATGTTATGTAGAATTTACCACAATTTTAGAAAACGAGGTGGCATCTTGCTATGGTGCCTGGGCCAGAGTGCAGTGGCTACGCAAACTCCTGGGCTCCAGCAACCTCTGGCCTGAGCTCCCTGCGCAGTGGGGCTCCAGGCACGCGCGGCTTTGCCTGGCTGGAATTCTGTTATTCTCTTGTGGGCTTGATCGCTGGGAACACGCAGACATACAGCTGATTTGGGGTCTTGATTTTGCATGCTGCAACTTTGCTGCTGAGTTCATCTCCTCTAACAGTTTTACTGTGGATCATTTGGGGTTTTCTGCCTGTGTGATCATATCATCTGTAAAGAGAGAGAACTTCCCTTTTTCCTTTGCAATGTGGATGCCCTTTCTTTCTTTTTCTTTTCCTTTTTTTTGTTTTTTTTTGAGACAGAATCTCACTTTCTTGCCCAGGCTAGAGTGAGGTCCGTGGCGTCAGCCTAGCTCACAGCAACCTCAAACTCCTGGGCTCAAGCGATCCTCCTGTGTCAGCCTCCCGAGTAGCTGGGACTACAGGCATGTGCCACCATGCCTGGCTAATTTTTTTTTTTTTTGCATATATGTATTTTTAGTTGGTCAATTCGTTTCTATTTTTTTAGTAGAGACGAGGTCTCACTCTTGCTCGGGCTAGTCTCGAACTCCTGACCTTGAGCGATCCACCTGCCTCGGCTTCCCAGGGTGCTAGGATTACAGGCGTGAGCCACCGCACCTGGCCTCTTTCTTTTTTTCCTATTTTTAGTAGAGACGGCGTCTCACTCTTGCCCAGGCTGGTTTCGAACTGCTGACCTCGAGCAATCCACCCACTTCAGCCTCCCAGAGGGCTGGGATTACAGGCGTGAGCCACCGCGCCCGGCCTAGGCTTGTTTCTAACATCTCTTTTAGAAGCAGAAAACGTCATCTATTGTGATAATACACTGCTCTGTACTGGAATATATCCATATAAATACATACATGCTGTATTTATTAATAAATGGAAGGTGCTTTCAATATGCAGCTACCATCAAATTCACAATTTCACAGGTATTCTTGGATAGGAAATGACTCCATTTCTTTAAGTACAAAAAGGAAATAACTGTATCTATATATACATCTCTCCATCTATCCCCATGTCTGTTACATAACCGCGGAGGTGGTTTGTGAATTTGGTTGCAATTGGGAAGGATCTGATTTAGATCTGAGGAATTCTGTCTAAAAACTGGGCTGCAGGCCGGGCGCGGTGGCTCACTCCTGTAGTCCCAGCACTCTGGGAGGCCAAGGTGGGAGGATCACTTGAGGCCAGGAGCTGGAGGCTTCTGTCAGCTGTGATGACGCCACTGCACTCCAGCTTGGGCGACAGAACTGAGACTCTGTCTCCAAAAAAAAAAAACAAGAAAAACTGGCCGTAAAGGTATAAATTTGGTCGTGCTGGGACTTTCCACACCCTCCCTCTCTGTTTTACTGTTCTATGTACTTCTCATCACTGTCTGAATTTCTTCTGCATTTAGTGTTTTCTTTCTTTTTTTTTTGGGCAGGACAAGGTCTTGCTCTGTTGTTTGAGGTAGAGTGCAGTGTTGTCATCACAGCTCACTGAGGCCTCCAACTCCTGGGCTCAAGCAATCCTCCTGCCTCAGCCTCCCGAGGAGCTGGAATGACAGGTGCACACCACCATGTTTGGGTAATTTTTTTTTTTTTTTTTGAGACAGAGTCTCACTCTGTTGCCCAGGCTAGAGTGAGTGCCGTTGCATCAGCCTGGCTCACAGCAACGTCAAACTCCTGGGCTCAAGCGATCCTCCTGCCTCAGCCTCCCGAGTAGCTGGGACTACAGGCATGCGCCACTATGTCCGGCTGATTTTTTCTATATATATTAGTTGGCCAATTAATTTCTTTCTATTTATAGTAGAGACGGGGTCTCGCTCTTGCTCAGGCTCGTTTTGAACTCCTGACCTCGAGCAATCCGCCCGCCTCGGCCTCCCAGAGTGCTAGGATTACAGGCGTGAGCCACCGTGCCCGGCCATGTTTGGGTAATTTTTAAATCTGTTGTACAGATGGGGTCTTGCTGTGTTGCCCAGGCTGGTCTCCAACTGCTGGCCTCGTGTGATCTTTCCACCTTGGCCTCCCAAAGTGCTGGGATTCCAGTCACAGGCCACCACACCCGGCTGCATTTAGCTTTTTATTTTGCTCGTTTTTCATCCCTCTCCTGGCACATCAGATCACGAGAACAGGGAATTTTGCCCATTTTGGTCACCACTAGGTCTCAGCATCTCTAACGAGGGGTAGCAAACTATAACCCTCAGCCCAAATCTAACCTGACACGTGTTTTTTTATACAGTCCCTTAGCTAAGCATGGCTTTTTCTTTCTCTTAAACGTTGGACAAACAAAAGCAAAAGAATAATATCTGGTGACATGTGATAATAAACGATTGAAATTTCAGTGTTTATAAATAAAGTTTTATTAGCACACAGCCACACCTCTTTGTTTACATACAGTCTGTGGTTGCTCTTGCCCTAGATGGCAGAGTTGAGTCATTGCTACAGACACGGTGTACAGTCTACAAACAGAAAATATTTACTACCTCGAACTTTGTAAAACATTTGTAGATCCCTGAACCAAAACCGTGTCTGGCATCCAGTAGGCGCTGGGTAAGTTGGAGAGGCTCTTGCTGATTACCTGGTGCAAGAGTCTGAAGCAGTTTACGACCGTAGCCTGTGGCGACAATTGGGCCCAGATTATGATTGTGGTTTGGCCGATGTCTGGGCAGGTACTTCCCATCTCTGAGCCTCGATTTCATCATCAGAAAATTGGGGTCGATGGGAATAGCGATGACATGCAAACCCTTTGATCTGGCAGCTTCTAGGAAAGGGCTCAGGAATGTCAGCTAACTGACAACCACGACCTGTTCCCCACCTTCAGCAAGTAATTAGCAACTCACAGTCTATGTTGTTTCATCTGTTTTCCCCCCACCCACGCCTTTCCCATTCTTCCTTTCTTATTTATTTATTTATTTTTGAGACAGGGTCTCACTCTGTCGCCCAGGCTGGAGTGCAGTGGCGTCATCACAGCTCACTGCGGCCTCCAACCCCTGGGCTCAAGTGATCCTCCTGCCTCGGCCTCCCGAGTAGCTGGAACTATAGGTGCACACCACCATGCCTGGCTAATTTTTCTATTTATTGGGGAGATGGGGTCTGGCTATGTTGGCCAGGCTGGACTGCAGTGCCTATTTACAAATGGCATCCTCCTACTGATCAGCACAGCGCCTGCTCCTTCTCTCTTTTTTTTTCTTTTATTTTATCATTTTATGGGAGTACAAATATTGTTAGGGTTACATATATTGCCCTTGCCATTCCTCCTCCTGCCACCTGCCTTACCAAAACATCCAGCATGTCCTACCCCCTGCTCCTTTTCCAACATGGCCCAGTTCACTCTCCTTAGGCAGGCAGGAGATCCCCAGCTCCCTGGAGGTCACGATACTGATGCTGAGCTTAGTGCGGACACCCGATTGGCACCGCGCTTGATAGCCGAGAACTCCTGGGCTCCCACCTCGGGCTCCCAAGTAGCTGGGACGACAGGTGCACACGTTGCACAGACTTGCCATTATTTCAAAGCAAATTCTATACAATTTCTTCTATAAATATCCTTAAAACTTGTTTCTGATACAGACTCATTTTGAAACACAGACACAACACCAATATCACAGAAAACCTTCAAACCATGAGTTGCAAAAATCTACAGGTCTCATAAAATTTTATAGAGCTACACACGCAAGCGCTCACAGAGCATGTACGATCGGATGAAATCTACATGATGTCTGCACTTGAGTTGATTGTATTGTACCAACATCCATTTCCTGGTTGCCAAAACATTATGGTTATGTATGTTGTTATTACAAAGGGTACACAAAACTCTGTACTATTCTTGGAACTTCTTGTGGGTACTAAACTTTATCAAAATAAATAAAAATCAGGCTAGGCACGGTGGTTCATGCCTGTAATCCCAGAACTTTGGGAGGCCCAGTCAAGAGGACTGCTTGAGGCCAGGAGTTAGAGACCAGCCTGGGCAACATAGCAAGACCTCGTCTCTACAAAAAATAGGAAAATCAGCCAAGCTTGATGGCACGCGCCTGGTAGTCCAATGAGCTGAGCAGAAGAATTTGGCTTTACAGACAGAGAAAGGTTGAAGAAAAGCAAAAGCAAAGAACAAAAAGTGTACTAGTCCTTTCAAAGCCAGGGACATGGAGACAAAACAACACAATAAAATAAGTGATTAGTTAACACCAGGCTACTTCTGGATTCTTTTCTGCATAAGGATTAAAGCAGAGGGAACATCACTATTATGCCCATTGAAGGCTGAAACTGGCCCATTTGAGAAATTAGCTGTTATGGCTCACTCCAGACATCTCAGAAGGTCAGATAATTTTAGTTTAAGTTTGGTGACCTAGAACGACTCCATTTTGATTTTTAGTCTGGTCTGTTGGTGCCTAGGGCAAGAGCTTAGTCCAAAACAATGACCTCTTCTAGTTTTTATTTTTATTTTTTTTGAGACAGAGTCTCACTCTATTGCCTGGGCTAGAGTGCCGTGGCATCAGCCTAGCTCACAGCAATTTTGATATTTCATCCATCACGGACATTTTTGCATTAATTTTTATGTTTAAAATATCGCACTGAAATATTTTACTGGGCCCGGCTCAGTGGCCCACGTCTGTAATCCCAGCGCTTTGGGAGGCTAGGCGGGAGGATGGCTTGAGCCCAGCCTAGGCACGTAGCAAGACCACATCTTTACCAAAACAAAAGAAAGGAAGAACAAAAAATTAGCCAGATGTAATGGCACAAGCCTGTAGTCCCAGCTACTCAGGAGGCTGAGGCAAGAGGATTGTTTGAGTCTAGGAGTTTCAGACTGCAGTGAGCTATGATGACACCCTTGCACTCCAGCCTGGGGGACAAAGGGAGACCCATCTCTTAAAAAAAAAAAAAAAAAAAAAAAGGCCAGGCGCAGTGGCTCACACCTGTAATCCTAGCACTCTGGCAGGTGAGGCAGGAGGATCACTTGAATCCAGGAGTTGGAGATTGCAATGAAGTGTGATGACGCCTGGACAACAGAGCGAGACCTGTCTCCAAAAAAAAAAAAGAAGAGGAAAACAATTTACAGAATTACTGAATTTGCTTCTGGCATCCCATTAAACTTTTGTCTAATTCCTGCCCTGAGAATTATCATCCCATGGGGCAGGCTTTGGAATGTACATTTTTGTCCTCATGTCTCCTGCTTTGGACGCAAGAAAGTTTGAGCTCTGGTTCTCGACGGCACTGGGGAGCCAAGGAGAGCGTCTAAGGGGGAGAGTTCCCGGTCGGTGCAGATTCCCAGGGTTTACCGTGCGTGGGGAGTCGCCCGCAGAGAGCCGCGAGCTGCACGGGCTCCCGTGCCCCCGGCCTCCGTCCCGCCGGCGGGGTGCGGGGCCCGCCAGGCCCCGGATGTGCGGCCGCCGGAGTCTGGTCCGCCGAGGGCGCACCCAGGCGCCGCGCTGCGCGCCCTGGCGGCCCCTGCGGTTAAACAACCGTCCCCTCCCCCGGCGCCGCCAGGAGTCTGAGCACGCACCTGGCGGCCGCGGCGCACGCCAAGCCGCCGCACCTGGCCGCATTGTTGTCGCCGCCGCCGCCCCCTCCCGCGTGCAGTCCCCAGACGCGACCCAGCACCCGCCCCCACCTGTGCGGCGCGCCTGCCCCTTTAAGAAGGCAGACGCCCAGGGGTGGGCGTGACCGCCGCGAGCGAGAGAGGAAGGGGGAGCGGGAGTTCGCCGTCTCTGATTGGCCCGGGGTCCGGGCGGCGGCCGCGTGCGCCTGCGCAATGCGCAGCAGCGCGCGCCGTTGGGGGGAGGAGCGTGCGCGGGTGCTAATTGGCTCGAGAGGCGGCCCCGCCCGCGAGTGGCGGGCGGTCACGTGACGCGACGGCTGGGGGCTCCCGGCGCGGGGGACGCTGGTGGCCAAGATGGCGGCGGAGCTGGTGGAGGCCAAAGTGAGTGAGCGGCGGCGGCGCCGGCTGGGTCAGGCGGGCCAGGGGGCGGAGGCCGGGCCGTAGGCCGAGGTCTGCGCCTTCCGCCCGGGGCCCCACGGCGCGGCCCGCCCGCGGCTCGCCGTCCGGGCCCCCGGCCCCCGCCCCCAGGGCTCAGGGTGCGGGCGGGGGGCGGGGAAGCCGGGGGCGGGGCCCCCAAACCTCACCCGGGTCTTCGCGCCGGGGGTCGGTGCTCCCGACCCTGCCCGAGCCTTGGGGGTCCAGGTCTCCGCGGGGACAGGGCCGCGCCTCCCGGCTTGGGGCACAGTCTCCCTGGACGGCGGGACGGGCCGGGCTGCTCCTGCCCTCCTCGTTCGTTCCGAGCCGGCGTCCGTGCTCGGGTCTGGGGGAGTGTCCGCGCCTCCCCGCCCCCATGGCACCAGGGGCCGGTAGCTGGGTCTTATCTTCCCCGCCCAGCAAGCCAGCCTGGGGGTTGCGAGTCCCTCCTGCTCGGAAGGTTCCCCTGACTCCTGGGTAGTATTCTGCCACCAAGCCACAGTATGTCCTCTTGGGGTCTGCACCGCAGACAGGGATTGGGAGCCTCTGTACTGCTCCCGCGTTCGTCCTGGAGCCCCGCCCCCCTCCTGGCACTGTCCACACCTCAGGGTGCGCTCTGGGTTAACAGGGTCCCACCCTTTGCCGTCCCCAGGGGCTGGAGCCCTGACCCCTGTTCTTGCTCAGAGACCTTACTCCCCATTTTCAGTCCCCAGTCCTGCGCTCTGCTTTCCTCCTCCTCAGTTTCCCACGGGACAGAATCTGTGGACCTATTGACTCTGCCACTGGGGCTTAGAAGCCCCACACTTGCGGGATCCCATTCTATCTCCAAGCCTTGGCTGCCCCTATATTCTGTAGCGATTCAGACTCTCTTCTCCCTACACAGCCCTGGCTTCCTAGCCCCTTCCCATTCTGCCTGTTACACTGATCCTTGGAGGGTCCCGGGTGGGGCAGGGTAGGCCTCTTTCTTTAGGATAACTCCTGCTGCGTGCTCTGGATCCTGCTCCAGGTTCCATGTTCTGTAGATACTGTCGTCTGTCCTAACTTGGGGCCCCTTTTAACTGCCTTGGGACTGAGCTCAGAGTGACCCTGTCCCGGGAATGTATCTTCTCCAAGTGCCTCCCTGGAGATATGGGTCCAGGACCCTTAGAAGTGCACTCAATACCACTCCTACCAGGGAGACAGGGGACCCCCAGCCCCCTTCTGGTTTTCCCTCCCCGAGGTCCTGACCTACCTGTGTTTTTTTTTTCTCCTCACTCCTCCCTCTTCTCTTCCTGCTGGGATCTGAGATCCAGCCCCAACATTCTGTGATGAGAGGATATACCCTGTCCCCCAGCCCCCAACTCTACCCCCTGCACACTTCTGCCTCTCTCTAGGGTTTTGAAAAACAGAGACTTGCCTTATAGACACGTAGGTCTGAACTCTGCAAACCCAAGGTGGCAGTCTCCAGGCTTGAAGTTCCCTGGAGCCCTGAAATGTGACCTCCTCTTGGGGCCATGGACCCCACTCCTCCCACCCTGGCCTTGAGTCGGGTCTGTAGTCTTTTTTTGTACTGTCCAGGGCCTTGAAATATGATCTGATGAACTCTCCTTGACCTTCTCATAGCTGGGCCCCTCACCCCAATTATATCAAGTTGACTCTTCTTTCAGTTTCTCTAAACTGTGACCCTACATTGGTGGGGGAGGACTTGGGGCTGCGGCACAACTTCCCCCAACCCTAGGGAGCCCTGTGTCTCCTTGAGTGTCTTGCTGCCACCTCAGAGTGCCCTGAATGTCATTGAAATGTCCCCCTTTTTATGGCAGCTTTCCCCAAGTTATCATACTAACGGCCGTAGATTCTGTCTTTGGGGTGCACAGTGGGCTGGTCGGAGGGGAGAACGTTGCGGGCGCTTGCTGATAAACTTTGAAATCTGAGATTCCTGAGGCCCTGGAGTCGGGTTTTGGGGCTGGAGGTGTCCATCAAACCCCCTCCCCACTTTCCTGGAGAGGCGGCTTACTGCTCCTCCTGTGCGCTGAGGAGCCCGTGCCGCAGGACAGCTGCCTCGTCTCGGCTGGTTTCCGTCCCCACGCGGCTTCCAGACACACCCGGAGTGGAGACGCGGCTCTGGAAGCCGTCGGGGCCTGGTGCTGTTTATAAACACGGGGCCGATGGCAGGCAGGTCAGGATGAAGCCAGGGCAGGAAGTGATCTTCAGGGCATTCAGGGCTTCTTCCTGAATGTCTGTGCCCCTCTCAGCCCCCCCAGGTGTCAAGGACAGGCTCCTCGGTGGTGGCAGCTGTGGAGAAATCTGAGTCGGGAACATATGGCAGCCCGAGGGGTGTGCTCTGGGATGTGCAGCCCGACGGAGGGGCTCGTCCTCGGCAGGGCCAGGGGTCCCGGGGCGGGTTGACGTCAGCAGGTTCGCTGAGCCCACCTGCCTTTGGCCCAGGTGCCAGCAGTAAGCGTCCCCGTGACACCGCCTCTCCTAAGGGCTTGGGCTTCTTCCAGAAGAAACATCTTGTCCGCAGCCTTTTTGTCTTCCGCACAAGGTAGGAAGTCAGGCCAAGGGAGATGAGGCGTTTTGTTCTCAGAGCATCCCGGCCTCTCCGAGGGCCAGCAGCCCGCGTAGGTCCCCGGATAGCTGGTGTGCTGGTGAGTGAGGGTCCCCCAGGCGGCTGGGGGTCAGTGGAAGGGACGCCTTCAGGAGCGTGGGGGACAGGGGTCTGAGTGCGCCAGCCCTGCACTTGGACTCAGTGGGCTGTGGCCCAGCTGCGACCCTCTGAGCCTCAGTTTCCTGACCTACATGACGGGCATGGCCACTGTGAGGTTAGGGAGGCGGAAAGACCCTTCCGGCACCGGGCCCGAGGCAGACGCTGGCACCCCGCGTGCTTACAGAGCCACGGGCCACAAGTGCAGGGGTAGGACCTGCAGCCGGAAGAGGCCTCTGCAGGCAGGTGTCTTTGTCCTTCAAACCTGCATGGCCTCTCTGCTTCTGCAGGACCTCGTGTGGTCCCTCCCCTCACCCCTAGCTAGGAGCCGGAGACCCCCGAGCCTTCTGGCATGGGGGCCGCTGCATACACGCCCCAGCGGGGCTGCCTCCAGCTCCGGCCCTCAGACTCTCCCAAGTCGAGTCTCGGTGGTTTACTGGTTTCTTTGGGTGCACTCCCGCCCCAGGTGCCAGCTCGCCATGTCTACTCTTGTCACTCGCACTCGTCTTTTTCCATTCCCCGGCATCTCTTTTTTCCATCAGGTTTGCATTCACCCCTGGCCAGCTCCAGGGCTCTGCGGGTGGCTCCCAAAACCCTGCCAGCCCATCTCTGGAGGACACTTTGCTTAGGTAGCTGGTCGGGAGCTGTCACGGGGTCAGGCCACCACCAGCCAGCCCCTGCTCAGACGCTGGGGTCGGCCGGGCTCTTCCGTTGGTTCGATTTAGCTGGATAGGCCCTGCCAGGTAACGGGGCCAGGTCCTGCCAAACCTCGTTCGTCACTTCCCGCAGCTCCGGTAACAGCCTCTACGGCAGCGGGAGCCCTGAGGCCTCCCCCGTGGACTAGCGGGTCTCAGCCAGGCCGAGCTGCTGCCCTGCTCCCCGGATGCTGGGTGATGTCTGGCGATCGTTTTTAGTTGTCACAACTGGGGTGGGTGGAGGCAGGGCCGCTGCTCAGCGCCCTGCAGTGCCCAGGACAGCCCCACCCCAGAGAACGTTCCAGCTCCATGGTCCGCAGTGCTGAGCAGGAGAGAGCCTGCGGAGACGGCCAGCAGGCATTTCAGGGACCTCTGAAGCACCCGGCTCCGTACCAGTGACCCAGGCAGCAGTGTAGAGGGACCACCCGGGTTTGGTGTGGGGCCTGGGTCTGAATCCTGGTGCTGTCTTCCCCGAGCCACTGCGCCCTCGTCTGTCGTGGCGCCCACACCAACCCAGCAGGGGCGTTTCAGGGGTCAAAGTCAGATAGATGACCGCACATCCCGCTCAGTTCCCGGCAGGTGCCTGGTGTTAAGCAGTGGACCTATGACCATCACCGTGACTAAGGCAAAGGTGTCCGTGGCTCAGCTGGTTGAGCGCTGGCTCTGCCAGGTGCTCTACGTGAGTCACCTTGTCTGCTCCCCCAACATTCTGATGAGGTGGATGTTGTTTTCCTCTCCGACGAAGAGACTGAGGGTCAGAGAGGCTGGCAGTGTTTGCCAACTAGGCACTGGCAGGGACTGTTTGTGGGCAAAGGCAGATTCCTGGTTCCTGCCCTGGGGTGCTTTCGGGCTGGAAGATGGGGAAAGGGAACCCCAAACAGAAGGTGGGGGCTGTCAGAGGAGCTTTGCTGCCTTGGAGATGCTGGGGGAGATTGGGGGGCAAGGCTTGGTTCAGAGGGGCCCCGTGGGGGAGGGCGAGCCTTTGGCCTCAGCAGTCAGGCGCCCTGCCCCCACGGTGGCCTGGCTGTGGCGACGCTGGCCTCTGAGCGCATGTGTGGTTGCTCTTCCCCAGAACATGGTGATGAGCTTTCGAGTCTCCGACCTTCAGATGCTCCTGGGTTTCGTGGGCCGGAGTAAGAGCGGACTGAAGCACGAGCTGGTCACCAGGGCCCTGCAGCTCGTCCAGTTTGACTGTAGCCCTGAGCTGTTCAAGAAGATCAAGGAGCTGTACGAGACCCGCTACGCCAAGAAGAACTCGGAGCCCGTCCCTCAGCCCCACCGGCCCCTGGACCCCCTGACCATGCACTCCACCTACGACCGGGCTGGCGCCGTGCCCAGGACTCCACTCTCGGGCCCCAATATTGACTACCCCGTGCTCTACGGGAAGTACTTAAACGGACTGGGACGGTTGCCCGCCAAGACCCTCAAGCCAGAAGTCCGCCTGGTGAAGCTGCCCTTCTTCAACATGCTGGATGAGCTGCTGAAACCCACCGAGCTAGGTGAGTCGCTGCCCGCAGGGTGCCGCCGCCCTGACCTCGCGGTCGGCCTCGAGGGATGCTCTCTGTGTTGCAGCGAGGGCGGGCTGCCACGGGGATCTTCCTTCCCGGGAAGCAGAGGGACCGTCTTAGATGTCGGGTATCTGTGGCTGTGTCAACGGTTAATCTCAAATCCAGCAGCTTAACACAGTCTGTTAGTTCCTGTGGGTGTGGCTGGGTGGCTCTTGCGGCTGCCTCATCCGGAGGCTCGACTGGGGCGGAGGAGCCTCCCCCTCACTGGTGGCAGGTGGCCTCAGTGCCTGTGGCTTTGGCTCAAGACACACGACCCTCTGTGTGCTGAGAGCCCACGGCGCGCACGCCCCAGAGCCGGTGATCGGAGAGCAAGTGTGCACGGCCCAGCGCCCAGCCCGGTCCTTTCCATAACCTAAGCCCGGGGTGTGTCTGCCTTGGCTTCCGCCACGTTCTGGCGCCCAGACAGCTCTGCTGTGGTGTGGCCGTGTCGGAGGCTGGCTTCTGTGCTCTCTTTTCCCCAGGGAAGAGGGCTGGAAAATCGTATCCCACCTTCCTTCTTCCCCCAGGCTCTTGTTCCTGGTGGCACCCTGCAGGAGCAGCCTCTGACCGCGGGCTGCGGCCACTGCTGGGCTGCTCCTGCCGTGTGTTCCCAAGGGGCTGGATGATGGGGGGTGGGGGGGAAGTCCTGAGGCTCCATGGTCCCCTCTTAACTCATATTTTTGTTCCCAAGTATTGATTGAACACCCGCCGTGTGGCAGGACCTCGCAGTACACAGCAGTGTGGGTGGCCCGTGGGGACTCAGGCTGCAGCCTGGTCCCTGCCTGAGATGCTGCCCTGAGCTTGGGGCCGGGAGGGCCTGCCCAGCCCCAGCCTGCCGGGCTCCAGAGAGCAAGCAAGAGGGGTCGGGTCTTTTGCAGGCTGTGTCCAGGCTGGCAGGTTCTACCAGGGTCCTGAGTGCCCCTGGAGGCCCCACCTGTGGTCTCTTCCTCCTGCCGCACCTCTCTTTCCGCAGCCCTTCACTCAGCATGGGGCACGGAGCAGGGCACACGACACAGCCCTGCCCTTGCGGAGCTTCCCTTCCAGCACCCCACTCATGGCTCGGGGGCCCCCAGCCTGTGGCCCACTCCATGGGGCCTGCCACCTCCCCACGGCCCACCGTCTGCATGTCCCACTCGGCGTCTCTTGTCTTTACTGAGTTGGCACCGTGTGCTGTGGCAGAGCGTGGCCTGGCAGAGGCTGCAGTCCCCGCGCCCCCGCCCCTCGTCCTGGCCTGGCAGTTCAGAACCTCAGTGCAGGCCCCCTCCCACCTGCTGACCCAGCGCCTGGCTGGCCCCTGCTGCGCTGGGCCCCTCTCTGGCATGCATGCCTCGGCGCCAGCCCAGCCTCCTCTCTCCTGCCCCAGGAAGGGGCTGAAGGGGGGAGTGGGGCGTACAGGCTGCCTCTCCCCTCCCACCTGCAGCCCCCAGGATTTGTGAGGTTAGGCTAGAGGGGCTGTCGTGGTTGCAGGTGGGGCTGGAGGAGGTAGAGGAAGGAGGAAGGCCCTGCCTGTGTTTCCTGCAGCCGCCTGAGGCTCCGCCCTCTGGTCCAAGGCTCCACCCTCCATCTTAGTCTCCGCCCTGTGGCCTGAGGCTCCTCCCCCCAGAAGAGGCATTTCACAGGTTGGCCCATCTGCACCTGTCCTAGAGTTGAAATGGTGACGCTGGGGCCCCAGGGCCTCGTCTTGGGCTCCTCCAGGCTGGCTTCTTGCGTTTGTGCCCCTTGTGCCCGTGTCTAGGTAGAAGAGGGGAAGCTTTCTCCCTGCAGGCTTCTCCGGCAGGGCTGGCTGGCTCTGGCGTTTGTTTGGGCCGGGTTCAACTCCTCAGGCCTTGAGCATGACCCGGGAAGCCGCAGGGCGGGCTCGGTGCTGGCCGCAGGGCCAGGGTGGCAGGCCTGTCCCCCTCCTGCCAGATTAGATCGCAGGCTTCCTTCCTGCAGGGTGAGCAGTTGCTCCGCCCCACCATGCATCACTGTGCCCTGAGCCCCCAGGGACCCCAGTCACCTGATCTCCGGGAGAGCCAGCTCCCCTGTCTACACCCGGAATGACTCTGCTGGCGGCTCAGAACAAAGAGGCTGACCCCGCCCTGCTTTTCCTCCCCTTGGCTCTCCGCCCCCATCTGAGCACCTGGGAGGGGCACTCCCACCAGGGCGCACCCCCTTCCCTGGACCCCGTGCTCTCTGGGGGCCAGGTCCTTGGAGGTTTGCCGACGCACGGAGCTGGAGCCATCAGTAGGCCTGTTGTTGCAGGGCTGAGATTCTCTCCCCCACCCCCCAGGGTGAGCTCTGTGGCGCTGGCGTTGCCCAAGGGCCACTTCAGGAGGACCCAGGCCACCAGGCTCTCCTTCTCCTCGCCCCTGGCCATGACCTGCCAGCCAGAATGAGGCCCACCGTCTGGCCTGCTTCCCCGGGCTGGAGACGGCGCTGGGTGACAGGAGCCATAAATCACACGGATCAGGGCCGGGGCTGGGGGAGGGGAGGGCTGGATCTCCTGGGGTGGGGGAGGCTGGTGCCCAGGAATGTCCAGAGACTTGCCCAAGGTCACACAGCAACCTGACTTTGTCCTCCCGCCTCTGACCCCGTTTCTGAGCCCTGAGCTACATTTCCCTGACATAAAGGTTGGTGACCCCATCCCACCAAGGGGAGCCACCTGTCCTTCCCTTCTCAGCCTGCAGCCAAGTCGGCCGGGGCGGCAGGCCCTCCTGCTGGGGCCACAGGGAAGAAGAGAGGCTGTCGTGAGGCCGGGGGTGGGGGGGGCAGAAGGAGGGAAAACACTGGCTGGCAGAGCCGCTCCTCAAGGCCCCCCAACATCCTGCCGCTGGCACCTCTGCCGTGCAGAGGGCGTGTGGCCCCTGTCGCAATGACCCCAGGTGCCCCCCAGAGGTGGGTGGCTCTGCCGCTGGCTGAGAACCCCTGGTCTGGCTGTACATACGCACACGTGTGCCCCTTGTCCGTACTTGGGCCCTTCGGCCAGCATTGCCCAAGCGACAAGGTAGTGGCGGGCCCCGCCCAGCGCTGCACAGGTGGTGGTAGACAGTGCCAGGTGACACTCTGATGGATACATGGCTCCCAGGGCAGGCTGGCAGCAGCCAGAGCCGTTTATTGCACATCTGTGAGGAAGTAGCCGGCAGGAAGGCTTCCTGGAGGCGGCGGCATTCTGTGCAGACGCAGAGGGTCAGTTCCAGGAGGCCAGGCATAGAGGAGGGGGCAGGGGAGTGTGTTCCAGGCAGAGGGACCAGCGAGGGCAGAGCCTGGCCGTGAGAGAGGGCTCGTTCATGGGGCTGAATGGAGGCCATTGTGACCCGGGAGGAGGGACAGAGCAGCCTAGCCTCGGGTGGCAGAGGCCAGAAAACCTGCGAGCGGGGACTGGGCACCCTGAGGTCTCAGTGAGCTTCTCCTGCTCTTACTTTCGGGGATCTGTCTGAGGTCAGAGGGGCCGGGGGGCAAACCTGCCGCCCATAGCCAGGCCTGGCACGGACCCAGTGCCACGGCCCCTCCATGGCATCTTCGAGTCTGTCCTGTGCCCTGGGGCCTGGGCAGTCATGTGGGGGCCTGGGCCATTGTTCCCTGTGCGGGATGGTCTGGCCCACTCGGCTGGCTGGGGCCTCCCGTGCCCACGGTTGGCTGGGGTGGGGACACACAGGCTTTGCTGCAGGTCCGGCCGCCGGGAGCACCCACCTGCTTGAGGGGGGGGATGGACCTCCCAGGACCTGCCGAGGGCCCCCTCCTCCAGCCCAAGTCCTGCTGCCCACCTGTCTCCTGTGACCCTCCCCCAGGGCTGCTGTTTCTCACCACCCACCTGCCCCGTCTGCTCCATCTGTTCCCCACCTGGAGGTCCCCAAGCCCCTCAGCAGCCAGAAGCTTTCCAGACAGAAGGCCACGTCCCTGCTGTTCAGGTTGCTCCCCGACCTGGACTGTGCTGACCGACTCCTGCCCTGTCCCCTCCCCACCCTCCTCTTCCCTCTCTGCCCCTCCTCACTCTGCTCCAGCCACACAGGCCTCCTCGCTGTGCCTCCAGCACACCAGCCGAGGTCCTGCCCCAGGGCCTTTGCACAGGCCGTGCCTCTGGTGTGCTCGTTCCTGGGTGCCCACACGGCTCCTCCAGGGCTCGGCTCCGCGTCACCTCCCCAGAGGCCTCTGTCTGCCCTCACAGCCCTCCTGTTGTCCACCAGAGTTTTCTCCCAGCGCTGACTTTGCTTTTTATGCCTTTATTTTTTGGCATTTTATTTCCGTGTGTTATTTATGTCTCTAGGACTGATGTGTTTACTGTGGCGGAGGGGGGCGGGGGATTGGGGGTGCAGTGTGAGCAAGGACGGGCAGCTGGGAGGCCACAGGGAGAGCAGCGGGGAGCTGACACCTCAGGCTCCTCTTTCCACGGTGACCGTGGACTGTCCTGTAGCCCCACCCACAGGAGGGGGCCAGCCTGTCCCTGGGAACGGACTGGCGGGTTCCTTGCCCTGTGGCTGGAGGGGCTGGGGTTCGGGCCTGGAGGCTCCCAGCTGGGCCTGGCTCTGTCCAGGTGTGGCCGCCAGTGGCCCCTTCACACAGCCCGGCGCCTGTCCGCCTCCTGCGGGGGGTGCCCCTGCGCCCCTCAGGCCTCGACTCCGTGCCGTGCCAACTCGGTCCTGGGTGCCAGTGCGGGACCTGGCCGCGGCCCGGAGTCCCCGGTGGGCGTTGGCGCTGGTGGCTCTCGCTGGGCGGGCAGCGCCTGTGTGCGCGGGGAGGGGCGTCCGTCCCTCTGTCCTGGGCCTGGCTCCACCGGGGCAGGAAGCTGCCAGAAGACGGCGTCAGCCAGCGGGCGAGGGAAGGGGGTCCCATCGCGTCAGCTTTCTAAAATCTCCGTTTCCTTTTCATTTAAACTTTTGTAAAATGACGCGTTTGTCGTGGAAGGCCCAAGCGGGCCGCAGAGAGAGCGGCCGTGACTCCACGGCCTGGAGTGGCCCTTGGTGATTCGGGCTCGCTCCTGCGCCTCCTTCCTCTCCTTTGTGCGACTGTGCGAACATGTGGCTGCGTCCTGGCGGCATTTTCTAACCTCCCCCCATACACTGCAGCATCTGCTCGCGGCATTAAATATTCATCGTCAGCGGCATCTTGTGAGGCTGCTGGCAGCCCGGGCTGGAGACGCGTGCCGGCCGGGATGGTGCGGCCCAGCTGCCCTGCCCGCGTCCCTGGGGGCGGGAGGGCCTCGGCCTCGGCCTCCTCAGCCTGGCCGAGCACCTCCTCCCAGAGCCTGCGCTGCTCCGCCGCGCCGTCACCGTCACCTGGCCTCGCGGGAGCCTGGGAGGTCGCAGGTGCTTCTGGTTCCTGCCACATCCCCGCCTCGATCCGGAAGGCCCGTGGCTGCCCCGTCCGCCTCGGTGCAGCTTACGCCTTGGTGGCCCAGAGAAAAAGATCTGGGGAGGTGATGGTTTTGGGAAAAGGTCAGACAGGGAAAGAAAAACTTGCGGTTTCTAAGCAAGGCGCCCAGGGAAGCCTTTGATCCTGGTGGCCTTTGTGCAAAGACCAACACGGCGCCCGGGAAGACAGTTGGGAGGAATGTTCCAGAAGACGGAATGGCGAGTGCAAAGGCCCTGCGGCAGGGCATGCACAGCCGGTGGGGACTCGAGGCCAGGCTGGAATCCAGGCGCCAGGTGGGCATGCACAGGAGGCCTCCTGGGGTCCTGCGTCCCACTCTGTCCCTGAACAGGGGGTCGGGAGAGGTGGGGTGTGCTGGGAGGCTGCAGCTCTGGCCCTGCGTGAGGAGGGCCTGGGGCACCAGCCAGGTGGGCCGGCAGAGTTGGTGGCAGTGGTCCACACCAGGTATGGTTTTGTTTTTGTTTATGTTTTGAGACAGAGTCTCACTCTGTCACCCAGGCTGGAGTGCAGTGGTGTCATCACAGCTCACTGCAGCCTCCAACTCCTGGGCTCAAGCGATCCTCCTGCCTCAGCCTCCCGAGTAGCTAGGACTACAGGTCCATGCTACCAGCACACCCAGCTAATTTTAAAATTTTTGGTGGAGATGAAGGTCTCACTATGTTGCCCAGGCTGGTCTCAAACTCCTGGGCTCAAGTGGTCCTCCTGCCTCAGCCTCTAGAGTAGCTAGGACTACAGGTGCATGCTACCAGCACACCCAGCTAATTTTAAAATTGTTGGTGGAGATGAGGGTCTCACTATGTTGCCCAGGCTGGTCTCAAACTCCTGGGCTCAAGTGATCCTCCTGCCCCAGCCTCTCAAAGTTCTGGGATTATGAGCATGAGTCACTGTGCCCGGTGCTGGGTGTTTTGAAACCAGAGCTGGCACGATTGGCTGAGGGAGTGGACCTCTGGGAGGACAGAGGGGATGAGGAAGTCATGGACACGCCGGGTTTCTGGCCCTTAACAGCTGATGGGGCGTAATGGCTGCTGACCACGACGGCAGAACCAAAGGTTCGGGGGACGCTCCACAGCCCATTCCGACAGTGTAGCATGGGCCACGTTTCTGGGGGGTATCAGGCAGCCCCGTGGGACACCCCAACAGGACAGTTGGGGTCCAGAGCACGATGCCAGGGGTAGGACCGTGATCCTTGGTGTCCCGTGCCTGGGTCATGGCCTTCCTCACTGTCTGAGCCCTGCCTGCCCAGGCACAGGATGGCAGCCGTTCCCTGGCCAGCTGGGTGGCTCCCGGGCCGCCTGCTGGGGACCCAGGCTCCTCCCCTGCCTCCCAGAAGCCACTGCGGGTGGGGGTGGGGTGTTGGTATTTCAGCCTCCTACCCAGCCTCCGAGGCCCAGCTCAGGTGTCGGCTCCTGCGAGGCCTCCCCGCCCCCTACCCCCCCCCCCAGTAATTGCTCCCCAGGCTCCCCGGGCAGCTCTGGGCGCGTCTGCAGGTGGCCTGTGTGCACCCCACCCCCCAATTAGGCGGTTTCCTCCAGGGCCCAGCCAGGACTCGCAGCCTGGCAGGGCCCAGGGACCCGCCGGGCTCAGCAAACAAGCAAGGTTGGCTGCAGCCATTGCCGCACCTCTTTCCTCAGCGTCGGCCGTGCGCACTGGGCCCCCCCCAAGGGACAGGACGCGCAGGCGCAGGCCAGGGAGGCCCTGCCCAGGCTGGGGTCCGAGCCCAGGCCGTCTGGCTTCTGGGCCTGAGCTGCTGAAACCCACGTGCCCATTGCGGAGCTACCTGTTCTCACGGGCGGGAAGGCTCTCAGGCAGGTTGGCGGATGCGGCCCCATCGCGGCTGCTGCCTGTCTCATAAATAGGGTGCCACAAGCATGTGGCCATGCCCGCTGTGGCATTTGCTTCTGTGGCACAGTCGCCTGGTCGTGACAGTGTCACCCACGGAGCTCAGCCCTCTGCAGGAGCTGTCGGCCGCCCCTAGTTCTAAAGGGCTTGCAGTTTCATGTCCCCTCCCAACCACTCGGGCTGCCACTGTGGCCAGATTCTTGTCCCCGCCCGCCAGACGTTTGCAGAGCCCTCCCTCCGTCTGCGCGAGGGCCACGCCGCTCCGTGCTTCGGGGTCTCTCGTGGCGGAGACGTCCAGAATTCTTCACCCTTTATCCGCGTTTCCACCATTGCGCACTATTCCACTGTGCGATGGCCCAGAATGTTCTTTTACCCAGACCACGTTGACAGGTGTTTAATTGACAGCCCTTTGCCGGTAGAAGCCGTCCCGTGGGTCGTGTGACCCCTGCCTGCGTCACCCTGCGTGTGCGTGTGCGGTCACGGTTCCTGCGACACAGGGTGGATGCTCTCGGCTTGTGTCTGCGCTTCTGCTGGCGTGTGCCCGTGGCCCGCCTGCAGGTTTCTGTCCTGCAGCCTCGCCCCGTTACATGTTACATGTCTGACTTCGCGCGGCGACCTCCCCAAGCGGTTGGACCGTCATGTGACCCCACCCGCAGAGCGTCCCAGTCGCTCCGCATCCGCGCCAACTCTTGGCGTTGTCAGTCTCTTCATTTTAGCCATGCTGGTGGCCGTGTCAGAGGCTCCAAACCAGCCTTGCGCCCCTGAACACATCCCAGCGGCCTGAGATACTTGCTGACATTCCACGGGGGATTTTCACGCTGTGTTCACGGGGTATTTACCTGTGATTTTCTCTTCTTGATGCACCTTGGTTGGGTTTTGGTATTAGGGTTATTCGGGCCTCATGAGTTAAAAAGTGTTCCTGCCTTCCTGTTTGCCAAAAGACTTATCATGTAAAGTTTGTAAGATTTCTTCACTGAATGTATTTTGTTTTTTTTTTCTGTTTTTTGTTTTGTTTTGTTTGTTTTGAGACAGGGTCTCACTGTGTTGTCCAGGCTAGAGTGCAGTAGTGTCATCACAGCTCACTGCAGCCTCCAACTCCTGGGCTCAAGTGATCCTCCTGCCTCAGCCTCTCAAGTAGCTGGGACTACAGGTGCCACCACCATGCCTGGCTAATTTTTCTTTTTTTAATTTTTTTCTTTTTTTTTTGAGACAGAGTCTCGCTTTGTTGCCCAGGCTAGAGTGAGTGCCGTGGCATCAGCCTAGCTCACAGCAACCTCAAACTCCTGGGCTCAAGCAATCCTTCTGCCTCAGCCTCCTGAGTAGCTGGGACTACAGGCATGCACCACCATGCCCCGCTAATTTTTTCTATATAAGTTGGCCAATTAATTTCTTTCTATTTATAGTAGACACGGGGTCTCGCTTTTGCTCTTGCTCAGGCTGGTTTCGAACCCCTAACCTCGAGCAATCCGCCCGCCTCGGCCTCCCAGAGTGCTAGGATTACAGGCGTGAGCCACCACACGCCTGGCCTAATTTTTCTATTTTTAGTAGAGTTGGGATCTTGCTCTTGCTCAGGCTGGTCTCAAACATCTGGCCTTGAGCGATCCTCTCGCCTCAGCCTCCCAGAGTGCTGGGATTACAGGCGCGAGCCACCGCACCTGGTCATTCATTCGTCTTAAACCCTTTTGTTGTTTGACATAGGCATTAAAAGCCATAACTCTCTTTCTGACGACTGCTTTGGCTGCATCCCGCAAACGTTGTATTTTCTCGTTTGGTTCAAAGCGTTTTCTAACTGCCCCGTGCTGCTCTGTCCAGTTACGGTTGAGAGCTCACGGCCCGGACTTGGAACCACAGTGGTCTCCACCCCTTCGCAGAGCCTTCCCCCGATTCATGCAACCAGCAGGTGCTTTGTGACAGCGGGCGAGGTCCTGCCGTGGCATCTCCTAGGCCTCTGCTGCTCCTGTCACACGCCGCTGGGGGCAGCCTCTTGGGGACTAGCGGCGCGCTTGGAGGTTGGCTTCCTTATGTCCCGAGCTGGCCCGGGAGCGCCCCAGGGCACTGTCCCGTGTAGGGCGCCCTGAGGGCACGCGGAGAGTAAGGGCCGGCTGGTGCGTGCTGTGCGAGGGCAGGGTGCATGCTGCCTGTGGGGGCCCCTTTCCGTGTCCCCGTGCGGACGCCTGAGCTGCGGAGGCTGTGGGCCGCCCTGGGCGCCCCTGAGAGGCCCTACGAGGGGCTCGGGCAGGGTGAGCTGAGCGGCGCCCACCCGTCCCACACGTCCGGCCTCCCACTTCCCGTTTCCTGGTCCGACGGGGTAGGCGCGTGGGAGTGGCGGGCTGCGGGGCCTGCCGGGGGACCCCACGTGGCGCTGACCCGCGTGTGTCTCCAGTCCCACAGAGTAACGAGAAGCTCCAGGAGAGCCCGTGCATCTTCGCCCTGACGCCGCGGCAGGTGGAGCTGATCCGGAACTCCAGGTGCGCGGGGCCCCACTGTCCGCTGCCGACCTGGGGTTGCGGGAGGTCGGCCTCGGCCGCCGCGGGCCCCACTCGGTCCAGGGCAGCGCAGGGAACCCGAGTGGTCGATCTAGAAAACCCCATCCTGGGCTTCAAGAGCCCAGGGCCAGCACTCGCTCACCCCTCCGAGCCCTGAAGCCCGCGAGCGGCAGACTGTCCTCCTTGGACAGGGCCCCGCCCGGCCGTTGTCTGGGGAGGGCCGGCCTGGGCACTGCCGGTGCTGAGCCGCGTCCCTGCCCCACCCGCCCCTGCCAGGAGCTCCCTGCTTTCAGTTGACAACCACAGATGTCCCCAGCCATCGCCGTGTGTCCCCTGGGGGCAGGATGGCCCCCAGGTGAGGACTGCTGAGCCTCGGCGGCGCGGGGTGGGGAGTGGCCACGCTGGGCTGCGCTCCCTCACTCAGGCTCCACGTCCCGTCTCTGGCTCTGCCTGTCGTGGGCATCTTACATAGGCACAGTCGCACGCCGTGTCCCGTGTCTGGCATCTCTCGCTGAGCACGACGTCCTCAAGGTCCCTCCACGCTGTGGCCTGTGTCAGAGCCTCGTCCCTTTCCGTGGCTGTGATGCTCCACTCGTGGATGGGCCGTGTTGGGTCCGTCCACCCACCCGTGGGCGGACGCTGGGTGCTTTCCACGTTGTGACTGTCGTGGGTTGTGCTGCCGTGAGCATTCACGTGCGGGTCTGTAGGTAGAGACGTGACTTCTCGCTTCTCTCGGGCATTCTTGGGTGTGTCCCCCTGTTGGGCCCTGGCCGGGCGATGCTGGTCTGCGCCTCTGTGCCTCCCTTCACCCAGGCACGGCTGGCCTCGCCACCCGCCCCGCTCCCGGGGCTGTGTGCGTGACTCCCGCGCTCCCAGCGAGCACCGGCCCCTCGAGGGGCCACGGACACCCTAGTCCACCCAGCATGCGGGGAAGGGGCCTGGGGTGCGGGCAGCCCTGCCCAGGCAGGGTCCCCTCCCTGCTGGCCTGAGGGGCAGGTGTGCTGTGCCGCCCCCGCCCCGCCGACCCGTCCTTTCCTCCCTGTCGGTTTGCTCCACAGAGAACTGCAGCCCGGGGTCAAAGCCGTGCAGGTCGTCCTAAGGTAGGCCCAGGTGTGCCCACGACCCCAGCGGTGGGCCCTCGGGACCCCGCCCCCTCTCCATCCTGGGTGGTGCAGCCCTTCCACACCCCGTCCCGGACGCATCGTGGCCCGGGCCCCTAGAGTCTCCAGCCAGTCTCCTGCTACCCCTTCCTGCCATCATCCTTGCCAGGGACACTCCACCGTCCCCTCAGCCACTCAGGCAGACGCCAGGGCCCCGTGAGCCCCACATACGGTGCAGCCACATGCCACCTTCTCCACTGTCCCTGTCACTACTGTCCAGCCCCCACAAGAGTTGGCCCTGAAGCACGCCCCCTCCTCTGCCTGAGGCCCCGGCCCCTTGTCATTGCAGAATCTGTTACTCAGACACCAGCTGCCCGCAGGAGGACCAGTACCCGCCCAACATTGCCGTGAAGGTCAACCACAGCTACTGCTCCGTCCCGGTGAGCCCGCCACCCCAATCGCTGTGGGGACGGGGCCCGTGGGGGCGGGACCGTGGGACACTGCGGCCTGTCTGCTTGCAGGGCTACTACCCCTCCAACAAGCCCGGAGTGGAGCCCAAGAGGCCCTGCCGCCCCATCAACCTCACCCACCTCATGTACCTGTCCTCCGCCACCAACCGCATCACCGTCACCTGGGGCAACTACGGCAAGGTGAGCGCGCCCCCGCCACCCGGCCCCAGCCCACCCAGCCCTGGCCCAGCCCTGACCTCCAGCCCTCTGTCCCCAGAGCTACTCGGTGGCGCTGTACCTGGTGCGGCAGCTGACCTCGTCAGAGCTGCTGCAGAGGTTGAAGACCATCGGGGTGAAGCACCCGGAGCTGTGCAAGGCTCTAGGTGAGCAGGGGGTGCCAGGGGGACACCTGGGCCCGGCCCCTGCCCCACAGTTGGCTGCCACCCGGCTATCAGGACAGTCCAGTTCTGTCCCTGAGGGCCCTGCGTTCCCTGGGTGTGAGTGAGGTGCGGGCCCAGCCCTCGGGGCTTCTGGTCTGTCAGGGGCCTCCCGGGGGGACCTGGGCCAGCCAGGGTCCAGCGCTGGGGCCCCGGGACAGCCTGTTGCCTGCGGGTCTGGCAGCAGCGTGGCGGAGAGGTGTCTGGAGGAAGCTGGAGGCAGAGCCACGGGCAGAGGCCCCAGGCAGGGTTGAGCCCCGGCTGCAGCCCTCAGGGTCCGAGCCACCGAGGAGTGGGGCCGCATCCTGAGGGCAGTGCAGAGCCAGGAGGGGCTGGGGGACCGCGGCAAGCCAGGCACTGAGCAGACGCCGCTGGCCGCTGCTCGGCGGGCCGGGGGAGCAGGCGGCGGGAGTCGGAGCGTGAATGCCGAGGCTGAGTCTATCTTGTTTGTGCTCGTAGCAGCCAGACGTATTTTTTAGAGTGACACACAGGGCATTTTAAAAGCAAAACCCCAAGACTGGCAGCTGGACGGCCCTGTCTGTCCTGTGCCCTGTGCACCAGGGCACAGCCAGGGCCCGGCATGTCCTGCTTGGCCGCTGTATGGCCTCAGGCAAGTTTCTGCCCCTCTCTGGTGGCTACTCTCTTCGTGAGAACAGACCCGAGCCATCTCAGTGGCATCCAGGCCCCTCTCTGGGTCCCACTGGGCCGGGGTCTGGGTGTTGGTGGCCTGTGTCTGTCCCATGGAGGGCGGGGCGGCGCCCTGCCTGGGACTTGGGGTGGGCAGGCAGGCCGGGGAGGGTGGTCCCTGGGCCGGAGCTAACCCAGCCCCTCCAGACCTCGACGGGCAGGCCTTGCTCACCCTCCTGGCTCGAGGCTGGGCCCCTGCCCCTGACATCCGGAAGCATGGAGCGGAGCTGGCATTTTAGGGGCGCTGTGAGCCCCGTCGTATTGAAGACCCCACCCACTCCAGGAATCAGCACCCCCTACGGAGGAGGATGGGAGGGGTGATGTGGGGTCACCCAGGGCGGTGGGGCCTGATGATGTCCCTGTCTGACTGGGGACACTGCTGCAGAGTGGCAACCTCAGAGCCCTGTGACCCCAGGCCCCACTGGCCCTCCACCCCCCACCTGCCTCTGCCACTGGAGACAGTGGCTGCCCGACAGGGAGGAGGTGGGGCGGGTGGGCGGGCTGGGCAGGGGCGACTGGGCACCCGGGAGCCCTGTGGCACTGGCCGTGGGGGCCCCTCTGGGGACTGAAGCATCAGGTTTCCTCTGAAGCTGGCCCCAGGCTTGGCGTCTGGTCGCCGGCTTTCTCTCTAGGCGACTCGCAGCTCAGAAATCCCGTTCGTTGTCGCATTTGCACCCTTTTGCGCACGTGGTCTTTCCGTGCACGGGGGAGGGAGGTCTCGCTTGAAAACCAAACTAGGCTCGGCACGCTGTGCTGAGTCAGGGGGTTCACCTGAGCACGGGAGTTGGAGGCTGCACTGAGCTGTGATGACACCACTGCACTCCAGCCTGGGCGACAGAGCCAGACCCTGTCTCAACAAAGAAAAAAACAACGTCCGCCTGCATCCCCTCCTCGCTGCCTTGGAGGGTTCAAGGCTCTCGTTAGAGCAGGAACCAAGGGGTGCAAATTCATACTGGGGTGTGGGTGACTGACGTAGCCTTGGCTCACGTGGGCGTCCCTGTTCAAGGCTGAGCCACTGGGGGGCCCCCAGGTCCTCATGTGGGCTGTGGGTCAGGCAGGCCCGGCCTATGGGGACCCAGGCTAGGGGGTCAGGAGGAGGCAGTGGCCCCTGAGCTTGCAGAGATAAGTGGTTTTCCAGGCAGGTAAGGGGGAGGGGAGAGTTGCAGGCAGAGAGAGCAGCAGGACAGCCAGGCTGGGGTGGGGACAAGCTGGCACAGTTGCCCTGGCTTCCTGGAGCGTGGGGGACAAGGGCCCAACAGTCTGGGGGGAGAAGAGAGAGACCGTGCAGGCCCTGGGTCAGGTGGTGTCTGCCCTGGGGGTCCAGGGCTGGGGTCTCCTCCCGGCTGGGGCTAGGCCGGCCGTGGCTGGGCTTATCTCGGTCTCCCCACGTCCTGGAAGCAGAATGTGCAGAAAATCACCAGGGAAACCGACGGCCACTCACCACCCAGGGCTGCCCTCGAGGGGCTTCCTCCCGGGCCTGCGGGCT
Source organism: Microcebus murinus (assembly GCF_040939455.1). Classification (NCBI taxonomy): domain Eukaryota; kingdom Metazoa; phylum Chordata; class Mammalia; order Primates; family Cheirogaleidae; genus Microcebus; species Microcebus murinus. Next base: position 5,632,363 of record NC_134130.1, on the reverse strand, counting down.
GTCCTAGTGGGGAAGAGGGACCTCTTGCCCAGAGTGTCATGTGTCGTGCGCTCCCTGCCTGCCATGCAGTGTTGCGGCAAAAGTCAGAGCCACTCCTGGTGGCAGTGCCCGGTGGCTGGGCGGCGTCCTCTGCTGCGATCGGGAGGCCACAGGGTCTGTCTCAGAGAGGGCGTCCCTGCCTCGCTCCCGGCTGTGTCCTTAGCGGTGGTGTTTTGGTGGCAGCATGAACAGTCGCAGCGAATGACCCTGTGGGTGGCCATGTGTTGCCCGGATCTTCCTGTGGGACGTACAAAGCCCCAGCAGGTGGGGAAGACCCCATCGGGCACCTGCTTTTTGGGGTGTCAGTTGGCCTGGGGCAGCCGGGCCGCAGTCGGCAGTGACGGTGGCTGCTGCCCCCTCTCAGGGTCCCTCAAGGCCCAAGCTATGCAGTAAAACTGGGGTCTCATCATGGGGGGTGGGTGTCGGGGGTGCCCCCAGCCAGGCTGCCCCAGCCCTCCCCTCCCCTGACGGTGCCCTCTGCCCTCCCTGCAGTCAAAGAGAAGCTGCGCCTCGACCCCGACAGCGAGATCGCCACCACCGGCGTGCGCGTCTCCCTCATCTGCCCGGTGAGTCGAGCGGCCTCACTTCCCGGCTTCCGGGTCTTGGGTTTGGTCTCTCAGTGTCCCCGAGGCCGCGAGCGAGTAGCAGGCCCACACGGGACGGGAGAGCGAGGTGGGGCCGGGCCGGACCCTGCTCACGCCGCCTGCCCTCCCGCAGCTGGTGAAGATGCGGCTGTCCGTGCCCTGCCGGGCAGAGACCTGCGCCCACCTGCAGTGCTTCGACGCCGTCTTCTACCTGCAGATGAACGAGAAGAAGCCCACCTGGATGTGCCCAGTGTGCGACAAGCCGGCACCCTACGACCAGCTCATCATCGACGGGTGAGTCTCGGGCCTGCGCCGGGCTGGCCGTGCCTGAGCCTCCTGTCCGCGTCCTGCGCGCCCTGAGGCCCCAACCTGCCTCTGCGTGGAGCGGGGGCACGCGGCTGGTCGCAGAGCTTTGGAAACTCCAGGCCATGAGAAAGGCAGTTTCTTTCCCGCAGAACTTATCAGGGCCTTTGCTTCAGGGCAGAGCGTAGCTGGGGCAGCAGGTGTCTCAAGTCCCCCATTGTTCCCAGGTGGCTTGGGCAAGTGTGACCTGGAGCTCCCACATAAAACGGGGGCCCAAGAGCCCAGCCACGAGGTGCTGGGACCCAGGGAGCTGCTCCCCGAGGCGTCCTGCCCCTGGTCGTGACTGCACAGAAAGGGGAAAAGGACAGACGGCTCCCAAAAGTTCCGTCCTGCGCTGGCCCTTCCTGGGGGTGCAGTTGTGGCCGGGCTGTCCCTGGCCTACACTACAGGCCCCGCCCGGGCCACGGGGACAAGAAGGACAAGTCTTTTCTGCTCAAAGGGGAAACTGCTCTTTGCTCAGGTCTTAAGTTTCCAGAAACTGAGCTCTGTTGTCCGAGGCACCTGATGCGGCTCCCGCCCGGCGCCAGCCGCGCCCCCACCTGTCCCGAGCCGGCTAGGGCGTGCAGTCTCGCCGGCGCGAGCTTGTCCCGTCACAGGGGCAGGCGCAGCAGGGGCGGCAGGCTGAGTCCTCAGCCTTGGCTGGGCTTGGGGGGCGGACATGGATTTGTTCCCCAGGTGCCCCCCTGCCCAGGTGCGTGTCCCTCTCCCGGGAGGTGGCCACGGGCCTCCCCGCTTCACCGATGAGGAAACCGGGGCTCAGAGGAGCCAGCCTGGCTGTGGACCACCCCCAGCTTGCAGGTGGTCGGGCTGGGACTCGAACCTGGGGCAGGCCAGCTCAGCCTGGGTCCGCTCCCCTGAAGGGCCAAGCTGCGGCCTCCATGCTGCCCGGCCTGGGTGGAGCGAGGAGGCCCTGGGACCGGGCACGTGGGCTGGACCTGAATGGCCGCTCTGTTCCCGGCCTGGCAGCTGTGCGGCCTGGTGCCCGCCTCCCCCACAGCCCCAGAGCCCGGGGTTCAGGCCGGGGACCATGACAGCTCCAGGGGCCGACGGGCTGGGGCAAGGGGCTTCCCGGAGATGGAATCCTGGTTCATAGATTCATTCCACGAGGCCCTGTCACCTTGTCTGTGCCTGGCCCTGATCTGGGTGACCTCAGGGTCCCCAAAAGGACCCTGTCCCTGACTCTGCCTTCAGGGGACCCTCCTGGGGGGCAGATGGGAGGGCAGGCTGGACCTACACTCCTCTTGATGTGGCTCCCTGGGGCAGGGAGGGAGAGAAAACGTAGGTGGGGCTTTGGAGGGTGAGTAGGAGTTTTGCAGGCAGGGAGCTGTGCTCACACCCAGCTGAGCACCTCGAGTGGCGTGGTGGAGGCCTCCGGGTGGGGGTGGGGGTGCAGCCGTCCTGGGCGGGAGGGGTCCTGTCAACCTCAGAGCAGGACAGGCCTCTGCCCTGTGCAACCCAGACTATCACAGTGGAAGGTGCCTGGGAGCAAGTGCGGCCCTGAGCGCCACACCCACCCGTGCTGCGGGTGGGGAGCCCGATACCCTGGCAGGAAGTGGCGGGGGTTAGGTCCAGAAGCTGGGCCAGCCACTGGCTGTGTGGCCTTAGGGCCATGGCCCCTCCTGGGTCTGTGCCCCGTCTGCAGAGTGGGCGGGTCCCTCGGAGCCAGCGCGTGGGGACCTGTGGGACTCCCAGCCCTGCCCGTCTGTGGGGCGGGGCCGCAGCACCGTCCCTCCGGGCTGCGTGCACGCAGGCACGCACCGCTCTGGCCACTTGTCCTTGGGCAAAGTCACCTCTTAGGCTTCGGTTTCCTCTTCTGTAAAAACAGCAGCACAGAGTCAAAGTCGGGGGAGGAGGGAGAGTGGGGGTGCGGCTGTGGGGTGGGCGGCAGCCCTGCGGCCCCAGCCCCTCAGTGAGTGGTGCCCCTCCTCATGGCCCTGTCCCTGCAGACCCCTTGCCAGGGCCTGATTGTGTGTCCCCGCGGGGCGCAGCACTGAAGCCACCTGTGGGGAGAGGTGGGCGGTGACCTGGCGCTTCTGGGAGGGCGGAGGGCACAGGGGAGCCCAGGCCAGGACGGGCGGGTGGGGGCGCCCCCGGCCCGGCATCAGCTTGCTGCCCCGCCCAGGCTGCTGTCGAAGATCCTGAGCGAGTGCGAGGACGCAGATGAGATCGAGTACCTGGTGGACGGCTCGTGGTGCCCGATCCGCGCGGAGAAGGAGCGCAGCTGTAGCCCCCAGGGCCCCATCCTCGTGCTCGGTGAGTCCCGCCCCCTGGCCAGGCCGGCCGAGCCCCCGCTGGGCGGCCAGACGCTCCCTGAGCACCTGCGCCGTCCTGTGCCCGCAGGCACCTCGGACGCCAACGGGCTCCTGCCCGCCCCCAGCGTCAACGGGAGCGGCGCCCCGGGCGGTGGCGGCGCTGGCGGGGGCTCGGTCAGCAGCACGGAGAACGGCAAGCCGGGAGCGGACGTGGTGGACCTCACGCTGGACAGCTCGTCGTCCTCGGAGGAGGAGGAGGAAGAGGAGGAGGAGGAGGAGGACGAGGACGAGGAGGGCCCCCGGCCCAAGCGCCGCTGCCCCTTCCAGAAGGGCCTGGTGCCGGCCTGCTGACCGCCGGCGGACGCTCCATTTTTGTGGTGCTCAGCGGGGCGCGGCCGGCTCGGTGCAGGGGGAGGAGTGGTTTATTTTTTTTCTTTTTACTGTCATTTATTTTGTTTTTCCACCCCTTTCCCTGGCTCCTGGCACCTGTACCTCTGGACTCTCCTGTCGGGGGATTAAAAAAAGTAAAATGACAAAAAAAAGGTACAAAAAAGAAAAATGAAACAAACAAAAAGTCAGACTCTTAACAACGAGGCCAGCCACGCACACAGCCGCTTCCGCTGGAGCCCGCGTCGGAGCTGACCGGGGCGGGGCGGCGGGCGGGAGGGACCCAGGAAGCCGCATGAGCCCTCCCCTCCGCGCCGCCCCGGCCACCGCCGTCCTTGTCCCACGAGCATTCCAGCTGGCGCAGAGGCGCGGGCAGGCGGGCAGGACGGCGGGCGGGGCGGGGCGGCCCCTCTCTCTGGCGACCACCACTTTGACATTCGTCTTTGCTTTTCTCTCTGCAAACGGGTCCTCAGCCCGGACACCCTCGAGCGCCCGCCGAGCAGCGAGCATTTCAGCCAAGAAGCCATGGAGTGGGTTGGGCAGGGGGGCGGCGGGCGGGGGCGGGCGCGGGCGGGCGGCGGGGGCTGGGGAGGGCTTAGCCACAGATGTGTTGTATTTTTCGAAAGTGCAATAACTTGGTATTTTGAAGACCCGGTGTGTGGCCAGGACCCCCCGGGAAGGCAGGGGCCCCAGGGAGCGGCACCGTGTGGCGTGGGGGGTCTCAGTTTTCTAGCCAGCTACCTCGGTAACTCCAATTCAGGTTAACTTCCCTACGGAACAGCACAGATGTTCCCAGCTGCCGCTGCCGCCGCCAGGCCCCGGTCTTCGGGGCAGGGAGGGCAGTCGCCTCCCGAGGGGCAGCAGGGACCCGGCCCCGTCTCGGGTTTGGGTTGGTTCCTCTCCCTTCTTTTTGCTCTTGGGTTTTCCACCGGGCGGGAGGCTGGCCTGGCGTCCCATCCCGGGAGCCTCGCTCTGCCAGCAGGACCCAGCCCGGCCCCTCTGGGGTCCCTTCCCAGGCCCCCAGCCCTCGGCCTCAGGGGTCCACAACCGTGGGGCTTCCGGGCCCTGTCCCCGGGAGGTGGCGGGCACGGCCCGCCCTGGGTCTCCGACGCCCCGTTCTGTTGTGCTTTTCCCTCCCCCCAGCAGAATCATTCTTTGTATGAACAACTCTCTAGTCAGGAAGCAATATCATTTCAGGTCTGCAGAGGAAAGGGACATAGATCTGGTCGAGGGCAAACCCAGTCTCACTGTATAAACCGGCTGCGCAGCCCGGCCCCTCCCGCCTGCCCTGCAGCTGCGGGCCGCTGTTTTCTAATATTTGTATTCTAATTTAATTGTTTTTAAAAAACGCAAATAAAAAAGGTCGAGGTGAAGCCACCAAGGTGTCTGCCATTCTGTGTCCTCCGTCTTAAGGTGTGTCGCCGGCACGAGGCGCCCCGTGGGCTGGGGTCAGGCGCGGAGGACAGATTGCGTCTTTCCTTCGGTTGCCCGAGGTTGGGGATTTAGAAGGCACAGCGCGTCGCCAGCGAGGCAGGTCATGCCTTGAACTGCCAGGGCGTGGTGTCCTGCTGCACTAGGACACTTGGGAGAGGTGGCTCGGCGAGAGGAGGTTGTGCCTGGCTCCCCAGGTGGCTGAGAGGGCACAGGAAGGGCCAACCAGCACGAGAAGTGACGTCAGGGAAACGCGATTCAAATCCAGGCGCAGTGGCGCATGCCTGTGGTCCCTGCCACCAGGAGGCTGAAGTGGGAGGATTGCTTGAGGCCAGAGACCAGCCTGGGCAACATAGCAAGATCCCATCTCTACACAATTTTTTTTAATTAACCAGGTGTGGTGGCACACACCTATAGTCCCAGCTCAAGGATCGCTTGAGCACAGGAGTTGGAGGCTGCAGTGAGCGATGGTGACGCCACGGCACTCCAGCCTGGGAGACAGAGCAGGACCCTGTCTGTAAAACAAATTATTTTTTAAATAATTAAAAATCCACAGTGAGATTCTCCATCACACCCACCAGGATGGCTAGAACAAAAGCCACCCGACAGCAGCTGGCTGTGGAGGAGCGGAGCCACGCTGGCGGCCGCTCGGAGGCCGGGTCTGCGGGAGCGCCTGCTTGCCCGCGCCTAGCTGGCGAGCACGTCGCCCTGCGCAGGCTCGCACACGCGTCCCAGCGGCAGCCTCCACGGGAGTCAGTGTCCCAGCCACCCGGCATGGATAAATAGAATGTGGTCCCGCCACCCAGTGGAGGTTTTTTTCTTATTTTTAGAGACAGGGTCTTGCTGTGTGGTCCCGGCTGGAGTGCAGCTGCGCAGTGGTAGCCTCCAGCAACGCTCCCGTCTCCGAGTGCGAGATCACAGGCATGACACTGTCTGCTCCCTACGCTGGAGCATCACTCGGCCTCGAAGGGGGACGAGCTCTGACACAGGCCACAGCGTGGAGGGACCTTGAGGACATCGTGCTCAGAGACGCCAGACACAGGAGGACACGCGGTGTGTGACTCCGTTTATACGCAATGTCCAGGACAGGCAGAGCCACGGAGACGGGACGTGGATTCGCGGCTGCCAGGGCGAGGGGAGGAGATGGGGGCTGATCACTGATGGATATGGGGCTTCTTTTTTGGGGTGATGGAATGTTCTGGAATTAGATAGTGGTGATGGTGCACAATCCTTTGACTATACTAAACACCACTGAGTGTACAGGGTACGTTTTATGGCCTGTGAACTGCAGCTCGGTTAGAAACGGCAGCTTCTCCCACGTAGCAGGGGGGCCGCGGGGCGCGAGGAGAGGCCCTCGCGGCCCAGCAGGGGCCTGCGCCACCTCTGCCTCTCGGTCCAGAGGCCACGGAACCAAGCCGTGGCTCCCTCAGCCCACTGACGCCGTGGGGCCTCCGGACAGAGGCCTCTGAGCCGCACGGGCCCTGGGTGCGTGGGGGCTCAGGACAGGGGCTGCTGCAGTGGTGGCCCAGCCCCACCGGAGCTCTGGGTGCCAATCCTAGGAATCTGCAGCTGGCTCCTCAGGTGACAGCAAACAGGTGAGGGGCTCTGCCTCCCTGGGCCGTGACAGCCTTTGCGGGGTCCACAGGGGGGCTCTGCGGGCGTCCAGGCTTCTGGATGTTCCGGGCAGGGCCTGGGCCAGGCCTTGCTGAGTCCCCGTGGTCACTAGGAAGAGCCTGGTCCACAGAAGAGGAGCTCCGAATGGCCCGGGTTCCAGCGTGGTGCAGCCATCCGTGGCTCTGTCACTTTGGTGCTGGCCTGGACAGACGCCTGGGCCCCTGGGCTGAGTCTGGTTGGGGGACAGGAGGCGGGAGGGGGCTCTCCCCCCCCCCCCGGGGACCCTGGAAGTGGCCATGTGTGGTGACCCAAGCCCAGAGGTGGGGGCTGCAGTCAGCTGTGGTGTCAGGCTCCAGACCCACAATCACGCCATGGCGGCCCAGCATGGGCGGCCTCCTGCCTGCCCTTCCCCACCCAGGGCCACGGGGGCTCCATGGAGGCAGAGGTGCCCAAGGCCCAGCCCTGGTCCCAGTGTGATCACAACCCGCCCAGCCGGTTCTCCCTGTGTCCCCTGGGCCCTTTCCTGGTGCCACCCACCTGCCCGCCCAGGGACTGTGGGTCACCTTCCCTGCAGGGGCTCCAGACCTGGGGCCTCCCCGGGCCGCTGGCTCACTGTCTCCGTGCCCTGCCCCCCACGGGACAATGGGATCCACGAGATCGGGGTTCTCTCCTTGGAACTTAAGTGTGCGGTGTGGCAGAGGGGCCCGACCCCCAGGGACAGGGTAGCCCCCGACTCTGGATCCTGATTCTTCAGGGCCAGAGGGGGAAGGGGACCCCCCAACCCTGAAACCCTCCTTCCCTGCCTCCCGGCCTCCTCCCCCCAACAAAACACAGAGCACACCAAAATCAGGCAAGTGAGGCCACGGCGGTCGTAACAGGCTTCGTTTAGTGGTTTTTTTTTTTTTTTTTTATGTACAAGAAAAAAAATTTTTTTCTGGTTTTTCATCTTTTGTCTTTTTGTTTTTGTTTTATTACTTTTAAAGCTTCTCCCCCCCACCCCCAAAAAGTGCATTTTTATCAATTGATTTTTTTTTTTAAATCTCCCACACTTTATAAAGACTCTCGAATACAGTCTCTGGAATGTCTGCTGTGCTCTCTCTGTACCCGAGGCCCCCGCCCCCACGTGCCAGGCCTGGCCCCCCAAAGTCCAAGGCACCTCAGTCTGCGCCTGGGCTGGGGCGGGGGCACCCGGGCGCTGGGGCCCCCACCCGCAGCCTCCAGGCAGCGCCAGCCACAGATGGGGTCTCCCCAGCCTCCCCCCCCCCCCCCCGTGTAAATCTGTATGTGTAGTGCGAGCTAGTCTCAACTCTGAGGTTACGGCTCCTGGGGTGCCCGAGCCCCCCGGGGTCCCTGACCCGTCCTGCGCCAGCCACCCCCCCACACCTCCGGGAAGGCTGCCTCCTCTACTTAAATAACTTTTTAAAATAAAACTGCAAATATAAATATCTTTCTTTTTTCAAAAAATAGGATTTTTGCTCTTTTTTTTTGTTGGTTTTTAACTTTTTATCTTTTTCCTGTTTTTCCTCTCGGTCTGTGTCACCTCCTACAATTCCGGCTGCCTGGACCGTCCCTGTCCTGGGTGCGGGGAGCCCCGCAGCCCCCTCACAGGGCCCCACTGCTTGCGAGGGGCTCCCCTGCCACGGCCCAGGGGCTGAACAGTGCAAAGACCCTCCCCCCAGCCTGGCCACCCTCCTCCAGGGAAGACCCCAGAAGGGAACAGGGGACCCTTCTCTGCCACCAGAGACCCCCCCTCAGAAGGAAGCAATAGGACAGCTATGTACAAACAGGGCGTCCCGACTCCACGGCCACATGGGTGGGGGTCTCCCGGCTGAGCTGGCCCGGTCAGGGGACAGACTTTTTGGTTTCTCACGCTGGAGCCTGGCTGGGCCACAGCAGGCCCACACGACCCGTGCCAGGCTGGGCCTGGTCCGGCATTTTACATTCACTGGTTTGTCTTTTTTTTTTTTTTCGTTTTTCATTTTTAAAAATTTTTTGCCTTTTAAAAATTTTTCTTAATCTCCAAAGGCGGGGTGGGGGGCGGCTAGGCAGGCAGCAGCAACTAGAGCCGGGATGTCCCTCTCGCTCTCTCCCGGCCCCGGGTAGGCTGGGGACCGTGCAGATGGGGGCTCCGGCCCTGCCACCTCCCGGCCCCGGCGCCCTCCCGGAGTCCCCGCCTGGTGCTCACCACGCACGCACGCACGCACACAGCCACGCAACTCCACCGTGAGGTTGGAAATAACAATTTCGCTTTGTTTTGCTTTTTTCTTTCTTTTTTTTTTTTTTCGTTTTTTGTTTTTTGTACCAGGCAGCTTAAAAAAAAAAAAAAACCAAAAAAAGAAAACGCAAAAAAAAAAAAAAGAAAAAAAAAAAGAAAACCAAAAAAAACCCCAAACAACCAAAACAAAAAAGCCTTCAGCTGTGGCCTCCCTGCCGGAGCCGGGCGGCCCCCTCACATAGAATGGTTTTTGTTTCCTGAAACGCGAAAATTCAGCAGTATCTTTGGCAACACTTGATCACGACCTTAATTTAAAGAATAAAAATAAAATCGATCCACGTCTATATACAGGGGTGACTGCGCGGGGTGGGGCGGGCGGGCGGGCGGGGGTCCGGCCGGCCCATGCGGTCGCGCGGCCCGGGCGGGCGGTTAAGGCAGAGCGGGCGGCGGGCGAAGCTGAGCTCGGAGCTAGGGGCAGGGCGTTAGTGCCAGTCCCGAGGTCTGAGTGTCGCAGGCGGCCGCGGCCCGTCCCCACCAGTCCCAGAGGGCTCCACACCCCCGTCCGGTCGCCCCCACTGGCCAGGACGACAGCTGTGGTTTTTGAGTTGGTTTTATTGCGAGGGGGTGTGTGGGTAGGGGGAACAGGGCTCCCCTCTTGGGGACCTCTCTGGGAGTTTTTGGGGGGGTGGGGAGGGGAGGTGTCCCTGCTCGGCCACGACAAGATGGTTCTCCGAAATCGGGGGACGACCGAGGCCAGCGTGCTGCCACCGGCCCCAAAGGGGATCCTGAGACATTCGGGGTGCGTGTTGGGGGAGCTGACAGGTTTTGGAGGGGCAGGGAAGGAGACCAAAAAACTATCCTGTAGAAACAATATGAAAATTACCTTCTTAAAAAGCTTCCCTTTAAAAACGAAAGAAAAAGGAGAGACAAGAAGAGGCGCTGTCACAGAGGAGCAGGGTGACACGCCCCACCGGGCACTGGCGGGGTCTCGGTGGCTGGGGCAGCGCTATATACAGGGCCACGCTAGGCGTTGCGTATGCAGGGCAGGGCAGGGGAAGGGGGCGGCCTGGCATCTGGTGACACCGTCTCCCCGACCCTGGCCCCACTCCGTGGCCTAAGGCTCGGTCCATGCCGGGCCCTGCGGGAGCCAGAGGTTGGGGGGAGGCAGGTGCCAGCACCCGGGGGGTGGGGGTTACAGTCAGTGCCTTTGAGTAAAAAGAGGGGTGCCTGGGGGAGGGGGTCTAAGGCCCTGGAGGTGGGGGGCCCCTGTCACCCACCTCGACGGGGCGGGCATGTCCAGGATGGCAGCCCCTCGGTGGCCATGCGGGAGGACAGCCATCGGGTCCGGGGTGCAGGTCGGGGTGCTCGGGCTGGTGGGAAGGCCAGCCCCCTCTCGGGCCATCCCTGAGCTAGGGGGTGAGGAAGGAGGGTCCCCGTGGGCAGAGACGGCCACTCGTATGGCTCGGGCGGTAGGACTTCTCCAAATCAGAACTGAAAAAGGGGACATAAGGGGGGGGGCAGAGACAGGGGGGGTGACACGGCACAAACACAAAAACCCCACCGTCCTGCCTTCCGGGCCAGTTCCTCGGGCCCCACGACAGACCCCTCGGAGCGTGTCTCTCGGGTCCCTTCCGGGCCTTCCTTCTGGGCCCCCCCTTCTTGCCTTTGGGGAACAGAAGTGGATTCTACGTCTGCGGTGGGTTTTTTTTTTTATTATTTTGTACAAAAATAAATCGACTTTTAGGAATTTCTTTTGCTCTCTCTCTCTCTCTCTCTCGCTCGCTTTTTTTTGTCTTTTCAACTTTTCATAGAAGTTGGTTGCAACTTGTAAACATGGTTTTTCTTTTTAAATTAAGAATTAAGATAAAGTGTAGTACCCGTTCTGTTACAGAGTGCCAAGACTTCTAATGTGGTTGGTTGCCTATTTTTTTTTTTTGTCTTTGTTTTTTTTTTTTTTTTAATCTTCCTTTCGTTTTGTAAAATCTTGTTTCTGTTTCTTTTATTGCTTTTGTGACACTGGAACTGTGGACTGTCTCTGCCTGTCGTCCCTGCCATCCCCGGCCCCGGCCCCCGTCCGTCCGGCCCGGGCTCTGCGCGCCGTGCGGCTTGCCTGCTCCTCTGAGGAAAAGTATATATTTTATATATATATATATATCTATATATAAATTTTTGTTTTTAAGGAGAAAAAGAGAAAAAAAATAATCTAAAAAGTGCTTTAAAAAGTCGGGACACGGGGCCTCCGGGGCCGGGGCAGAGACAAAGTTCCGAATCTCCAAGCGTGGGGTGGGGGGTCTAGGCAGGGGGGCGCCCTGAGGGGTGGCCCCTGGGGGTCCCGCCGGGTCTAAGTGCCGTGAGGGGAGGTGGCAGGAGCCACCGGGCCGTCCGGGTGTCCTCCCCGCCCCAGCCCCAACCCGCGGTCCTGTCCCCTTCCTCCAGGCCGGGGAATAAATAGATTTGTGTCTCGGCGGCCTGAGACTCGGGGTGCCGGCCACGGGCAGGGTGGGGGGCGGGGAGGCCATCGGGGAGATGGAGGGGAGACCCCCCCTTAGTAAGTGCCCTGAGGAAGGAAGGTGGGGGGCCGGGGGTCCATTTTAACGTCCACTCAGAGCAGACAGAAATCATTTAAGGTCTTGTCCGAAAGACTCCTAGAAACCAGCAAGGGGAGGAAACTAAAAGCCCATCCCAGTCCCTGGCACCCCCCCAGCCCCCCAAGTCCGCCCTCGCCCCAGCCCAGGGCCTCGGACCGGCCCGGACCCCAGGCCGGGCGCCCGGGCCGGGGCTGTGCGGAATCCTCGCGTCCCACAAAAACCCCAAACCAAGGCCCGAAACCCAGCGACAGGGTGGCGGGGGAGCCGGGGAGGGGGCCGGGCCCTGGAGGGGGGACACGTCAGGGAGGGGGAGTCTGAGGAAAGCGCTACCCTAGATTCTGTGACGCTTCATATATATATATCTGTATATATATATATAGATATAGATATCTGTATATAGATAGATTTTCTTTTTTTGTGTTTGGGGGGGTGGTGGGTGGTTTCTCTCTCTCTCTCTTTCTCTCTCTCTCTCTCGCTCTCTCGTTCTCGGGTTTCTGTTTTCTCTTTTTGGTTTTCAGGCGAGTCCGGCTGTGAAGCTGTCGTCGGTGGCGGCCCCGGGGCCCCCTCCGCCCCCACCGCCGGCACCCGCTACATTCAAGCGGCCCGAGCCGTCGGGGCTGGCCGCGTCCTCGTCCTCGTCCTCGTCCTTAAAGTGCTTCTCCTGGCCGTTGCGCCGGGCGTCGGGGGAGCCGGGCGGGGCGGGGGCGCCGGGGGGCGCGGTGGCCCCCGGGCCGGGCTCGGGCCCCCCGCCCCGGACGCGGGGCTTGCGGCCGCGGCGCGAGGGCACCCCGTTGCAGCCGTCCTTCTTGAGGTGCCTGTGCAGGTGGTCGGAGCGCACGAAGGTCTTGCAGCAGCTGTCGCACTGGTAGGGCCGCAGCCCCGTGTGCACGCGCATGTGGTTCTTCAGGTCGTAGTTGTGCGCGAAGGCCGCGCCGCACTGCTGGCACAGGTACGGCTTCTCGCCCGTGTGCTTCCGCATGTGCACCTTGAGCTTGTCCTGCCTGCGGGGCGGGGCGGGGCGGGCGGGCGGTCAGCGGGCAGCGGGGCCCCCTGGTCTCTGCCCGGGGACCCTCGCCGACGTGGCCGCCCCCGGGGCGTGGACAGTCCCCGGCAAAACGGGGGACAGAGTGGGCCGCGTTAAAGTGCTGACACTTTGAAGAGGGCCTTGCGTGCTGGGTGGCGTTAGGTAACCGCTAAGCCTCTCTGAACCCCTCTCCTGGCCACGGGAGGAGAAGACGGCGGGCCTCTGCCCAGGGGGAGGCCAAGGCCGGAGAGGGGCTGTGGCCTCCATTCCCGCTGCGGACATTTAGCAAGCGCCTGCCCGGGGCCGGCCCTGTTCCAGGTGCTGAAAATACCGCAGGGAGGGAGGCTGGCGGTCGCTGGGGTGTTTGGTGACAGATAGAGTGACCAACTGTTCTGGTTTTAGCACTCAGAGTCCTGCGTCCCGGGAAACCCCTGGGTCGCGGGCAAACTGGGGCAGTTGGTCACCCTAGTAACCAAGTCCCCACCCGACGGCAATCGGGACCTTGCAACTCTCCCCGCTGGCCTCAACGGGGCCCGAGCTGTCGCCCCAACATGCTACGTGCGAGCCTGCCTCAGGGCCTTTGCACCTGCTATTCTCCCTGCCCAGAGCACTTTTTCCCGCTCAGATCTTGACAATCAAATTTGGGGTCAAATGTCACCTCCTCCCGGACCCCACTGCCCAGTCCCTCGAGCCACTGCCACCAACTTTCCAGTTCGGGTTCCTTGTTTCTCATCCATCTCCCTGGCTAGACTGCGGGCCCCGAAACGGCTGGTGCGGGGTGCGACTCGAGGGCCCTCCCTGCCCATCTCGCCTATGGGCACAGGGAGGACCTGGCTCGGTCTGGGGGCGCTAGCCCACAAAGCGGTCACCGTGCAGGTGCTACTCTGGCCCGTATGCCGCCCGCCGGCCACCGGTGGCTCCTGAGCCCTCGAAAGGCAGCCGGCCTGAGCTCAGGTACACGGGCGTGCAGAGGGCACCCCAGATTTCGAAGACTTGTTATGTGAAAAGTGACGCATGCTAATTCTGCACGTGGATCACATGCTGAAATAACTGGATCTATCAGGTTACATAAAATGTGCTTCTCAACAGCTCTCCTTTGCTTTCTCTTAACGTGGCTTTCAGAAAATGTAAAATCACGTAGGTGGCCTGCACGGCATGTCTATTGCACCGTGCTGGTCCTCACTGCTGGGGGCAGATTCCTCCCGGAACGTGGACGGCAAGAGGGAGACCTGGATCTAAGGTGCCCCGATTAGCATCTGACCTGCTCCTTGCACCCCTCATCCCAGCCACTCTGGGTTTCTTCCTTCTCAGACTCAGCAGACTGAGAGCTTCTTTAAGTGCGAGGACTGGCGAACTCCTATTCATCCCTCAAAGACCCACCTTGAATGCCTCTCCACCTCTGCCACCCTCCAGACCTGGCTTCTCCTCTGGTACCACCCACAGAGCTGACGTCCATACTTACTCTACCCTTTCCTTGGTTCTATTTCCCCGAGGGCCAAGGCCTGGTCCTTTGGCAACTAGACGCCTGCCCCTTCTCTCGCCTTGCCCCACTGGGCTGCAATGCACTGGTCACTCGCTGGACTAAGCCCGTCTGCTGCCAGCCTCCAGGGCTCTGGCTCCTTCCTCCTGCAAAGCCCACCAGCACGGTCTCCCAGGCGCCCTGCCCAGAGCTGGCACCGGGCCCGGGCACGGAGGGGACTGAGTGTCTCTGCACTGTGTAGACACTACCCCAGCAGAGGCTGGGAGGCTCAGAGAAAGGAAGTGACTTGCCTGGGGTTGCACAGCGGGCTGGGGGCCACGCAGAGGCGGGGGTGGAGGTAGCCCCAGTTTCATCACCCCGAGCCCAGCCGGGGTGATTACAGCCCCGCCGCCACGGCCCGCTTACTCAACACTGCCGTGACTCACAGGGGCCCCTGGGCTCGCGGCCTTGGGTGGGAGGGGGCCGGCTCCTGCGGGCGGGGGGCTGGGGCCCTGGGCTCGGGGCACAGGGCGAGCAGGTGGTTGGGTGGCGGGAAGAGGCCTTACTGAGTGACCCTCTCTCCCTAGGCCTCAGTTTCCCTGACTGGCAGGCGGGGCTGGCCTTGGGTTCGGGGGGCGGGGGCGGCCAAGTGAGAACGAAACTGAGGCCCTGGCCTGCGGTTAGGGAGGCCGGTGGCCCCAGCCGTGCAGGGGTGAGGGTGGGGCGGGCGCGGCGGGCAGGGTCCCTCTCCAGATCCCGCTGCCGGCCCTCCTGTGCTCGCAGACCCCGAGCGTGGGGCCTGCGGCGACCTCGGGGCCCTGCCTGGAGGAGGAGGGAGTCCCTCAGAACTCCAGCCCCCCAATCTCCCAGAAGGGCTGCCCGCCTCCTACCTGCGCCCTTTGCCCCTTGCCTGGCACTCCCGTGAGCCGCACCCGCCTCTCCTGCCCTGTGGGGGGGGGCTGGAGGGGATCAGCCCCAGTTCTTGTCCCCACGGGGCGGGTGGGAAGCTGGGACAATGGCCCCTTTCTTCAGCCTCGGTGGGCGTGGCTGGGGAACCCCAGGGCGGGTGGGGGGCAGGGGTGATGCTGAGTCACGGCCCGGCCCGCCCCCTGCCCCCACCGCCCTGGATCCACAAGGCCCAGCCGGCCACCTCTGGACTCCTGAGACCGAGTTGCAAACTGCCCTGGCCTGGCCTTGAACTCCTGCCGTCCAGGGACCAAGCCGCCTCGCTGATCCCCTAAGCTGAACTGGCCTCAGGGCCTCCGCGCTGGCTGTTCCCTCTGTCTGAAACGCCCTTCCCCGCGTCTCCCCGCCTGGCCACCTCCAGGTATCCACGAGGCCTGTGTCTGCACTGCAGTGTCCCCAGCACCTAGGACAGGGCCCGGCACCCAGCAGGCGCCTAATAAATGTTGGCAGAATGAAAACAAACTAGCCGAGCTCACGGGAGACTGAAAAGCGACTCAACAACCAGCGTCCTGTCCCGCCTCCCCGAGGGGAAAGGACAGAAGCCCACGGCGCGGAAGACGGGAAGACGGAGCGACTCCGCGCCTCCCGCCAGCCTCCCCCGGCCGCTGCCCCGCCCGCGCTGCCCGGCGCTCACCTGGTGAAGCGGACCTTGCAGATGCTGCACTCGTAGGGCTTCTCGCCCGTGTGCGTGCGGATGTGGCGCGGCAGCTTCCCGGCGCCCTGGATGACCTTCTCGCAGATGGGGCACTTCTGGAAGGCCTTGGCGCGGATCTTCTTCTCCACCTTGGGCGACCAGGCGGGGTAGACGTCGCCGTCGTGGGCGCCGCTGAAGTACTTCAGGTAGTAGTCCATGACGCCCTTGTCGTCCGCCCGCGCCTCCTCGTCGCTGTCGCCCGCCGCCGCGGCGCCCGCCCGGCCCACCGCCGACATCATCTGCTGCAGCAGCGTGCTGGCCGCCAGCCCGTCCCCGTCGGGCCCGTCCCCGTCCTCGCCCTCCGCCGCCCCTGACAGGAAGCCCGGGGAGTCGCCGGGCTCGGGGGCCGCCTCCGACAGCGAGGCCGCCTCCTCCTCCCCGCCCCGGCCGTAGTGGCCGTTCTGCGTGGCGGCCGGCGGGGCCGCGGGCGGCGGGAAGAGGCCGCCGGCCGGGGCGTCCTCGTCCCGCTCCGGCCACAGGCCCGGGTTGCTGTCGCCCTCGTCCCCGTCCCCCGGCGGGGGCCGCTCGGCGGGGGGGCCGGGCCCGTAGAAGTCCAGGCCGTTGCAGTCGCCCGCGGCCACGGCGGCCACCGCGGCCGCCACGGCCTCCTTGGTGGCGTCCAGGTCGTCGTCGGACGCGCCGAAGGCGGACCAGGGGAAGCCGGCGGCGGCGGCCGCGGCGGCGGCGGCGGGGGGCAGGCTGTTCATGGGGTTGCTCTGGAAGAACTCGAGGTACTCCTTGGCGCGGAGCAGGTTGCGCTGATCAATCTGGTCGACGAGGTCCGGCTGCCCCGCGTCCCCGCCCGCGTCCGCCGCCAGGATCTGCCGGTCCAGCAGGTCGGCGCACACGTGGCTGACCGCGGGGATCTCCAGCAGCCGGGCGGCGCTGAGGATGTCGCCCACGTTGGCCGTGCTGACCGTGAGCGTGGCCGTGTAGGCGAAGTCCACGAGCGCGGTGAGCGCCTCGGCACTCACGAAGTCGATCTCGTACACGTTCTGCTGGTCCACCACGGCCCCCGACGTGAACAGCTTCTTGAAGTACTGGCTGCAGGCCGCCAGCACCGAGCGGTGCGTGGGGAACTCGCGGCCCTCCACCAGGATGACCACGTCGCACAGCAGGCCCTGCGTCCGCTGCTCGTTCAGCCCGCTCAGGATGTCGCTGCTGTGGTCGGGGAACGGGATCCCGATGGGGCCGTCCACGCCGCCGGCCATCTTCCGCGCCGAGACCTGCAGGGCGGGAGGAAGGGGGCGCCCGTGAGTGGGTGGAGGGGTCCCTGCCCCCCCAGCCTCAGTTTCCCCAGCTGTGCCCGAGGGCCGTCAGACGTCCTGTTCTAGCTCATCGGCGGGAGACTGCCTGGCGGAGCCCGTGCCGGGAGCCTGGGAGACGCGCGCACCCTGGCACCCCCACGGGAATGCCCACCCAAGGGGCACTTTGAGGTGTCGCGGCAGCACACAGTAGGCGCTCAAGAAATGGCCCCGATCGGAGCCATCCTCCCATCAACCTGAGCACGAGCTCCTGCCACACGGAGGTGGCGGCCACGCAGGGACCTTCCCAAAGCCCCCACTTCTCCCTGGTCACGCCTGAGCCCCACCAGCCCGCAGGTGTGCCCGCCTCGGATGTGGCTGCATCCGAACTCAGACCCGGCGCCCTGCGACCTGGGAGCCCGGCCCTCGGCCTCCCCGACCCTTGCTCCTGCCTCCTGGTCGGCCGGCTCGCTTCGGGGGTCTGAGTCAGCAGGAAGGGGCGAGGCCGGGACCTGGCACTGCAGCGGCCTGGGGTCAAGGCTGCCATGGGTGTGCCCTGGCAGGGCAGGACCGGTGACTCCACAGACTCCCCTTCCTGCCCCGTGGATCCCCTGGCACGGGGCTTGGCCCCAGCAGGGAGCAACAGGGACACCAGGTCACCACCTGGCCCACGTCCCTGCAGAGTGGCAGGAGGCCCCTGCCCACGGCCGCCTGGCAGCCCCCTCAACTCTCAGCCTCCCTGGCAGCACTGCCTGGCCGGCGACAAGGCCCCGGCGCTCTCTGGGCCTCAGTCTCCCCATCTGTCAAATGGGCAGAGGTCTCAGGAAGAGCGGGCCCCGGGGGCTCTGTCCCGCCCCTCTCCCTCGGCCCCCCCCTACTTCCCGCCTTCCCTCGACTGTGACTCATCCGCCCACTGGGGCGCTTGTGCAACCCTCTGGCTCTGTCCCCACCCTCCACCCTCTCCTGGGAGCCCCCGGCTGCCCCAAGCCACCCAACACAAGCCGAATTCCTTGGGGCGGGCGGCCAGCTCCCAGGCCGGAGCCCCCTGGGCAAGGTCCCCAGGGAGAGGGCCCACGCTGGGCCATCCTGGGCCTTGAGACCTCCGGCCCCTGTGGCCGGGCGGGCGAGGGAGACCCGGCGTCGGCGCGGCCAGACCCAAGGCCAGGGCGGCCCTGGGAGCGGGGTCTGGGCCGAGGGGCCGACACAGAGGCCTTTGTGCCGTGGGCCCGGCAGCCACTCCCCAGGGCTCCCGGCCCAGCCCGGCCCCCCGCCCTCCCTCCTTCCCTTGGGCCCAGGCGCAGCTGCTCCCCTCCCCTGGGCCGGCGGCCTGTGGTGGGGAGGGGGTGCTCAGATGTGGCTGTCGGGAGCGGGGAGGGGGGACCCCATCGGCAGCCCGGCCCGTGGAGCCTCAGAGGAGCCCCCGTGGGCGGCTGCCACCCCCGCCACCATCTGCCGTCTGGCCCCGGGCCGCGGGAGCATGTGGGCAGATGGGCTCTGGATCGGACTGCCCCGCCCCCAGCACAGGACGGAGGGGACCTCTGACCCTGGCCACCAATGCCCCAGATGGCCTCCAGGGCCCTGCATGCTGGTTCCCTCAGGTGAGCCATGGTCCTCCTGGAGTGGCTGAGAGGGGCCTCTCCGAAACAGCCCAGTGACTCACCCCTCCAGCGGCTACTCTGCACCCTGGCTTCCACAGCCGGGCACTGCCGTGGCCCCACTTAAGCCTGGAACCAGGCTCCGGGCCGCGGTGGAGCGCCTGGGCGCAGTCCCTACCCTTTCCAGCCAGGGCGAGCCCCGAGAGTGGCCCCTATTTTACAGATGAGAACACTGAGGCCCAGAAAGGGCGCCCAGCCTGGCCAAGGACGCCCAGCCGGCTGACTCCCAGGGGCTGGCCCCCACCCACTGGCCTTCCCTGGCCCTGGAAGCCTAACGCACTGTGCAGACACAGGCCACACCCGTGCCCTCTCTCTCCAGGAACCCGGGCCACCTGGCGGCCACGCCCTGCGCCACCACCCCCACCAGGCCCTCGGGGGGCACCCCCCTAAAGGAAAGGGCCAAAGACCCTGCATTCGAGGTGAGAGGCGGCCCGCCAGAGCCCCTCGGCTGGTCACCAAGTCCTGGCCACACAAAGCACTGCGTGCTGAAGACCCACTGTGCACCACGCCCCATGTGTGGTGGTTGCGTTCCCTCCTCCCCCAGGAAGCCTGAGCACCCGCCCCCCACGCCAGCCAGGTCCCCACGCCCGCCAGCCAGGGTCCCCTGAGCCCAGGCCCACACCCACCCAGGGCCCCATCTTTCACCGCGGCCCCTCCCCCAACACTCGCCTCGTGGGATTTCCGGGGCGCTCGGTGCTGACTCGGCGGCGAGGGGCAGGCCCTGGCAGGCCCCTCCTGGGCCGGAGGTGGGGCGCCCTCCTCCCCCTGGGCCCCTCCCAGGTCCCTAGGCCCAGCCCTCCCCGGGGCAGCGCACAGTAGGGCCAACGACCACGCCTGGCCGTGCCCAGCTGGCTGCAGGCACACCCAGTCCCACCTCCCGTCTAACCGAGGGTCGCATGCTGTAGTTTCTTCCTAAGGCAACAGGACCCAGGCCTCATCTCGGCCCTTCCCTGTGCCCCAGAACTTTGAGGGACCAACCGGGTGCCTTCAGTTCACCTGAAGGCTCAGAGAGGTGACAAGACCCAGCCAAAGTCACACAGCAGATCAGTGGCCTGGTCTGGACTCGCCCTCTGACCCAAACTACCCAGGGACGTGCAGCAAGTGTCACCCAGGCGGGACCCGGGACCGTGGCAGGGCGGCCCGGCACGGGGAACAGCAGCAGCAGAGGCCGGGGGTGGGCAACCCAGAGCCGGGCACGGCAGCCGGGGCTTCCCAAGGTCAGGGCAAGGTGAAGGTGAAGGTGAGGGCTCGGCCCACCCATGCTCCTCGGGAGGGAGGAGGGGCGGCGGCAAGGAGGCCGGGCAGGTGACTGCCACCCATGGCCTTCCTGGAGGGCACTTCCAGACCCAGGGACCACTCAGTGTGGGTCCAGGGCTGCCCCGCTGCTCCGCCCGGGGAGAAAGGAGGCAGCCTCACACCCGCCGCTGCCGTGCAGGAGGGCGACCCGGCCCTGCCGCCCCACTTCTGAGCTGCGTGACCTTGGCCAGGAGGCAGCGCCTCTCTGAGCCCTTCCTGGGGCAGGGGTCGCGGCTGCCGGGAGAGCGGCCCCCCGAGACCAGGGAGCGCGGGGTCGGGGTCCCACTCACATCCCCGGCAGGCTCTGCCCGGGGACCTACTGTGTGCCACAGCCAGTCCACAAGCCCAGCCAGGCGGCCGAACGTGGCCCGGACACGCCGCGAGGCCGGGCCATCCTCGCCTACTGTGCCCCAGGAGGGCAGTGGGGCCCGAGGAAGAGGCCGGCAGGGAGGTCGGGCGCAGAGAGGGTGGGCGGCCGGCCCAAGGTCACACAGCCAGCCTGGCACGCAGGTGCGGCTGCCAGGCCCTGGCCCGGCGGCCCCCACCCCACCCCGCCCGCCGGCGGCCTGTGTTGCAAGGTTGGTCCCGACGGGTTACCCCATCCTGACCTGGTGCCAACCCCCGCCTGGCCCGGTCCCCGGCCTGGGCTTAATGGGACAGGAATGCGGTGTCCGGGTCGGGGGCACCCAGCGCCCAGGGTGGCTGCCCGCTGCCCGCCCGCCTGGCCCCGGCCCCTGCCCCGGCGTTGGCCTCCTCCGGAGGACAGCACCCGGCCTCGGCCATTTTCCTCGTCCATTTATTGCCCTAAATGGGGAGGGGCTTCCTGCCCGGCCTTAAAGGGCCAGAGGCAGGAAGGCCTCGGGCCCGGTGGGAAGCGTGTGCGTGGGGTGGGGACGGGGGCAGGGACGAGGCGGCCGTGGGAACCCCCTCTGACCCCCAACTGGACTCCCAGGTGGGAGGAGGCCCACCCTGTTCCCACGCTCCTAGCGCCAACACGGGCCAGGAAGCCCAGACTCAGACCAAGGCCAAGTTCCAGGAGGCAGCTTCAGGAAGCCAGAGCCATCTGTGATGGCTGTGCAAGGAATGAGCTTCCCGTCACTGGGGGTAAGCAAGGCGAGACTCCACGGACTCCCATCTCTGTCCACCCTGCCCTCAGCTTGGGCGGCACCAAGATGCCCAGGGGTGGCCTGGGTGACCTCTAAGAGGCCCCACTCCGCCTCCAGGCCTCTCTCTCCCTCCACCGGGGCAGGCTGGCTTGCCACCTGCACCGCCCCCACCCCAGCCTGAGCAGGTGGAAGGCGCAGCCTGGGCGCCTAGAGGGGCACTCGTCACACACACCCTGATAGGTGGTGGGCCGGGGCCTTGTCTTCCAGTCAAACCAGAAAGGCGTGGGTGGGGACGCTTCCACAGAGTGGCCGTCCACAGCCTGCTGGGGGACAGATGGAGGGGCCGGTCGTTTGGCAGCGCTTCCCGCAAGCGCCAGGTCCTCAGCGGGCGCCTTCTGTGCTCTGGGGCTTTGGGGCTCTGGACTCGCGCTTCTCGGAGGAAGGTGGGAGGCCAGTCTCGGTCACGTCAACAAGAGGGCCACCTCACACACCATCCTCACAGCTCTGGGACGCAGCGGCCAGCGTCCCATTCTGCAGATGGGAAGCAGGCTCAGAGAGAGGAGGCGACTCGCCCAGGGTCACACAGCAGAGCTAGAAGTTGAACACAGGCCGTCGGGCTCCCTCCTGCAGAAGTAGCCACCCAAGGGCTCCCTGTCCCTGTCTGCTGACATGCCACCCCCAGGTACGCCAGAGGGTAAACCCCCCCGCCGTGGGCGCCATGGGCCTGAAGACGGCTATGCACCCCACACCCCCCCAGAGCTCGTGGGGATGTCGGACAGGCTCCCCAAGGCCCCGATACTGCGCACAGTAGTTGCTCAACAAACGTTCCCGGGGAACCACTGAGTGACCCCCCCCCAGGACGACACTTCTGGGCTGAAGACAATCCCTCCGTTGTACCGACGGGCAGAGGGGCAGGGACTGCCCGGGTGGACGTCAGGGCCACCGAGCTGGGCTGGGACTGGAGCACACTCACCCCCACCCAAGCTTGTTCCTCTAGTCCCTGCTGCTCAGGGCCACTGCGGGGCGGGTCGAGGTCTGGCAGGTGCCTGGAGCACCAGGTGACAGGTGGGGGTGACGAGCGTCTCAGGTGGCTGGTGACCCACGCCCAACACTCGAGTGGGTCCCTGGCACGCCCTGGGAGCTTCCCCCACAAGGGAGGAGGGGAGACACGGCACAGGTGGGTCTGCAGGTGCCACCAGGGCCACCCTACAACTCCACGGGCCACACTCCGGCGGCCTGGGTGCAAGCGCGCCGGCCTCCAGCCCTCGCTGGCCCTGACTCCTGACCTTGGTCTCCTCTGACACGAAGCCGTGAAACCCAGAGCCCTGCGGCCCCCGAGGGCCAAGGTGCCCGGGCGGGAATGGTGGGCGGCGGGCTGGAAAGGGGCCCTGCACACTCACGTGCCAGAACGTGTCGGCCCGGTGGGGCAGGGAGGCAGGAGGACTACGGCTCCTGCTGTGTGACCTTGGGAGCCTTGCTGGCCCTCTCTGAGCCTCCACGTCATCTCTGCAAGAAGGATTTAATAAGCCTCGGTGACGCTCCCTTCAGACAGGTGCCCGCAGGTGACGCTCTGCGGCCAACCCCTGGCCCTTCTCAAGACAGGTGGGCAGACACCCTCGGCTGCAACACGGGGCGCCCGGCAGGCCTGCACCCAAGGCAGGGCCACCGTGGTCAGATCTGGCTCTGGCAGGGTGACCTTGGGCCACTCTGTGTCCCCTGCACCTCAGTCTCCCCTGCCCAGCAATGGCATCCACTCTGGGGCTCACTCTGACCACCAGGGCTTCCCAGCTCCCGTCTGGCCTTCCCTGGGGGCCTTGGTTTCCTCCGATGCAATTCTGGCTGCCACCAGGTGGACCCAGGCGCAGGTCAGAGGGGTTAGGAAAAGAAAGGAGAAAACCCAAGCCGCCACGCACTTGCTGTGGCCCGGGAACGTGCCCTGCCCGCGGGGCCAGGCCTCAGTCTCCCACACAGAGCCAGGGCCGCCGGCTCCCCCTGCCACCCTCGGGCCTCTGCTCAGAGTTGCGGCTCCGGCCAGGCAGGGTGCTGAGTGGCCACCACGCAGCCAATCAGAACTGAATAATAAATACCCCCCCAGAGTGACCCACGAATTAAAATTTCAGTGTCCCCGTTGGCTCCTCTTTCTTCAATAGGCTTTGGTTTTACAGCGACCTGCCCCCCCCAGGCTGTCTCCACAGCGATGGCCGGCGGTAAACAGAGCCCCAGCCCAGCTGATAGGTGCTCCAGGGGCCCCACGGACGGCCACCCTGGGGTGGGGGGGCGATGTCCCCGGCCTGAAGTCCCCACCGGGCAGCAGCAGGCCCTGGCCTCCCGGGACCAGCTCTGCCAATAGGAAGTGATTGGCTGGTGGTGGGCAGCCCCCCCAGAGTGGGAGCGGCACACTCAGGGTTACGCCCTGGTCCTGTTTGGGGCGGGGGGGACTGACATGGAATCCTGGACGCCCTCTCGGGAGGCAGCTGGCGCGGAGGGGGAGGGGGCCAGCCAACCCCGCCACCCATGGGTGAGCCAGGTGGGCGCCGCTGGGGGCAGGGGCACCCGCACCTCTCTCACTTCCGCTGGCTGGCTGGGGGGAAACAGGAGTTGCCCGCCTCCCCCTGACTCCCCGCCAGCATTTAGTGGGCGCCGACTGGGTGCCCGGGCCTAGTTGGACAGCACCCTCCTGCTGCAGCCGAGCGGACGGACGCCCCCTCCGCCCGCCCGGGCAGTGCCTCCCAGAACCGCAAAGGCCCTGGCCCGGGCCCCGGGCGCGCCCGCCCCGGCCTGCGCCCGGCTCAGCCCCGGGCCAGGCCATGGGGGAGGGGGCCGGGCGCGGGAGGGAGGGGGCCGGATCCCCCCGGCTCTCCCCCTCCCCTGCCGGGCCCAGCGCTCGCACGTGGTGGTGGCGTCAAGGGGAAGCAGCGGGGTCCGGGCCAGAGGAGACGGGGTCACGCGCCGGGGGGCGCGGGCGGGTGACGCGGGTGCCCGCTGCCCACTCCCGCGGCCGGGGCCGGAGCCGCGCGGCAGGGCCAGGGGCCAGGCCGGTCCCCCCACCCGGGGCTGAGTCAGGCCCGGGCGGGGGCAGGAAGCGGCCCCCTCCCCCGCCCGGCCGCAGCGCGCGGCCCCCGCCCCGGCCCGCGAGCCCCCGCCGCGCCGCCCGCGCGGGGGGCTCCTACCTCCTTCCCGGGCAGCGGCGAGGGGGCCCGGCCCCGGCGGCGGCGGTGGCGGCGGCTGCAGCTGGGCTGGCTCCCTCCGAGGGGCCGGGAGGCGGCAGTGAGCCTGGCCCCGCGCCACCCCCCGCCGCCGGCGGCCAATCCCCACCCGGGCTGGGGGGAGGGCGATGCAAATTACCCCGGATCTGGGTCCGCCCGCCCGCCTCCCCCACGCCCGGGCCCGGCCTGCGCTAGGCCGCGCATCCCCGGGCTCGCCTGCGCCGCGCGGCCGCCGGGCCGCCGCCCTCCCCGGGGAGCGCCGCGAGGGTGACCCCCCCGGGGGGGGGGGGCCGAGGGGAGGGGGGCTGGGGACGGTTACACAACCAGGCGGGGAGGGGCCCCGGGGCGGGGAGGGGGCCGGCCCGCGGGCCGCGCAGCCGGAAGCCGGGGACCGCCACCGGCCCCCGGCAAGGGGAACCCGGCTCTAGGCCCCGCCCCCGCGCCGGCTGGCCCCGCCCCCGCGCCGCGCGATCGACGCGCGCCCATTGGCTCTCCGACCCGCCGCTCACCGCCCCTCCTCCGCACCGCCCCTACCCGCGGGCCGCGGCGGGCTGCCGGCGCGGGGCACCCTGGGACTTGTAGTCCGCACCGCCTGCCACCTGCCAGCCACAGACGGCTGGGCGACTACGGCGCCCATAGGGCCCCGCGGCCCCACCCGCCCACCCGGACACCCCACCCCTCCTTCCCCCTCCTTCGCAAAGCCCCCCTCCCTGTTTTTTCAGCCCCCTCCCCCCCATCCCCCATGGAGCTCAATCCTGGCCAACTCCAACGTATGCACGCAGCACCGAATAGGCCCCCGGGGGGCGAGAGCGCCCCCAGTCCCCAGCTGCAAACTTAGCACGCGACGCGCCCCCCTATCTCCCCACGCCGGCTCCCCCCACCCTCAATGCAGCCCCACTTCCCCTCCCCCGCTCCCCGCGCGCCCTGGAGCCCCGAAAAGCCATGCACCCGGGTGGGGGGGGCTGGCGCATGAGCCTGTGCACTTCGCCCCCAATCCCCGCTCCCGGGTGGCGCCCCCTCCCCGCGCCCGGGATCCGGGGCGCCTCCAGTCTCGGGGCGGCTGCCGCCCACCCCTCCTCGCAAACTTGGGGAAGGTCCCCTGCCCCAAGACCTCCGCTCCCCGGGAGCGCAGGGTGGGCGCAGCGCCCCCCGCCCGTCCCCACCCCGCAGCCCGCGCCGGGGGCCGCGCCGGGCGCGCACTGACCTCGCGGGCCGGGCCGGGCCGGGGCGCGCGGGGCCGGGGCCCGGAGTTGGGACTGGGCGCCCTGGGCCGCTCGCCTGCGGGGTCCGCGTCGCGCGCTGTCCCCGCGTCGCTCTCCCCCGTCGCTCCCTGGCTCGGCGGCGGCGTCACTGCCCCTACAGTAACTGTACAGTACAGCCAAAGCCCCGTATGATGCTCGCGACTCCCTTCCTGGTTTCTCCGAGGGCAAGAGGGGTCCTCCCTTGTCTTAAAGGTGCCGCAGCCGCCGGCCCCCCCACGCCCAGCCCGCCCCCCCACCCCGGCCTCGGAGGCCAGAACAGGCTCGGCAGGTCCCCTCTTGCCACGTCTCTGCCCTCCCGTGGGGCTTCGCCCGCCGCGCTGGGGAGACCGGGCTGTTATTAGGTTTTGTCAAGTTGGGGGGGGTCCAGCCCGCCCCCGGCGCGCCCCCCCACTCTGACCTCTCCGCCCCGCCGCGCGGCGCCGTGCCAGCTTGCCAGCTTATCTGGCCCCAGAGCTCCCCGGGGCGCGGGGGGAGCGGGCCCCCCGGGGTGGAGAGGGGTGGGGGCCTCCAGATAAACAGGCCCCCAGCCTCTGCGCAGGGCAGGGTGCGGGGGGGCGCGGGCTTTGCCCCGACGCCCGGGGCGTGGCAGGATGGCAGCGGGGCGGGGAGCGCCGTGCACTCCGCGAGGACCGACGCGGGCGTGGGTCGCGCTGCCTGGGCTGCGGGCGGGGGGGCCCGGGTGGCGGAGCCCAGGGCGCGGGGACCCCCGGCCCCGGCGCCGGCCCTCCCGGGGCGTCCGTGTGCCCGGCCGCGCCGGGGACCCGGGGACGGGCTTGCCGGGGACGGGCTTGCCGGGGACGGGCGCGGGTCCGCGGGGGCTGGTCCCTAACGCGCGACCGCCAACCTGCCCTCCGCGGTTATATAAAGGAGTCGCCTCCACCCGCCGCGCCAGGGGCGTCGCGGGGGCCGGGGCTGGCGAGGGCCGGGGAGGGCGGCTGTTTTCCAGGCTTTCCAAATTCCCCCACCCCACCGCGGGCCGCTGGGCGGGCCGGGGGCCGGGCCGGGACGCCTGGGTCCCGCAGAGGTCCTGCGTGGCCCGGGCGGGGGCGGTGGGGAGTGGGCCGGCGTTGGCTCGGCCCGACTTCTTTCCCGTGTCCACTTCTCCCACTTCCTCCTCGGTCGTGGGAGAGGTCCGGCGGGGACGGGGGAGGGGGAGGAGGGGACGAACGCTGAGAACAGCCTGACCCGGCCCAGCCCGCCGCACACAGTAGGCGCCCGCGCCCCGGGACGGCTGCCTGGGGCCGCTCCGCGCCTCAGTTTCCCCTTCTTCCCTGCCTACGACGGGGGAGCGCTGACACCCGCACTAGCCGCTGTTGACTGAGCGCTGACCCGGTGGCGGACTCCCTCGGGGTGTAATGCCATTGCCATTAGTATTAATTATAATTATTTATCGTTATTGTAGGTATTTCCAGCGCTACCTTGCAGGCAGGAAATACCACCGGCATGGGGGAAATCTACCCGCCTGGCCTCCGACTTCAAAGCCACACGCGCACTTTTGCCTCTTCGCACACCATTGTGAAGGCACCCTTCCACGCCCAAATGCAGAATTGGCTTTTGTGATAATAATTTGGTTTCAGGGGGAAACCCGGGAGCCCCCC
Source organism: Microcebus murinus (assembly GCF_040939455.1). Classification (NCBI taxonomy): domain Eukaryota; kingdom Metazoa; phylum Chordata; class Mammalia; order Primates; family Cheirogaleidae; genus Microcebus; species Microcebus murinus. The sequence continues at coordinate 5,605,380 of NC_134130.1, read as the reverse complement.
CACCAGAGGGGACGTGACGCCCGGGACTCGCAGCCCGAAACCAGCTGGGTGGGTGGGAAGGAAGGGACGAGGGAGGGGCCACATGGGTCCGGGGCGAGGGTGGAACCCACAGACTTTGCTCTAACGACCGACCCTGCCTGGGACACAAGCCCGTCTTCCCTAAGCCACCAGGCCAGGCCGGCGCCTTGGGGACTAGGAGGCCAAAGTGGGGCACAGTTGTCAGACTCCAAGGTCGTGTTGGGATTCCTGCAGACAACAGAGCCCAAGCTCCAGTCCTACGTGGTGGTCTTACCTCCCCAGGGAGCTCCACCCACTCCACCCCCCCAGCTTCGTGACTCAGTTTCCCCCTTGTACCGCCCACCAGCATGAGCTATTAAAAGATAAAGAAAGGAAAACCCCACACCAGTTCTCCATGGTTAATAACCTGAGAGGGGCATTTCACTGAATCCTTGTCATGGCCCTGAGAAAAAAAGCAGGGATCAGGATTTCCATCTTACATTTGGGGAAACTGAGGCCCAAGGAGAGAAATATGAGGAAGGATGTCAAATCCGGTGTTCACTGAGCTCTGGATCCTGCCAGGGGGGCTGGAGGGGGTCCTTCAGGAAATGCCATGGTGTGGCATACTCTGGACCGTGCCCCCCCCTCCTCCTCCACAGTGAAAACAGAGTGGGGGGGGAGGCAAAGGTTTCTCCTGATCTCCCCTCTTCTCTCCCCCCAACCCCACCCCCGGCAATGAAGCCAAGCAAGTGGATGCTATTTTAAAACCTACTGAAGTATAAAAGATTGAGTTGCTGTGTGACCTTGGGCAGGTTACTTAACCTCTCTAATCCTCTGAGTCCTTTGGAGGGAGTCATGAAACAGACGTCCCCAGGGTGGTGACACCGGAGAAACGAGGGGGTGCAAGTGACATGCGGAAACAGCACCAGCAAAGTCCTCAATCCATGATAGAAGTGACCCTATTATCGCTGCGTGGGGCTGTCCCCACCAACCGTCATGCACTTTATTTTCGTCTGCGTGTGTGGCAGGGGGAGCCGGCCTTGGGCTGTGGACGCAGACACAGAGACCCCGGAGAAGAAAACCTTGCCAACGACTCGAGGGGAGTCAGACTGGGAGACGTGAAATTGCGTTGACTAGACTGAGCAGCGAAGGCATAAAGTATTTTAAACGGATAATTCTTGTCACCGTGTCCAGGGTGGCTTCTCGGGTGGAGCAAGAAGGGAGCCGGCAGGGGCAGGGTGAAGGGAGCTCCCGTCCACCCTGCACTCTTCACAGCTTTTGAGTTTTGTATATATATTACTCGAGATATGCTATATAAATAGTATATAATTTCTAATAAAATAAAACATTTTAAAAGTGTAATTATTTCACTTTTGTGCCTCAAAGGACGCCACAGAGAAAGTGAAAGAAATGCCTACAGAATGGAAGAAAATATTTGCAAATCTTTTTTTCTTGTTGTTTTGTTTTGTTCCTTGTGACGGGGTCTCGCTCTGTCACCCAGGCTGGAGTGCAGTGGTGCGATCACAGCTCACTGCAGCCTCCAACTCCTGGGCTCAAGCGATCCTCCTGGCTCAGCCTCCCGAGGAGCTGGGACTACAGGCTGATTTTTCTGACACCTGGCTAATTTTTCTATTTTTTTGTAGAAACAGGGTCTTACTATGTTGCCCAGGCTGGTCTCAAATTTCTGGTCTCAAGCGATCCTCCCAGTGCTGGGATTACAGGCATGAGCCACCTTGCCTGGCCAATAATTGCACATCATATGTCTGATGAGGGCCTAGTATTGGGAATATGTACAGAATGCTTAACCTCACCAATAAAAACACAGTAACAATTTTAAATGGGCAAAGGATATCTGAATAGACATTTCTCGAAAAAACACAAGCAATGGTTAATAAAGCACGTAAAAAGATGCCTGACACCGTGAGCTTCTGGGAAACACACATCAAAACCACAATATGGCGCAACTTCACACCCACTAGGAGGACTGCCATAAAAAAAAAAAAAAAAAAGACAGACAATAGCAAGTGTTGGCGAGGACGTGGAGCAACTGGAACCCTCATGCATGGCGGCGGGAATGTAACACGGGGCAGCTGCCGTGGAAAACAGGCGGGCGGGTGCTCGGAAGGTGGAACATGAGGGTGCCACCTGGCTCAGCAATTCCACTCCTGAGTCTGTGCCCGAGAGAAGTGGAAACATCTGTCCACACAAACTTGTCCACAAATGTTCACAGCAGCATGACTCCCAACAGCTAAAAGTGGAAATAGCCCAAGTGTCCACTGAGGGAAGGATGGACAAACACACGTGGCCCATCCACACGTGGAATGTCACTCGGCCATGAACAGGGACGAGGTTCTGACACAGGCCACAGCGTGGTGGGACCCTGAGGACATCGTGCTCAGAGAGAGACGCCAGACACAGAAGGACACACAGCGTGAGACTCCATCTACAAGAAATGTCTAGAACAGGCAGATCCACAGAGACAGGATGTGGATTTGTGGGTGCCAGGGGCTGGGGGAAGGATATGAGAGTGATTGCTATTGAATATGGGGTTTCTTTTGGGGTTTATGAAAATGCTCTGAGATTATATAACGTTCATGGTTCCACAACTCTTTGAATATACTAGAAAGCACTGAATTGTACACTTTAAAGGGTGAATTATGGCTGAGTACATGGTGGCTTATACCTGTAATCCCAGCACTCTGGGAGGCCAAGGCAGGATGCCTGACCTCAGGAGTTCGAGACCAGCCTGAGCAAGGGCTACCCCCGGTCTCTACCAAAAATAGAAAAAATGGACCAGGTGTGGTGCGCTAATCAGTCCCAGCTATTCGGGAGGCTGAGGCAGGAGGATCGCTTGAGCCCAGGAGTTGGAGGCTGCAGTGAGCTATGATGACACCACTGCACTGCAGCCTGGGCGACAGAGTGAGACCCTGTCTCAAAAAAAAAAAAAAAAAAAAAAGGTGAATTATATAGCATGTCAATTATGTATCAGTAAAAATTATGCAAACTTCATTGTTTCATTTAATCTTCAAAATGCCTGCGGTGTTTTAAGAGAATGTCCCTGAGTTACTGCAGAAGGTCGTCGAATTACCAGACTTCAGAGGTCTCCTGGCGCTGAGTCAGGTGTTCTGCACACGCGCACACACACATGCATGTGGGGACGCCCGTGCACACACTCCTTCACATGTGCTCGGCACCATGAGCGCCGGGAAGACGGGGTACGGTAGGGATGGCAGAGATTTTGCAGGGGGAGATGCTAGCTGCCCTCCGGGAAGCTGCTAGGAGCATCCAAGTCAGGACCCTCCTGGAGGATGGCAGGGGACGGGGATGCCAGGGCCGAGTGAGCCCCGGGCGGGCAGGAGCCCACGCTTTGTGTTTCCAAGGGGAGACCCCACCCCGCGGGAGGCAGCCCAGTGGGCGGCCGTCTAAAGCCCTCGTCTCTCCTGCACCAAGCTAGTCCTTCTGTTCCAACCCTGTGGCCCAGGTCGCTTTCTGGCTCTCAGTTCACCAACGGCGAGAGACCGGCGCTATGCGAGTGGCGAAGCCGTCCTCAGTCACTGGGGCCAAGTGTCTGCAAGTTTTTCAGCTGGTGTGGCCAGTTCTCACCACCGTGACCCAAGAGGGGAGGGCACGAGGGGCCTTCCCCGGCTGCCTGGTCTGTGTGAACTTGGGACCGCAGGCCCCCGGGAGCTGTAACGTCACGGTGTTCAGAAAGGCTTGCACCTGAGCCGTGGCAATCCTAGCTGATTTTCTTGGAGGGATTTCTGGGAGAGAGAGCTTCCCGGAATGTTCCAGTTTAGAAATGGGAGGGATGCTGGAAGATTCTAGAAGCCCCCGGGGTCCCCCTGAGCATGACAATTCTAGGACATTCTGTTCAGCAGCTGGTCTTCCCGGAAGCCATCCTGGCCAGCCTGGGAAATCCACCGGGTCACGGCTCCTTGCAGGGAGGGGACCGGCGACAGGAGCTCCCACGGGTCCTTCTTATTTCGCTTATTCACGGGACAAAAACGGACCAGTGCCTCCCACACAGCAGGTGCTGCTCCACAGGTTACGTTGTCAAGAAGGTTAAAGATAATAAACAGGACAAATACATACGGGAATTCCAGACAAGCAGAGTGCCGTGAAGACAGTAGACCAATCAGAGGAATGGAAAGCTGGTGACTAGGTCCTGGGGATATTTTTTTTTTAAATTTCTTAAAATATAATTGAATAGGGCAGGGGTGGTGGCTTTTGCCTGTAGTCCTAGCACCGTGGGAGGCAGAGGCAGGAGGATCGCTCTCTTGAGGCCAGGAGTTGGAGGCTGCAGTGAGCTATGAGCACATCACTGCACTCCAGCCTGGGCTACAGAGTGAGACCCTGTCTCTAAAAAAGTTAAAAAAAAAATTTGAACATGCCCTTCTCCTAACCTTTCCTCAAAATAAAAAAAGCAATGATCAAACATGTGTCAAGGATTTTATCTAACTCATTAATTAATGAGGGAACCTGTAAGATGTTACAACTGGACCCAAAGAAAATTTCCAAGAACCATCCACGCATAGAAAAATAAGAAATTAGGCCGGGCGCGGTGGCTCACGCCTGTAATCCCACCACTCTGGGAGGCCGAGGCGGGCGGATTGCTCGAGGTCAGGAGTTCGAAACCAGCCTGAGCAAGAGCAAGACCCCGTCTCTACTATAAATAGAAAGAAATTAATTGGCCAACTAATATACACACAAAAAATTAGTCGGGCATGGTGGCGCATGCCTGTAGCCCCAGCTACTCGGGAGGCTGAGGCAGGAGGATCGCTTGAGCCCAGGAGTTTGAGGTTGCTGTGAGCGAGGCTGACGCCACGGCACTCACTCTAGCCTGGACAACAAAGCGAGACTGTCTCAAAAAAAAAAAAAAAAAAAAAGAAATGAATTGGCAAAGAGAAGCCAGACATGACCACACAGGGTGAATGTGTTTTTCTAGGGGCCATTGTCATTGTCATTATTATCAGTTTTCTGCAACTTACTGAGGAGTTGTGAAACAGCTCAAAGACGGCGAAAGGCACAGGGATCCTGCAGAAACAGGCGCACCTCATTCGGTCTAGGGACTATTTTGGGGTTTTCAGTGGTTACCCAGGAGGTTTTTTTTTTTCAAAGCAGGTGACGTCTGAGCGGAGATCTGACGGAGGAGACAGTCAGCTGAAGACCTGGGGACCGTCCTCAGGTGTCAGGGACAGCCTGGGTCGAGGCCCCAAGGTCAGACCGAGTTTCCTGTTGTAGCAACAGTCAAGGGACCAGAGAGGCTGAGGCCGGGCGACAGAGGGCACCCGGTGGGGACTTGTGTGCCCTAGTAAGTGCTCTGGACTTGATTTAAAGTGTCATGAATTCAGCCTTGACAAGGAAGGAGGCTGTGACACAGGCCACAGCGTGGAGGGACCTTGAGGACATGGTGCTCAGTGACAGAAGGCAGACACAGAAGGACAAGTCCCGTGTGGTTCCGCTCCCAGGAGGTCCCTGGAGCCGTCAGAGCCACAGAGACAGGAAGCAGGGTGGTGGGTGCCGGGGCTGGGGAGGGGGCGGGGAGGGAGTGTTTCGTGGGGACAGGGCGTCAGTTGGGGAAGACCAGAACGTTCTGGAAGTGGAGGGTGGTGACGGCTTCACAACCATGTGAACGCACTTAATGACACTGAATCGCGCACTGAAAAATGATTAAGATGGCAACTTTTATGTTATGTATATTTTATAACAAAAAAATACGTTACCATGTTGTACACAATAAATATATACGATTTCATCTGTCAATTGAAAATACATCATGAAAGAAATGTTTCTGGGCAGGGCGAGGTAGTTCACGCCTGTAATCCCAGCACTCTGGGAGGCCGAGGCGGGAGGATCGTGTGAGCCCAGGAGTTCGAGACCAGCCTGAACAAGAGTGAGACCCCTGTCTCTATTTTTAAAAAAAGAAAAAGAAAATAGATATTAGCACGAAAGGAAGGTATGTGAAGTGTATATAGGAAGTGTCTTTACAATCTTTGCAACTGTTCTGAAACTCTGAAATTTTTCCAAAATAAACAATCAATTGTACAACAACAAAAACTTGCGGTCACTTGGGTGATACATTTGTCAAACCCATCAAACTGTGTCCCTAATACCTGCTTTGTTGTATGCTACCTATATCTGAATTAACTGCATACCAGGAAAAACAAAAAAGTCACTTGACTAAATAGTTACCAAATGCCTAAAAACAGGCATGGCCTTTGACCCAAAGATTCTTTTTTATTTTTTTAAACGTGCTTCCCAGAAAACTATGCCCTAAAGATTCTGGTCTAGAAATTTATCCAGAGAAAATAATTCAAAAAGTGCTTCGAAATGTAGCTGTGAGGATGTTCACGCTGGTGTTGTTTATAACAGCCAAATACTGGAGAATGATTCAAAGGTTCTGTAAGAGCAGTTTGGGTTAAATAAATATGCAAGCGTGAGATTCCCTAGCACTCTGGGAGGCCGAGGCGGGCGGATTGCTCAAGGTCAGGAGTTTGAAACCAGCCTGAGCAAGAGCGAGACCCCGTCTCTACTATAAATAGAAAGAACTTAATTGGCCAACTGATATATATAGAAAAAATTAGCCGGGCATGGTGGCGCATGCCTGTAGTCCCAGCTACTCGGGAGGCTGAGGCAGGAGGATCGCTTGAGCCCAGGAGTCTGAGGTTGCTGTGAGCTAGGCTGACGCCACGGCACTCTAGCCTGGGCAACAAAGCGAGACTCTGTCTCAAAAAAAAAAACAGAGTGAGATTCAGAACATTTAACCCCCTGAAAAGGCTTGGACACGTGTGAGTTGCAGTGAATGAGGCGCCATCAGACCCCAAGCGAGAGTCAAACACTGCTGCGTGTTCACGCGCGAACTGGCCAAGTGGAAGTCCTGGCTCAAGTCCTCACCGCAGTATAGGATTCAGCTGCTCCCCGTCATCTTGACAATGAATATATATTGAAATGCTGAGATGGTCAGTTACAGTTACTGGAAAGGTGGGTTACAACCCAGTACTTTATTCATTCTTTTCTTTTCTTCTTTTTTTTTTTTTTTCTATTTATAGTAGAGATGGGGTCTTGCTTTGGCTCAGGCTGGTCTCGAACTCTTAACCTTGAGCCATCCTCCTGCCTCGACCTCCCAGAGTGCTAGGATTACAGGCGTGAGCCACCATGCATGGAAGGCATTATATAGTAGCGCAAAAGGTGGAAACAGCTCAAATATACATCAATGACGAGTGGGTGAACACAATGCGGCCCATCCACACGCTGGAATATTATGCAGCCCAGAAAAGGAAAGAAATTCTGACACAGGCTATGATATGGGTGCACCTTGAGGGTATGATATTAAGTGAGAGACGCCAGACACAGAAGGACAAACCCCATGTGATTCCACTCACAGGAGGTCCCTAGAGTCGTCAGATCCACAGAGACAGGAAGTAGGGGGGTGGGTGCCAGGGACTGGGGACAGAGCCTCAGTTTGGGAAGATGAGAAAGTTCTGGATGTGGAGGGTGGCGATGGTTGCACAACACTGTGCACGCGCTTAATGCCGCTGAGCTGTGCGATTAAAAATGATTAAAACGGGCCGGGCGCGGTGGCTCACGCCTGTAATCCTAGCACTTTGGGAGGCCGAGGCGGGCGGATTGCTCAAGGTCAGGAGTTCGAAACCAGCCTGAGCGAGACCCCGTCTCTACCAAAAATAGAAAGAAATTAATTGACCAACTAAAAATATATATACAAAAAATTAGCCGGGCATGGTGGCGCATGCCTGTAGTCCCAGCTACTCGAGAGGCTGAGGCAGGAGGATCGCTGAGCCCCGGAGATTGAGGTTGCTGTGAGCCAGGCTGACGCCACGGCACTCACTCTAGCCTGGGCAACAAAGTGAGACTCTGTCTCAAAAAAAAAAAAAAAAAAAAGATTAAAACGGTCAATTTTATGTATACCTTACAACAATAAAAAATTCCTGTCATCTATATTTTATCACATGCACAAAAAAATCAGAGTTCTGATTTTTTTTTTTTTTTTTTTGAGACAGAATCTCGCTTTGTTGCCCAGGCTAGAGTGAGTGACGTGGTGTCAGCCTAGCTCACAGCAACCTCACACTCCTGGGCTCAAGCGATCCTCCTGCCTCAGCCTCCCGAGTAGCTGGGACTACAGGCATGCGCCACCATGCCCAGCTAGTTTTTTCTATATATATTAGTTGGCCAATTAATTTCTTTCTATTTATAGTAGAGACAGGGGTCTCCCTCTTGCTCAGGCTGGTTTCGAACTCCTGACCTCGAGCAATCCACCTGCCTCGGCCTCCCAGAGTGCTGGGATTACAGGCGTGAGCCACCACGCCCGGCCTGATTTTTTTTTTTTTTTTAAAAAGGCTGGGCACTGTGGCTCACGCCTGAAATCCTAGCATCTGAGAGGCCGAGGCGGGCGGATTGCTCGAGGTCAGGAGTTCGAAACCAGCCTGAGCAAGAGTGAGACCCCGTCTCTACTATAAATAGAAAGAAATTAATTGGCCAACTAATATATATAGAAGGTGCTCAGTAACCTTGGAACTCATAGTGCGTCTAAGGCCCTCAGGGTGCTCTGGTAGGGCGGTGTGCAGGTATGGGAATACTTCCGTGTTCAGGCTGGCACCCGAGCCCGCCCTGGGGACGGCCACTGGACATCGCCACCCCAGGAGCAGTATCTTCTGAGTGGCAGACACCCCTCCGAATTCTCGGCAGCCGGGTGGACGCCGGGGCCCTTTGTCCCTGGGCGGCTCAGAGGCTGTTCTGGAAGGTAGAAGCTGGAGTTACTCCAGGTCCCCAGGTCCCTGCTCCTAAGCGCTGCCTCCTGGGCCACCCCCGCCCCTCCTGGGCCGGGGACCAGCCTGCCCTTTGGGCGGGGGCTGGGAGCCTGTCCCAGCCGTGCAGAGCAGTGGGGCTCGGCCAGGGCGATGCTTCGGCCACGTCTGGAGACATTTTCGGCGGGCAGGACCGGGAGGGCGTGGGTGGGGGCAGGGACGCTGCTCAGCACCCAGCAGTGCCCGGACGGCCCCGCCCTAGCGAACCATCTGGCCCCAACACGCCTACACTGCCCAGGGGGAGACTCGCCAGCCGGTCTAACCTCAGTCCTGCGTGCTGCAGGACACGCCCGCCGCCTCTCCCGCCCGGCTCTGCGGGGAAGGGAAACCACTGCCCGGTGCCGCTGGGCAGCCCGGGCCGCGGGCCGCTCTCGCCCTGCGCCCTGCGCCCACCCGCAGCCCACCCTCCCAAGGCCCCCGTTGTCCAAAGCAGGCAGCTGTCCCCACTCCTGGGGGCACCTGGGCTCCCCACTTTGGGGTAACCCGGGAGCCTTGGAGGTGGACCCCACGGGGCAGCTTGACCCAAGGGAGCCATCCCCAGTGAACAAGGCCAGCTCTGTCCTCCCGCCCCCCCATTGTGCGGAGTGGAGCCGACCCAGGATTTGGGGCGCGGCGGGGGCCGTGGAGGGGAGAACGCAGTGGCCGCCTTTCTGGTCCGGCCAGGCCTCCCCGGTCCTTTCTTTTTTTAAAATCGCCGCAATTTATAGAGCTGACTCCTCCCTCCTTCCCTCCAGCAGGCCTGCCACGTGGGCTGGCCCCAGTCCCCGGTCCCCTCTCCCTCTCTCCTCTGCCCGCGCTGGGGCCCGCTGCCACTGCCCGGCCTGGGGCCTGGCGTCAGTTTCACTTTGGCGTCGCAGGTTTCACTTTCAGGGCTGCCAGAGACACTGAGACAGAGACGGGACACAGCCTGGCAGGGCGGCTGGGTCAGGTGCAGGGGACGGCCACAGCCACCACCTGCCGCTCCTTCTTCCCCGGCCTCCTCTGTGGTGACCTGGGCATCTTGGGAGCCAAGGTCAAGGGGTCAAGGTCAAGTCCTCCCCACTTAACCTTGGGCAGGAGAAGCCACCTCCTGCTCATTCTGTGTCTTTCTTTGACTCCCTGCTCCTAAACGTGGGCTAAGAATCACATCCACCCGTGGGGTGCTGGGAAGATCAAAGGCTATTCCAGCAGAGTGGACAGTCCCCGAAGCCCTGTCACCAAGGGAGGGGGCGGGGCAAGGTCCCCAACAGAACAGGATGTCAGCCGGCCGCTGCCTCAGCCGTAGAGAGACCCTTGGCCGAGAACCCGCCCGGAAGGAGGGTCAGGGTGCGCCTGCGTGCCTGGCCTGGGCCAGACCACTGTCCCCCGGGACATGGGGTGGGCAGGTGGGCTGGCAGTGGTGCTGGCACTCTGTGCCAGGCAGATCCAGGCTGGAAGTTCAGCTGGGCGTGGCTGTATGCCCCGCCCCGCCCCGCCCCCACCCAGAGGTCCTTCCTGCTTGGCAAGGTCTCTTGCTCCGTGCTCCCTGCCTTGGGGACAGACCCTCCTACTGCTAGCCTGGCCCAGAGCCCCTCTCCCTGGCAGGTGTGGGGACCCACTCACCTCTGTGTGCCCCCAGGGCCTGCTCCAGGAGTGCCAGGTGCTTGGGGACTGGCCGGACAAGACACGGAGGCACATTTAGGTGTCAATATCGGTGACATATCTTGACAGAGACCAGTGGTCAGTGTGTGCAAAACTGTGAGGGGGTGAGGGCTTCTTCTTTTTTTTTTTTTTGGAGATAAGAGTCTCACTCTGTTGCCCAGGCTAGAGTGAGTGCCGTGGCATCAGCCTAGCTCACAGCAACCTCAGACTCCTGGGCTCAAGCGATCCTCCTGCCTCAGCCTCCCAAGTGGCTGGGACTACAGGCATGCGCCACCATGCCCGGCTAATTTTTTGTATATATACTTTTAGTTCATCAATTAATTTCTTTTTATTAATAGTAGAGACGGGGGTCTTGCTCTTGCTCAGGCTGGTTTCGAACTCCTGACCTCGAGCAATCTGCCCGCCTCGGCCTCCCAGAGTGCTAGGATTACAGGCGTGAGCCACCGCGCCCCACCAGGGTTTCTTTCTTTTTTTTAAACGGCTTTATTGAGATAGAATTCACATACCCTGTAATTCACCCATTCCGTGGTTTTAGTGTATTCAGAGCTGTGCAGCCATCACCTCTATGTAGTTCCAGAACATTCCATCACCCAGAGAGGAAGCCGGTCCCCAGCAGCAGTCACTCCCCGCCCCCTTCCCGGCCCCTGGCACCCACGAGTCCACGTCCCGTCTCTGCCTGTTCTGGACGTTTCGTGTAAACGGAGTCTCACGCTGTGTGTCCTTCTGTGTCTGGCGTCCCTCACTGAGCTCGATGTCCTCAAGGTCCCTCCACGCTGTGGCCTGTGTCAGAGCCTCGTCCCTTTCCGTGGCTCCCGGAAACCCCCTCCTCCACCCCACGCAGGGTGCGAACCTGGGACTTACACACAGGACCTCAGGGGCCCACTTTAGGGTCTGCAGGTGGGGGGCCCACGGAGGCCCGGAGGAGAGAGAGGCGGGGAGGGAGGGGAGCCACTTGCTGCTCTTTCGGGCTGGGTGGAGGTAGGAGACGTCACACCTCCCTCGGGGTTCACTCTTTGCTGCCCCGGGAGCGGGGCTGCCCTCTTCCCCCAGCCCAGCCTCCCCTCTGCTCCAACCACAGCCCTGACCCTGTGTCAAGGTCATGTCCCACATCCCTGCACGCACAAGTGCTGAGCGTCCCGGGCAGAGACCCCCTGTGGACCAGGCTTAACCACCCCCCCATGAATTCAAGCTCCCCAATAGTCCTCACTCCACCTACAGCTCTGGGGGCTGGCCCCACACCTGGGGGAGAGAACCCGGGCTACGCAGCCATCGGGACAACGGATGATGTTCATTGGGACTCGAATATCTTCTTTGTAGAAATATCTATTCAAATCCTCTGCCCCTGTTGTCATTAGGCTGTTTGGTTTTTCTTTGTTGTTGTTGATGAATTGCAAAAGCTCTTTATATATTGTGGATCCCTGACCTTGATCTGATCCATGATTTGCAAATATTTTCTCCTGGGAGCCTTTGGCAGTGGGGAGGGGAAAGCTGGCCTACAGGGGGATGTTTACTCTGACATAAAGTTTGAGCAGGAGGTGGGAGTGGAGATGGGGGATGGAAGAAAGAACCTTCCAGAAAAGGGAATTTACAATAAGTGCACAGACTAGGAGGCATCTGAAAGATTTGCACCTGGGTGATCAGTGGTACTTCTTACTCCGAGAGAGCCCTGCCGAAGTACCTCCATTCTTTAAAACATCCCTAAGCTCAGCTGTTTAGGAGCTGTGTGCCCTGAGGCGAGTTACCTGCCCTCTCTGCCTCCCTGTGTTTCCTTGTAAAACAGGAATAATGTTACCGCCTCCCTCCAAGGTGGCTGGGAGGATGAAATGGGTGGATAGACACAGAAAATATAGGTCAGATGTAGTGGCTCACATGTGTAATCCCAGCACTCTAGGAGGCTGAGGAGGGAGGATTGCTGGAGACCAGATGTTTGAGATCAGCCTGGGCAACATAGCAAGACCCCGCCTCTACAAAGAATTTTTCAAAACCCAGCAGGGCTGGTGCCACCTTTCTCTTGTACTTCAACAGGTCTGCGATGACCCTGTGGCGGCCTCCACTCCCTCCACTGTGACCCAGGGCTCACCGCGGATCAGGTCCCAGGCGGTGTGTGTGGAGCAAATGAACCCTTGGCTTAGAAACCTTCCTGGTCCCCACACCGTCCCAAGTGCTGCTCCCAGGAGAAAGGAGAGGAGCCCCTGTCCCCCCTCGAGCTTGCCGGCAGGAGGGTACTGGGGCCACAGGAGGGCCACAGCGGCTGGGAGAAGGCAGGTGAGGGGGACGGAGGCGGCTTCTGAGTGGACGTGGGAGGGGTAGAGGGAACAGAGAGTGCAAAGGCTCAGAGGCGGTAGCATGGATCAGGACGGTTCATGTCCCCAGGAGCCCAGGGACGGGTGGGGACAGAACAGCAGGGGCAGGACAGGAAGGGTCTCCTGAGGCCTGGGGAATGGTGCGACCTTGGTCGTCTGGGAGGAAGGTGCCACCCAGGAGAACGGCTCGGGGACCAGCCTCGGCTGGGGTTGGGGGAGGGGCAAAGGCCACCTGGCCGAGGGTGTTCGTGGGGGTGACAGTGTGTTCATCTCTCTCAGCCATAGACCTGGGAGTGGAATTGCTGGGTCACAGAGAAACTTCACGTGTAACTTGCCGAACCCCATTTCTTTCTTTTTTTATGACAGACATCAGGCAAGGATCTTTTTTTAAACTTGGTTTTCCTTTTTTGTTTGTTTAACATTTTATATTTTTTAGTAGAGATGGTGGTGGGGGTCTCACTATGGTCTGGTCTCCAACTCCAGGCCTCAAGCGATCCTCCTGCCTCGGCCTCCCAGAGTGCTAGAATTATGGGCGTGAGCCACCACACCGGCCTGAATCCTAATTTCTTAAGTGGACATTCAAGGCCCTTGGTGTTGCATCCAAGAGACTTGGTTTCCCGCTGGGCCACTGCATGTTCTTCCGTCAAAGGCCACCGAGGGCTGAAAAGCTGATGTGCTTCTGCGCTGCCAGGTTCACGGCCAAGGCCTGAGACCCCGCGTTCTCCACCTACCCCTAGGACGAAAGGGCTGACGCCTGGAGCAGGAGGCCGCCGCTCTGCCGGCTGGGACTCGGGCAGTGAGTCCCCAGCTGCCCCCAGCCCATGCCAAGGACGCGTGACCTCCGGGGCCACCGACCAGCAAGCCTTTGCTCCCGCGGCTGTCTCCACCTGGGCTGCCCTCTCTGGCCGGGCTCGGGTCGGCCTCCTTCCAGGCGCCCTTGGGGCTGGCTGGCTTTGCCCCAACCCTGGGGCGGCTGCAAGCTCTTGCCGCGGCCCCCACCTGGGCGAGGCTGCAGGCAGGTACCTTATCTCTCTAGGGTCCCCTCGGGGCCCTGCAGAGGAGCCCCAAATGCCTGTGGGCCACGAGGCAGTGCCCTGGGAGGGAGTTGGGGACAAGGCGAGAGGGTCCGAGTCTTGCCTGCGTCTCCGGACGGACCCCACGTCACCGCTCTGGGGCTCGGCAGGACAAGCTGTAAAGCCTGTTCCGCGCGTGTCCTGGGGCGCAGAAGGGAAAGGAACTGGGGCTCCTCTCCTCTCCGTCCGACGTCACACCAGGAAAGGATCTGCCACTTCCGGGAGACAGGGCACAATCTGTGACGGCTCCTTGTGCAGGCGGGGAAACTGAGGCGCCTGGTGGGGAGCTGACCTCCCGCAAGGTCACAGGGCCAGGGGCACCGCGATGCCATCCTGGGGTCTGCGGCCTGATGTTCAGACAGGCGGCCCGGGCGTTGAGTCACCGTGGGCGGAGAGCGGAGGCTGGGGCCTCCCTCACCGTGCAGACTCCGGCCCGGCCGGGCCTCGCAGGCAGCCTGCGGAGCCGGGAGCCGGGAGCTGGCTCCAGGTCCAGCCGCCGGCCGGCCTCTCCCCCGCCCGCCCGCTGCCGTCACGGGAGGCAGAGCAGGTGCCGCCTGTGCCGCCCCAACCCACCCGGCCTGCTGCTCCAGGTGCCTCCAGGCCCGGGGCGGAGGGAGGGGCGGGGGCCCCGCCGGCCGCCTGCTGGTTTCACTTTGAGCCGGGTCCTTCCTCTTCCTCGCCCCCATTCCTCGGGGACCCCCGCTTTCTGGGAACCCTGCCGGTGGGTGGCAGCTTCCTCTGAACTGGCCTTCACCCGGCGGGGAGCCCGAGGCCCCAGAGGGAGGCTCAGTTCCGCCTCCAGGAGCGGAGGCTTCCTGCTAGTCACACACCCCTGCGTCCCCCCAACCAGCCACGCGGCTGGGTGCTTCAGACTGCCCACCTTCCAGAAGGTTCTGTGGCTGCCCGTAAGAGGGGCTCCCTCTCCCCCACTGTTCTCTGGGGCGGGGCGTCCAGGGTGCGAGCGGCGTCCCTGCCCCCACCCACCCACCGGAACACCCCCCTCCCAGGCCTGGCAAGCACAGAGTTCCGCCAGGCGTCCCCTGGGTGGGGGACAGAACTGTCCTTGCCGAAGGACATCTAGGAGGGGATGGCCCACAGACACGACTGAGATCTGTGATCTGATGCGGCAGCCGCGGGCCAGCCACGTGGCCAGACACAAAGATTACAGACTTTGTACAAAAAAAAAAGTAAAATATCACACAAAATCTTTCATATTGATCCCATTGATTCCAAGGTGAAATGGTTAATATTTTGGCTATATTGTTTTAAACATAGGATCCAATCAACTTCACCTGTTCCCCTCCCTGGTTTCAAAGGGAAATCTAAATCGTGTCTGGGTGTAACGTCACATGCTGGCTCCACAGTTGTAGGGACCGGGGACGGCACGGGGGTGGGATGGTGCTGAGCCCCACCTGGAATCTCATCCCCTGGGCGGCCCCTGGCTCTCCTGACGAATGTCATTTCATTATTATTTTTTTTAGTGACAGGGTCTATCATCCAGGCTGGAGTGCAGTGGCATCATCACAGCTCACTGCAGCCTCCAACTCCTGGGCTCAAGCGATCCTCCTGCCTCGGCCTCCCGAGTAGCTGGGACTACAGGTGTGTGTCACCATGCCCGGCTAATTTTAATTTTTGTAGAGATGGGGTCTTGCTATGTTGCCCAGTCTGCTCTCCAACTCCAGGCCTCCACTGACCTTCCAGTAGGCCTCCCAGAGTTGGTATGTTTTTTACTGGCCTCATCCAGAATGTCAGAGGAGGAAATGCAGCTGCCCGGGAGCTGGGTCGGGTCCCATCGGAGGAGAATTCCACAGGATGAAGCGGGCGGTCACCTGTGACCCCAGCTTCATAGGTCAGGTGTTTAAACAAACCCTGCCCGACACGCTGCTGGCCGGCAGGAGGGTGCAGCAGCCCGGGACACTTGCATGGAGCCAGGTGACTCTCTGGGCTCTGCTCGGGCCTTCAGACTGACCGAGGGCTGCACGAGCCAGAGAAGCCTGGGACTGCACAGGGCTCCCTGCCGGGGCTGGAGGGGTGTCCCCAGGTGGGCAGCCACCTCTGGCCTAAGAGCTGTGCTTGTGGTGACAGCTGGTCCCAGAGGGACCCCAAGCCCGGCTGTCGGGTAAGAGGCCCCCTGGCGACCCCTCACCACCCGCGGAGCCTGTGGCCACCTGTCCTGAGCTGTTCCTGCGCCCCAGGGCCCCCATGTCCTTCCCTCCTTGCAAATGGCAGGGGCCCCGAGGTTTCCAAGACCTGCTCAGACACGCTGTGACCGGCAGCATGAGGCCCCGGACCAGGCGCTGGAGCCGGTAGCGGCCCCCTCCCTGCTCTGAGCGCGCTCCTGGGGCGCTGGCTACCCACAGGGCGGCACCTTCAAACTTCTAGCCATCTTTTTTTTTTTTTTTAATTCTATGAGGCTTTGCCAGAAAACCATGAAGGGACAGAAACCTGGAAGGCTGTTTGCAGAAGACGCCAAGCCCTCTCCTCTCTGGTGTCTGCAGGGAAAAAGCAACACTTGAGACTAGAAGGGTCCCCCTAAGAAGGAAAGGAGAATCCAGGGGTCTCAGGGGACCCCGAGCCGGTCTTCTGTTCAGCCTTCTCCAGAAATACAGGCCGGCCTCCCCTGCAACTTGCCACAGATAAGCATCAGCTCGTTTCTAGTCTTCAGGAAGTATGGGGGGGCTCACAGCCTGAGAGTCCGCAGGGACCCTAGAGACCGCCCAGCCCCTGCCACGTCCAGCCCGGAGGCAGGGCTTCAGGGTCAAGGGCCCTGGGGAAGCCAAGGCGCTGGGCACCCGGACACGACCTCCCCCGGTGTCGTCTGCAGCCCACCGGCTGCACAGTTCAAGGGCTGGAAAGGGTGACGCGGTCTGGTGGCCGCTTCTGATTCGCTGGGCGAGCAGAGGTGAGAGAACCAGCCGCCCGCCCTGCTGCACGCACAGGCCACTTGGGCCTTATCTACGGATCTGCCGCGCTTCCCACCCGGGCAAGCTTGGAAACCCAGCGCTTCCTGTGCGCGGCAGCCGCCGGGGCAGGAGCAGCGGCTTCTGCTCTCTGAAGCTGGGGACCGGGAGGGGTGTGCTGGGGACAGCGGGGCAGTGGGCTCCATCTCCACGCCAGGGCCTCGCCCTGCTCTCCCAGAGGAGCACAGTCGGGGGACAGCCCCCTCGTGAACACCGCCAGCATCTGGGGGCCCACGCCCGTGACGATCGTGAAACCGCCAGCGTCTGGGGGACACCCCCGTGACAGACGGGTCGAGGGCCGCTTTGTCCTCGCCCTCCTGCCCCAGGGCCGCCCTGGAAGCGCCTCCACGCTGGGGCTGGGCGAAGCCCCCCGACATCCCAAAACAAACGGAACAAAGATATGCAATAGGCAGAGACTGTGTTTTCTTTCCCTGTTTTGTTTTTTAAACTTAAGGAAGCAGGTTCTGAGACAACATGAGCAGCGTCACCCGTCCCCAGGGCCCAGAGGCGCCCAGCCGGGCCAGGCAAGAGGAGCCGGCGCCCCGCGTGTGCGTGCCCGGCCGGGCGCTCTCCGAGGGGGCTGGGGCGGGAGGGGTCGGTCTGTCCTGGGCGGGCAGGTCACACGGCGGTGCGCGTGGGGGTGCTGGGCTGGTTTAGCCGCAGGGTCTTACACAGCCAGCCGGCAAAATCCACTTCTTCCACCTCGGACCGCTTGATGAAGGCGTGGTTCTGCAACGCAAGGGGCCGTGAGTGCGGCGGGCCTTGGCGCAAGGGCCCTGCCGGACGGACCAGGCGACAGAGAAACCCCCGGCCCTGGAAGGACACGCTCCACCCAGAGAGGGTGGTGGCATGTCAGAGCCCAGGAGGGTCTCAGGTCCATCCAGGCAGTGGGGACAACATGGTCCCCACAGCCTGGGCTCCAGAGTCAGGGCGAGGTTCTCCCCGTCCCCCGAGCTGTGGACCCTGGGCCAGCATCACTTGGGGGCGGGCGTCCTGGCCCTGCAGGTGCTGAGCAGCGTCCCTGCCCCCACCCACCCCACACCAGGGGCTCCCCCAGTTGTGACAACCACTGACGTCCCCAGACGTTGCCCAGTGTCCCCTGGGGGCAGAACGGCCCGGGTGAGGACACTGGCTCTAGCACGGAGCTCTCTCTGCGACGACCAGCATGTGGCCGCCTGCCCCGGGAGGCTCTGGGCCCTGCAACGAGCCCCGTGCGGCCGGGGGCGGCCCAGGTTTGGGGCGAAGCCCACGTCTTGCTGCGTCCACAGGTTGCGCGGTTACCCAGAGCAACGGCGGGTTTAGGGAGCTGGCCGCGCAGTGAGCTGTGAGCACCCTTCTCTGCACGCACGGCCACCACCACGCCGGTGCTCACTCGCCGGACGGGAATGAGCTCGGGCTTTCTAGAAAACCGGAGGGATGCGGACCCCTCCCACATGGGGCTCGTGTCTGGATTTTCTACTCGGATGGCAGCCGACAGCAACCAGCGGGACACATGGTGTCGGTGCCGCTGACGGGCGTGGGCTCAGAGGGACGGGGTGGCCCAGGCACTGAGGTGGACGCCTGCAGGCCGGCGGCAGCAGCCGCGGGGGCACAGGAGGATGTTGTGCAAAGGTCCTGGGGCGGGGAGGGGCGGGCTGGGAGGAAGAGGGGTGGGCAGGGACGGGAAGGAAGGGGTTCGACCCTGTGGGGCCTGCTGGCCTCGGGAAGCCGTGTGGGGACCCACGGAAGGGCGTGGCACACTTTTAAAAAATGCCACGTTCCGGCAACCCTCAGATGCTCATTTGGTGCCGCTGAACACCTGAGACTGAGGGAGCCTCCGGCTGTGCTGGCACCTGCTTTCTCAGAGGCACGTGGGACAGCGGCCATCTGGGAGGGACAGTGGGGTCTTAAATGGGGTCTCTGCTCTTGCTCAGGCTGGTCTCGGACGCCTGACCTCAAGCGATCCTCCCGCCTCCGCCTCCCAGAGTGCTGGGATGACAGGCGTGAGCCACTGTTCCCGGCGTGAAGGGTGGGAATTTAAAGAAGGAACACCGGGACCACCCCTCCCAGGGGCAGACGCCCCAGCCTGCTGAGGGCGGGTCTGGCCAGGGCGGAAGCACACGGCTGCCCAGAGAGCACCCCCAAGCCCAGGGGCAGGAGGAGCTGGAGGGGAAGGGGGCACACCGCGGACGCTGGAGTACCCCAGGCCCAGTAAGGGACTTGCCTGCCCCGGGTGCGCACACAGGGAAGGTCACCCGCTGTCCCTGGGGACACAGGGACAGTGCCCAGGGGCTGTGAGCCACCGCCGGGCCCTCCCGTGGCCTGAGGGGCAGCAGCCCGCAGCTCGTAGCCCACGGCCGAACCCAAGCAAACACTGCGTGGCCCAGGATCTGGGTGGCCCGGCAGCCCGGGGCCCCTGCTGAGGGCTGGGGGCGCAGAGCCCGTCAGTGGCCCGCGAGCCGCGGCCTCACTCACCATGAGGATCTTTAGGTCGGCTCGTTCCGCCGGGTTCTTGATCAGGCTGCGGGTCCCGGGGGTGCGGGGGCAAAGACACAAGACAGGGCGGTCACTCGGTGGCTCTGGGGCGGCCTGTCTGCGCACCTGTGCTGGCAGCCCGTGCCGGCCCCGGCCGGTGCCCAGCGCACCAGGGGCCTGGCCCTGGGGCTCTCGCGCGTCCTGCCGCTGCGGGACAGGGGCCAGCTCCACCCCTCGGTGTGGGCGCGGGGGGCCAGGGTCTGGGGCAGAAACTGCGGGACAGGGAGGCGGGTGGAGATCCCCCACCTGCCCGACCGGGCAGAAGGTCGCCAGCAACCGCAGCTCGATTTCTAATAAAAACCCCGAGCTTGGGAGTACAAATGTCAAAATGGAACTTTTTCCTTCACAAAAGCAGAACTGTTTAAAGGCAGCGGCCCAAACCACCTCAGGGCTGAATTCGGGTTCTTCGGACACAGAGAAAAGACCCCACATGGACCTAAACGCACACACGGCCTGCCGGAGGGTCGTGCAAAGGGCCTGCGGCACCTTCGCCCACAGAAGCACCACTGCAGCTGGGGGTCACGTAGTGTGGCCCGCGTGCAGCCCAGGAAAGGCGCTCAGGTGTCCCACAAAACCCTGCCATTGGGCCGGGTTCCTGCTGGGCAGGCCCGCCCGCGACCCGGAAGCAACGGCATATCTGGGTCAAGGCCTAGGATTGGGCACCCGCCCCGCCCGCAACCAAGCCCCGAGCCTCACCATTTATTTACAAACTCCTGGAAGTCCGGGGTGAACACGCCGTTGGGCAGCTTGGGAGGAGGCTGTGGGGGAGGAGACACAGAAGGCGGGTCGGGCCTGCGGACGCCACGTGGACCCCTGCCAGCCCTGGCCGCCCCGCCCGTGCCCCCCAGAGCTGCCGCGCCCCCGAGCTCATGCACGGGGATGGCGCCTTAGGGACGCAGGCGCCTTAGGGACGCAGCCGCGAGGAGGGCGGGCGGGCAGGGCTTGCTTTCACTCGACGGACAGGACCAGCCTGCGTCACCTGGCCTGAGAGCGGCCCAGGCTGTGTCAGGAGAGCCACGGTGCGGGCTGCGCCAGCGGCAGTTGTTCCCGGGAGCCGGGCCCAGTGCACACGCCCCGGATGGGGGCGGCCGTGCGGCGGCTGCCGAGGTGCAGGCCGCCTCCCTGGGGTGGGGGACGTGCTCTCTGAGCCTGGGCGTCGCTGCCAGGAGCAGGCAGAGCAGAGTCCCCAGAGCCACCCCGCCCGTTTCTGCCGTGTCAGGGAGCCTGCTCGGAGCTGCTCACCTCCACACCCACCCCAGGCCAGGCCCCGCCCTGCGCCCGGCTCCAAAGGGCCACCAAAGACACGCAGAAGCCCACAGAAGGCCAGGGAGGGGCCCGGCCTGCTGATGGCGCCAACAGGGAGGGCCGCGAGGGCCAGGGCTGCGGCCCCCACCCCTCTGCTCTGCACGACGGGAACGCGCACGCCACCCACTGGCGGGGGGACCACGAGGGTTAACTGAGCGGGACCGTGGCGTGCACTCAGGACAGCGAGGGGCCCCTGCTCCTCCTGGGAGCTCTGTGCCACCTTCCCAGAGACAAGGGCCAGCCGGACCTTCCTTCAAGGGGGGTCGCCGGCGAGCTCAGGCCTGTGGGCTCGGAGACACTTGGAGGAAAGGACGGGGCCACAGAGCTGGGGGTGGCCGGGCTACAGCCACACACGCCCCCCTGGACTGGGGGAGGGGCCGCGGCCGGGATTCTGGCCAAACCCCCTGGGGGGGCAGGACAGCACCTGGCACCCCCTGCTGGTTGTTCTACATCTCCCCGCCCAAATCCACAAACTGTCCAGTTCTCAATGCTCCTCTTTCTGGTAAGGCATTCCTGCGGACCGGCTGGGTCCGGCACCGTGGCACCGTGCGGGGCGGCAGGCACCAACCTCATTCACGATGTAGTCCAGGAGCTCGAAGATGGCCATGGCTGGCCTGCTGTCCACACCGTGACCTGCCGGGAGCACAGAAACAGGGTGAGACAAGGTGGCCTCGTGCCTCCTGGGGGGCAGGGTCTGCGGCACCCTCCTCCCCGAGACAGCGGGCCCAGAGGCAGGGCGCCAGCCGGGACGCAGGCGGCCCCGCTCCTGAGCTCCCTTCCCGCCTGAGCCTCTGGGAGTTTACACACAAGAAAAAGCCAGAAGGAGCACGGGCAGCTTTCGAGAGGCCGCACGTTCGGCATCACGCTGCTCGCGGGCTGTGCCAACGTCATCATGACCCCTGAGCTCCCGCAGGGCGGGGGTAGGATGGCGTCCACGCCGCGGGGAAGGACAGCAGCGTGACCTTGCACAGAGCTACCGGTGGCACCCGTGGCAGCCCCACGTCTGGGACGGGCCGGGGCTGGGGTCGGAAGCCGAACTTGCGCCTTCTGCCCTGTCCCGAATGAAGGGGCCGGCTGGCTGGGCCTCGGGCAGGGAAGGGCCCCGAGGCCACCTGGGACATGGGGCTGGAAGGGGCCACAAACAGGCCGAGGACAAAGACCCGGGAGACTGTCCCTTGGGTGAGCTCAAGTCACCCAAGCAGTCTGATTGCAGGGAAGGGACTGGGTGTAAAATCACTGTTAAAATCTCGACATCAACCCAGTGTCCGTCCACGGGTGAGTGGATCCACACCACATGGTCCCTCCACGCACTGGAATACAACTCAGCCACGAAAAGGGACGAGGCTCTGACACAGGCCACAGCGTGGAGGGACCCTGAGGACATTGTGCTCAGCAAGAGACGCCAGACACGGAAGGACACAGTGTGTGACAGGCAGGTCCACAGAGATAGGACGTGGACTTGTGGGTGCCAGGGGCTGGGGAGGGGCTGTGGAGGTACTGCAGCCCCTGGGGACGGGGTTTCCTTGGGGGTGGTAAGAATAGAGGTCACAGCTGCACAGCAACCAAAATTCACCAAATTATATCCCTTAAATGAGTGAATTACAGAGCACGCAAATTATATTTCAATAAAGTTGTTACAAAACCAACCAACCAGTCTCCTAAATGGTCCTTTGGACTTTAACTCGACCCTCTTCCTGTCGCCCGACTTTAAAAGAACTCGCAGGTGCCCAAGAGCTGTGTCATACGTCTGCCCCCCAAGCTGGCCTTCCCCTCTCGCTGTCCCGGAGGGATCGGAGCGCCCGGCTGGAACATCTCCGGCGGCGAGAGCTCCCGGCTCTCGGGCGCCTACTCTAAGCACTGGATTGTTCTCTGCGAGCCCAGCTGTCCCCCGGGACCCTGTGCCTTCCGCTCCCTCCCAGACGACGCCTTCTGTGTGCCGGGCCGAACCCAGCCAGCCAGCCACCTAAGTAAGGATTTCAGTCATCTCTCCTCAACGTCAGGGCTTCTTGGAAGGCTTAGCAACCACGGCATGCGCTCGCTGCGGGACAGAGGCGGTGGGGACAAGGCTGTCACTGTGCAATTCTTTCTGCATTGCTGTCGGTTTCTGAGCATTTTCGGGATAAAATGTTGGAAAAACCAACCAGGCGTGGCCGCAGGGCCGTGCTGTAGAGCCCTGCAGCTGGCGGCGCCCGGCGCAGCTGCCCTGGACGCAGCAGGTCTGGGCGTTCGCTGCCGCCAGCTCTGTCCCCAGAAACCCCAGGACCGTCTGAGGACTGCTGGCTGCAGCTAGCACCAGCCCGGGGGGACAGGTGGCGCTGACAAGGGCCAGAGGGGAGGCAGCTGCCGTCCCCGGGCAAAGCAGTCCCTGCGGAGGTCACCGCCCGTCCAGACCGAAGTTGCAGACTCAGACCATACCACTGACGGGGCGCCCAGGGGGTCTTGGCCGAGGCGAGATGCTGTGGGGCTCTCCTTCCGCCCCATCGACCATGGGCCGGCCAAATATGGCCTCCAGCTCCTTGGCGTCGGGCGGGGGGATGGGGTACCTTCCGATGGACAGCTCCACCAGGGACAGGCCCATGCTCCAGATGTCGGACTGCACCGAGTAGTGTGTGCCCTGCAACCGCTCCGGCTGTCGAGAGAGGCGGGAAGAAGCCAGGGACGGGGATCGCAGGTGACCCTGGGGCAGTGGGGGACGGGCTTGCCCTGTTCCCAGCTCCGGCCACCCCTTTCTGGGCTGACGAGCGCAGCCATGGCCAGAGCAATTCCACCCCGCGCTCTCCCCCCCTCGTGCGCCCTGCCCACAGCTCCTGGGAGCCCACGGGGCAGGGGCGGCCACGTTCCTAAGACACACACGGTCCTCAGGACCTGCTCCTGTGACCAACTCGGCAGATTCCCGGCCCCCAGTTATGGCCTAAGACACCCAAGAGTCCCCTCTCTCGGTCAGGGAGTCACGGAAGGGCCCAGGTAGGCGCTGCCGCAGACAGAAACCTAAGCGACGAGGGGATCGAATCTGAATTCCCAGTGAGACAACAGAGAGCGGAGCGGATCGGCGGGGCCGCCTGGGCTTCCCGAGCACCTGGGCAGTGGGGCGTGGCTGACCGGAGGGTCACAGGCAGGGAGGGGACGCGGAAACTCACAGACATGTAGGATCGCGTGCCCACGAAGGAGTTGGCCATGGAGTCGATGAGCTGCCCGCTCACCCCGAAGTCGCACAGTTTGATCTCGCCCCTGGAGTTGACCAGGATGTTGGAGGGCTTCACGTCTGCGGACACAGGCCAGGGAGCAGGACGCTCGCCACTCGCCCGACCACCCACCGCCCCTCGACCCCGGGAGGGCCTGGGCCGTGCTTACCTCGGTGCATGATCTGGTGCTTCTCCCGGAGGTACGCCAGGCCCCGGAGCACCTGCGGGTCCGTAGATGGGGGTCAGCGGGACAGTGGCATGGGGGGCTTCTCCCTGACCCGAGTGACCGCAGGGCACAGGACCCACCGGGCAGCCGTCTCAGGTGCGCTAGCTCGCCAGGGCGGGGCACAGTGGCGCCGCCACGAGTAAGCACCAAGGCAGCGATTCCCACACGCCCACCGCAGAGGCAGGCGCCGCTGTGGCCTGGTTCACAGGGGACACAGCTGAGACAGAAGCTAGGACGGTGACCAGGGCCCTGCCAGGGGGGTCTGGTGTGGACGGGGCGGCTGGGCTCAGCGCATTCCCCCGACAGGCACCATCTGCCGGGAGCTGGGGTCCCAGGCCGTGCTGAGAGCCCCCCAGACTGAAAGGTTAAGGGCTCCAGGCCTGTTTCACTGAGCTGCCCCAGGAGGGCAGATTCCAGAAATCAAAGGAGCAACGGTGACTGCGCCGACAGCAGCTCTCTCCTCTGGGTCGCCGGCTGTGCCGAGCACCAGGCTCCCAGCGTCGCACTCCGTCCGACACTCATCCCACGTGTGGGGGCTCACACCCTGCCCTGGCCTCGTCCCCCAGACGCCCCGGCGTCCCCCATCCTGCCCGGATGCCCCTTCAGCGAGCGGCCGGCGCGACCTGCTGGCGCCCTGAGTATGCAGGGCCAGCGGCGGCCCTGCCTCCACGAGGAGGGGCACGTGGGTGGCAGAGTGCGGGGGGGGGGGGGCTGGCCCGGCAGGGACACCCCTCGGAGGGGGACTTACCGCGATGCTGACCTTCCCCAGGATCTCCTCGGGAACCCGCCTGGCCGCTTTCAGCACCTGGTCCAGGGAGCCCCCGTCCTGGGCCACAAGGAAGAGAAGCGGTGGTCAGGCAGGGACAGCGCCCTTCCCCGGGGGCACAGTGAAGCGTCTCGGCGGGGCGGGGGCTAGGAGGCAGAGCCCCTGTGCCCAATCAGGGAGGGGAGGGAACAGCGCCCGGGTGCTGGTGTGTCCCCTTGTCCCCTTCCCAGAACCGGTCGTGTGACCCAGAATTCCTGAGGTCACCGGGGCAGGGGCTCTGCTCCAGTTGTGGCCAAAACCCGGCTGGAGCACACACAGCCAAGGGGCTGGCTTCGCGTGCCCGCCAGGCTCCGTCCTGCGGCGACCCCGGGGTCTGTGCCCAGCAAGCGAGGGGTGGGGCAGCGCCAAGACAGCCGCCAGCGGCACGTGCCTCGCACGTCCAGGTGCCCTCCAGGGGCTTCCTGGCCTCCTTGCTAACTTCGCTTCTGGGCACCTGCCCATCCCACCCCTCCCCCCACCCCAAACTCAGGGCAGGACTGATGGGGCGCCTGAAGGCGTGTGCCCTGCAGGAGTGACACCCAGTGCAGGAAGCAGCGATACCTCGGCCCCTGCCCCTTTATCTTGCCATCTCCCCCGGCTGTGCTGTATGTCCCTTGAAGGATAGTGACACCCCCTTGACACCCGGGTGTGGCCCTGGATGCCCTGAGTGAACCAGGAAGCAGAAATTCACGGCCCTGCCCGAGCCTCCTCGGCAACCAACCTGGAGACCAGAACCCGGGAGTCTCAGGGCTGCCCAAGGCGCCTGCGCAGAGGTGGAAGCTCTCAGACACGCCCAGTGGGCCACGCCCAGGACTGGCGGGGGCGGGGAGGAAAGCAGAACTGAGGCTGGGGAGGCGATGTCAGGGGCTGGGACCTCCCCACCATGCTGCTCCAGGACTCCTGCCCTGGGACACCTTCCGCTTCCCTTGGCAGCAGGAGGCAGGGGAGAGACGCCAGGACTCAGGGAGGCCCGGGTGTCCCCTCTCTGGCCACTTCTCCCAGCCATGCTCAGTGGGAAAATCCGAGGAGAGTTCTAGAAAACCCGACACACTCTGAGGCCTCCAGAGTGCACGTGGGACTCTATCGAGCAGCTGGAGGGACAGACATGCTGGGACAGGGCGGGCGTGGCCGTGGCGGGGAAAGGCCGGGGAACCGCCGGGACCAGGTGTTCCCACCAGCCTGGTCTGGCCAGGGCGCTGCCCGGCCCAGCTTGCGCGCAGGGCGAGATGGGAACTATTCTACTCTTCTCATTTTTCTCTTATCAATCAACCTTACTAGAATTCAAGACAAATTTAACTGTAATCCCTGCTTCCTACCATAGCTACTTGCATTCTCACAGCAGCGATAAACGGTTGGGGAATGAGGACATTGAGAAAGGACACTTCCTGGAGGCGACGGCAGGCCAGGCGCTGCACTTGGAGCTTCGCAACTTAACGCAGAAACCCCTGCAAGGCGGCCAGCAACCCTCTCTGCACAGCAGGCCCGCTCCTCGGCCATGTTCTCCAGGCGGGGCCGTCCTGGGCGCTGCAGGGGGCTGGGCAGTGTCCCCGGCCCCCACCCCCCATGCCAGGGTGGCACCCCAGCCCTGACAACCTAAATGTCCCCTGGCGGGGGCAGAACGGGCCCTGGCTGGGAGCCTCGGGTCTACGGCTTAGGAGACCGAGTGTGGCCGGGCAGGAACTTGCCTGAGTGACAGAGACAGGACGTGGCACAGGAGACACTGCAACGAGCCCTTGCTGACCTCGGATTACACTCTTTGGGCACCACCATACGCATTCATGTTGTGTGCGTTTTACATGTTCTTGAAATTGTACTTTTATCAAGCAGGTAGTGCCCAAGTGCATTTTTCTTATAAAGAATTCACATGGAAATAAATGACCCTCTGACCCCCCAATAGGTTCCTCCCCTAAAATGTCACTCATTTTCTTCTAGATTTTTTTTTTGAAACAGAATCTTGCTCTGTTGCCCAGGCTGGAGTGCAGTGGTGTCATCACAGTTCACTGCAGCCTCCAACTGCTGGGCTCAAGCAATCCTCCTGCCTCAGCCTCCCGAGTAGCTGGAACTACAGACATGTGTATCACGCCTGGCTAATTTTTCTATTTTTTGTATAGATTGGGTTTTGATATGTTGCCCCGGCTGGTCTCGAACTCCTGGCCTCAAGCCATCCCCCTGCCTTGGAATCCCAAAGTGCTGGAATTATAGGCGTGAGCCACCATGCCCAGCCCGAATTTTTTTTTTTATTTTGAGACAGAGTCTCACTTTGTTGCCCAGGCTAGAGTGAGTGCCGTGGCGTCAGCCTAGCTCACAGCAACCTCTAACTCCTGGGCTCAAGCAATCCTCCTGCCTCAGCCTCCCGAGTAGCTGGGACTACAGGCATGTGCCACCATGCCCGGCTAATTTTTTCTATATATGTATTAGTTGGCCAATTAATTTCTTTCTATTTATAGTAGAGACCGGGTCTCGCTCTTGCTCAGGCTGGTTTCGAACTCCTGACCTCGAGCAATCCGCCCGCCTCGGCCTCCCAGAGTGCTAGGATTACAGGCGTGCCAGCCCGAATTTTTTAAAGTTTTTAAAATGTTTATTATTTATTTCAGTACTTGCTTGCTTTATCTTCATTTTTTAAAATTATTTTTAACTGTCATGGGCATATAATAGTTTTGTATGTTCACAGGGTACATGTGATGTTTTGATACAGGCACACAATGTGAATTAGTCACATCGGGGTAACATTTCTTCGTGTTAGGAACACTTCAATTCCACTCTTTTAGTTATAGTACACCCTGACTATACGATTATAGTTGCCCTGTTGTGCTACCTAATATTGTTCATTCTAACTAACCGTATTTGCGCACCCATTAATCACCCCCAGCTTACCCTCATTCCTGCCTTTGGTGACTGTCATTCTACTCTCGGTCTCTATGAGATCCATCTTTTTTTTTTTTTTTTTGAGACAGAGTCTCACTCTGTTGCCCAGGCTAGAGTGCTGTGGTGTCAGCCTAGCTCACAGCAACCTCCAACTCCTGGGCTCAAGTGATCCTCCTGCCTCAGCCTCCCGAGTAGCTGGGACTATAGGCATGCGCCACCATGCTCGGTTAATTTTTTTCTATTTTTAGTTGTCTGGCTAATTTCTTTCTATTTTTAGTAGAGATGGGGGTCCTGCTCTTGCTCAGGCTGGTCTCAAACTCCTGAGCTCAGGCAATCCGCCCGCCTCGGCCTCCCGGAGTGCTACGATTACAGGCGTGAGCCACCGCGCCCGGCTGAGATCCAATGTTTTTAATATTTAGCGCCCACGTGAGTGAGACCAGGTGAGACTTGTCTTTCTGTGCCTGGCGCATTTCCCGTCACATGACATCCTCCACTTCCACCCACGCGGCTGCGATGGCAGGGTTTCATACCTTTTTGTGGCTATATAATAATCCACATGTGTATGCACCACAATCTCTGCATCCACCTAGCCGTGGACGCTCGTGGCGATTCCGAATCTTAGCTACTGTGAATAGTGCTACAATAAACACGGAGTGCAGATGTCTTCATTTCATCCGCAAACAAGGACAATTTGACGTATTTCTCTCCAACCTGGAGGCCCTTTCTTTCTTTCTCTTACTCGATCACTCAAGGCAAGACTCCCAGTGCTATGCTGAGTAACAGTGGCGACAGTGGGTACCCTTTCTCCTGCCAGATCTTAGAGGACAGGCTTTCAGTTCCCCCCACTCGGTGTGACACTCGCTGTGGGCTTGTCATATATTCCTTTTATCACCCACATTTATTTTTAAATCATAGACCCTATCAATAGAAATCGTGGGCGTGTGGACCACAGCTGAACACGCCTTTTTACTTGCTCGCTGTCTACACAGCCCACTGTCCCCAGGTTGTTATAAAAGCAAGGTGGAGCCAGGTGTGGTGGCTCACATTTGCAATCCCAGCACTTTGGGAGGCTGAGGCAGGAGGATCACTTTAGGCCAGGAGTTCAAGATCAGCCTGGGCAACATAGAGAGACCCCATCTCTACAAAAAAATTAAAAAACAACAACAACAAAAAAGGCGAGGCAAAGAACTTGAACTCAGAGTTGTAAAGAGTGAGCCCGACAGGCGGGGCCAGGATGGCTCCCGCCTCCCTCCCGCACATGGGGAGCTCAGAGCCCACCGGGTGGGTGCGGCTCTGGGAAGCACATCTCAGAACTCCCCGAGAACAAAAGGCTCCCCCTTTCCTGCGTGGGAGAGAGGAGGCCTAAGAGCTAACCCCATGGTGTTATTAGGGGAGTCGGCGGCGGAGCTCCTGAGCAGGGGGATGGGAAGGGGAAGGGCGCCACAGCACAGAGGGGACAGAGAGGGGCCACGTCAGACCACAAAGCGCTTCCTCACTCTCAGATCGTCGCCCTTGATTCTCACCCGCACCATGACTCTGCGAGGCAGGCAGACACACTCCTCCCAGGTGAGAAAGGGGCCGGCGGTTCGCATCACACGGCAGAGAGGGGCCCTGCTGAAATCCGTTTCCTGTCTTTCTTACAAAACTGTCAAAGAAGACAGCTCATTTCTAGGGCGGAACCGGGCGGCGTGCCGGAGGCCTCGTCGCAGCCTGGTTTTGCAAGGGAGGCCTGCCCGGGTGGTCTGGTACCTGGCGGGAGGCCCTGGGCCCTGACCACTTCTGCTTTCCCTACGCTCCGTCCCACCCACTCCTGGGCTTCAAAACCAGAGTGTCTGAACAAGGGGCACGTCGGAATCCACGTGGCAGTGCCGTGCTCCGCCCTGGACACCGTGACCCGTGGGTCTGAGCCGGGCCAGGCACGGCTGCCCTGGAGAGAGCTTGGGTTGCCACGTCTTCTGAGCAGGGTGATTTGGAAACCGATCCCGTGTTGGTGGCACGTACCCATGAAGCCAGCAAGGCCACTACAGGCTCCCCCCCACAGGCGCACCTGCTCCTGTGCACAACACCCAGTGCAGCGTGACTCGAGACGGGGCAGGGGCTGGACGCGAGCTAAGCGTCCCCAGCGAGGGAGCGTTTAATAGTTCCCAAGTTCCCACGCTGGTCCACACGGCCAGAGCTGGACAAGGTGGCACCTGTAGTCCCAGCTGCTCAGGAGGCTGAGGTAAGAGGATCACTTGAACCCAGGAGTTCGAGACCAGCCTGGGCCACATAGGGAGAGCCCCCCTCCAAACAAACAAACAAACAAACAAACATAAAACCCCCAAATGCATCTATAGACACCGATGCTTGCCTGGGCATCGAGCGGCCCCAGAACGACCCCCTGGAGACTGGGGTGTTGTGGCCTCTGAGGACAAGGGCTTCGAGGATCCAGGTGGGAGACTTTTCCCCGACGGCCCGTCCCAAGCCGGGGCTCCCGGCGCCGGCACTCACCATGTGCTCCATGCAGATGCTGATCTCGCCGTCGCTGTAGAAGGCGCCGTAGAAGCCCACGATGTAGGGCGAGTTGCACTCGTGCAGCACCTGCAGCTCGCGGATGATCTGGTTCCGGATGGCCGGCTTGATCTCCAGGTGGATCAGCTGCAGGGGACAGACGCCAAGACCAGGCCACTTAGGGTGCCAGAAAACCAGGGCGGGGTTGGCGGGGGGTGGGGGTGTTTTGGCCGTTTGCCCTGGAGGCGTCCACAGCAGCGTTCAACACCAGCTGGGCCACCTGGGGGTCCCACTCCGAGGTGTCTGCCTCATACACCTTACAAAAGGATACACTATTTGGTACGTGAATGACATCCCGATAAATCTGTTAAAAATACGCTGACTGAGCAGACGCGTCCAGTGGTCCAGTGGTCACACGAGGAACCACGCCTCGAGGATGGCGCCCCCACGTCACACTTCCACAGAGCACAGCCTCCGCAGGGCCCAGACCGGGGACACCCCCTTGGAGGGAGCCATGACGCCACCTCTGCCCTTCTCTCAGCCAAGGTGGGTCTACCTGGGGCCCCTCCCCGTCCCACGCTGAGCTCGGCGGGCAGGGAAGGGCCCGAGGTCACACCGGGGGTCTGGCTCCCCTTCCACTCAAGTCC
Organism: Microcebus murinus; assembly: GCF_040939455.1. Taxonomy (NCBI): domain Eukaryota; kingdom Metazoa; phylum Chordata; class Mammalia; order Primates; family Cheirogaleidae; genus Microcebus; species Microcebus murinus. The sequence continues at coordinate 5,574,571 of NC_134130.1, read as the reverse complement.
ACGGCCACAGAGGAAATCGTCACCGATCTATCCCAACGCTTCAACCGGCGAGAGGAGGACACTGGACCCTCCCGAGAGAAGCAGAGAAGACACCGGAAAACCACTCGAGCAGCCCCGCACACACTGGCCGCGAGGAGGAGCCCCAGGCCCCGGGAGGGTCCAGCTAACACAAGGCTTCCCAGTAAGACAAGAAAAGACTGGACATCCACACGTGGGTCGGGGGCGGAGCCGGGCGGTGGTGCCTGGAAAGGAACGTCATGGATCCAACAAACCCTCGGGCGGAGAGTCGCTCACAGGCCGGGCCGGTGGCTGAGGGAAACTGAGGACTGCTTGGAGGACACAAGCGGTCCGGAGGGAAGAGAAACAGGTAAGACAACGCCGATGGGGCAGAAGTGCCATCAAGGGGAATTGATCCGGGCGCTCAGGGAACAGCAGAGATATAAGATGACATCGGGGCTGGGCCTCCAAGGAAGGGCTGGAGTCGCCACGAGGCCGAGGCAGGGGAGGGCGCTGCGGGTACAGGGACAAAGGGCTGCCTGTTGGCGGGCAGGAAGGCGTGACGGAGCGTGCGCGCTCTTGGGGCGTGTGGGGGAGAGTCCCCCGCTTGCAGCACCTGAGACCTTGGGGACCACGGCAGGTCCCAGAGGTGTGTGCCCAGCGCCCGCCTTTCCCCAGACAACGCCCCTGCCCACCGGCCTGCAGCCCCCTGCTCTGACTGCCCTCTGCTTCTCGCCTGCCCAGTCGGGCTCTCTGGGGCCCCTGGACACTCACTCCCACTGTGGGGGCCTCAGCAGGATGGACGGTCACCCTGGAACCCCAGCACGCGCCCTCCTGCAGTGGGACCACATCCGAGAGGCAACGATCATGTTTCTAGGGAGCCCAATACTGAAGCTCAGACTCTTTCTTTATGTGTTTTTTTTTTTTTTTTTGAGACAGAGTCTCACTGTGTTGCCCAGGCTAGAGTGAGTGCCGTGGCGTCAGCCTGGCTCACAGCAACCTCAATCTCCGGGGCTCAGCGATCCTACTGCCTCAGCCTCCCGAGTAGCTGGGACTACAGGCATGCGCCACCATGCCCGGCTAATTTTTTGTATATATATTTTTAGTTGGTCAAAAAATTTATTTCTATTTTTGGTAGAGACAGGGTCTCGCTCAGGCTGGTTTCGAACTCCTGACCTCGAGCAATCCGCCCGCCTCGGCCTCCCAAAGTGCTAGGATTACAGGCGTGAGCCACCGCGCCCGGCCTCTTTATGTGTTTTTTAGGTTGTTTTTTTTTGAGACAGGGGTCTCGCTCTGTCACCCAGGCTGGAGTGCAATGTCATCATCACAGCTCACTGCAGCCTCCGATTCCCAGGCTCAAGCGATCCTCTGGTCTTGGCTTCCTGAGTAGCTGGGACTACAGGCGAGCGCCATGGCTTCCAGCTAATTCTTCTGTTTTTTGTAGAGATGAGGGTCTTACTATGTTGCCCAGGCTGGTCTCAAACTCCCAGCCTCAAGTGATCCTCCTGCCTTGGCCTTCCAGAGCGCAGGGACTACAGGTGTGAGCCACCACGCCCAGCCCTGATCTCACTTTTAATGGCTCCGTACCATCTGGGGCCCGTCAAGCAAGCTTTCCCGGGAAGCCAGCACTGAGGGCGTACAGAGGGAAAGGAAGGAAGAGGGACAGAGGCGGGCGGGAGTGTCTCAGAGCACCTGTGTGTTTGCAGTTGGCCCACAACCACGCTGGGGACGGGCGTGACTGCCCCATCCCGCTGACTGTGCAATTCAGGTTCAGAGACGTTCCCAGCGGCACGCGGCTGGGAAGCCAGGGCTGGGTGGGCCTCACGGGTGCCAAGGCCCACGCTCTCTCCACGACACCACTGCCGGGCCGTGCGGGCCCTGACAGCGACGACACAGGCGCGGTGGTGGGCGTTCAGAGCACGCACCAGGCCGCTGGGAGTCGGAGGTAGTTTCCCCGGAGGAATGAAGAACTCGAGGCAGGAATGCGGCTGGGGACACACACGAGGACGGCAGGAGAAAGGGCCTGACCGGGCACCGGCAGGACACGGGAGGGAGGGAGGGAGCACGCTGCCACCCCACAGGCCTGGGTCTAGAATGATCTCGGCAGCATCCTAAGTCTCGGGTCACAAGCTGACGGCTTATAAACCGGCTCTGCCCGGCAGGTATGTGCGGCCTGCACGCTGTCGCTAAACGTCTGAACTAGTTGTAAGGAATCAGGGGGGCCAGCCGGGGCCTGCGACCCTGCCTGGCCACACCCACTGCGCCGGCCAGGAGGCGCCCTCTTTTAAGGCTATAATTTGAGCAGGTGACCCCCGACCTGCCTACTGCTCATGGTGTGGGCCCCGCAGGTGCCCGGAAGGGTCTGTTTCCACCTTGCCCAGCATGTGACGAGGCTCTGACCACTCGAGAGATGGCAGCTTTCAGCCCAACGTGGCCCTGGCCCGTCACGGGACCACCATTCTAGAATGATCTAGGGTGGTGCAGAGGAAGACAAACACAAAGCCAAAACCATGGCTCTGCCACAAGTACAGGGAACTCGGAGAACCCCACATGCGTGACAAACTCTTCTCGGCCCAGCGGCTTTGCCCGTGGCTGTAGGATGAGGCTGGAGGAGCCGCGCTCGAGTGGAGAAGACATTACTAGAAATCGAGAGACTGGCTTCCGCAAGCCTCCCAGGACCGGCCTCTTTGCTTTTCGGACCCGCGTCACGCTGGTCGGGATGATCCCAGCTCTCCAAGGGCTGCCGGCCACAGGGCGGGGTCTGTGTGGGCCTCAGGGGGGCAGGGGGCGCCGTCCTTGGAGATCCTTGCTCGCTGGCAAGTCCTTACAACTCTGCCCGAAATTCACACCCCCTTCCAGCGGAATTCAGAACTCCCCAGCACAGCGGACCATGGACTGAGGCTGCTGTGTCTCAAATGCCTCGCTGTCACTTCAGTTTTCCTATCCGTGCCCTTCCACCCAGGAAAGGCAAGCAGACTGGCATTCCAGGTGGATTAAAAGGAGCCCTGATGCCGAAGGCTGGCCAAGGGCTCTCAGCCCGTCAGAGAGTCACAGCCCTGACCCCCCGATGGCAGCCAGGCAGACAAACTTCACGGTCAATGTAACCTCTCCCAATCCCAATTTTTAGGGCAAGTTAAAAAATACAAAACTAATTTGAAAGAATGCCAGAAGCACAGCAAGTTGTAAAAATAGTGCCGAGAGTCCTGGGCACCCTTTACCCAGCTTCCCCAAAGGTGACATCTTACGTGACCAAAGGACAGAGTCAACCCCAGGAACTGACATGGGGACAACACCGCTCAGCAGACCACAGGACTTACCCGGCCACGCCCCCGTGGTGGCAACGCCTGAGCTCACTCCCCAGCCTGCGACAGCACAGCGCTGCACACGAACCCCACGCCCTTCGGCGGGGACGCCGTGCCGCGGGGAGGTACCGGGCTCACGTTCACTACGCGGGCCGCTGGGGACCACTGGGGAGGCTCCATGGCTGCTGAGAGCCCGCGGTGCCCAACACAGGCGTGATCCAGCGCTCTGCTCTCAGGCTGCCCATCGCCGCCCGGACCCGGCTCTGCCCTTTCCCTCCCCGTGCTGCGCGAAGGGAGCCTGCGGTTCCCACGCTGCTCTGGTTCTGAAAAGGCTGCCTGCAGTCAGGGGACAGAAATAGAATGTCCCCGGCTGCAGATTTCGGGAGGGAGGGAGGGAGGCGAGAAGAAATAGCTGCAGAGCTGACTCCCGGCAGGAACGGAGCGCGCTCTCGGGGAGGCAGGGCCGGCGCTGACCCGCCCGGCCAGGGCGCTCGGTCTCTGAGAACACCGTGTACCAACGCGCGGCAGGGAGGGCTTCCAGGAGGAGGCAGTTTCCTACGTCTGCAGGCACCCACCTGAGGAGGTGAACAACCTGGCGACACAAAGCCCCCTGCCTACGAGTTCAGGGGACACCAGCCCTTTCTCATCTCGACTCCCAGCGTCTCCTGGTGACTATTCTCAAATGCGTAGCACGGAGGCCGCGTCACGGCCCAGGAGCTCAGCACGAGTGAGCTCAGGCCTGTCGGCAGCAGGGTCTGCGGTGGTGTGATGGCCACCTTTATGTATCTGCCTAGGGAGCCCACGGCGCCCAGCTGGTTGTCAAACACCAGTCTAGGTGTGCCAGGCAGGTACTTTGTTTGGATGTGATTCACATTTGAATCGGGAAACCCTTTAGCTGTGCACCTGTGGTCGCAGCCACTCGGGAGGCTGAGGCGGGAGGATCGCTTGAGCCCAGGAGCTGGAGGCTGCAGTGAGCTGTGACCATGACCACTGCACTCTAGCCTGGGCGACAGAGCAAGACTCTATCTCTTTAAGTCAATCCATTAGGAGACTCTGAGTAAAGCAGGTGACCCTCTGCGATGTGGGTGGGCCACATTCACTCTGAGGTCTCAGGAGGAAGAGGGAATTCTGCCTCTAGCCGGCTCTGGGACCTTCCCCGGGGCTCCGGCCTGCCCTACACATTTCAGACCTGCAGCTCCACAATTGCACGAGCCAGTTCCTTCAAATAAATCTCTCGCTCTACCTGGGCAGTTGTTCTCACTCAACAATGGGGATTGTCTTGAGAAAACGGTCCTTAGGCAGTTCTGTCACTGCTCGAATGTCACAGTGTAAACTCGTGCAAACCAATGGGACGGCCTGCTACACGCCAGCTCCTCGGCCACCAACCTGAGCAGCCTGGTCCCAGGCTCAATGCCACGGGCAGCTGCAGCACAGCGCTAAGTGTTTGTGCATCTGCACATAAAAAAATGTAGAAGGCCGGGCGCGGTGGCTCACGCCTGTAATCCTAGCACTCTGGGAGGCCAAGGCGGGCAGATTGCTCAAGGTCAGGAGTTTGAAACCAGCCTGAGCAAGAGCGAGACCCTGTCTCTACTAAAAATACAAAGAAATTAATTGACCAACTAAAAGAATACAGAAAAAATTAGCCGGGCATGGTGGCGCATGCCTGTAGTCCCAGCTACTCAGAAGGCTGAGACAGGAGCGCCTGAGCCCAGGAGTGTGAGGTTGCTGTGAGCTAGGCTGATGCCATAGCACTCTAGCCTGGGCAACAGAATGAGACTCTGTCTCAAAAAAAAAAAAAAAGAAAATAAAAAGAAAAACATAAAAAAGGCACAGCAAAAACACGGTACTATCATCTATGGGACCACTGGCCCGTCCCGGATGGAAATGATGTTAGGGGCATGACTGATTGGACACACACACACACACACACACACACACACACACCCTGTATTGGTTCTGTTTCTCTGTAGAACCCTGACCAACAGACTAATATTCCTGAAAACTCCGCACGTGACCTTTCCCCAGCCAGCCTTAAGCAGTCCAGGACGTTCCTGTGAACGTGCGTTTTAAACGTCCTTGGAGGCGGGGGCCAGCATCGCAGGAGCACTGCACGCAGCCAGTGTGGACAGGTAGCACTGCTCGCCCCGCCCAGAGCTGGGCTCCTTCTGGGCCCAGGAGCCCGTCAGCGAGCAGGGGCCCCGCCACCCTCCCAAGCTCTCTGCTGTGTCCGGGCACCTGTCCTCGCCACGCACGGACTGCAGAGGAAGGGGACAGCCCCCCCCCCGCCACTTACCTTTCTGGCCATGATGAGGCCCGAAGGCCTGTGCTGCACCTTGGTGACCACCCCGCCGTTGCCCGCGCCCAGCTCCGAGATCCGTTCGAAGTCGTCGTCCTTGAGCTCCCCGACCTTGGCCTTCTGGGTGAGGAAGGCTTCCAGACGCTTCTTCTGCTGCTCGTCCAGTTCTAGCTCCTCGAGCTTCTTCTGCAGGTCCGCCAGGTTCGCTCTGCGGGGACCCCGAGGGCGAGGATGAGAAGAGAGCGTGTGACTAACCGAGAGGTCACTCCGCCACAGGGCGAGGCGCCCCGGGCCCTGGCAGGACTCATCGAGTGCAGGCAGACAGGATCCTGCACCCCAGGGGCTGATGGCGCCACAGGAAAGAGGGTATGTGCCTCTGTCCCCTGCCCTCAGACACACCACTGACCAGAACCAGGAACTGAGGACACCGTCTGGACCCCAGATCACAAAGGCTGGGAGATCTCCGGATCTTAAGCGCAAGCCACAGCTCGGAGGACCCAGGAGGCCTCCCTCCCAAGGAAGAACTCGAGCCACACCAGGAGGCCATGGGAGAACCGGGGGACTGGGCAAGTGAAGCCCAAGGCAGGAATTCTGTCTTTGCCGAAGATGGAGGATCAGGTGTTCTGAGTGGCCTCCAAGCCAACAACCAGAACCAACAGGTGGGACAAGTTACAGCGTAGAAGCTGCATCACACACACATTTAATTTATGTGAATTAAACACACTGACACTGGAGGGGGAGAAGAGGAGGGACAGAATTTAAATAGTGCAACCCATTCCAGGGCATTCCATGCAACCAGAGCACTCTTGTTATTATATCCTGCACATTACTGTAAACATTATATATTTATACAGGTACACAGTTCCTGAACTTCGGCTATTAAAAAACCAACCATGGGCCAGGCGTGATGGCTCACACCTGTAATCCGAACACTTTGGGAGGCTGAGGTGGGAGGATCACTTGAGCCTAGGAGTTCAAAACCAGCCTGAACAACATAGCAAGACCCCATCTCTTAAAAAAAAAAAAAAAATAGCTAGGTGTGGTGGTTCGTGCCTGTAGTCCCAGCTACTCAGGAGGCTGAGGTGGGAAGACTGCTGAGTGCAGGAATTGGAGGTTGCAGTGAGCTATGATGAAGCCACTGCACTCCAGCCCAGGCAAGAGAGCAAGAACCTGTTTCAAGAAAGAAAACAAAAAACAAACAAAAAAACCCTGACCACGTACACTGCAATTTATTGAGTGATTCACCGAATTTTCAAAGGCAATTTTGACAGTAAACTGTTTTCACAAATGCCTTGACTTCGAACCAGGTCCTGGAGTAAAAGCAGCTCCGGGTAAAAGGCAGACACTTCAGCTCGACACACGCAATGACTGACCCAGCGCTTCAGCCCGACACACGCAATGACTGACCCAGCGCTTCAGCCCGACACACGCAATGACTGACCCAGCGCTGTCCGGAGACACAGGATGTCAGCCACGTGTGCAGCTTCAACGTTTCTAGTGTCCGTGTTAAGAAAGGAAAACAGGTGAAATTAACTTAATAGCACAACTGATTTCACCCATTAGAAATATTATCATTTTCCATGTACGATCAATATAAAAATTAGCGGTGTACAGTTTTTGCATGCCTTTGAAGTCTGTAACGTGCATGTTGTGCTCAGAGCCCTCGTGAATTTGGAGAAGCCGCGTTTGAAGTGCTGGCTGCGCTCGGGCGACGGGACCAGACAGTGGGGCTCTACGAGTCTCTCGGGGACAATGGCCCGCCTCCAGTGGGCCTCGGCCACCGATTCTAGAAGCTGCTAGGGCCACAGACTGCATAACATCCCAGCAGGAAACTTCCAGTCCTGAAGTTCAACCACTGCTAGCCTAGAACTCACAGATGTGTGAGCCCAGGGGCACCGAAGCCAGAATCGGGGTGACCGGATGCTCGGTGATGTCGCCAGAGCTGGAGTCTCATCTCATCCTCACCAGCGCCCCGGGAGGCAAGTCTCGGGTGGCCCCGGCCCAGGCAGGAGGGGGCAGACTGGCAGGGTTTAAGTAACTTGCCTGAAGTCACGACACAACACAAGTGAGTGGCAATGCTCACGCCCTGCGGGTGTAGCAGGTGCTCACTGAACACCTGCTGAACGAGGACCCGGATGAAGAAGTGACGCAGGAGAGAAGGCAGGGAACGCATGGGAGTGAGTGACTGGATAGGGCTGTTCACTGCAGGGGTGAAGAGGCGGCTTCTAAGGCCAGCCTTGCAAGCGCTCCAGTACTGCCTGAGACGTTGAAAATGCATTCTGGAGCTGGCTGATTAATCCATCTTAAATTTAGCAGCAATTCAATTGTGGTCATATTTAAAAAAAAAAAAAAAAAAAGAACCAACCCTGGAATCCCTACGGCTGGCTTCCGCCACTGGGGGAATTCATCAATGTACAGAAATCAGACACCACATAAAAGACGTGAACGTGAAGAAAGGGCTGTCTTATAAGAATAAGGAACTCGTCCTCACATCTGGCTGTGGCGATATTAACTCGCGCACATATGCATTAAGTCTGCTTCTGCCAGGCACGGTGGCTCACGCCTGTAATCCCAACACTTTGAGAGGCCGAGGCAGGAGGATTGCTTAGGCCAGGAGTTCAAGACCAGCCTGGGCAACATAGCAAAGCCCCGTCTCTACAAAACAATGTTTAAGAAAATTAGCCACGAGTGATGGCACCTGGAGTCCCAGCTACTCGGGAGGCCGAGGCAGGAGGATCATTTGAGCCCAGGAGTTCCAGGCTGCAGTGAGCTATGATGACACCACTGCACTCCAGCCTAGGTGACAGAGTGAGACCCTGTCTCTAACAACAACAAAGTCTCTTCTTCAGCTTTTTCATCCGGGTCATAGAAGGCCAAGCCCTGAGCAGGTGAGCCCAACATACATGGCATAAGCCCAGCGCGCCTGGCTCTCACAGAGTCACACAACAAACGGACCTCACCTGGGGCCCCGGGGACCGTCCTGCCCCACTCCAGCGTGGAGAACAGGAACACAGGGGTACGGAGGCCTGACCACACAGGTGTGTGCCCCCAACACCCAGAGTCACCTCCTTGCTCCTGCACCACACAATTCTTCCACGGCGACACCCACTACTCGGGAACGCCCCTTTGACCCCTTCCCTGGCTTCTCGGGAGGCCCCCACATTCTCCTCCTGCGCTCAGTCTCCTCAAACCTTCCACACTCAGCCAGCCCCGCCTGCCAGGGGCTTTTCTGGTCCATTTGCTTCTAGAATCTGCTCATTGGCTTTCGGGAGTCCCCGCAGGCCCCTCTATATGCCAGCCCCTCCGAATCCCCCTTGCTCCTGCTTCCCAGCCTTCCTACCCCGCTCCCCGGCTTCAGGGCACCCCACACACCCCACCTCCGCCAGCAATGGGCAGTGAGACCTTCTCCTGGTGTTTCTGAGGCTCCCATCCCCCACTGCCCCCCAGAGACACCCCACCCCAGCTTGGCCCCTGGGACACCCTCCTCATCCCCCACCTTACTACTCAGGGACTCACTTGACCCTACCCTAGCCCCACAGGGACCGCCCGCCAGAAGACCCCTCAATCTGTCCTGACCACCCAGGAACTCCCCTTACCACCTCCTCCCCCCAGAGGCATCCCTTGGACCTCACTATTCAGGAGGCCCCTCACCAGTCCTGCCCCCCACAGCACCTCCCCACCCATCCTCTCCTCTCAGGGAACCCCCCAATCTCACAACTCCAAGGCCCTAACCCTAACCCCTAATCCTGACAATACACTCATCTTCTCTCTGCAAGGACCTCTCCTAGGCCTCATCTCACTACTTAGGAACCCCAAACCCCATCTTTTTTCTCAAAGAGACGTCCCAGCCCTGATCTCATTACTCAGAGATTCCCCCCCATCACCCTAATTTTGCTATTTAAGGTCCCCAAACCCTGTCTGTTCCTGTAGGGGCCTCCTCTTGGCCTAATTTCATTATTCAGGGACCCTCACCTCATCTTCTCCTTCCATGGACCTCCCTTCAGCCCAATCTCAGTACTCAGGGACCCCTCACTCTGTCCTCTCCTCTTAGGGACCCCCATCACCCTGATTTCGCTACTTAGGGATCCCACACCCTGACTTCTCCCATCAGGTGCCTCCCCTCTGCACATCTCACTACTCAGGGACCCCTCACTCTGTCCTCTCCTCTTAGGGACCCCCATCACCCTGATCTCGCTACTTAGGGACCCCACACCCCGACTTCTCCCATCAGGTGCCTCCCCTCTGCACATCTCACTACTCAGGGACCCCTCACTCTGTCCTCTCCTCTTAGGGACCCCCATCACCCTGATCTCGCTACTTAGGGACCCCACACCCCGACTTCTCCCATCAGTGCCTCCCCTCTGCACATCTCACTACTCAGGGTCCCCTCACTCTGTCCTCTCCTCTTAGGGACCCCCCATCACCCTGATCTCGCTACTGGGGACCCCACACCCCGACTTCTCCCATCAGTGCCTCCCCTCTGCACATCTCACTACTCAGGGACCCCTCACTCTGTCCTCTCCTCTTAGGGACCCCCCCATCACCCTGATCTCGCTACTGGGGACCCCACACCCCGTCTTCTCCCCGCAGGGACCGCCCCTCGGCCCCACAGCACCACTCAGGGACCCTCCCCCTTCCACACCCGGCCGACCCCCGCCGACCCCGGCACTCACTCGGAGGCACCCTCGCTGGTGGGGGACGGGCCCTCGGCGATGGCGGGGTTGATGGTGAGCGCCGGCAGCACCGGCTTCCTCCGGGCCAGCATCGGGGCTCCGCGGGCCGGCGGCGGCGGCGCCTCTAGCCGGGGCCCATAGGGGGCGGGCCGGGAGCGGGCGGCGCCGACGCGAGCCCGGGGCTGCGGCCGGGGCCTAGGCCGGCGCCCGGGCGGCCAAGGGCGGGCGGCGCCGCGGGCCGGGGCCGAGGGGTGCCGAGGGACGCCGGGGCTGAGGCTGAGGAGCCGCTGCCGCCGAGGCCCAGGCAAGGCTGACGCTGCAGCCGGAGTCTCGGAGGCCGAGGGCGGGGAAGGGGCAGCCGCGAGATCCCGCGCCGGCCTCTCGCGAGAGCGAGCGCGGGAGCCGCCAGGGGCCCCGCCCCCCTCAGCCGTGGCGCCTGCGCAGCAGCCGGAGACCGCCTCCCCTTCGGGACAGAGGCGGAGCCCGACACGGGGCGGTGCCCGGAGCTTGCGCACTCGCTCGCTTCTCTGCGCGCGCATGCGCATAAGGGCGGGGCGTGGGCCCAGTGGGGAGGAGCAGGTGACAGGTGCGCAGTGGGGGAGGCCAGGCCCCTCCAAGCCTGTAAGGGACCCAGGCTGGGGCTGAGGGAGCCCGTAAAATCCCAAGACGTTGGGGAGACCCAGAAGATTCCACTTACTATTTTTACCAAGTGTGGACGCCTCCCTCCCCCCACCACCTTTTCTTTTTCTTTTTGAATATAGGATCCCACCACGTTTTGTTTTGTTTTTGAGACAGAGTCTCACTCTGTTGCCCAGGCTAGACTGAGTGCCCTGGGGTCAGCCTAGCTCACAGCAACCTCCAACTCCTGGGCTCAAGCCATCCTCCTGCCTCAGCCTCCCGAGTAGCTGGGACTACAGGCATGCGCCACCATGCCCGGCTAATTTTTTCTCTATATATTAGTTGGCCAATTAATTTATTTCTATTTATAGTAGAGAAGGGGTCTCACTCTTGCTCAGGCTGGTTTCAAACTCCTGACCTTGAGCAATCCGCCCGCCTCGGCCTCCCAGAGTGCTGGGATTACAGGCGTGAGCCACTGGGCCCGTGCCCCCACCACCTTAAAGTATAAATTACTCCCATTCTTTCAAAAATGAAGGGTCACTTTAACACATGTTTTAAAGATTATTTATTTTTAATTGACAAAGAAAAGTTTTATATATATATTATGTACTATATGTTAAAACACATCTATTGCAAAATACACATCACATAAAATTTGCCATTTTAACCATTTTTTTAAGTGCACCGCTTGGTGGCATTAAATGTGTTCATGGTGTTGTGCAACCGTCACCACCCTCCATCTCCAGAACTTTCTCATCTTCCCGAACTGAAGCTCTGTCCCCATGAAACACTCCCTCCCCACCCCCTCCCCTGCCCCCTGGCACCCACCATGCCACTTCCTGTCTCTGTGGCTCTGACGCCTCCAGGGACCTCCTGGGAGTGGAACCACACGGGATTTGTCCTTTTGTGACGGGTTTATTTCACTAAGCATCAAGTCCTGAAGGTTCATCCTTGTTGGAGCAGGTGTCAGAGCCTCCTCCCTTTATAAGGCTGAATAATATTCTACTGCGTGCATAGAGCAAATCTGCTAACCCGTCCATCTGCCAGTGGACATTGGGTGGTTTCCACCTTGTGGCCGTTGTGATTCATGCTGCTGTGAACATGGGTGTGAAAATATCTGTTTGAGTCCCTGCTTGCAATTATTTTGGGTACATGCCCAGAAGTGGAATTGCTGGATTATATGGTAATTCGATGTTTTATTTTTTGAGGACCCGCCTTACTGTTTGCTATAACAGCTGTAGTCTTTTATGAGAAAGGTCATTCTAACGCAAAAAAGAAAAAGAAGAAGAGGGAGGGAGGGAGGGAGAAAGAGAGGGAGGGAGGGAAGGAAGGAATGAAGGAAAAGGAAGTATTAATATGTGACCCGGAATAAAGGGCAGTCATTTAAATGGAAAATTACACTTAAAAATGGGACAAAAAAAAAAGAAAAAAAGTAAATGGGAAAAAAATTAACTTCTTGAAAAACTGACCACATTGCTTTTCTTTTTGTCATATCTACAACATCCTTGTACATACCATGGTGGGAGAACCTTTGGGAATCACATGGGAGGAAGATGAGAGGAAATGGCTGAGTCAATACCTTCCTCCAGGGTCAGGGCAGGTCTCTTGGTGTCCCTAGCTCTGTCCTGCCCTCTTTCCTTCTGGCTGCCACTTGGTTATTCTTTTAACAGTTTGCAGCGATCTTTGTGTGCTGGGCACCAGAAACAATGTTTCTAAAAGAAACATAATTGCAAAATGTGACTATGCTCTTAAAAAGGCAAAAATGTAACCATACCTCTTCCCTGGTTAAAGCAGCTCCTATCCTGAGTCAAGGATGAGGGGGGGAGGGGGGAGGGGGGAACTGCTCCTAGACAAGGCTGCACCTGGATTTGCACAGTCTGGGCTTTTTTCGTTGTACCTGCCGTGACTCCCAACCAAAGGTCAGACCCATGCTCCTGAGGCCCCAAATAATGCCATGGCCATTGCACAGCTCTGGCCGCCCCCACTTCCCTTCTGCCCAGTGATCTTTCCCTCCCTTTATTTTCTTTTAGGCTATATAGGATGTCTTTTTATGGAGCTATAACTTGCCTGTGATGAATGCACCATTCTTGACTGTTCAATTCCTTGGACATTTACAGTTGTGTACGCCCATGTCATCATTCGCCAAACTGCACACAGTTTGTTCACCATACTCCTCTGCCTGCTTCAGCCAGGTGTGGTGTGGGGTAAATGTTTAACAATGAGCTGTTAAAATAAGGGAAAAAGGGAGACAAGGAGAGATATGAGAGTCAGCGACAGACATTGTGAGATTGATCTGTAGCTTTTGCCCATTTCTGTGTTGTATATTCCTACCATGACCCATTTCCCAGCAAGCATGAAACTGGTGACAATAGTTGTTTATGAGTCAGTGCAAGTTGGCTGAAACACGCCACGTCCAGAAACCCCCTAGATTCTGAGTTCTATCCACATAGATTAGTTTTTGCGTGTTTGAGAGCTTCATATCATTCATGGAATTGCACAGGCCGGCTGCAGTGGCTCATGCCCGTGATCCCACCTCTTTGGCAGGCTGTGAGACAGCAAGATCCCTTGAGGCCAGGAGTTCGAGACCAGCCTGGGCAACATGGAGACCCTGTCTCTATTAGAAAGAAAAGAAAAAGAGAGACAAAAATAAACAAATAAATGGAATTGTACAGTGAGCAACCTTTGGCGTTCAGGTCCTTTTGCTCAGCACAGTGTTTTCGAGATGCATCCGTTCGTTGCACGTAACAATTATAGGCTTGTTCATCTTGATCGATTGTATTCCATGGGATGTGTTATACTTTGTGGATTGCCCTTCATGTGAAATGGTAAATGAATTCTCCTTGAGGAGGGCAAACAGATTGAATCTCTTCTCATGGCCACAATTTTCAGCACTCTGCAATTCCTACTTGGACACTCAGCACTCTTTTCTAGAAAGTCTTTCAGATCTCCCACTTGTTGACAGGGTCTCACTCTGTTGCCCAGGCTGGAGTGCAGTGGCCTCATTATAGCTCACTGCAGCCTCCAACTCCTGGGCTCAAGGGATCCTCCTGCCTCAGCCTCCTGAGTAGCTGACACTACAGGTGTACAACATGCCCGGCTAATTTTTCTATTTTTTTGTAGAGATGAGGTCTCAGTCTTGCTCAGACTGGTCTCAAACTCCTGGCCTCCAGTGATCCTCCTGCCTCAGCCTCCCAGAGTGCTGGGATTACAGGTGTGAGCCACTCCACCCAGCCCAACATATGCTACTTGAAGGGCACATGATATGGGTATTCTTTTTTTTTTTTGAGACAGTGTCTCACTTTGTTGCCCAGGCTGGAGTGAGTGCCTTGGCATCAGCCTAGCTCACAGCAACCTCAAACTCCTGGGCTCAAGCAATCCTGCTGCCTCAGCCTCCCGAGTAGCTGGGACTACAGGCATGTGCCACCATGCCCGGCTCATTTTTTCTATATATATTAGTTGGCCAGTTAATTTTTTTCTATTTATAGTAGAGACGGGGTCTTGCTCTTGCTCAGGCTGGTTTCGAACTTCTGACCTCAAGCAATCCGCCCACCTGAGCCTCCCAGAGTGCTAGGATTACAGGCGTGAGCCACCTCGAGTGGCTAGTATGGGGATTCTTGTCCTCGGGGAGACAGCTGGCCCTGTAAGCACCCCATTCTCAGCGCTTATTATAAAACATGAGCTTTTACTGTTGAGATCACAGGGCGGACCCACGCCCTCCACCAACTCTGTATCTCCACTACCAAGTGCATTTTGCCCCGTAACCTCTCTGGGTGACATATCTTGCCACTTATCATTGGTTCCCATAACATTTTTCTTAGTACATCGGTTCCCTGGTTCCAGGGACTTGGGTGTCTCCTAAATTGCTCCTCCAGGAAATAAATTTCTAATGGCTTTCTTGATAGGTACAATCCAAGGTGACATTTATCTTGTTTCAGCACAAGCTGGTCTTAATATCACATGGGGACATTGTTCCAATGTAGAAGTACACCATCAACTTTTATCTCTCTCACCTGCACAAGTGATTAACAGAAAGAATGGCTGAACCCAGGGATCTGGAAAGCAATTTAACCCTATCTTTCGCACCCTGTGACCTAGTGGTGCTACTGCTGGGCATGGGACCTAGGGAAATTCTTCCTCTCAGCAAACAGAAGGCACATATTAATGCAATAATGTTCTCAATGGCCCAAATTTGGAAGTTGACTGGGCGATGTGGCTCCTGCCTATAATCCTAGCACGCTGGGAGGCTGAGGAAAGAGGATTGCTTGAGGTTAGGAGTTCAAGACCAGCCTGAGCAAGAGCGAGACCCAGACTGTACTAACGATAGAAAAATTATGGTGGTGCATGCCTGTAGTCCCAGTTACTTGGGAGGCTGAGGCAGGAGGATCGCTTGAGCCCAGGAATTGGAAGTAGTGATGACATCACAGCACTGTAGCCCAGTGACAACGCAAGACTCTGTCTCAAATAAATAAATAAAGTGATGGAGAAAAGTTAATAATGCAGATAGATTTTAAAATATGTTGGCTGGGGCTGGGCACAGTGGCTCACGCCTGTAATCCCAGCATCTGGGAGGCTGAGGTGGGCGGATTGCTCAAGGTCAGGAGTTCGAGACCAGCCTGAGCAAGACCCCGTCTCTACTATAAAAATAGAAAGAAATTAATCGGCCAACTAATATATATATTTAAAAAATTAGCCGGGCATGGTGGCGCATGCCTGTAGTCCCGGCTACTCGGGAGGCTGAGGCAGGAGGATTGCTTGAGCCCAGGAGTCTGAGGTTGCTGTGAGCTAGGCTGACGCCACGGCACTCACTCTAGCCCGGGCAACAGAGTGACACTCTGTCTCAAAAAAAAAAAATAATAATAAAATAAAATATGTCATGACTGTACATGTTAGAATGTGAATAGCACACTACAAAAATTAGGTAATATTTTTCCAGTATTGAAAGCTATCTGATTCATCAAAGAAATCATTTACATCATTGATGGCTGTGTGAAATTCCAACATATGTCTTCATTTCATCTTATTAACATAAATGAAAATAGCACCAACATTTATGTCAGAAATACACCCTCTCGCATATTTGCAACCATGGGTTGACTATGGGTACAAGAGCTTTGCAAAAATCAGCAAAACCCTTTTGTGAGAATCAAATGGCTGTATGGAATTGACAATAGAGTATTGTATCTTTCATTATTTGTAAATTGCATGCTACACATCCTTTATATTAGTAGCATTTATTTATTTATTTATTTTAGAGATAGGCTCTCGCTCTGTCACCCAGACTGGAGTGCCGTGGCATCATCATAGCTCACTACAGTCTCCAACTCCTGGGCTCAAGCGATCCTCCTGCCTCAGCCTCCCAAGTTGCTAGGACTACAGGCATGTGTCACCGAGCTTCAGTAGCATTTATCACAAACGCACACACACTATTCCCCTCTGGAAAGAGCTGGTTGTTAAACTTGACGAGCACACCACTGCCTTAATTCATCCGGGAGTTGAGATATTCCTTTGTGAACATTTATGTATTCATGCAACAAACATTTATTGAATATCTACTTTGTGCCAGGCAGAGAGACATATCCTAGGGCATATGGCTGTTCACTAATTATTTCATTCAACAAAAATGTCTGGCACTTTTTCCACACAGGAACATCAGCCCAGGCCTCAACTTGTCAGAAACAAGGATGGATGCAGGGTGAGGAAAGACCAAAACCAGGCCAGGCCTGGTGACTCTCGACTATAATCCTAGCATTCTGGGAAGCCGAGGTGGGCAGATCGCTAGAGGTCAGGAGTTCGAAACCAGCCTGAGCAAGAGCGAGACCCCGTCTCTACTATAAATAGAAATAAATTAATTGGCCAACTAAGATATATAGAAAAAATGAGCCGGGCATGGTGGGGCATGCCTGTAGTCCCAGCTATTCGGGAGGCTGAGGCAGGAGGATTGCTTGAGCCCAGGAGTTCGAAATCAGCCTGAGCAGGAGCGAGACCCCGTCTCTACTATAAATAGAAATAAATTAATTGGCCAACTAAGATATATAGAAAAAATGAGCCGGGCATGGTGGCGCATGCCTGTAGTCCCAGCTATTCGGGAGGCTGAGGCAGGAGGATTGCTTGAGCCCAGGAGTTCGAAATCAGCCTGAGCAGGAGCGAGACCCCGTCTCTACTATAAATAGAAAGAAATTAATTGGCCAACTAAACATATATAGAAAAAATTAGCCGGGCATGGTGGCGCATGCCTGTAGTCCCAGCTACTCGGGAGGCTGAGGCAGGAGGATCGCTTGAGCCCAGGAGTTGGAGGTTGCTGTGAGCTAGGCTGATGCCACAGCACTCTAACCCGGGCAACAGAGTGAGACTCTGTCTCAAAAATAAATAAATAAATAAACAGCAGAAAAACCCAAAAGCAATGTCAAGATACTTATTTGACAGCTCTGCAAAAAAGGATCCATGCAGAAGAAGGACAACTGTGAGAGAATGCGGGAAAAAAATGTAAAGGCTAGGCCGGGCACAGTGGCTCAAGCCTGTAATCCTAGCACTCTGGGAGGCCAAGGCGGGAGGATCACTCAAGGTCAGGAGTTCCAGACCAGCCTGAGCAAGAGCGAGACCCCGTCTCTACTATAAATAGAAAGAAATTAATTGGCCAACTAAACATATATAGAAAAAATTAGCCGGGCATGGTGGCGCATGCCTGTAGTCCCAGCTACCTGGGAGGCTGAGGCAGGAGGATCCCTTGAGCCCAGGAGTTAGAGGTTGCTGTGAGCTAGGTGTGCCCGGGCAACAGAGTGAGACTCTGTCTCAAAAAGAAAAAAAAAAAAAAAAAAAAAAAGTAAGGGTTTGATTGGCAGAGGGGAGGGTAATAGGTGAAATTAATTTTTTTCTCTTCCTTCTCTTTCCTACTTTCTTTTTTATTTGTATACATTGTTTTAAATTTACCACAACGAGATAATATATTTGTATACATGTGAAGGGTAGGAGTATATTTTGTTACATGGATACATTGTGTAGTAGTGAGGTCTGGCTTTTGTTATTTTGTATCCACTGCCTGAATAGTACACATTCTACCTATAAAGCGATTCTTTTAATTACCCATCTTCACCCTTCTGAGTCTCTAACGTCTATTTTCCACACTCTATGTCCATGTGGGCACGTTATTGAGTTCCCACTTATAAGTGACAGCTCGCAATATTTCACTTTCTGTTTCTGAGTTTTTTCACTTTAAGATAATAGACTTCATTTCCATCCATTTTGTGGCAAAAGACAAGATTTCATTCTTTTTTTCGAGACAGAGTCTTACTCTGTCGCCCAGGCTAGAGTGCTGTCATGTCAGCCTCGCTCACATCAACCTCCAACTCCTGGGTTCAAGCGATCCTCCAACCTCAGCCTCCCAAGTAGCTGGGACTACAGGCACGCGCCACCATGCCCGGATAAATTTTTCTCTATATATTTTTACTTGTCCAGCTAATTTCTTTATATATGTATATATATGTATATATATATATATATATATATATATATATATATATTTTTTTTTTTTTTTTTGAGACAGAGTCTCTCTTTGTTGCCCAGGCTAGAGTGAGTAGAGTGAGTGTCGTGGCGTCAGCCTAGCTCACAGCAACCTCAAACTCCTGGGCTCAAGCGATCCTCCTGCCTCAGCCTCCCGAGTAGCTGGGAATACAGGCATGCGCCACCGTACCTGGCTAATTTTTTCTATATATATTAGTTGGCCAATTAATTTCTTTCTATTTATAGTAGAGACGGGGTCTCGCTCTTTCTCAGGCTGGTTTCAAACTCCTGAGCTAAAACGATCCTCCCTCCTTGGCCTCCCAGAGTGCTAGGATTACAGGCTTGAGCCACCATGCCTGGCCTATATTTTTTAGTAGAGACGGGGTCTCATTGTTTCTCAGGCTGGTCTCAATCTCCTGAGCTAAAACGATCCTCCCTCCTTGGCCTCCCAGAGTGCTGGGATTACAGGTGTGAGCCACCGTGCCCGGCCGATTTCATTCTTTTTATGGCTGCATGCCATTCCATGGTGTACAGAGACCACATTTTCCTCGTGTGCTCCTCTACTGGTGGACACGTAGGTTGATTCTGTGTCTTCAATGTTGTGAATAGAGCTGCGGGAAACATGAGCGCCAGTGTCTTTTGTTTATGTGATAGGACTATCATTTAATCATAACTTAAACAGATGGGTATTGTCTTATTTTGTTTATTTTTCTTTAACTGAGCTATAATGCACCTAACATAGCAATCAGCCCCTTTAAAGTGGGTGTTAGGGCTGGGCGCGGTGGCTCACGCCTGTAATCCTAGCACTCTGGGAGGCCAAGGCGGGCGGATTGCTCGAGGTCAGGAGTTCAAAACCAGCCTGAGCAAGAGCGAGACCCCATCTCTACTGTAAATAGAAGGAAATTAATTGGCCAACTAATATATATATATAGAAAAAATTAGCTGGGCATGGTGGCGCATGCCTGTAGTCCCAGCTACTCAGGAGGCTGAGGCAGGAGGATTGCTTGAGCCCAGGAGTCGGAGGTTGCTGTGAGCGAGGCTGACGCCCCGGCACTCACTCTAGCCTGGGCAACAGAGTGAGACTCTGTCTCAAAAATAAATAAATAAATAAATAAATAAAGTGGGTGTTAGTATAGTCTCTGTGTTGTGCAACTATTAATCACACCGCCAGCTGATTCCAGATCATTTTCATCACCCCAGAAAGAACCCCCATCCCAACTCCCCCGTGTGCAAGCCCCGGTGACACTAATCTGCTTCCCGTCTCTAAAGATGACCCTTGCCTTTTGCTACCGACTTCTGGCGGGGCCTGTGGGTGCCCAGAGAAGGGATGAAGTTTGAAAACGAGGTTTCAATGAGATGTTGAAATCGCTCTGATCAAAGTTCCAAACTCAAGGTTTCCAGAAAGGGCAATAACATTTTTTTGTTAACAGGGGCAATTAGAAATCTCCCGGGCTGAGCAAGATCCAGTGGGTGTGTGCAGGTCGCTCTCTCTGAAGGTTGATGTCCCCAGGTAGCATGTGACTTAGGGAGGTGTTTATTTGTAAATGAGGTCGCTGCACTTCCTGGGAGCCATTGGAAGTCCAGTTTGGATAATTTTCTAAATTCGGAGTCCCTTGGAAACGCAGGGCCTTGAAAAACTCATTGCAACCCCGTGGGCCTC
The DNA here is from genome assembly GCF_040939455.1 of Microcebus murinus. Lineage (NCBI taxonomy): Eukaryota > Metazoa > Chordata > Mammalia > Primates > Cheirogaleidae > Microcebus > Microcebus murinus. The sequence goes on along the minus strand of NC_134130.1, from coordinate 5,554,528 downwards.
ACTTTCCCCTCTTCCTTTGCGAAATGCTTTCTTCCTTTGATGCTACAGTTGAGGTCAGCAAGCTTTTCTTGCAAGGGACCAACTAGTAGACCAGGCAAGGTGGCTCATGCCTGTCATCCCATCACCCTGGGAGGCCAAGGAGGGAGGATCGCTTGAGACCAGCCTGAGCAAGAGTGAGACCCTATCTTTACTCAAAATAGAAAAATTAGCCGGGCATGGTGGCACCTGTAGTCCCAGCTACTCGGGAGGCTGAGGCAGGAGGATGGCTGGAGCCCAGGAGTTGGAGGCTGCTGTGAGCTATGATGATGCCACTGTACTCCAGCCTGGGCAGCAGAGCGAGACCCTGTCTCTAAAAATAAATAAATGATTTCCCCAACCACTACAAAAAAATGTAAAATTCATTTTTCTTTCTTTCTTTCTTTCTTTCTTTTTTTTTTTTTTTTTTTTGAGACAGAGTCTCACTCTGTTGCCTGGGCTAGAGTGAGTGCCGTGGCGTCAGCCTCGCTCACAGCAACCTCAAACTCCTAGGCTCAAGCGATCCTCCTGCCTCAGCCTCCCAAGTAGCTGGGACTACAGGCATGTGCCACCATGCCTGGCTAATTTTTTTCTATATATTTTTAGTTGGTCAACTAATTTCTTTCTATTTTTATTAGAGGCAGGGCCTCGCTCTTGCTCAGGCTGGTTTCAAACTCCTGACCTTGAGCGATCCTCCTGCCTTGGCCTCCCAGAGTGCTAGGATTATAAGCGTGAGCCACCACACCCGGCCCCATTATTCTTTTCTTTTTTTTTTAATTTTTAATTAATTTTTTATTTTTCCCCATTCCCCCCTTACAAATCCATTTTTAACTCACAGGGTGTAGAAAAACAGGCCGTGGGCTGTGGGCCCCAGTTTTCCACCTGTGACATGGGGTGTGACCGTCCTTCACACTGGGAGGTAGTTGGGGTTCAACACGTGCCCATGTTGTTTATCTCTAAGTTCCTGCAATTCACTTCCCCCAAGGTTCTTTCGGTTCACATGAACCCGACTACGCACCAAGCATCGGATTATTCAAATCCCTGCCCTGGAGGAGCTCGTGGTGTGGTGAGGGAGAAGTGGGCCGCACACAAGACAAACAGTATTTCAGATGCCAGGCAAGAAAGCAGGGGAGAGGCGATGTGGGGAGAGGAGCAAGGGCTGTGGTTTTAAGGGAGATGGCAGGGAAGGCAAGATCAGGGAAAGGTAGGAATGTGCCCCATGGGTACCTGGGGAAAAGTTTTGGGAAGACACAGCCTGTGCAAAGGCCCTGGGGCAGGACGGCGCCTGGCGTGTTGCAGGCACAGTGAAGAAGCCTGTGTCGCTGGAGCAGAGTGAGGAGGGGGAAGGAGGCGGGGAGGGGATGGGGCAGGTCGTGCAGGGGCTGGTGGGCTGCAGGGAGGACTTGGGCTTTCACCCCGAGGGAGGTGGGAGCCATGGAGGGCTGTGGGCAGAGGAGGGACCAGCCCTGACTCGGGTGCTCACAGGCGCCCTCTGGTGGACGCTGCGGGGAGGACGGACTGTGAGAGCTGAGGGCAGGAGGTGGGGAGCCAGGGCAGAGGGGACTGGGTGGCCCAGGTGGCGGTGGGGTGGGTTTTGAAGGTGGAGTCAGCGGGAGTCCTTGCTGGCGGAGGGATGAGGAGATGGGAGAGTAAAGCCGTGGGCACCTGAGGCTCTGACCTGAGCACCTGCAAGGGTGACACTTCCACTTAGTAAGCCGGGAGTGACGGCAGGAGGCCGTGCGGGGAGGTCGGGAGCTCAGGGCCAGCCGTGTGGAGTCTGAGCCGCTGTGAGACCCCCACGTGGGGACGTCACAAGGGCAGTCGGATGCGCGAACCATTCCCAGCCTTCCGCAATTAACTGTGACAGGGACCTCAGGCTCCCAGAGATGGAACCGCTGGGGGGACTCGCTGCATTGCCGTAGCAACCGGGCGATTTCATTTTTTTGTATATTTTTCTTTGAGACAGAGTCTCGCTTTGTTGCCCAGGCTAGAGTGAGTGCCGTGGCGTCAGCCTCGCTCACAGCAACCTCCAACTCCTGGGCTCAAGCGATCCTCCTGCCTCAGCCTCCCGAGTAGCTGGGACTACAGGCATGTGCCACCATGCCTGGCTAATTTTTTCTATATATATTAGTTAGCCAATTAATTTCTTTCTATTTATAGTAGAGACGGGGTCTGGCTCTTGCTCAGGCTGGTTTCGAACTCCTGACCTCGAGCAATCCGCCTGCGTCAGCCTCCCAGAGTGCTAGGATTACAGGCGTGAGCCACCGGGCCCAGCCTAATTATGTTAGGTGTTCAATAACAAATTGATGGGGGAATGAATGAATGATGAATGAGTGAATGAATGAAGACTTTGAAGGGGAGCAATTCATTCACTGACAAGCTCTAGCAACGAGGGTGTGATGCTTTCTCCCGGGGGAACTGTCCTTGTTTCTGGAGGCTGTGTGGTCGGCGCTTTGTGCACATCCCAAAACACGGTGTCCCTCACGTCCTCAGTCGATCCACACAGACATATTGTTTCTATTTTATTGACAAGGAAACAGAGGCCAGGAGAGGCATCGAGAAATTGGCAAGGGCTGGGGTTGGGACTTGATTCCCAGCTTGGTGCGCATGGGCTACATTATTAAAAAAGAAAGAAAGAAAGAACCTTCCAGAAACCCTTCTAAGATATGATGGAGAAGGAAGAGGGACTGATGGGACCAAGAGTAGAATCAAATTAGGTGGCAGAAGCTGTGTGTGGGGGTGGGCTGGTTAATGTGTAATGGCTGACTCTCCGGAGGAGGGAAACACAAGTTTCGTAGCATGCCAATTCCCACGGTGTAAATATTCCCATCTCGGCCACTTTCAAGCTGCCCATGTGATGTTACTGAAATCAGAGTTAGAAGCAGACATGCATCATCTGTTCCCCCCAGCCAGAATGTGCAGGCTCCTGCACAACACTGCAGCTAGTTGTTTTCTTTTCTTTTCTTTCTCCCCCCCCATCTATACTAAAAATAGAAAAAGTAGCCAGACGTGGTGGCCCATGCCTGTAGTCCCAGCTACTTGGGAGGCCAAGGCAGGAGGATCGCTTGAGCCCAGGAGTTGGAGGCTGCAGTGAGCTGTGATGATGCCACTGCACTCCAGCCTGGGCGACAGAGCGAGACCCCGTCTCTAAAAATAAATTAATTAATTAATTAAAATTAAAAATATTAAATAGAGGCCAGGCGTGGTGGCTCATGCCTGTAATCCTAGCACTCTGGGAGGTCAAGGCGGGCGGATTGCTCGAGGTCAGGAGTTCGAAACCAGACTGAGCAAGAGTGAGACCCCGTCTCTACTAAAAGAAGAAAGAAATTAATTGGCCAACTAAAAATATATAGGAAAAAAAATTAGCCAGGCATGGTGGTGCATGCCTGTAGCCCCAGCTACTTGGGAGGCTGAGGCAGGAGGATTGTTTGAGCCCACATGTTTGAGGTTGCTGTGAGCTAGGCTGATGCCACGGCACTGTAGTTTGGGGGACAGAGCGAGACTTTGTCTCAAAAAAAAAAAATTAAATAGAAAAAGAGAAATCCTTTGGGGAAACAAGGAATGGCATATATTTATGAAAGGGCTTTGAAAAGTCACAAGATTGCTGATATCTTGGATGTTAGTTAAGTGTCAAAAGATTCGATTCTTGGAGAGCAGCTCAAGTGGGTAAAGCGTGGTCAGGGGTATGGCCCCAGGAGGGGGAAGCCCCTGGCAACCTTGTCAGGGGGCAGGAGGGCAGAAGGGGGGCAAGACAGGGTGCAAAGAGGAAAAAAATAACCTCCCACTTCTCCCAGAGGAAGCCCCAGGCAGAGGCCTGGAAGGAGGTCGGGGATGCAGTTGCTCTGGGGCCCTCTAGAGGGCGCACGGGGCCTGGGCTGCAGGGGAAGGGTTCGTTGGCCTGGGGGTGGTCTCTGGCCTTGAACTTGGAGAGTTGTATCCTTGTACCCTCCCAGAGTTGGAGGCTTGGAGGAGAGGGGTTGACCCATTAGGGCGGGGGCCTGCAGATGTTTTCTTGAAGAGCCCTGTAGCAAATACAGGATCTAAACAGTCTCTGCTGCAACTTCTCAGTTCATTCCCTTGAAGTTTGCAAAGAGTTATTGGCAACTTGTAGACAACTGGGCATCGCTGTGTGCCAATAAAACTTTATTTATATGTGAATTTCATGTAATTTATCACTGTATGAAAATCGTGAAATAATTCTTCTAAGTTTCTTTTGTTTTTTTTTGTTTTTTGTTTTTTTTTTTTTGATACAGAGTCTCGCTTTGTTGCCCAGGCTAGAGTGAGTGCCATGGCATCAGCCTAGCTCACAGCAACCTCAAACTCCTGGGCTCAAGCGATCCTCCTGCCTCAGCCTCCCGAGTAGCTGGGACTACAGGCATGCGCCACCATGCCCGGCTAATTTTTTCTATACATATTAGTTGCCAATTAATTTCTTTCTGTTTATGGTAGAGACAGGGTCTCACTCTTGCTCAGGCTGGTTTTGAACTCCTGACCTCCAGCAATCTGCCCACCTTGGCCTCCCAGAAAGCTAGGATTACAGGCGTGAGCCACCGCGCCCGGCCTGAGACAGAATCTTACTCTGTTGCCTGGGCTAGAGTGCTGTGACGTCAGCCTAGCTCACAGCAACCTCAGACTCCTGGGCTCAAGCGATCCTCCTGCCTCAGCCTCCCGAGTAGCTGGGACTACAGGCATGCGCCACCATGCTCAGCTAATTTTTTTTCTATATATTTTTAGTTGTCCAGTTTATTTCTTTCTATTTTTTAGTAGAGACGGGGTCTTGGTCTTGCTCAGACTGGTCTGGAACTCCTGACCTTGAGCAATCCTCCTGCGTTGGCCTCCAAGTATGCTTGGATTACAGGCGTGAGCCAAGGCGCTTGGCCTCTTCTAATTTTTTAAGCATTTAAAATCATTCTTAGCTCAAAGGCTATACAAAAACAGGCAGCCCCTAGCACCATGGTTTGTCAACAGAATATCCATGGGGTCTCAGAAGACCCAGCTTATGGTGGTGACGATAAGCTTTTGTTTGAGGCTTACTGGGTAACAGGCACTAAATGTTTCAATGTAGGGACTTATGTAGTATCTTTAACCCCATATTTGACATGTTATTTTAATATTCCTTCTTCTATTTGACAAAATGTTTCAGTTATGATTATGAAATACAATAAGTAATAGTAATGGCAGTGACAGATGTGGTGGCATGAGACCCCATCTCTACAAAAAATAGAAAAAATTAGCTGGGTGTGATGGCTCATGTCTGTAGTCACAGCTACTTGGGAGGCTGAGGAAGGAGGATTGCTTGAGGCCAGGAGTTGAAGGCTGCTGTGAGCTATAATGATGCCACTGCACTCCAGCCTGGGCACCAGAGAAAGACCCTGTCTAAAAAAAAAAAAAAAAAAAAGTAATGACAAGAGAAGAAAGATTCAAAGATTTTGTTAATTAAAAAAAGGAAAAAAAATAAAAAAATAAATAAAAAAAAGAGAAGAAAGGGAGTGAAATTTTTTTCTTTTATTGAACATTATGCGTATAATCATACCAGTAACGTTAAAACAGAAATATTAGAGTTCAGGCCGGGCGCGGGGGCTCACGCCTGTAATCTCAGCACTCTGGGAGGCCGAGGCAGGAGGATGGCTCAAGGTCAGGAATTCCAGACCAGGCTGAGCAAGAGCGAGACCCCGTCTCTACTAAAAATAGAAAGAAATTAATTGGCCAACTAAAAATATATAGAAAAAATTAGCCGGGCATGGTGGGGCATGCCTGTAGTCCCAGTTACTTGGGAGGCTGAGGCAGGAGGATCACCTGAGCCCAGGAGTTTGAGGTTGCTGTGAGCTAGGCTGACGCCACGGCACTCTAGCCCAGGCAACAGGGCCAGACTCTGTCTCAAAAAGAAAAAGAAAAAGAAATACTACAATTCAGCACAGGGAAAAAAGTAATGAGTGAGTAGCTTTTATTCTACAAATGATTTTTTTTAAAGAAAAACTTATCTTTTACATACTGGTCTGTTACAGTAATAAATATTAATAATACCATGACAGTTGAATAGCAAGTAAATAATCAAATAAAATTTGAGGCCAGGCATGGTGACTCATGCCTATAATTCTATCTTTGGGAGGCCCAGGCAGGAGGCTCACGTGAGGTCAGGAGTTTGAGGCCAGTCTGGACAACATAGTGAGACCCCCATCTGTACAAAACAACAGAAAAATTAGCTGAGTGTGGTGGCACACACCTGTAGTCCCAGCTACTTGGGAGGCTGAAGCAGGAGGATCAATTGAGCCCAGGAGTGTGAGGTTGCAGAGAGTTATAATCATGCCACTGAATTCTAGTCCTGTCTCAAAAAAAAAAAAAAAATTAAGAGTAAATTTCCATTTTAAAGAAATGGCTCAAATTCTGTAAAAATATTCCATGTATGAATTAAAATTTGAGCTTAGCAAACAAAAATATAATTTGTGGTTCACATCGTGTTTAGAATTTTAAACACTCACAGAACCTCTAGGCGGTCAGACAGACTAGAGGAAGTGAAATAGCAAAAGCTGTTTCTTTGCAATTACAATCACCGGGCTATTGTTGTTTATTTTGAATCTACCGTTTAAATACAAGGCTGTGTAACACCACAGGGTTTGGTAACATGACCTGTGCCCAAAGTTAGCTTAAAAGACTTGGAAGCATTATGAATCAACTCTTCCCCGTAATATTCTGAAATCAAAAAATAAACAAAAAAGGAAAACAAAAAGAATCAACTCTTGAAATGAATGTGGGTGCCTTAGTCTGTTTCTGTGGGGGTCAAGTGTATGACTTGAAGTTCTCCAAATTATCTTCCACGTAGAACACATTGTTTAATAACGGGTAAATAATAAATATGTGTTAATTGCAATCTTCCAGTGATTAAAAGCCAACAGTAACCACGGCAATTACATAAACTAGGAGTCAGCAAACTATGACTGTGGGTCAAATCTAGCCCAATGTGTATTTTTTGTAGGAGCTGAGAAGGTTTTTTTCTTTTTTTTTTAACTGATCTGGAAAAAAAAAATTCAAAAGCATAATAATAGTTCATGACATAGACAAAGTATATAGAATTCAAATTTCAGGGTGTGTCAATAAAGTTTTATTAGCACACGGCCATGCACAATCATTTCCAGACTGTCCACGGCTGCTTTCCTGTTACAACAGCAGAGTCGGTCAATTACCATGCAGCTTGCTAAGCGGAAATGTTTACTATGTGGCCTGTTATAGAAAAGGTTTGCTGACCCCTGGATTAGACAAATAAAGATTTCTTGTGGGAAGAGTATTTTGTAGCTGATGTTCAGAATCACCTGTATACAGTGATAATAGGCTGAGCCTGGTGGCGCATGCCTGTAGTCCCAGCTACTCGGGAGGCTGAGACAGGAGGATCGCTAGAGTCCAGGAGTTGGAGGCTGCAGTGAGCTATGATGATGCCACTGCACTCCAGCCTGGGCGACAGAACAAAACCCTGTCTCAAAGAAAGAAAAGGAAAGAAAGAAAGGAAGTAAGGAAGGAAGGAAGGAAGGAAGGAAGGAAGGAAGGAAGGAAGGAAAGAAAGAAAGAAAGAAAGAAAGAAAGAAAGAAAGAAAGAAAGAAAGAAAGAAAGAAAGAAAGAAAGAAAGAAAGAAAGAAAAAGAAAGGAAGGAAGGAAGGAAGGAAGAAAATAAATAAATTACTTTTCAATTCTCTTTTAAACTTTCAGATTATATAAGGAAGCACTCAATTGGGTTCTGCTGGGTTCTTAACAGCTATTTGCTAATCTCTCTTTTTAAAAAGCACCTTTTAAAAAAAGCACCTAATCCAGAACCTCCCACGAACAGTAGCTGCCTAGAATTTAATAACATTGTTTATTTTCCTTTGCATCTGTTTCAGGTAGTGGATACTATTTTTCTTTTAGATTTACCCTAGTGTTATAATGTTTCCTTTTAAGATAAAATTGTTGAAGAGTCCGGGGCGGTGGCTCACGCCTGTAATCCTAGCTCTCTGGGAGGCCGAGGAGGGCGGATTGTTCTAGATCAGGAGTTCGAGACCAGCCTGAGCAAGAGCGAGACCCCGTCTCTACTATAAACAGAAAGAAATTAATTGGCCAACTAATATATATACAAAAAATTTGCTGGGCATGGTGGCGCATGCCTGTAGTCCCAGCTACTTGGGAGGCTGAGGCAGGAGGATTGCTTGAGCCAGGAGTTTGAGGCTGCTGTGAGCGAGGCTGACGCCACGGCACTCACTCTAGCCTGGGCAACAGAGCGAGACTCTGTCTCAAAAAAAAAAATTTTTTTTTGAAGAGAAAAAGTTTAGTGCCATCTTTAGCATTGTTATGCAGTTCATTTTTTTCCTTGAATAAATTCCTTCCTTCCTTCCCTTCCTTCCTTTCTTTCTTAAACCACTCTGTCACTCAAGCTGAAGTACAGTGGTGCAATCTCAGCTCACTCTAGCCTCAAAATCCTGGGGTCAATTGATCCTCCCATCTCAGCCTTCTGAGTAGCTGGGACTATAGGCACTTGCCACCACACCTGGCTAATTTTTTTTTTTTTTTTTTTTTTTTTTTTTTTTTTGTAGAAACAGAGTCTCACTATATTTTGCCCAGGCTGGCCTTGAACCTCTGGGCTCAAGGGATCCTCCTGCCTGGGCCTCCCAAATTGCTGGGATTACAGGCGTGCACCACTGTGTCTGGTCTAATACGTTTATTTTAAAATAAACTTTATGACAGGGTGGTACATTGAAACCAGTAATAGACGCCCCAAATACGTGGCTACTGTAAAAATAAAATACACTGTAAAAATAAATGTTATAAAATTCTGCTGAATTTGTTGCCCACCATCTTCAGTGATGTCTCAAGTATCCTCTAACCTGTAGATCAGGTGTCCTCAAACTACAGCCCAAGGGCCACATGCGGCCCGCCGAGGACATTTATCTGGGCCGCCGGGTGTTTTTGCTGCCGCTGCCTGTCCTGCTTAGCAGCCGACTCGTCCCGGGCCCGCAGTGCGCATGTGTGGAGTGTGCGCCCGCGCTCTCAACGGCCTCCAACGGTCAGAGGGACAGTGAACTGGCCCCTGTTTAAAAAGTTTGAGGACCCCTGCTGTAGATACTACATTTTGGGGACCTTAGGAGGTCTGAGGTGCTCTGCCTGCTGCAGAAAGGAAATGGCCACATTTGCAGTGAGAAGAATCAAGACGTAGTGGTTTCCGGCCGGGTGCGGTGGCTCACACCTGTAATGCCAGCACTCTGGGAGGCTGAGGTGGGAGGATCCCTGGAGGCCAGGAGTTCGAGACCAGCCTGAGCAACATAGTGAGACCCCTGTCTCTACAACAAAAATTTAAAAATAATGTAATTCATATATTGAAGCCCTATTCTCTGGGATTCCAGAAGGTGACCTTATTTGGAGAGGTGATCCAGTTAACATGAGGGCATGAGGGTGTTCCCTGATCCAATGTGACTGATGTCCTTACAGAAGGGGACATTGGTACACAGACACGCACAGAGGGACAGTGACGTGGGAGAAGACACCATCCACAGGCCACGGAGAGAGGCCCCGGAAGGAGCGAAGCCTGCCCACACCTGGAGGTTGCAGAATTGGGAACCCGGGGCCCCGGGGTGCTGGCTCCCCGGCCCGGGGTGGGGTCACAGGAGACGCCGGCCTCCTTTCCCTCCAGCAGCAGGAAGGATGCGAGATGTCCACGTCCGGGCCCAGTGGGGGCCCCTGCCTCCTTTTCCTGGTGCAAGTGTCCGCTGTGACCCTTGGACCCGCCGGCCATAAAAGGATCTCTGGGCTGAGGCGGTGGCCGGCCCGGGGCAGAGGGGCGGCGAGGAGATGAGCGGGGGTGGGGTGGGGCACTGACATGGGGGCAGTCCCCTCCCCCAACCACCGTCCTGTGTCCCCGGCCAGGGAAGGGCCAGGAGCGCCAGGCTGGGAGCACAGTCTCCCGGACACACCGGGCCCCCCAGCTCTGTCCCGCCCATCCACGCAGAAACTTCTAGAACCATCACAGCACTGACACTTTGGAGACTGCCCTGGGATCCCAGATTCTCTCCTTGTGTCGTGGCCTTGGTCACCTTCCTGTCCTCACCTCCGGGCCTCCCCACACTGTTCCTCCAGCCACAGGGCCTTTGCACCGGCTGTCCCCCCCGCTGTGAACGGTGTTCCCCACGCGCCCCGAGACCCGCTCCCTCCCCACCCCGCGGCCTTTGTGGAGAAGCCTCTGGCCCGCCAGCCGCCCTATGTCGCCTCAAGCCACCCACACTGCCCGCTCTTCTCTCCTGCTATATTTTTCTACACATTTTTTTTTAATTTATTTTTTTATTTCGGCAGATTATGGGGTACGGATTTTAAGGTTTCAATAAATGCCCTTTCTCCCCTTCCCCCCACAAGTCTGAGACACATTTTGCTTTTTCAATTGCTTATGCATAAAGGACTTTCTTTTTTTTTGAGACAGAGTCTGCTGCCTGGGCTAGAGTGCCGTGGCGTCAGCCTAGCTCACAGCAACCTCACACTCCTGGGCTCAAGCGATCCTCCTGCCTCAGCCTCCCGAGTAGCTGGGACTACAGGCGTGCACCACCATGCCTGGTGCATTTTTTCTATATATATATATTTTAGTTGTTCAATTAATTTCTTTCTATTTATAATAGAGATGGGGACTCGCTCTTGCTCAGGCTGGTTTCGAACTCCTGACCTGTAGCAATCCTCCCACCTCGGCCTCCCAGAGTGCTGGGATTACAGGCGTGAGCCACCGCGCCCGGCCTCAAAGGACTTCCTTGTGTGCCTTTCGACCCCTTGGGACATCAGGTCCGCGGGGACGGGGAAGGATGTGTCAGGGACGTCCCTGTCGTGGGTCCCTGACACTGGCACACAGCAGGAATGACTGACTGACTGAATGAATGAATGATGGCTTCTCAGGTGCCATGCCCTCCATTCTTTAGGAAGGGCAAAGCCAGTCCCCAAAACGCTCTGTCCTTGTGGTGGTTGGAGGTCCGGGCGCAAACGCCCTGTCTTCACCTGCCCCCGGGAGCAGAGGCCGGAACTTGCTGGAACAGCCGGGGCTTTCAGAGGAGCGAGTAGGACCGGGAGAGGGTCAGGTCCTAATCAGCTGGCGTTGCCCAGGCCCCGGTCAGAGTCCCCGCGGCCTCCCAGCCCCTGGCCTGCCCCCGCCACGCCCGGATCACAAGGGGTTTACTCACTGCCTGGCCTTGTCCCAAGGGAGGGGCTTGGAAGAGGGGGAGGGGAGGGACGGGGGAGGGGCGGGCTGCAGCCCCCCCAGAACTGATCCAAAAGGGAAGTGCAGCAGGAACCCCCGGGTGAGAAGAGACAGGAACAGGGGAGGTGACATGGGGACCTGGGCGTTGTCTCGTCTCGAGTTGACTCACGCGATGGCCGCATGAGTCACGCCTCCTTATCAGCCCTCTGTCCTCCCGTGGGGAACGGGGCTGTCCGTTATGACCAGACTGCGCCGAGGCCAAAGGGCTGAGGTGACCAGAAAGTGACAGGCGGGTGTCCTCTAAGCGTCACGGGACTGGAGGGAGACAGATTTCTCACAGGCATGCAGACCAGTCGAAATAGGGCCACCTGGCAAGATGGCCAGGCTTCGAGTCCTGGGGCTGTGGAAATCCACGTCGTGAGCACTTTACCTGGGAGTCCTCCCAACCACTCTGCGAAGTGGGTCTTTGTTCCTCGTTTTACAGACAAGGAAACCGAGGCAGAGAGAAGCCAAGTCATTTGGCCACAGTCACAGGGCTACAAGCAGCAGAGCTGGGATTCAAACACGGACCCCGTTCTAACCTAGTTCTGCCTGATAGAAATAGCAGGTGCACAGCTGGCCACGGTACACGCCTGTGACCCCAGCGCTCTGGGAGGCCGAGGCCGGAGGATCGTTTGAGCTCAGTAGTTTGAGACCAGCCTGAGCAAGAGTGAGACCTCATCTCTACTATAAAAACAGAAAGATATTAGCTAGACAACTAAAAATATATAGAAAAAATTAGCCGGGCATGGTGGCGCATGCCTGTAGTCCCAGCTACTCGGGAGGCTGAGGCAGGAGGATCGCTTGAGCCCAGGAGTTGGAGGCTGCAGTGAGTTGTGATGACACCATATTGGGGTGACATAGCAAGACTCTGTCTCCAAAAAAACAAAAAAAGAAAGGAAGAAATATCAGATATACTTTAAAATTTCTAACAGCTATATTTTAAGAATTCAAAGTAAAATTAAGCTTCACTTTAATAATATATTTGGTTAATCCAAATGGCTGAATTCCTAAATCCAAACTATAGTTGATGCTTGAACAACATGAGGCTTGGGGCATTGAACCCCACGCACTTGAGCATCCATATATAACTTTTATTTTATATATACATATTTTTTTGGGACAGAGTCTCACTCTGTTGCCCGGGCTAGAGTGAGTGCCGTGGCGTCAGCCTAGCTCACAGCAACCTCAAACTCCTGGGCTCAAGCCATCCTCCTGCCTCAGCCTCCCTAGTAGCTGGGACTACAGGCATGTGCCACCATGCCCGGCTAATTTTTTCCATATATTTTTAGTTGGCCAATTAATTTTTTTCTATTTTTAGTAGAGTCGGGGGGTCTCGCTCTTGCTCAGGCTGGTTTCGAACTCCTGACCTTTAGTGATCCACCCACCTCAGCCTCCCAGAGTGCTGGGATTACAGGCGTGAGCCACCTCGCCCAGCCCACATATCTTTTTTTTTTTCTTTTTTTTTTTTGAGACAGAGTCTCGCTTTCTTGCCTAGGCTAGAGTGAGTGCCGTGGTGTCACCCCAGCTCACAGCAACCTCAAACTCCTGGGCTCAAGCGATCCTCCTGCCTCAGCCTCCCCAGTAGCTGGGACTACAGGCACGAGCCACCATGCCCGGATGATTTTTATATTATATATATTAGTTGGCCAATTAATTTCTTTCTATTTTTATGGTAGAGACGGGGTCTCGCTCAGGCTAGTTTTGAACTCCTGACCTTGAGCGATCCGCCTGCCTCGGCCTCCCAGAGTGCTAGGATTACAGGCGTGAGCCACCGCGCCCGGCCACATATAACTTTGACTTCCCCAAAACTTAACTACTAACAGTCTCGGTTGACCAGAAGACTTAGTGATAACATTCGATGAGCATGCGTTTTGTATGTTACATGTATCATCTACTGTATTCATACAATAATAAGGTGAACTAGAGAAAAGAAAATGTTACCAAGAAAACCATAAGGAAGAGAAAATATATTTACTATTGGTTACGTGGAAGAGGGTCATCCTAAAGATTTTTGTCCTCGTCACCTTCAAGTTGAGCAGGCTGAGGAGGAGGAGTACGCCCATATAGCACAGAGTGGGTCTAATCCATTAAACCAAAAATGGACACATTTTTTTCTGTAAAGTTAATAAATATTTTTGGCTCTGCAGGCCATGTGGCCTCTGTCAAAATGACTCATCTCTGCTATTGTAGTGGGAAAGCAGCCAGAAATAATGCCTCCACAAGTGGGCGTGGCCATGTGCCAATAAAACTTTATTTATAAAAACAAGAGGAGGGCCGGAATTGGCCTGAAGGCTGCAGTTCATCAGTTAACTCTTGCACTGGCCCCTACGATTGTGTTCATACTTGTTTGGCTGTTCCCTCAATTAGTATCGATTGGCCACTGCGGTTCAGCAGGCGTGCTTGTGGGAATGGTGGACCTCGCGCACAGTAGGTCTCTCATAATGAATGTCTCTGATTTGCAGATGGATCCTGGCTGGGGACTTTTTAACTCCCCACCCCACACTTCCTCTCTCTGATGGGAGAAGCACCTGCCATAACGTGGCTGCGTGGGAGGAGCGCAAGACATTTTGCTTAATGAAATAATTAATGAATATTCACGTCCCAGAGGATGTGTGTCCTTTGGCCTGACACAGGGTAGACACTCCATAAAAGTTTGTTGCATGCATGCATGCTGCAATACACACACCAAATATATGGCGTGTCAGATGAGGGTGATCGTCTAGGAAGAGACATAAAAGTGGGGCAGTGACTGAGAAGGGGGCTGCGATTTGAAAGGTGGTCAGGGAGGGCTTCCTGGAGGAGGTGAATTTGAGCAGAGATCTACCAGAGCAAGGAGCCAGCCATGAGGAGATGTAGGGAGGGGTATTCTAGAAAAAGGACAGCAGGTGCAAAGGCCCTGGGGCAGGGCCATGCCCGGTGTGTAAAGGGTGCCAGTGAGGAGTGAGGGCAGAGAGATTAGCAGAGTGACAATGGTCTTGGACCGGGATGGTGGCGGTGGCCACGTGGGGGTGAGCAATGAATACATTTTGAATGCAGGGCTGTCGAGATTTGCTGGTGGATTCTACTAAACACATGCAAAGCCCGTGGAAAGATGACAACAAGCACGAAGACAGTGGCAGATACTCGGGGGAGATGCTAACAGAAGCCAGCTCTGGCCGAGAAGGCAGGACGATGTTTAGCCCGGGAGTGAGTCGAGATCGGGAAGGGGCTTCTGAAGGCCTGGAACGTTCTACGTCGTGATCTGAGAGAAGCGTATGCAGATCTCTATACGGGAGAAAATTCACCAGGCTGCATGCTTAAGATCTGCAGGGTTTTAAACGCATGTTATATTTTAATGAAAAAAAAAATCACACTGGGGCTCGGTGCAAACAAATTCTAGGCATCGTGAGATGAGAGTAGCGGTGATTCAGCGCCGAGGACTCGACAGCCCGCGGGTAACACAGAGGAACAGACAGAAATGTGCAAGTGGGAAAGATTTCAGAGAACCCAGTACTGGCGGAACATTCTAGAATTCCCACCGTGCTCTGAGCGGTGCCAGGGGGGATTAAAAGCTGCTCCTCCAGGGGGCTCCGGCCAGCCACGGAAAGGCGGGACCGGCGGGACCGGCCACCCAAGCCCAGTGCGAAGTGCTAGTCACTGCGCCCCATGCTTGCATGCGACCTTGGTGGGGAAGAGAGAGATCTGAACACGGAATTAAACAAAATGCCAAATAATATATATATTTTTTCTTTTTTAAAAAAAGACTGGCTGCTGTGTGTTGGATGCCACTGGAATACTGCGCCATGGGGACCTGCAGGCCCTGGGCACACTTGGTGTTGGGTCCTTGGCGGGGGAGTGGATGAGGGCTGAGGGCGCTGTGCAAACAGACTGGGCAGCGCGCCCGACACGGGGGCTTGTTTGGCCGCCAAGCCTGCGTTAACTCTGCCCACGTCCTTCAAAATAGGCGAGCAGGTTTTGTTACGCGTGTCTGGAGGGCACACGCTTTTCTCTTTGTCTCAGCCTGCAATACGGTCGGGCAAGTTTGTTCTGAAACATTTGTCCTTTATATTTAATATATATTAGAGCTCTCCTCACCCTCCTCCTCCTCTTTCTTTTTCTAAATAAATTACCCCAAATTTATTTATTTTTTTATTTTTTATTTTTTTTTGACACAGAGTCTCACTTTGTTGCCCAGGCTAGAGTGAGTGCCGTGGCGTCAGCCTAGCTCACAGCAACCTCAGACTCCTGGGCTCAAGCAATTCTCCTGCCTCAGCCTCCTGAGTAGCTGGGACTACAGGCATGCGCCACCATGCCCGGCTAATTTTTTCTATATATATTAGTTGGCCAATTAATTTCTTTCTATTTATAGTAGAGACGGGGTCTCACTCTTGCTCAGGCTGGTTTCGAACTCCTGACCTCAAGCAATCTGCCCACCTCGGCCTCCCAGAGAGCTAGGATTACAGGCGTGAGCCACTGTGCCCGGCCTCTACTGAGTATCTTGATATATTTTCATATGACAGAAATAGTTTCAAATACATCAATTACAAATTAGAAACAGAACTCACACTTACACAATTATGTTAGGGAAATACTAGAAACTCTGTCCCTTCCAAGAATGTTACAGTGCATTATAAAGGCTCTGATAAGTTCTGCAAAGCTATCTATTAATGCAGTGTTCCCCAATCCTCCTTGATCACAGCACCCTTTTGGAACACATGGATGGAAACTATTGTGGAGACTTCACGTTGGATTCCAACTCACTGTTGCTTTGAAGTCCATTATCGAATTCAGTAGATCAAACAGTATGTTGTCAGAAAAGTTATTCTGCCCCTCAACTGTTTATTCTTATGCTACCTGCTCACAGAGACCTGAAATCTTTTCACTGGGGTATATGAAAGCCTTCTAGAGTTCACAATTATTTTTTCAAAAAAGATTTAAACTCCAAATATCTTTGGAAGGGGGACTAAGTGGTCTAAATCCACATTCAGGTGCAAATGACTACTGCCAGATTCCTTCTTCTAGCAGGGTTTTGTTTTTGTTTTTGTTTTTTTCTTGAGACAGAGTCTCACTCTGTTGCCCAGGCTAGAGTGAGTGCCGTGGCGTCAGCCTCACTCACAGCAACCTCCAACTCCTGGGCTCAAGCGATCCTCCTGCCTCAGCCTCCCGAGTAGCTGGGACTACAGGCATGCGCCACCATGCCCGGCTAATTTTTCTGTATATTTTTAGTTGGCCAATTAATTTCTTTCTATTTTTTTTTTTTTAGTAGAGATGGGGTCTCGCTCTTGCTCAGGCTGGTCTCGAACTCCTGACCTTGAGTGATCCTCCTGCCTCAGCCTCCCAGAGTTGCTAGGATTACAGGCGTGCGCCACGGCCTTGATGAGAGAGGGAGAGCTCTATCGCCGGGGCACCCCCGCTGCCAAGAGCCATAAACGGGGGAGAGGGAGGCAGAGAAGACTCCAGAAGCCAAACTTCACCTACTTGATCACCCGCCCTGACAGCCCTGGAGCAGGGCCCCTCGGCCATTGCTGAGTAAATATTATGACTGGGCTCGCTAGCTCCAGGCCAAACCAAACATCCCCCTGGGATCCAACACAGACTGGTTAAAACGGAAAGAGGAAAATTCAGAGGCCAAGGGTGAGATCATCCGACCCACATCTGGGGGGACAGTTACTGCAATCGGGGTCTCACCCGGGGCACCGTGGACACTGGCACTGGATCTTTCTCTGGGGAGGGGCCGTCCTGGGCACTGCAGGTGCTGAGTGGTGTCCCTGCCCCCACCTGCCCCATGCCAGGAGTTCCTCTGAGTCGCGACAGTGACAGATGTCCCCAGACATTGCCCCCAGTGTCCCCTGGGGCAACTGTTGTGATGGGAGTCATTGCAGGATAAAAGAACCGCATTGGGCGTGGCACATAGTAGCCCCTCATTAAATTTTCATTGCATGGGTATATGACCACTGGTCCATTGAGAAATACAAACCCGATGGGAATTTCTTTTTTCTTTTCTTTTTTAAAATTCTAAGACAGGGCCTCGCTTTGTTGCCCAGGCTATAGTGCGTTGGCACAACCACAGCTCACTGCGACCCTAAGCTCCTGGGCTCAAGCGATCCTCCTGTCTCAGCTTCCTGAGTAGCTGGGACAACAGGTGTATGCCACCATGGCCAGCTAGTTTATTATTATTATTACTTTTTCTAGAGATGGGGTCTTGCTATGTTGTCCAGGCTGGTCTCAATCTCCTGGCCTCAAGTGATCCTTCGGTCTCGGCCTCCCAAGGTGCTGGGATTAAAGATGTGAGTCACCAGGCCCTGTGCCACCTGCCCTGTCCCCTCCCTGCCCTCTACTCCTCCTTCTCTCCCCTTCCCCACTCAGCTCCAGCCACACGGGTCTCCTTGCTGTGCCTCCAACACACCAGGCGAGGTCCTGCCCCAGGGCCTTTGCACAGGCTGTTTCTTCAATCTGCAACATCCTTCCCCTCTGTCTCCCCACAGCTGCCTCCATCTCATGATTCGAGGTTGTCTGTAAATGTCATCTTCTAACAGGGGACCCTGCGCCATGGTTATGTTAGTGTCTTGGTAGCTCTTGCTCATTTGCCTGTTTGCTCCTTGTTGATGCATTTATGGTCTGGCTAACCCCTGGCTTCATCCCTAGTGCCTGTGACAGTGGGTGGCACAGAGGAGCTGCTCCACGAGTAGGAGCTGATTAAGCGCCTACTGTGTACAAGGCTCTTTCTTAGACACTGGGGACCCGGCTCTGAACAAGAGACACTCTATCCTGGTCCTTAAGCTGTGGGCTAGGTGGGGGCGAGGAAACACAGCAGACAAAGGCTGGGCTCGGGGGCTCACACCTGTAATCCTAGCACTCTGGGAGGCCAGGAGTTCGAGACCAGCCTGAGCAAGAGTGAAACTCTGTCTAAAAAACAAAACAAAACCTAAAAAACCCCAATAGACAAGTATGCAAACAAGAAAATGTCTAACAGTTTGGGGTTCAATGGCCACAGTGGCATAATGAGAGGTCTGGGGCAGGCTCCTCTGTGCTGGGGTAGATGAGACAGGGTCCCTCAGTCACAAATACTGAATATTCATGACAGCGTCAACATGCAGCTGGGCGCGGAGGGGGAGGGGACAGCAGGGGAGTTCCAGGCAGCCGGAACAGCCAGTGCAAAGGCCCTGAGGTAGGAGCGAGTTTGGCTCAGTAAATATGTGTTGACTAAAGGAACCATGGAAGGTTCGAGAAAGAACTGACAGCTGGTCTCGGAGGGTGGGCGTGCGGTCGCCAGCGGGGATGAGCTCCTGGCCCAGAGCTGGCCTTCTCGGTTTCGTCCTGTCCGCGAGTGCGGGGGACCCGCCCGGGGGCCCCGCGTTAGGCTGGAGCCGGCCCGGCCCCTGCGAACTCCCAGGACGAGGCCCGTAAGTAGGGGAGAGGTCACGGCAGAGCCGGGGACCCCAGACTTTGGCCTTTGCCCACTGCGGCTGCAAAAGCGCAAAACACAGCGGAGATAACGGGGTTCCCGCCCCCGCCCCGCCCGCCGCGCGCCACTGGCGCTTGGCCGCGTCCGTCTGTCGCGGCCGCCAATGGGCGCCCGGCGCCGCTGGGCCTATTTGGGCATCCTGGGGCGGCGGGGCCGGAGAGCAGCCGCGGGCGGGAGCGCTGGCCGTGCGCCCCGACGCCCGGACATGAGTGGGGGCTTGGCGGCTGGACAGGTGAGCCCCGCGCGGTCCCTGGGGAGCGGGTCTAGGCCAGGAACCCCCCCGCAAGCCGCCGGAGCTGGAAGGAAGCCCCCTGCACCCCCATTGCACAGATGGGGAAACTGAGGCCAGAGAAACAAGCAGTGAGCAGAATCTCGCCTCCGTTCTGGGGCTGCTCTTGGCTTTTGTCCTCTTCCTGGGCCCCCGCCTCCCAGGAGGGGCGCTGCGGTGGCCCGGGAAGGTGGCCGGGACCTCGACGGGGGGCTGGCTCGGTCCCCAGCCAGGGCCTCTCCCCGGCGCGTTTTAGGGAAACTGGTTCTGGTGCCTCTGGACGCTCCGCATCGCCCCACAGTTCAGATTTGGAAGTGGAGGCCCGAGCTGGAGGCTGAGCTTGGACGGGGTGGGGAGCGGGGGAGGCCGGCCGCGACCCTCACGCCTGTCCCTGGCGCCGCAGATGGCCTTCTCCGCCTGCCCCGAGGGGCCCGCCGACGGCCTGGAGCTCCTGGACCTCCTGTTCGACCGGCAGGACGGCGTCCTGCGGCACGTGGAGCTGGGCGAGGCCTGGGGCCGCGCGGAGGACCAGGTGAGGGGCCCGCGGCACGCGCGCGCCCGCGCCCGGCCAGCCCCCTGCGCAGCGCCAGGGAGCGCTTCTGGTTCGTGCGTGGCGCTTGATTTTAGCGACGTGTGTCTCAGGGGCGCGTGGGCTGCTTCCTACAGGTGGGGCATGGGGGCCCAGAGAGGGGCGGCAACTTGTGCAAAGTCACACAGCAATTTGGAGTTGGGTCCAAATTTTAACTCGGAGCTTGTGTCTCCCTGGCGGGGTGTTTCCATGTCACATGGTTGTGCTTGAGCCCCCCCCCACCCCCACCCCAGGCCGAGAGAAGAGAGCATCAGCTCTATCTTGGAGAAAGGACGTCTGAGGCCCAGAGAGGGTGGGTGGTTTGCCCAGGGTCACACAGCAACCTAAGGCACGGAGTGGGCGTCCTAATTCCTGCCCCTGCCTGTCCTCCCCAGCAGGCGCTAACAGGGCCCGACCCCCACGACTTCCTCAGCTCCATCCTGGGCTCGGGGGATTCGGCGCCCGGCTCCCCGCTCTGGTCGCCCGCGGCCAGTGACAGCGGCATCTCCGAGGACCTGCCCTCCGACCCCCAGGACACCCCGCCACGCAGCGGGCTCCCCGCCACCCCGTCCGCCTGCCGTCCCGCCGGGCCCTGCCCCGACTACCGTCCCAGCCCCGCCTGCCCCGCCGGGCCCCCGGGGCCAGTCGTCCCCGTGCTCGAGTCCTCGGTGGCCATAGACCTGGGTGAGTTCTGCCGCGCCTGCCCCCCCCTGCTGTGGACGCTCCCCCGCCCTCCCAGGTGCATGCGGCCGGCCGTGAGCCCATTTTCCAGATAGCGAAACTGAGTCCCCGCCACGTTAAGTGACCGAGGAGGGCAGGGCGCCTTCGCACCCCCGCGCTGGCTCTAGCAGACGTTGGAGAAGCGCGGGAGGTGACGGGTCCCCCGCAGCTGGCTACAGGCCTTGTCAGAAGGCGGTGGGCCGCGCAGCGATCGTTTCCTGCCGGAGCCCCATCCAGCGCCCGGCGGGCGTGGGCAGCCTCGGCTGGGGGGCGTCCTGCCTCCCTTGAGCAGAGTTGACAAAACGTAGGCTCAGAGAGGTGAAGTCACTTACCCAAGGCCACACAGCTCCCGCGGATTCGGACCTGAGGTTCTCAGCGGCCTGTCTACTGCGTGCCAGGCACCGGGAGGGGTGGGGACCGGCGCTGAATCACGCGGCGCCCCGGCCCCCGGGGAGATAAGACCCGCTGGCTGCACGTCTAGCCTATAGCCCGGTGATAAGAGCCGCTCCCTCCTGGGTAGGCAGCGGGTCCCGGACAATGTCCAGTGCCTTCTCGTGCCTTGTGGGACACACAGAGCAGTGCCCTGTTGCATCTGGGCTTCCATCTTATAGCGGTGGGGACACCGAGGCTGTGCCCAGGGCTGTCCCCTCCACCCCAGGCCGTGGGAAGCCCAAGCTCTGCCAGAGGTTCTAAGCACCTTCGGGTCAATCATGGCAGACTTCCTGGAGGAGGCAAATAGAGGCTGGGGAGCTCAGGATGCCCACCCACTGCCACCTGACACCCTCTCTGCCTCTGTCCCCGCCTGTCCTGATCAGGAACCTGGAGCCCAGGAGGAAGCCTGTACGCCGAGGAGCTGGCCGAGCCGGTGGACTTGCCCGCACGCTGCAACCTCACAGTCAAAGACCTCCTCCTTTCCGGCAGCGGTGGGGACCTGGTGAGCACCCGCCCCTCCCCCGGAGCATGGGAGCCAGGACGGCTCTGGTGACATGGAGCCCCGAGACCCCCACTTCAGAGACTAGAAAGCTGAGTCGCACTCTGGGGGGCCGAGGCGGGCGGATTGCTCGAGGTCAGGAGTTCGAAACCAGCCTGAGCAAGAGCAAGACCCCGTCTCTACTATAAATAGAAAGAAATTAATTGGCCAACAAATATATAGAGAAAAAGTGAGCTGGGCACGGTGGCGCATGCCTGTAGTCCCAGCTACTAGGGAGGCTGAGGCAGGAGGATTGCTTGAGGCCAAGAGTTGGAGGTTGCTGTGAGCTAGGCTGACGCCACGGCACTGTAGCCCAGGCAACAAAAGTGAGACTCTGTCTAAGAAAGAGAGAGAGAGAGAGAGAGAGAGAGAGAGAGAGAGAGAGAGAGAGAGAGAGAGAGAGAAAAGAAAGAAAAAGAAAGAAAGAAAGAAAGAAACTG
This sequence comes from Microcebus murinus, assembly GCF_040939455.1. Lineage (NCBI taxonomy): Eukaryota > Metazoa > Chordata > Mammalia > Primates > Cheirogaleidae > Microcebus > Microcebus murinus. The sequence goes on along the minus strand of NC_134130.1, from coordinate 5,532,872 downwards.
AGTCACAGAAAGGAGCTGGGATTTGCAGAAGGTTACAGACAATTCCAGTCCGAGTTTACTATTTCCTGGTCTGGGGCATCTTCCACTATAGTATTAGTAGTTAAAAAATAAAAAATAAAATGCTAAAACTTACTACGCACCTACCATATGCCAGGCATTGCTCTAAATTCATCCTCTTTAAATTTACAGCAACCTTGAAGACTGGAGCTTTTACTATCTTAACTTTACCTATGAGGAGATGGGCACACAGAGGCTCAGTAGCTTGCCATTAGCCACACCGATGCTGTAGGCTCGAACCCTGGGCTGGCCTCTTGGGCTTATCGTGCCTGTCGCACACCGACTGAGTGCCAGCTGCCCTGCCAAGGGCTTCGCACACCTGACAACCCGGCTGGTGCCGCATTTTGCAGATGAGAAAGTTGGAGCCCAGAGAGGTTAAGCCACTAACCTGAAGTCACACAGCATGTCAGTGGCAAGAGTCAGGGTTTGAGTTCCTGTTTCTCTGATGCCAGAGGTTATTCCAACCCTCTCTAAGGAAGGCAGGGGTGTCCCTGGTGACTTGAGAGTCATGCAGTGAGCACCCGCTCTGTGCTCAGCCTCTAGGAGCTGAGGGTCAAGATGGGGAGACGTGCTGCTCATGGAGGTGCCCAGAGGAAAGAGACAGCCTGCAAGGTCATTGTGGGTCCAGGAAGGCTTCCTGGAGGAGGCGGCACTCCAGCAGGCCTTGAAGGATGAGCAAGGAGAAATAAATGATACCTGGCTTTTATAAATGCATCATTTTTCATATCATTGTTGTGCACATCCTTGGAACTTGTCCCCTATCTGCCGGATATTTCCATTGTCCCCAGCCATTGCACTGCGATGAATGGTGAGGACCGAGAACGGTACCTGGCAGAGAGCAGGTGCTGGACAAATGGTGGGTGAATGACTGCTGGCTGAAGAGATGAAAAACCGTGTACACACGTCCTTGTGCACATGTGTTAGGGCAACCGCGGGATGGATTCCCGGAAGTAGAATGGCCAGGTCAAAGGTCCGTGTGTGCGGGTTATTTTGAGCCTTGTCGCCGGCGGAGATTGTGCAGTGCACGGATTGATCGTTTCTCGGATCTGATGCCTCTCGTTTCCTGGAGGCTGCCAGTGCGCCTGCACCCGACATAATTCCCCTGGTTTCTTCCATAGCAGCAGCATCACCTGGCAGCCCCGCACCTGCTGCGACCCGGGACCGGGCACTGTCAGGAGTTGGTGCTGACCGAGGACGAGAAGAAGCTTCTGGCCAAAGAAGGCATCACTCTGCCCACCCAGCTGCCCCTCACCAAGGTGGGTCGGGGGAGTCCTGGCCCAGGTCTCTCCCATTTCCTGCAGCTACCTGCCTGTCAGTGTCACCCCCCGCCCCCCGCCTCACCCACCCACGCTGGAATGCTAGGATGTGTCTGTCACCAGAGCCAGAAGCCTGTCCTAAATCCAGCCCAGAGAGAGGGCAGTTCCCAACCCCCAGGGACGAAAGGTAGTCTCCGGGCGGTGGCAGTCTGGGAGCAGGGACCATGCCCTGTGCCTTTCGTGCTTTGCCATGGCCTCTCTGAGGCCACAGTTTACAGACCAAGTGACCCGAGGCCCAGGCCTGTCCTGCAGACCCGTCTTGATTTGTCTACACTGCATTTTATACCTGTCCAAATTGGTCGCTAACTTTTTTTCCTGACCGGAGGAATTCGGTAACACGAGCGTTCCCATATTCCCACACCTCCGCGTGCGGCCATCGATGGCTGAGCAGCCGCTGGGCTCTCTGACTCGCCATAATCCCCACCTGGCTGGCTCCGCTCAATGTCATCACCTGAGTTTGCCGTTGCCACTTGAGGACGTTAATTAGTCTGAACACCAGCCGGCTCCGGGGAAAGGTGCCGTTCCCCGAGGTGGCCACAAGGTGGCGGCATGGAGCCAAGGCGCAAAGTCTCCCAATTTTATGGGATTGGCATCTGGGCAGACCTGTCGCCACCCAGGAGCCGTAGGAGTTTAGGGAGAGGATGGTTCAAAAAGAGCAACTTGTTTTTTTAAAAAAAGAGTTTGGAGAGTGGGAAGCTGGCCTTCAGGTCATTAAGAGTCTTCCCGGGTCGGGGGTGGCTCTCGTGGGAAGAGAATGGGGTGAAGTTTCAGGGCCAGGACAAGAGCAGGGACAGTCCCCGCTGATGCCGCCTCCTCCCCATTCCGCCCGCCAGTATGAGGAGCGAATGCTGAAAAAAATCCGCCGGAAGATCCGGAATAAACAGTCCGCCCAAGAAAGCAGGAAAAAGAAGAAGGAATATATCGATGGTTTGGAGACTCGGTAAGGCTGGAGTTTACACTCCGGGGGAAACTGAGGCCCAGACAGACAGAGAAGTGCGGCTAAGGTCACACTTTTTAGGTCTGGCGTGATGACAGAGTTGATTCGTCTCTCTGGGAGAGATTGTTTTTCCTGCTGACTGCAGGGATGGCAGGATGGTCTGAGATGGCCAAGACAAGGGTGTGGGGTCCCTTCGCCCCCTAGAAGGTGTGGTGACAAGAAAGGAGGGTGTGACTCGCCTATTCTGGCCCCTGTCTGAAGGGAGGCACTTCCTGTCTGAGCAATACTGGTTCTCAGAGCTGCCATGTCTCCCCTGGGTAGGAGGAGCAAGAAGGAGGGGAGCTCATTCTTGGCAGAACTTTTTCAACCTAAAAACCCAAATCTCACCCAATCACCTCTCTCTTGACTCATTTAAGATACTGAGGAGACACAGGCTCTCTGTTCTTTAATAGAAACATAAAAAGCAAGCCAAGACTTTTGAAAGCTGGAATGATTTTATTGACTGTTACAGGTCTACTTGGGTTTTCTATTTCTTCTCAAGTCAGTTCGGGACGTCATAGTTTTCTGGGAAGTTGTCCATTTCACATTTATTGGCATAAAATTGTTCAGCTTTCTCTTCTATTATTTTTATTCTCTTCAGTATGTGCAGTGATGCCCTTTCTAAATTCTTCATGTTGTTTATTTTCTGTTTCTCTTTTATTTTCTTGATCCATCTTGCCAGAGAATTGCCTATTATTCACATCAAAGAATGAGTTTCTCTCTTTTCCCCTATCCAATTTGTGGTTTTGTTTTTCAGTACATTCAATTCTACTGTTATCTTTATTGCATCCCTCCTTTATTTTTTATTGAGGGGGCTTATTCTGTTGTTATTTTGCTAATTTTTAATTGTATCTGCTCAGCTCATTAAGCTTCCTGAGGCTATGAATTTTCCTCTCAGTACTGCTTTGGCTGCACCCCACACATTTTGATGTGTACTATCATCATGATCCTTTGGTCCTTAGGTCTCCCCCAATTTATATTATAAATTCTTCATTATCCTGTGAGTTATCAACAGGAGGGCTTTTCAGTGAGGGGAATTTTTCTTTCTTGTGGTTGCTACGTGCCTGGCCTATCACCTGGAAAGAGGCCCTAATGCACCTTCTTGAAGAACAAAGCATGCAATCCCATGTGCTTCCTATGAGAAAAAATAATCTATAGCAAGTGCAAGAGTATCAGGCCTCAAGATAAGGATGGGTCCAAAGGTTTCTTCTGGAAACATCACTGCCTGAGTTTGGCATTCCACTTCTAGTCCTGGGGACATTGCCTTGGACAAAGCCCCCCACACTAACACAGAGATGGGACCCAGGAACCAGGCAGATGTGGGTTCAAATCACAGCCCTGCTGTGGGCTTTCCAAGTGGCCTTGGATGAGTGACTTCCCCACTCTGGCTTTGGGTTCCCCCCTTGTAAAGTGAGGCCACCCAGGGAGATGTCAGTTGGGCCAGATGGTGACAGGCATATTCTGATTATCACTGCGCCATTGTCCTCACAGGATGTCAGCCTGCACTGCCCATAATCAAGAGTTGCAGAGGAAAGTCTTGCACCTTGAGAAGCAAAATCTGTGAGTCTGGGTCCATCCAGGGCAGAGGATGGGGGAGCAGGCCCAGAGTCCCTTGCAGGACATGGGGGACGAAGGGCAGAGAGCCCATGTGGTCACAGGAAGGAGCAGAGAATAAGGGCTCTGCCTACAAAGGAGGCAGACTGCACAGAGGAGGGGATCTGGACTTGGGCCTTGAAGGATATATAAGAGTTCGGTAGGAGAAAGTGCTTCTGATGGAGGAAATGACTTCTGCAGCTGCCATCTGATGCATGGTGTGTTCGAGAATTGCATCTGATTCTGCACCTGCATTCAGTCAATATTTATTTTCCATCTACTGTGTACCAGGGCAGGGAGGGGGTGGGGCATGTCATGCAGGGTTTTGTGGGCCTTTGTGGGTTTGATAGGGATTAGTGAAGGTAAAGAGGGAGAATATGGGGCTTTCAAGAGCAGCAGAGGGCCGGGCGCGGTAGCTCATGCCTGCAATCCCAGTATTTTGGGAGGCTGAGGTAGGAGGATCGCTTGAGGCCAGGAATTCGAGACCAGCCTGAGCAACATAGTGAGACCCTGTTTTTAGAAATAATTTTAAAAATACCTGGGCATGGTGCCTGCAGTCTCAGCTCCTTGGGAGGCTGAGGTAGATCACGTGAGCCCAGGAGTTCATGGTTATAATGAGCTATGGTGATGCCATTGCACTCCAGCCTGGGCAACAGAGTGAGACCCTGTCTCAAAAAAAAAAAAAAAAAAAAAAAAAAAGCAGCAGGGCCTCGCCAGCAGGGTGGATGGACTTCAGTGGGGCGGGGAGCCCCAGGAAGTGGGCAGGAAGCAGAATCAACGCCCTGCAGGGCTCACCAGAGCCTTCGTGTCCCTCTAAGGTCCCTCTTGGAGCAGCTGAAGAAACTCCAGGCCCTCGTGGTGCAGTCCACCGGCAAATCTGCCCAGACGGGCACCTGCATAGCGGTGGGTCCCGGCCCCGGGGTGGACGGGGTCCTGGGCCGTGGGAGGCCGAGGGAGGTGGGTGGGTGGCTCAAGCACGGCCTCATGCCCCAGCTCGAGCACGATCAGCCCTCGGGGCCTCAGTTTCCCTGCCTGCAAGATGGAGGTGCTCACGGGGGAGGGGGAGGGATGGGGTGACCCCGCCCCCGTCTCTGCCAGGTCCTGCTGCTGTCTTTCGCCCTCATCATCCTCCCCTCCATCAGCCCTTTCGCCGCCAGCAAAGCCGAGAGCCCCGGGGACTTCACGCCCGTGCGAGGTAGGGGGTCCCCCGGAACCCCTGTCATGGCTGCAATTGGGGGTACAGTTCCCATGGGCTCCCAAGTGCTCTGAAAGCGGGGAGAGCCCTGCGCCCTGCTCCCTGGAGCTGGTGACTTTGGGAAGGAGGGCGGGACTCCACCCTCACCCCGTCCCTCCTGGGCCCCCGCCCTCATCAGTCTTTTCCAGAACGTTGCACAACGACGCTGCCTCCCGCGTGGCCCCCGACGCCACGCCAGCCTCCGAGGCCCCAGGCCCCCGGCCCGAGGCTGGCGCGCCCCACGGAGGGTCTCCCGGCGGCCCTGGGGCGGACTGGGGCGCCCGGGACGCGCTGGCGCGGGACAATTCCACGCAGGAGCTGGACAACGCGACCCTGGGCCTGGGCAGCTCGACGGAGGAGCTGGGCCGGGCAGCCCTGCTGGACTGGGTGGCGCCTGAGTCTGTCCTCCGCCCCGGACTCTCGGGGCTGGAGGCGGCGGGGGACGAGCTCTGAGCCTCGCTGGGAATGAGCCCCCAGGCCCTTCTGCCTCCGGGGCGCTCCAGTGGACAGTGACAGCCCCGGGGATCGGGGGCGAGGTGGTGACCTCGGCGCAGACTCACAGCCACACACCGGGACTGCTGAGCCACCGCAGAGCCAGGGCAGGGGCACAAGGAAACAGCGCGAAACAGACCCAGACACAAGACACACACGCACACGCAGACGCGACAGGTGCCCCGGCGACCCCCAGCCGGGTCCCCTCCCTGCCTCCGTCGCACACGGGGAGGAGGAGGCGGCAGAGGCTGCAGGGACCCTGGCCCCGGAGCCACCAGGGCCACAGTGACCGCGCTTGCCTGGACTGCCTGGTCCTTAATAAAGTGTTTTGACGGAACAGTGATCCGGCGGGGAGGGGGCCGGGCGGGGCCCCACGCGCGCCAGGAGGAAGGGCGGGGCCAGCCGGGGATGGGCAGTGAGGCGCGGGACACCCGCCATGCCCGAGCTGGAGCGGCAGCCGGGGAGGCGCCAGGCGCGGCTTCAGCACCTTGGAGAGCGGCGGGGCGCGGGGAGGCCCTGCCCGCAGGTCCCCAGCGCCGCCTTCCTGGGGACGGGTGCGTTGGAAGCACAGTGACAGCACTAGGTCGCAGCTGGGGAGGGACGAAAGCCGGGCTATGCAGCGCAGGTGCCGGGGCTGCGACTGAGCCAGAAACACGCGGCCTCTGTCCTTAAGGGGTTCGCAGCGCAGGGGCAGATACTAAACAACAAAAACCACGCAAATCAGGGTACAACTGCCGACTGAGTGCTCACGGAATGCCATCCCCCCCCCAGCTGGGGTGAGGATTGCTAAGCAAAACAGAAAAAAAGAAATGCCACCTGCTGGTATTGTCACCAACATCGGAAAACTGGCCTGATCCCTCTGGACGTTGGGGGGGGGGGTGCGGGGTGCGCCCTGGTTCCTGGAGCCCAGGCTGGCGGGGCAGGATTGCAGCAGCAGCACAGGCAGATGGGGGCGGGGGGCCCACGCACTCCGCCTCTGGGCGCCAGGACCCGGCACGAGTCAGGACTTAAGACACATTCAGATGCAAGAAGTTCTGCTTTTATTGCATTGGAGACTTTTCTGGAGGCCGGGTGGACCCACCTCTCCTCCCTGCAGCCCAAAGGCAGTGCCAGCATGTCCCGTGTGTCCCTCGTGGAGGTGTGGCGCCCTCCCGGGGTCCCGGGACGTGAGGGTGGCTTTGGGGATGGCCCCAGCGCCGGCCCGGTGGGGGTGTGAGGGGACAGAGGGGCTCGTGGCTGTGTGGGCTGGAGACCAGGGAGGGTGAGGCCGGCCTCCCGGAACACCTGAGTCAGAGGCTGGGCGTGGCGGAGGTAGCTCTGGCGTGCGGCACGTTCCCAGGCCCCCACCAGAGTCCCCAGCGCCACGGGAGACGAGCGGAGGGCCTGGCCCTCGTGCCCTGAGGTCCCCGGGGACAGATAGGAGTCACACAGTGAGCCCATAAGGAAAAGAGAGCCCGCGGTTTGTACACAAAGCGCCGCCGCCCCAGCGCCCTGGTCAGCTGGGAGCCGCCTCCGCCCTGAGCCTTTTGGGGGTGGGACGTGGGGCAGGGCTGTCCCGCCGCTCCCGCTTGGGGCTGGCGGGCTGGGAGCCGTGGTGCTGGGCGCAGGGCTCGGCTGGGGGCTCCTCCCGCTTGGGGTGGGCGGGGGCCGCGCCGTTCAGCCTGGCGGGCGGCTCCTCCTTGGGCTCGGGCTTGGGCGCCGGCTCCGGCTTGGGCGGGCGCGGCAGGGGCGGCAGCGCCCTCTCCAGGACGCGGGGGCCGGCCCAGGCGGGGACCTCCAGCCCCAGGTGCTCCATGAGCTGCGTCATGACGTCATCCACGTAGCCGTGGATGCGCAGGTCGGCGTGGCGGTCCTGCGGGGCGGGCACGCGTCAGGCGGGGCAGAGGGCGCGCGGGGGCGCGGGGGCGCGGGCAGGGGCGGGCTCGGCACGTACGTGCTTGGTGGGCTGGAGGTTGACGATGACCAGCCGGCCTCCGCGGCGCTTGGTGGCGAGCGGCAGGTTCCCGCTGGGCCGGATTTGCAGGGAGGTGCCGAGGGTGACGGACAGGTCGGCGGTCCTGGGCCGGGGAGCGGGCGCTCAGCCTGGCCCTCCCAGCCCCGGTCCTGCCGGCACCTGGAGCCGGCCCGGGTCCAGCTCACCTGGGCGCTCCAGCCTGGCCCCTCCCGCCCGGACCCCCGCTGTTGGTGCAGCCATGGACCCGGGCCTCATGGCTTGGCGATCCCCGGTTGGAGCGTGGGACGGAGGGGTCGCTTGGCTAAAGCCTCAGTTCCTTCGTCACCTGTAAAGGGGACCTCGTGCAGCACCCACCTGCGGCCGCGGCCGGCCCATCTCCCCCAGGAAGCCCTCCCTGAATCTGCCCCTGGGCCACAGCCCCTGCCGCCCCCGGGTCAGACCTGCTGGCCTCGTCGGCGAGAGCCAGGTCGCGGTCCGGCAGCGAGTCCTCCCAGTCCAGGATGGTGTCTCGCAGCTCGCCCCTGCCAGGAGGAGGGTGGGGGTGTCGCAGCAGCCCTGCCACCTCCCCGGGGCCCAGGGCGTGGGGAGGGGTCGCTCACCTGCAGGCCCGCAGCCCCCTGGCCTTGGCCACGGAGCAGAGCCGGCCGGTGGCCTTGAGGCCCATGGTGCCCACGACCGTGTCCCGGACGTACTGCCTGTGTCGGGGGAGGAAACGGGGGACAGGGCCGGGTCAGCCTGCCTGGGTGGCCCTTGTGTTTCTTCTGGCGAGATACTCTCCCAGGGAGGCACGGGTGAGGGAAGAGGACCAGAATCTAAGGGAGGAGACATGTGACAAACCCAGGGCGAGGGGGCTTCCATGGGACAGCCCACGCCACGCTGCACAGGGTCACAGCGCTGGAAAGAAGGAAACGCCGGACACCGTCCCGGACAAGGAAGCTCAAGACATTGGACCCTGCAGGTGCTCACGCCTGTGATCCCAGTACTCTGGGAGGCTGAGGCGGGAGGATCGCTGAGGCCAGGACTTTGAGACCAGCCTGGGCAACACAGCGAGACCCCATCTCTACAAAAAATAGAAAAATTAGCCAGGCGTGGTGGCGGCACCCGTTGTCCCAGCTACTCGGGAGGCTGAGCCGGGAGGATCGCTTGAGCCCAGGAGTTGGAGGCTGCAGTGAGCTGTGATCACAGCACTGCACTCCAGCCTGGGGGACAGAGCAAGACCCTGTCTCTATTTTTTTTTTTTAATAATAATTTAGACATAAAAAAAAAAATTTAGACATAATTCTACCCACAAATAACCTGGCTAAACCCTCGGGAGCAGGTGGGTGTCTCCCAGCGACAGTGAGCGCCCTGGTGCGGACCCCCGAGGGAAAGCGTGGCCCCTGCCCTGCGCGGCGTCTCTGAGACCAGCCTGCAGCTGGGGCTCCCTCCTTTAAAACCGTCCTCTCCGCATTTATTTTGAAAAACTTCAAACCTATGGGAAACTCACAAGAATGGTACCCGGCTCAAAATGCTCTGAATGGGGGTTTGAGGCTGTAACCGCCAGGGAGTCCCGGCGCGACCTTAAGGCGCGACCTTAACTGGACGTGGGCTCGGTGCAGGTGTCGTTAGATTGGGCAAGGGCCTAGCGGGGCAGGTGGCCCTCATCACGTGATGGGGCAGAGGAAGAGACCCGGATGCCGTGGGCTCCGCGTGAGGATGGGGACACGGCTGAAGCCGCCAGCAGCGGCAGGAACAGACACCTGGAGTTTGAGCCTTGGCCTCCCTGCCCCGGTGGTAATAAGCTTCTATTGTTTTAAGCTACTCTTTGTGGCAGTTTGTGGTGGCAGCCCCAGGGCAGTAGCCGGGAGGGCCACACCGGCCTCCCCATGTCCTCTGGGTCTCTGCGTCACCAGGGTGGACACCCGCCCGCCGGGGCTCTTGCACAGAGCCCACCCTGGGGAGTGCCTGGGGACACCGTGGTGGCCGAGCCCCCGCCCCGGCCCGGGTGGCACTCACGTCTTGCACTTGACACACTCCTCTACAAACATGTTGCCGTGCAGCTCCGCCAGCTTGTCCCTGTGGGAGGGGGAGGAGGAGGAGGAAGAGGAAGAGGCTCAGGGTGGGCCTGGTGCAGAGTCCTCCTCCTCCAGGAAGCCTTCCCTGACTGTCAGCCGTAAGACCCACCGACTCCCTCTTTTCAGCTCCTGGCTCCACCGCCCACATGCTGTGCATCCCTGGGCAGGTGGCCCAACCTCTCTGAGCCCAAGCAGTCAGGAACCCCCGAGGCTGACTCCACTTTCGCAGATGGGCAGCCCATTCATTCCTTCCACAAAGTGCCTGCCCCGCTCCTCCACAGGTGCGGAATTCTAGCTCCCAGTTTGCGGAGGAAGAAACCGAGGCCCCAAGTGGCCCCCAAGCATGGAGGCAGAGGAACGTCAGATCCGATGCCAGCTCTGTCGCCTCCCAGCTGTGTGGCCCCAGGCAGGCCCCTCTGTGCCTCACAGTCCCCATCTGTGAAATGGGACAACTATGTCTCCAACTGGTGGGATGTTTTGAGGGATCAAACGATCAGGCCTGGTGGGCTCTTCCCCCGGCTGCCTGGTCACCTTCTCTGCACCGAATGTCGCCTCCACACGCAAGCCCTCTCAGACCTCCCTGTCCAAAGCTGACTCCCTCCCCGCCCCCCACGCTCCCTGCTACATTTTCAACACAGAGTTGAATCCGCATATTGAATTTGTTTTGTTTCCGCCCAACTAGAGCGCACAGTCAGGGGCGGGAGGGAAGGGATCTGTCTGGGTCACTCTGTGTCCTCCCTCCAGAATGGTGAGGCATACAGTAGGTGCTCAATGCGTAACAAAATAAACGTGACCCATTTTGCTCCTGTCTGCACAGGGTCGGGGCTGGGGGCGTGGAGCCCAGCCCGCCATGGCCACGAAGGTTAGTTCGATTTTCAGCCCCTGGCCTAGTCAGTCACTCTGACCCGTCCTGGATCTGAGAGCGAGATCGTTCCCAGGCGCTGACGTGTCGACATAGCCGGAACCCCAGAACCTGGCCACGGTAGCAGGTGGCGAGAGCCACCTGGGCCTGTTAGGACGCAGGCTCATTTTAAGAGAAGGGAACAGGCGTCTCATTCCCCTTTATAAGCAGAAAAAAAAAATCTCTTCCTTGTCCTTCAGCTCCGGAGTGTCCGGCTTCTCATATGGACAACTGACCTGGCTCCAACCGGTCGCCCCAGGGTGAGACCCGGCCAAGTGGGGCAGGGAGGGTCGCTCTTAAGATTAGGAAGTCACTCTGCCCCAGGACACTGAGTTCATGCTCAGTGTGAAATGAGTAAAGATGAAGGTTAGAACCTAACACTCTGCAAACTCTACAGCCTGACAGCTCTCCCCGCCACCCTGGGCCCCGGCAGGGACAGCCCTTGGCCCCGGCAGGGACAGCCCTGGGCCCTGGGGCTCAGGAAGCGCCACACACCGGGCCAAGAAGGATCCAGAGGGCCCAGGGCTGGAGTCTCCCAGCGGCAGGAAAAGGGGACCCCAAGGCTCAAGATGTGTGCAGGAGGTGGGAACAGGTGACAGCTCAGGTTCGTGGAGCCCCACGGAGCCGCAGGTGCTTTCTGGGGCCACCAAGGCAGCGCTGGGCTGGAGTAGGGTCTGAGTGGGGACAGGACGGGGCGCGGGTGTCACCTGGGGAAGCCCGAGCGCACGTGCAGCCCGTCCACGTTCTGGCTGACGAGGAAGCGGAGGAGGCCCACGCGCTCCAGCTGCACCAGCGCCATGTGGGTCCGCGTGGGCCGCGCGCTCTCGAACGTGGTGTCGAACTTGGGGGCCAGGCCCCGCTCCTCCATGGTCCACACTCCGTAGGGGCCCCTGAAGGCAGCAGGCGGGGAGTGACGCGGGGAGAGTTGGGAGGAACAGAAAAAGAGACAGAGAATTGGGGACAGAGAAAGAGAGAAAAGAGAAAAACAGAGGATATGGTCACCGAACCCCAACAGATAGCTATACACAGCCAGCCTAGACAGGACACTACATTTTCCAGCATCCCTTGCAGCTAGGTCTGATCAGGTGACCAGCTCTGGCCAATCGGGTGAGTGGAATGCTGGGTGTAGGACACATCTGGGAGGGAGTGTCTTCCCCTCCCCAGTACCCAGGACTCCACCGGCAGGATGGGTTTGGGCACTCCAGAGTCTGTTGCTCGCAGGGAAGCTCTTGGCAGCGTGGCGGGCCCTGCCTCGACCTCCCCACCCTGCTCCCACACCTGAAGTCGGGGATGCCCGAGGCGGTGCTGATGCCGGCGCCCGTGTGGAACACCACGTTGGAGGACTCCCAGACCAGCCTCGCCAGCTCCCGCACCTTCCGCGCCAACTCCTCTGGGGGGTCGAAGATCTGTGGGGGGAGAGAGCGCAAGGGAGGGGTCAAAACATGTCCCCCAAGTGGCAAGGCCAGGCACGAGCCAGACTGAGCTGTCCTCGCCTTGCCCCAGGGAGAAGAATGGATTGGAAATGGCAGCTTGTCTTCATGTCCCTCCTCTGCCTGTAGCCCTCCCTGGCTCCCACCTCCCTCGGGGTCAAAGCCCCAAGTCCTCTAACATACCAGGTGTGGTCCTGCCCCAGGGCCTTTGCACAGGCTGTTCCCTCTGCCTGGCATGCTCTTCCCACATGAATCCCACCCCACCTCCTTCAGATATGGGCTCAAATGTTACCTTAGGGATGCCCCCACCCCCACCCCAACCCCTCCTGGTTTCAGCTCAGCCCCTGGTCTGTCTCCTGCACTACAAGGAGGGGTTGATTTTGTCTGTCTTGCTTCCTGCTGTATCCCAGGAGCTAGAAAGTGCCTGGCCCACAGTAGGTGCTCAATAAACGTGGACTAAAGTTATAAGAGCAGCAGTGGAGACTGGGGCTTCTGGAAGGACCGCACACCAATCAGATCTCTCTCTTTTTTTTTTCTTTCCAGAGACAGGCTCTCGCTCTGTCGCCTGGGCTGCAGTGCAGTGGCATCATCACAGCTCGCCGCAGCCTCCAACTCCCAGGCTCCAGCCATCCTCCCGCCTCGGCCTCCCCAAGCGCTGGGATAGCAGGCGAGAGCCACCGCGCCCGGCCATCAGGGCACATCGACTGCATGACTCAGAACGCAGGGACCAGCCTGCATGGGACTGGCGCGATCTTTGCCTCCAGTTTGCAGAAAGGCAGATGGAGACCCAGAAGGGAAGGACGCCCCCTGAGTCCCACAGCACATGGAGGGGACAGCCTATCCCTCCTTCGCCCTGCGGGTGGCTGCAGGGATCCTTCTGGCGCAGTGTCCAGGCCCCGGCCCGGCTCTCAGGACAAAGTGCCAACCCCCCAGCGTGGCGTTTGAGTCCCATCCTGGCCGCGGTCTGGAAGCCCCCGGCCTGATTTCTTCTCCAAGTGTGTTTATTCCCCTCCCAGCCTCAGCCCTGCCGCTCCTTCCTCCTGGATCTACATCCCCCTCGCCCTCGGCCCTCCAGGCCTTCCAGGCCTTCCCCGACCGGACGGCGGCCCCAGAACTGGGCGCGTTAGCGCCCCGGGGCGCGCAGGGGGCGTCACTTCCCGCCCCCTCCTCACTGGGAAGTCCCTCCCATTGTCTAGCCTCGCAGCCTCCTGCTATTCCCACAATGCCCCGCTGCCGCCCGGCCCGGGGTCGGGGCGTGACCCCCGGGACCCCCGGCCGCGCTCACCTCGGGGAGGCCGCACTTGCCCTTGTCCGCATACGGCGACAGCCCCGCCGCATAATTCACCGACATCCTCGCAGCCCCAACGGGAACAATAAAGTTTCCCTTGTTGAGGCCGCTTCCGCCGGAAACGGGGCTGGACGGGGAAGAAGGAGGAGCCACGGTCCCATCCTGCGCGCCTGGCCTCCCGCGCCACGGCGCACGCGCCCCGTGCTGACGCCGCGGGCGCCATCTTAACTGCTGGCAGGGAGAAGCCCGCTGCCTTGCTGGCACTGGCGGGGCCTGGCAGGTGCTGCCCAGTGACCCGGGCGGGAAGGTGGGGCGGCCGCCCACGTGAGAGTTCCCCAGACACTCCTAAAATGAAGGACACAAGCGATCAGCGCCCCCTTAGACCCTTTTTGCAGATTAGTTAACTCCCTTAAGACAGGGCCAGAGAGCAGGCACCCTGGACGCCAGTCCAAGGGAGGGCCTTGAATGCAGCTCTAAGTTATCTGAACATTGTGCAGGCAGGTGATGTGGATTCAGCCAGACAGGTCCTGCTCAAGGTCTTTGGGGCTGGCGGCCTCGAAGGCTCCTTTAAGAAACACGTGTTGAGCACCAACTGTGTACTGGTGTCAGGCTTGGGAATAAAGGTGGCACCATCCCTACCCATGTGGCTGGTGGCGGACACAAACATGTGACCAGGCAATGGTGACATAGTGCCATTGGGGTGCAGTGGGGGAAGCAGAGGGCACAGGGCAATGAGGGAGCTCAGAGGTGACACCCTTCTCAGGCTGGGAGCATCTGGGAAGGCTTCCTGGAGGAGGGCGCATGGCAGCAAAGATCTGAAGAGTGAGCAGGAATGAGATGGAGGGAATGAGCTGTTGGGGGTGACATGAGTTACAGAAAGAACATTCCTGGTTGAGGGAACAGCAAATGCAACGCCTGGGAGGACAGGAAGAAACAGCATGGCTCCTTCCAGAAGCTGAAATCCATCCAGAGATGACAGGGAAGAGTGTCGGTGTCTTCCCGCCAGAGCCCGTTGGCCAACAGGCAGCCGGCTGCCAGCCGTCTCCTCCCTCCCTCGGCTTGTCCCCGGCCCCCTGGGGCGGCTGCCCGCTCAGAGCCGATCGGGTGTCAGAGCAGAGCGCTGGGAGCTGGCGGCCGGGAGAGGGTAACTGGAGTCGGCGCTGCACAGGGTGGCTGGTGCTGGGGCGCAGCTGCAGGAGGTAGGAGGAAGGAGATGGGGAGGCGGGATGGAGGGTCCCCTTAGGGCCTCTGGCCCCTGAGCCCCCGTGGGTGGGAGAAAGGAGAGGCCGGTGCTGGGTCCCAGCCACGCCGAGGAGCTACCCAGGCACCCGAGCCGCACACACATGCGCGCACACGCACACGCACACATGCACGCTCTTCCCCCTGCCAGCTTTTGCCCGGCCTACACTACGTGCCCGCCTTCCGGCCACTGGTGCTCAACGTCCTGCCCGGCATCAGGCCCTTAGCGCTCCCCGTCACTTCTTCCAGGAAACAGATCCCTAGGTTTACCCAGCATTTCCCTCCCCCGAGCCCGTGGGCCCCCTCCTCCCCAGGCCGCCTGTGGGCTCCTCTCTTGGGTGTCTCTCACACCTGCTTTGGGTGTGATTGGGTCCACTGGCCAGGGGTAGAAGAAAAAGGGCGGGCTGGGTGGTGAGTGAATGAGAGAGTGACTGCTGGAGGAGTGAGTGAATGAGTGGAAGAGTGGATGGGTGGATGGCGAATGAATGGATGCGTGGGTGGATGGATGGATTATGGTCAGAGGGGTGGATGGATCGGGGGGAGGAAGGGTGGATGGATGGGTAGGTGGGTGGATGGATGAATGGATGGGTGAGTAGGTGGGAGGATGGATGGGGGTTGGTTGATGGGGGGTAGATGGATGGTGGATGGGGAGTGGATGGGTAGATGGGGGGGTGGATGGGTAGATGGATGGGTGGTGGATGGGGAGGTGGATGAGTGGATGGGGGGTGGATGAGGGTAGATGGATGGGTGGATGGGGGGTGGATGGGGGTAGATGGATGGGTGGATGGGGGGTGGATGAGGGGTGGATGGGGGTAGATGGATGGGTGGATGTGGGGGTAGATGGGAGTAGATGGATGGGTGGATGGGGGGTGGATGGGGGTAGATGGATGGGTGGATGGGGGGTGGATGGGGGTAGATGGATGGGTGGATGTGGGGGTAGATGGGAGTAGATGGGTGGGTGGATGGGGGGTGGATGGGGGTAGATGGATGGGTGGATGGGGGGTGGATGGGGGTAGATGGATGGGTGGATAGGGGTAGATGGATGGGTGGATGGGGGTGGAAGGGTACATGGGTAGATGGATGGGTGGATGGGGAAGTGGATGGGTAGATGAATGGGTGGATGGGGGGTGGATGAGGGGTGGATGGGTAGATGGATGGGTGGATGGGGGGTGGATGGGTAGATGGGTGGGTGGATGGGGGGTGGATGGGTAGATGGATGGGTGGATGGGGAGGTAGATGGGGGGTAGATGGGTGGATGGGGAGGTGGATGGGTAGATGGATGGGTGGATGGGCGGGTGGATAGGGGGTGGATGGGTAGATGGATGGGTGGATGGGGGGTGGATGGGTAGATGGATGGGTGGATGGGGGTGGTTGGGGTAGATGGGTGGATGGGGGTGGATGGGTAGATGGGTGGGTGGATGGGTGGTAGATGGGGAGGTGGTTGGGTGGTGGATGGATGGGTGGGTGAGTAGGTGGGAGGATGGATGGGGGTGGTTGATGGGTGGTAGATGGGGGGTGGATGGGCGGGTGGATGGATGGTAGGTGGGTGGGTGGATGTGCGTGTGCGTGTGTGTGGGCGGAGCTTGACTGAAGGACACTGAACCGAGAGAAGGTGATTTGTGGGAGCGTTGGGGGTGGCCAGCGGGTGGGTGCACGGCGGGAGGACAGACGCCGCAGTGAGTGCACGGGTGGCGGATGGGCGGAAAGGTGGCGTGGAAAATTCACGGGCAGGTGGACAGGTGAAAGGCCATCTCACCCCCACTCTCTGGCAGGAAGCAAATAAGGACACTCGGCCACAGAGAGTCCTTTTGGACATGGGCACCCCCAGTCACATGCCTCAAGAAACAGCCCCTTGAGATATTCCTACACACACACGCAGCCCTGTCACCCAGATCTGCACCCGCCCTGGGGGAGTTGCTGTCGCTCACACAGAGGCCAGGCTGGTACGAGGGGCTGAGCTGCAAGGAACAGCCTTGTCCCTCTGACAGTCCCGCAAACACAGCTCTGTGCTGGGGACCTCAGCCCTGCCTTCAGTCCCCAAGGAGCCTCCAACTGTTGAGGAAGACGGAACCAGCCCAGACCCCTCCAGGCCTGTGCATCTAGGGCTAACGCAGAGGACGAGACCAGCCAGGGTGAGGGGGACCCAATTGGGGAGTTAGAGCTCTGCGTGGGGGCGGGAAGCAGAGCTAATCAGAGCAAGGGATTTTTATAACTGGGCTGCAAAGGATGAATAGGAGTTCAGCAGAGAGGAGGTGAGAAAAAAAAGCATTCTAGGCAAAAATAACTGCACAGATAAAAGCTTGGAGACCAGAAAAACCTCTATGCGTTTGGGCAACAGGAAATACCAGATAGGTGTATTTATTGAGCACCTACTGTTTTCCAGGCTCTGTGCAAGGGATCTTACTGAAAACTGACTATGACTTGGCCAAGAAGGGCTTATCTCAGGCCAGGTGTGATGGTTCGAGCCTGTAATCCCAGCACTTTGGGAGGCTGAGGCGAGAGGATCACTTGAGGCCAGAAGTCTGAGACCTGCTATGTTGCGTGGGCAACATAGCAAGACCCCGTCTCTACAAAACAATTTTAAAAATAGCCAGGCATGATGGTGGCACCTGTAGTCCCAGCTCCTTGGGAGGCTGAGGCAGGAGGATCACTTGAGCGCAGGAGTTGGAGGCTGCAGTGAGCTGTGATCTCACCCCTGCACTCCGGCCTGGGTGACAGAGCGAGACTGTCTCAAAAAGCAAGAAGGGCTTATCTCTGTCTCTGTATAAATGAGGCAGTGACGCTCAGAGAGGACAAGGAACCTGCCGCAGGACACACAGCAGGCAGGAGCCAGAGCAGGTCTGCGTCCTGCTGTCCAACCACGTCCTTTGGAGGCGGGGAAGCAGCTGACCCTCCGCCCGCCTGCCCCCGGGACTGGCGTTCCTCACGCCCCAACCCCTGCCCGTCCGCAGGTGGCCGGGGACCAGGAGACGCGGGGACGCCGGCCATGAAGACCCTCCGGGCGCGGTTTAAGAAGACGGAGGTGAGTCTGAGGCCGCCGAGCTGCTGGATACCCGCCGTGGCTCCTGTCTCCGGGGCTAGGCCTTGGGACTGTCGTCTCCCGCCTGTCATCGAATTCATCTTCAGTGTGACCCGGGCCCTCTCTGCTCCCCACCCCCAGGTTGCTGCCTGCGCCCTTTAGCCTCTGCCCGCCTGTCTGCCCGCCCCTCTCTGCTGCCCCTGCTGTCCCGAGCTGGCTTTCCCACCACCGCGCCTCTGCCCCGCCCGTTCCCTCCCCCTGCGCCACCTCCCCCTGCGCCACCTGCCCTGTGCCACCTCCCCCTGCGCCACCTCCCCCTGCAGCTACCTCGCCCTGCCCACCTCCCCCTGCAGCTACCTCCCCCTGCAGCCACCTCCCCCTGCCCACCTCCCCCTGCACCACCTCCCCCTGCCCACCTCCCCCTGCACCACCTCCCCCTGCCCACCTCCCCCTGCCCACCTCCCCCTGTGCCACCTCCCCCTGCGCCACCTCCCCCTGCCCACCTCCCCCTGCCCACCTCCCCCTGCAGCCACCTCCCCCTGCGCCACCTGCCCTGTGCCACCTCCCCCTGCGCCACCTCCCCCTGCCCACCTCCCCCTGCGCCACCTCCCCCTGCAGCTACCTCCCCCTGCAGCCACCTCCCCCTGCGCCACCTCCCCCTGCAGCTACCTCCCCCTGCAGCCACCTCCCCCTGCCCACCTCCCCCTGCACCACCTCCCCCTGCCCACCTCCCCCTGCCCACCTCCCCCTGCCCACCTCCCCCTGTGCCACCTCCCCCTTTGCCACCTCCCCCTGCCCACCTCCCCCTGCACCACCTCCCCCTGCCCACCTCCCCCTGCCCACCTCCCCCTGTGCCACCTCCCCCTGCGCCACCTCCCCCTGCCCACCTCCCCCTGCCCACCTCCCCCTGCAGCCACCTCCCCCTGCGCCACCTGCCCTGTGCCACCTCCCCCTGCGCCACCTCCCCCTGCCCACCTCCCCCTGCGCCACCTCCCCCTGCAGCTACCTCCCCCTGCAGCCACCTCCCCCTGCCCACCTCCCCCTGCACCACCTCCCCCTGCCCACCTCCCCCTGCCCACCTCCCCCTGCCCACCTCCCCCTGTGCCACCTCCCCCTTTGCCACCTCCCCCTGCCCACCTCCCCCTGCACCACCTCCCCCTGCCCACCTCCCCCTGCACCACCTCCCCCTGCCCACCTCCCCCTGCGCCACCTCCCCCTGCGCCACCTCCCCCTGCCCACCTCCCCCTGTGCCACCTCCCCCTTCGCCACCTCCCCCTGCCCACCTCCCCCTGCACCACCTCCCCCTGCCCACCTCCCCCTGCACCACCTCCCCCTGCCCACCTCCCCCTGCGCCACCTCCCCCTGCCCACCTCCCCCTGTGCCACCTCCCCCTGCACCACCTCCCCCTGCCCACCTCCCCCTGCGCCACCTCCCCCTGCCCACCTCCCCCTGCGCCACCTCCCCCTGCCCACCTCCCCCTGTGCCACCTCCCCCTGCACCACCTCCCCCTGCCCACCTCCCCCTGCGCCACCTCCCCCTGCCCACCTCCCCCTGTGCCACCTCCCCCTGCACCACCTCCCCCTGCCCACCTCCCCCTGCGCCACCTCCCCCTGCGCCACCTCCCCCTGCCCACCTCCCCCTGCGCCACCTCCCCCTGCGCCACCTCCCCCTGCCCACCTCCCCCTGCGCCACCTCCCCCTGCCCACCTCCCCCTGCAGCCACCTCCCCCTGCCCACCTCCCCCTGCAGCCACCTCCCCCTGCGCCACCTCCCCCTGCCCACCTCCCCCTGCAGCCACCTCCCCCTGCCCACCTCCCCTGCCCACCTCCCCCTGCAGCCACCTCCCCCTGCCCACCTCCCCCTGCGCCACCTCCCCCTGCTCACCTCCCCCTGCAGCCACCTCCCCCTGCGCCACCTCCCCCTGCCCACCTCCCCCTGCGCCACCTCCCCCTGCAGCCACCTCTCCCTGCGCCACCTCCCCCTGTGCCACCTCCCCCTGTGCCACCTCCCCCTGCGCCACCTCCCCCTGCACCACCTCCCCCTGCACCACCTCCCCCTGCAGCCACCTCCCCCTGCATGGCTGCCGGTGAAACCCTCCCCAGCCCTGGGGATCTGCCCCGGCACCGCCACTCCAGTGCCTCTCGGCTGTCCCCAGCCACGGTGACCGCTTGCTGTTCCAAGGACCCACTTTCTTGGGGACCCTGATCCCCTGCTTTCGCATGTTCACTCAGGAAATATGTAGTGTGTCGGGTGCGGCTCTAGGCCCAGAGGAATAGGGCGGACCGAAATCCTTGGCCTCGCGGGGCTGACAGCGTGTGGGGGAGATGGACGCGGAGCAACATAAATGAGTGACAGTGTACTTTGTGTCGTAGAGACAAAGAAGTGTGTGTGGGGGGGTTGGCACGGCTAGGCCAGGGGAGAGGGCTGCAGTTCTAAAGAGGGTGGTCAGGGAAGGTGACATTGGAGCAAAGATCGGATAGGGAAGGGGGAGGGCGTGGTGTGTGTATGTGCAGGAATTGCATCCTGGGTGGGTGGAACAGCCAGTGCAAAGGCCCTGAGGTCCATCGAGCTGGTTGCCCTGGCAACCTTTGTTTGATTTGACTTCTCACTGACAACCACGAGGAATCTGAGGCCCCAAGAGGTTAACTCACCTCTCCGGGTCACAAGGGAAAGGGGTGAAGGAAAGATTCATACCCACATGTGCTTCACTTCTGAGCCTTTGGTCTTTATGACCGTATGATGCGGCCTCCCCATCCTGCCTGCTCTGGAGCAATCAGGGCGGCTGCCTGGAGGAGGCAGGCTGGAGCAGAGGCTGGAAGGATAAGCAAAGGCACACGAGTGGGGTGAGGATGAGTGTGGGCAAAGGTTCGGAGGCTGGACTGGACTGGTTGGTTCGTGAGCATGACGGGCAGAATCTTTTGTCGGGGCAGAGGTCGGAAAGCCAAAAACAGGCACCAGTGTGACAAGCCTGGATTTAAAGTCAGGTGGCTCCGGGTTCGAATCCTTCCTCTGTCCCTGACGTCCTGGAGGACTCTGGGTATGTCATGACACCTTTGTGGCTTTTCTTAGTTTACCCAATTTAGTTTATTTCACTATTTTATTTTTAGTTATATATTTATGTTAGTATTTTCATTCATTTTATTGTTTATTTTAATTTTATTTAAACTCAAAAGATTGTTTTTAAGGACAAGGTTTCACTCTGTCGCCCAGGCTGGAGTGCAGTGGGGTCATCATAACTCACTGCAGCCTCAAACTCCTGGCCTCAAGCAATCCTCCTGCCTCAGCCTCCCAAGTAGCTGGGACTACAGGCATGCGCCACCATGCCCGGCTAATTTTTTCTATATATTTTAGTTGGCCAATTAATTTCTATTTTTAGTAGAGACAGAGTCTCGCTCTTGCTCATGCTGGTTTCGAACTCCTGACCTCGAGCAATCCGCCCGCCTAGGCCTCCCAGAGTGCTAGGATTACAGGCGTGAGCCACCTCGCCCAACCGAAATAGGTTTGCTGACACCACGGCACTTACTCTATCCTGGGCAACAAAGTGAGACTCTGTCTCAAAAAAAAAAAAGCAAACCTATTTCAATCACATCTCTCAAAAAGTGTGTGCAGCTTTGGGACATGGGTGTGTTTCGAAACGTTTGCTCTGGCGACTTGGGGGCGGGGCCGGTGTCAAACCTAACGCGCATGCGAGGGTCTCAGCCGGCTGGGGAGCCGGGGTCGGGCCGGCTGGGCTGGAGATGTCGCAGCAGATGGGAGGCCTGTGTGTTGGGGGACAGGGACATTGTCC
This sequence comes from Microcebus murinus, assembly GCF_040939455.1. NCBI lineage: Eukaryota > Metazoa > Chordata > Mammalia > Primates > Cheirogaleidae > Microcebus > Microcebus murinus. Next base: position 5,511,533 of record NC_134130.1, on the reverse strand, counting down.
TCCACCCTCCTCTCCCCGGGCACCCGGCCGTCCCCCTCCACCTGCCCTTCTCGGATGTCCAGGCAGGCAGCTGGGAGTCAAGTTCAGCTTTTGTTCAGCAGCCCCAAGGGAAGACAGCAAACACCGTGACTGCGGGGCCTGCCTCTGCGGCTCCCGCGGCCCGCCCTTCCCTCCCTGCCAGGTGGCCACCACACCTCGGCTCCCGTCACCTCCCCAGCCAGGTGGCCGCTCCCTGCACCTTCCTTTGTCCCTAAGGGGGGCTCTTTCTTTGGTGCCCAACTGGAGGCGCTGCTCGCTCGGAGTCCTCTTGGGCCATCTCTGGGCTCAGTGTTCCAGCCATAGAGCAGGAGCCATGGGAGCTTTGCACCTGCTCTCTGATGCCCCCCCCCCCACCTCTGGCCTTATTTCCGGTTTCAGGAAAATCCCACAGGTGGGAAGATTGGGGTCGGTAGAGATTCGTAGACTCCAAGACCTCAGTACTTCCTGGAATGTCACGCTCTCTCTCTCTGTCTCTCTAATTTTTATTTTCAAGTCGCTACTTCTTTAATTTGTTCAACACATTTATTTAGCACCTACTGTGTGCCAGGCCCTGCTGTAGCAAGATCAAGGTCAGGTTCATGAACCCGCACTTAGAAGGGTCCCACCCTCACTATAACTCTCTGCTCTCCGAATCTTGGAATTGTTTTTTTTGTTTGTTTGTTTGTTTTTTGAGACAGAGTCTCGTTCTGTTGCCTGAACTAGAGTGCCGTGGCGTCAGCCTAGCTCACAGCAACCTCAGGCTCCTGGGCTCAAGCGATCCTCCTGCCTCAGCCTCCTGAGGAGCTGGGACTACAGGCATGCGCCACCATGCCCGGCCAATTTTTTCTATATATATATTGTTAGTTGGCCAATTAGTTTCTTTCTATTGTTAATAGAGACAGGGTCTTGCTCTTGCTCAGGCTGGTCTTGAACTCCTGACCTTGAACAGTCCTCCGGCCTCGGCCTCCCAGAGTGCTAGGATTACAGGCGTGAGCCACCACACCTGGCCAAATCTTGGCATTCTTAATACTTTTATTTATTTTTTTTTTTAACAAGGGACTTCCTATTTTCATTTTGCACTGGGCCCTGCAAAATCTATAGCCGGTCCTGCATGGGATACAGCAGTGACCAAGGCAGATAAAAATGCCTGCCCCTGGGGAGGTGACATTCTAGGGGAGAGACCAGGAGTAAACAGAATATTTTCTAAAAGATACATAGTATCTTAGTCGAGTGGTGATACGAGCAATGAAGGTTAAAAAAAAAAAAAAAGAAAAAAAGCTTTATTTAGGGGTGCTCAGAGAAAGAGTTGAGCTCAAGGAGCCAGCAGAAAGGGACAGTTCGGAGCAGGTGTCAGCAAACTTCTTCCTATAAAGGACCAGACGAGGTATTTTTGGCTCAGGGACCAGACCAGCCTCGGCTCTGCCACTGTAGCCCGACAACAACCATTGGCCACCTATAGATGAATGAGCAGGGGCTGCCCCAGTAAACTCTCTTTATCGACCCTGAGATGTGAATTTCAGATCATTTTCATGTGTCAGGAAGGATCTTTCTCCTTTTGATTTATTTTTTCCCCCCAACCATGTTCATGTGTAAAAACCATTCTCTGGAGGCCGGGCGTGGTGGCTCACGCCTGTAATCCTGGCCCGAGGCGGGAAGATCATTTGAGCTCAGGAGTTGGAGACCAGCCTGAGCAAGAGCGAGACCCTGTCTCTACCAAATATAGAAAAATCAGCCGGGCGTGGTGGTGCATGCTTATAGTCCCAGCTACTCGGGAGGCTGAGGCAGGAGGATCGCTTGAGCCCAGGAGTTGGAGGTTGCTGTGAGTTAGGCTGATGGCACGGCACTCTAGCCCGGGCAACAGAGTGAGACTCTCTCTCAAAAAAACCCAAAAAACAAAAAACCATTCTCTGTACAAAAGCAGGCAGGCTCTTGGCAGCGGTGGGCGGCTTGCAGTTTAGGCTGAGTGAGGTCTCCGGAGGCTTTTGAGCAGGAGTGAGCAGAGATCTGATGCAGGCTTTATAGGAAGCTGGTGGAGGAGGGACAGGAGGGGACAAGGGTAGAGGCCAGAGGCCAGGGAGGATGTGTCCCAGGGGTGGAGTCACAGTGACTCCACCTGGGAGTCCCAGGGCTGGACCAAGGCGGTGGCCCTCGAAGGGGCCAGAAGGCAGAGACTGGGACTGCTGGTGGGCACCGCTGGGGGACTTGCCGTGGGGATGGGGGAGGGGTCAGGGTGACGCCAGGACTTGGCCTGAGCCCTGGGGCGGGGGTGGGGATGGCGGTGCCCTTGTCGTGCCTGCTTTCGGTCTGAGCTGTAAAACACCTGGGAGGGCAGGTAGAGGGGACAGTGGGAAATCCTGAGCAGGGAGGTCCCCTAAAGTCTCTTCTCTGGACCAGCCTGGAGGACCCCCAACCCCAGCCCAAGGGTGGGAGGAGAAAGGACCCCTCAACACCAAGCTCTCCGTTTACCTGCCTTGGCCCCACCTCCTTCCTCCTGCGCAAAGGTGTCTAAGAATAATCGCAGACCGTAGCCAGCCCTAAGCCAGCGGTGTCAGTGGGGGGGACACTTGGCAACTTCTGGGGCATTTGTGGTTGTCACAACTCTGGGCAGCTCCTGGCATGGGATGGGGGGGCAGGGATGCTGCTCAGCGCCCTGCGATGACCGGGATGTCCCCACCCCAGAGAACAACCTGACCTCCAGTGTCAACAGTGCCTCAGTGGAGGAACCCGGCTCTGTGGGGCCTGTTCTGTAATCTGTCCCATTTAGCAGTTGGGAGATGGAGGCCCAGAGAGGGGCAGTGACTGGTCCAGGGTCACACAGCAGGTATGAAATAACCAAACTGGATTCAACTTCCCCCGCCGCCCGTCTGCTGAGCTTTGCGGTTAAATTCAGGTTCTGGGAGGCCTCTTTTCTTCTCGCGTCCTTTCTCTGTCCTATCATCCCAACCTCTCGCCATCTGCCGGCTTCTCCCCTTGGTGTCCATGTGTCCCCGCAGTGGATGGGCCACACCAGCCCTGGGCTCTTCCCTGGGCCGTCACCCCACGGCCCAGCCACCAGCTGGGCATCTCCCGTGGACGCCCACCAGGCCCCTGGACACCCAGTGGGGTTTGAACTGAACTGAGCATCCTCCCCGCAAGGGGCTCCCCCAAACCCCCAGGTTGGAGGTGAACAGGTCCTCCCAAGACCCGTCACCCCGAGTTTGTCTCCCCACCCCTCGCATGTCACCCCCTGAGTCCTGCCCACCCCCAAGCCTCGTGCTACCTGGCTTGGCCCCTCCTCAGATTCCTCCTGCCCCCCCATCACCTGGCACCCCTGTCCCCAGGACCCAGGGCTCCTTCTGAAGCGCCAACCACGTGCGCAAACGCCACACACCGCTGGCACCTTGGCTGTGCTCCTTGCTGTGCCTCTAGGCCGGGCATCCAGTAGGTGCTCAATCAATGTTTAGTGCATGAAGGAGCCTCTCCCCAAAACGCTGGTCTGAGCGCACCTTTGTCAAGCGTCTGCTGTGCGCCACACGCTGTTCCAGGCACTGGGGACCCTGCAGGGACAAAGACCTCTGAGCAGGGCCGGGCGCGCAGGGCAGGGCAGGGCCGCGCGGCCCAGCTGGGTCTTTCCTTGGAGAAAGTCCCGGTCCCGCTGCGCCCTGCCCGGCGCCAGCCAGCGCCTCGCGTGTAGTGTCTCTCCGCCACCCCGTCCCCCCGCGGCAGGCACTGTCTGCTGTTTTCAGAGGAGCAGAGTGCTGTCCGAGCAGGTAAGTACCGGCCCGGGCGTGCCGGTGGGACCCGCGGGGCCGGGCGCTGGATTCAGGGTCAGGTCTGTGTGCTCGCGGAGCCGCCCCCGCCCGGTGCGCACGAGCGAAAGAATGAATGATCAAACGAATGAATGAATGAATGAACGAGTGAATGAATGAACAGATGAACGAATGAACGCGTGAATGAATGGGTGAACGAACAAATGAGTGGACAAATGAATGAGCTAATGAATTAATGGGCAAATGAATGGGTGAATGAATGAAGAAGTGAATGAATGAATGAGTGAAGGACAGAGTGAATGCATGGGCGGACGAATGAATGGGTTAACGAGGGAAAGGGTGCGGGGGCGACAGCCCGGGTGGCCTGGCCGCAGGGAGTGGCGCTGAATGTGGGGGCGCCAAGCCAGGAGACACCTGCGCGCCCCGGCCTGCTTCCAGGAGGCGGAGATGGACGCCGGGTCCCCAGGAGGAGCGCCCTGCCGCCTGCGGGGTGGTGACAAGGTCAGGTGCGGCCAGGGTGGCGGCCCCTCCCGGGGGCCGGCCCCGCTCCCCCGCGCTGCCCCCACCCCGTGGGGGAGGGGCGCGCGGCCCGGGTGGGGCGGGGGCGGGGCGGCGGCCGGGCGGGGGGCGGAGCTCCGGGGCGCCCGGCCCCTCCCGCGGCCCCTCCCGCGGCCCCCGGTCCCCTCCGGCCGTCCCGGGAGCCCGGCCGCCATGAAGCAGCTGTGCCTGTGCGCGGCCGCCTCCTTCGCGGTAGGGCCGGGAGGGGCGCGGCGGGCGGGCGCGGGCCCCTCCCCTCCCCTCCCCTCCCCTGCCCGCCCCGGCTCGCCCCTGCCGGACTCCAGACAGATGGGGGAGGGGGCCGACGTTGGGGACAGCTGGGGGGATGGACGAGACCCTTGGAGAGACAGTTCTGAGGCGGATGGGGACATTTGGGAGACTTTAGAGGGCATCTGCGGAGACAGTTTTAGAAAAAACGTTTTGGAGACGTGGGGTCATTTGGGGGACACAAGTCGGAGACTGTTTTGGGGGGCCGTTTCTGGGAAGAGACAGCATCACTTGGGGAACAGTTTTGGGAACCATCCGAGGGATTTGGGGGTCACTGGGGGATGGTCACCGGGGAGACATTTGGGGGAGACATTTTGGAAGGCATCCCAGGCTGTCTGTGGGGGACAGGGATTTGGGGGGACAGCTGTGGCATTCCAGGGCAGTTGGCGGAGGATGGGTCTGAGCGACGTTCACAGGGACCTTTTAGGGGTTCAGCTGGGGAGGAGGTGGAGGGCAGTTTGGAAAAGGGTCAGTTTTGGGGTGAATTTGTAAAGTGGACTTTTCACTTCGGATGGAGTTGGGGTCTCGGTGTGGGGGACAATTTCTTGGAAATAGTTGCTGGGGCTGCTCAGGGGACGGTTTAATAGGATGATCCTGGCCGTGGGTGTTGGGGGGACAAGGGGTGATGGGCCTGGGGGCAGATGCGGGGGGGGGGCACAGGCTTGGGGGACCCTGGCCCAGGCTCCCGCCCAGGACCGCCTCCCCCGCAGCTGCGGCTCAGCCCCGCCGACCTCGGCTCCTGCCCGCCCTGCGGCCCCTGCCCGCTCCCGAAGCCGGCGGCCAGAGGCAGGCGCCAGGCAAGTGCCCAGGGGCGGGGGTCACAGGCCGGAGCCCCCGCCGGGGGCAGCGGGGAGGGGACAGCGGCCGACCCCGCCCCACGCGCCCTGGCTGTGCCCCGCAGAGCCAAGACTGGGGCAAGGGCGACGAGCGGCTGCTGCAGGCCGTGGAGAACAGCGACGCCGGCCGCGTGGCCGCCCTCATCTCCCGCAAGGGGCTGGTGCCCACGAAGCTGGACCCCGAGGGCAAGTCTGCGTGAGTGCCCACGCCCCAGGGCTGGCGTGGCTGAGCCTCCGGAGGCCGCCCTGCGGCTGACCCCTGACCTCTGACCTGCAGGTTCCACCTGGCGGCCATGAGGGGCGCGGGCAGCTGCCTGGAGGTGATGCTTTCGCACGGCGCCAATGTCATGAGCACCGACGGGGCAGGTACCGCCCGCCGGCCCCTGGGGCTCGGGGAGGAACTCAGACCAGGTGCCCAGACTGAAGGTCCAGCCGGGCCTGCTCGGGGCCTCCGTGTTCCCTGCTGGAAAAGGGGGCTCCCTTCTCCGCCCCCCACTGCCCCCTGGGGCACGTTAGGCTGAGGTTACCCAAGGACAGAGACGGTGGCCGGCACCAGACACGGTGGGTCAATAATTTGTGGAGGCCGGGCGCGGTGGCTCACGCCTGTAATCCTAGCACTCTGGGAGGCCGAGGCGGGCAGATCGCTCAAGGTCAGGAGTTCGAAACCAGCCTGAGCAAGAGCGAGACCCCGTCTCTACTATAAATAGAAAGAAATTAATTGGCCAACTGATATATATATAAAAAAAAATTAGCCGGGCATGGTGGCGCACGCCTGTAGTCCCAGCTACTTGAGAGGCCGAGGCAGGAGAATCACTTGAGCCCAGGAGTTGGAGGTTGCTGTGAGCGAGGCTGACGCCACGGCACTCACTCTAGCCTGGACAACAAAGTGAGACTCTGTCTCAAAAAATAATAATAATAATAATTTGTGGATGAGGAGTAACCAGAACCCAAATGGTAGTTAGACTTAGAGGAAGTAGCTGGAACAGGGAAGTAGCTGGGGCTTGGGGAGGCAGAGGGGGGAACCCGGGGCTTGGGAGATAGCTGGCATCCTGGGAGGAGCTGAGAGTCGAGGGACACCTGGGCTGTGGAAGTATCTGAGATCAAGGAAAGGGACTGAAGTAGGGAAGTACCTGGAGTTTGGGAGAGAAGCTGGGTTCATGGGAGTAGCCGGAGCGCTGGGAGTAGCTGGGGCAAAAGGAGAATCTGGACGTCCGACTTCTCGGGGGACCTGTGGGAAGAACCGAGATGAAATGCATGGCCAGGGTGAGCAGTGGGGACTCGGGGGCATCAGGGCACGGGGCAGAGGGTGCGGCAGGCAGGACACACAGCTTGGCTGTGGATTAGCAGGGACGCGTGCAACAACCGCGGATCGTGAGGGCCAGAGCTGACTACACGGAGCAGCTGAGGACAGGAGGAGTAGCTGGAGTAACAGGGCTTGGGGGGGAGGTGGGAGTGGAGTGTCGCTGGGATGGGATTGTCTCGGAGAGTCTCTGGCCGCAGGAAGCAGCGCGGCTCTGGGACGTCCGCGGGGTTTGGGGACTTGCTAGACACAGGGAGACGCATCACCGACAGCTGGCACGGGGGGGCTCGGGGAGCAGCCGGGAGCGGCCGAGTATCTGGGCTCTGGTGCGCCTCCTCTCCCTTCCAGGCTACAGCGCTCTCCACCTAGCCGCCAAGTACGGGCACCCGCAGTGCTTGAAGCAGCTGCTGCAGGTCATTTCCTTTCTCGCCTCAGATACTCCCTGAACCCCAGATACTCCAGCGGGCCCTACTGCTCCTGAGTTCCAGCAATTCCCTGACCTCCCCCAGGAGCTCTGCAAATCCAATTAGTCCTTGGCCCCTCTTACTCCAGGGCCCCAGCTACTCCCTGGGTCACCAGATACTCTCTGAGCATTCTAGATGCTTCTCCCACCTAAGGCACACTTCCGATCTGGATGTTTCCCGAGCTCCCTTCCTCCCCAGACCTTAGGACCTTTCTTGGCCACGGCCACTCTCAGGGCCCCCAGCTACTCCCCAAGCTCCCAGCTACTCCCTCTCTCTCACTTGGGGGGTGTACGAGGAGGCGGGCTCCACGGGACAGGCAGGGGGACAGGGGCAAGAGGAGGCAGAGTGCAGGGGGAGGGGAGGGGTCCTAGAGAACTCAGGCCAGGCGGAGGGACGGCTCTGCCTCAAGTGCCCCGCCCCCTCCGCAGGCCTCCTGCGCGGTGGACGTCGTGGACAGCAGTGGGTGGACCGCCCTGCACCACGCAGGTAGGTGGGTGCAGCCCTGCCCTGCCCACGGCACTCCGGAGGGTGCCGGGCTTGGGGACTGTTCCACCCAGGACCCTGCAGACCTGCTGTGGACCTCCCTGCCCCCCTACTGTGTGCCCGGCACGGGGGCGCCTCGTGAGTCCCAGACACCCTTTGAGCCTCAGGCTGTCAGCCCGTTGGGCAGATGAGGCTACGTGAGGCTCTGTCACTTGCCCACAGCAGTAAGTTGTAGGGGATCCAGGTCATTGGACCCCAAACCGCAGCCTATTTGAACTCCATGCCTTTCTGGGCATGAGGGCCGGTGCCCAGGGGTTCATTGCCTTGGAGGAACTCCTAGGGGCTCCAAAGGTCCAGGCAGCCAGCACCTGCATAACCATCAAACCAGCACTCCTTTCCCCTCCAGAAATGTCAGTTCTTTTAAAAACACAATAAATTTGGGTTTGCTTTGGGCTTTTCGTCACTGGGTAAAAATTCCCTGCAGTTGGGGTACGCTGCCACCTAGTGGCGGCACTGCCTCTGGTTACACTGCGGAAGCTCATTGGTTTTTTTCGTTCCATGAACACTTACTGAACTCCTGCTATGTGTCATGCATCATTGTAAGCGTCCAGACAAAACCCCATAGTCCCTCAGGTATGCAGCAGGTATTCAGATAGAGTTTTTTGACTGAAAAATGGATCCTTGTACTTAATCAGAGGGTACCTTAACATGCTGGGATTAAAACCTGGGGATTCCAGGGGCTGAGCAGCCTCTTGGTGAGCCTCCTTGCTTCCACTCTGACACACAGTAGGTGCACTATAAATGCTGGTTGAATCAGAAAAAGAGGAAATCCATGAGAACCGGTGAAAACTTCCACTTTAGGAGGGAACCACAGTGGACCATCTCTACCCCTGCTCTCCCTCCTTTTCTCTCCTCCAGTGGCTGGTGGCTGTCTCTCCTGTTCAGAGATGCTCTGCTCCTTCAAGGCGCATCTGAACCCCCGCGATCCGGTGAGCTTCTGGGATCCTTTTGGGGAAGATACTACACGTGAAGTATGCTGCCACCAAGTGGCAGCATCCCAAGCACCCTTTGCAAAGCATGAGAAAGGTTGGGGCGCAGCTCAAGGGTTGTCCTAGGCTTCCCTATCTCCCGGGGGGGGGCCAGCTTCTCATGCCATCTCATCCCTCCGCCTCCCTACCAGTCTGGTGCAACGCCCCTCATTATAGCAGCTCAGATGGGTCACACAGACCTGTGCCGCCTCCTCCTGCAGCGGGGGGCTGCCGCGAATGACCAGGACCTGCAGGGCAGGTATGCGTCTCCCCTCTCAGTTGGTCCACTGTGTGCTGTGTGACCTTGGGCAAGTCTCTTAACCTCTCTGAGTGGGGGATCTAGTCGGCTTTCTCTCCCCAACCTGGCGTGGGTGCTGAGGAGGACGTGGGGGCTTGGGGGGACGTGCTCGCCTCCTCAGCAGCCCCTCCCCTGGCAGGACGGCCCTGATGCTGGCCTGCGAGGGGGCCAGCCCCGAAACCGTGGAGGTGCTGCTCCAGGCCGGGGCCCAGCCGGGCATCACCGACGCGCTGGGACAGGACGCGGCTCACTACGGCGCCCTGGCAGGGGACAAACTCATCCTCCACCTGCTGCAGGAGGCGGCCCGGCGCCCCTCCCCGCCCAGCGGTACGCAGGCCGCCCCGGAGCCACTTCAAGCACTGCGCACCCCGCATGTCCTTCTAGGCAGTTTCTTGTCACCCCTTCTTTCCCTGGCATGAATAGTTTCAAGGTCCCCCATTTGCTGTCTTCTAGGAGGTTCCAGGGCAGTTTCTTGTCACCCCTTCTTCTTTTTTTTAATTTTAATTATATATTTATATACATTTATTTTTCTTTTTTCTTTTGTTTATTTCCTAGGCCCATCCATGTACTTGTATACCCCTTCTTTCCCTAGCATGAATAGTTTCAAGGTCCCCCATTTGCTGTCTTCTAGGAGGTTCCAGGGCTTGCCCAATCCTATGTAGGACAGTTTCAAGGAGGGCCAGGGCAGTTAGAGCAGTCTGGGGTCCGCCCTGCTTTTCTGGGCCATCCTATTTTTTTTTTTTTTTTTTTGAGACAGAGTCTCACTCTGTTGCCCGGGCTAGAGTGAGTGCCGTGGCGTCAGCCTAGCCCACAGCAACCTCAAACTCCTGGGCTCAAGCGATCTTCCTGCCTCAGCCTCCCGAGTAGCTGGGACTACAGGCATGCGCCACCATGCCCGGCTAATTTTTTCTATATATATTTTTAGTTGGCCAATTAATTTCTTTCTATTTTTAGTAGAGACGGAATCTCGCTCTTGCTCAGGCTGGTTTCGAACTCCGGACCTTGAGCGACCCTCTGGCCTCTGCCTCCCAGAGTGCTAGGATTACAGGCGTGAGGCACCTCGCCCGGCCTGGGTCGGTCCTTATCCTTAGATCTTTGCCTTTCCTAAGAATTGGCGCCCCGCCCGCCCCACCTGGGAGGCGCCTGGGTTCTCTCCCTCGGAGAGTTTCGAGGCCTCTCCTTTCAGCGTTCTGCCCAAGTGGGGGGTTTCCCCTTTGAAAGTCCTGCTTCTTGGGGAACGGGGAGCCCCTGCACGTCCCCTGGGTGCAGCAGTGCCCTTCCCAGGGCTGGGAACAGCGTGCCTGACTCGGCTTCCCTCCGTCCCCTGCCCTCCCAGAGGATGACTCAGGCGAAGCGTCGTCTCAGGTACGGGTCCCCGAGTGGTGGGTGAGTCCTCCCCGCCCTGCCCACACTCCCACTGCGCCCCGAGCTCTGGGAGGAGACAAGAAAGAGGCAGACTCCTATCCCGGAGTTACCCCTGGGAAACTCTGGAGAGAATGCCGTCTTCAGGGTACGCTGTCACTAAGTGGCGGCAGCGTGCACAGCATAACTCCCAGACTGGGTGAGAAACTGGGGTGGGGGGTGACGGGGCCAAACCGTGGCCTGGGACTTGCTCAGCCTCTCCAGGAGTCAGGGGGGCCGGCTGGGTTGGCTTATTTGGGTGGGTGGGGGCTGGCATGGCTCCCACAGGCCCCCTTGACTCAGTCCCCACTCCCCGCGCCCGCTAGAACTCTGTGTCCAGCCATGAAAAGCGGGGGGCCCCCAAGAAGCGGAAGGCGCCGCAACCCCCCGCCAGCGCCCCTGTGCCGGTGAGAGATGCCCCGGCCGTGGGGGCGGGGGAGGAGAGCCCCCAGCGGGCAGCCCTGGGCCTCTGCTAACGGTGCGGGCGGGGAGGGGCAGGACGACCGAGACGCCTATGAAGAGATCGTGAGGCTGCGGCAGGAGAGGGGCCGCCTCCTGCAGAAGATCCGGGGGCTGGAACAGCACAAGGAACAGAGGAAGCAGGAGGTTCGGAGGCAGCAGAGACAGGCCTGGGGCCCGGCCTGGGGGGGAAGGCTCCCCTCCCTCCCCTCCCTCCCCTACCACCCCTCCTCCCTCCCTCCCCTCCTCACTCTGCCCCCAACAATTCACGTCCCCCCATTTGACTGTAAACGCGAGGGCAGACATGGCGGTGGGTGCCTGGCTCCCAGTAGATGCCCGATAAATATTTATTGGATGAAGGGATAGCCAAGTGACTGAGTGAGCGAATGGATGGATGGATGGATGAATGAATGAGTGGATAGAATGGTGTCTGGCATACAGCAGGCACTCAATACATACTCAGTAAGGAGCGAGCAGGCAGAATGGTGTCTAGCACACAGCAGGTGCTCGATAGATACTCAATAAGGAGTGAGCAGGCAGAATGGTGTCTGGAACACAGCAGGTGCTCAATAAATACTGAGTGAGCAGTCAGAGCAAGAGCTGGCACACAGTATGCACTCAGTGAATACTCAGTAAGGAGCAGGCAGGCAGAATGGTGTCTGGAACACAGTAGGTGCTCAATAAATAATAAGGAGCGGGCAGGCAGAATGGTGTCCGGAACACAGTAGGTGCTTGATAAATACTGAGTGAGCTGTCAAGGCAATGGCTGGCACACAATAGGCACTCAGCGAATGCCCAGTGAGGAGCGGGCAGGCAGAATGGTGTCTGGCATACAGTAGGCGCTCAGCGAATACCCAGTGAGGAGCGGGCAGGCAGAATGGTGTCTGGCATACAGTAGGCGCTCAGCGAATACCCAGTGAGGAGGGGCAGGAGAACGGTGTCTGGCACAGCGTGGTGCTCGGTGAGCGTGTGCGGCACTGGGGGAGGGCGGGGGACGCCTGGGGTGTAGGAGGCTGCGAAGCGGGCGGCAGGGCCGGGCCCTCGCCCAGGTCCGAGCCCTGTCCCCTCTGTCCTCTCAGCCACCAGAGGCGGAGGCCGGCTCCCTGCACAGCCTGGAGAGGCAGGTAGGCGGGGGCGGGGGCGGCGGGCTGGAGAGCCGGGCGGGCCCCCCAGAGCCGGGCGGGCCCCAGAGCCGGGCGGGCGGCCCCCAGAGCCGGGCGGGCCCCAGAGCCGGGCGGGCCCCAGAGCCGGGCGGGCGGCCCCCAGAGCCGGGCGGCCCCCAGAGCCGGGCGGCCCCCAGAGCCGGGCGGCCCCCAGAGCCGGGCGGGCGGCCCCCAGAGCCGGGCGGGCCCCCAGAGCCGGGCGGCCCCCAGAGCCGGGCGGCCCCCAGAGCCGGGCGGGCCCCAGAGCCGGGCGGGCGGCCCCCAGAGCTGGGCGGCCCCCAGAGCCGGGCGGGCAGCCCCCAGAGCCGGGCGGCCCCCAGAGCCGGGCGGCCCCCAGAGCCGGGCGGCCCCAGAGCCGGGCGTGCCCCGGGGCCGGCTGAGCCGCCGCGCCCGCAGGTGCAGGAGCTGCAGCGGCTGCTGGCGGAGAGGCAGCAGGAGAAGGAGAGCCTGGGCCGCGAGGTGGAGAGCCTGCAGAGCCGCCTGTCGCTGCTGGAGGTGGGAGCAGGGGCGGGGGGGGGGGGGCTTCCCCCGTGCGGTGGCGTGACAGCCACGCCAGTGCACACACGGCCTCACACGCACACGTGCATGCAATCCCACAGTCACACACAGACTCACACTCCCCCGCAGACACGCATGCACACACACATGCCGATACTCCAAACACACATGTACACACATGCTCATAGACACACGATCTTACATGGACACCAGCAGGCGCACCCACAAACGCACAGGTGACGGCCACACAAGAAGCCACCGTGAACACACCATCTCACGCGTGCATCACACGCGACCGTACCCTCGTGTGCACACGCGCACCGGGCAGAGCTTTCTCGTGTGTGCAGACAGCACACACGTGCACGGCAAAGGGATCCCCAAACGCGTAAACACAGAAACACACATCCATACGGACAACCACACCCGTACACACGTAAATGCACAAACACATTCGAAACTGCCACGCGCACACAGCAGACTGGAGCATGGGCCGGGCCGGTGGCTCATGCCTGTAACCCAGCACTTTAGGAGGCCGACGTGGGAGGATCGCTTGAGGCCAGGAGTTTGAGACCAGCCTGAGCAAGAGTGAGACCCCGTCTCTACCAAAAGTAGAAAAAACTAGCCGAGCATGGTGGCGCGTGCCTGTGGTCCCAGCTACTCGGGAGGCTGAGGCAGGAGGATCGCTTGAGCCCAGGAGTCGGAGGCTGCAGTGAGCCGTGATGACGCCACTGCACTCCAGCCTGGGTGACAGAGCAAGAATGTGTCTTAAAATAATAATAAAAGAAATCGCAAGCCTGAGATTGCACAGTCACAAGAACACACGTGGCACGCACACCCACACGTGTCACCCCGAGCACGCCTACGGCAAGCTGTGGGGTGCAGAGTGGGCAGCGTGGGTGCCCACTCACGCAGACAAGCACTCGCGCAGCCATGTGGCCACCCCTGCCCCGGGCCCCGCAGCCGGGAGGGAAGTGGCCGCCGCGCACGTCCCAGGAAGGTGCGGGTGCGAGGCCCCCCTACGTCCGGTGCGGGGCTGATGTCCAGAGCACATGAGGAAGTCACCAGTCAGTAGCCAAAATGCCAGATAACTCGGTTCAACAAACGGGCAGGGACTCAGCACATACGTGTGGGCCAGACACGGCTGCTTGGCGCTTGGGGACGGCCGGGTGCGCTCCGGAGTCTTGAGCGGGGGACACGCAGGGTAGCGGGCAGGACCCCAAGCCAGCTCTGCTCTCCCGCCCCCAGAACGAGCGGGAGAACACCAGCTACGACGTGTCCACCCTGCAGGACGAGGAGGGCGAGCTGCCCGACTTCCCAGGTGAGCCGCCCCCGCCCCGCACCTGCGCCCCCCTCCGCGCCGGGGCCCTCGGACAGAGCTTGGACCTACACGTGCGGGCGGGCGGACCTGGAGCCGGAGGGAGGTCTGCGCTCGCCTGGTTTCTATCCCCCCGCCCGGGCCTGACCCCCCTCCGGAGCCCAGCTCCGGTCCCCTGTGGCCGGGCCCTGGGTCCTGACTCGGCGCCGCCCCCAGGGCCCGAGGCCCTGCTGTCCAGGCGGCTGAGCCCGTCGGCCCAGGAGCGCCTGGCCTCGCTGCAGGAGCAGGTGGCGGCACTCACCAGGCAGAACCGCGAACTGATGGAGAAGGTCCAGGTGGGGAAACTGAGGCGGGCGGCAGATCCGAGGGGCTGAGGGCTTGTTCCGCAGGGTTGGGGTGGGCAGGGAAGGGGGTGAGGCCGCCCCGTGCCCCTGGGGCCGCGGCAACCCCTGCCTGCCCGCCTCCCCTGCCCAGATCCTGGAGGAGTTCGAGAAGGACGAGACGCAGATGGGGGCGGCTGGTCCCGCGGAGGTCGTCCCTCTGGCCCGCTACGACGCCCTCCGGGCCGAGTTGGAGCAGCTGCGCGGGCAGCACGCCGACGCCCTGTGCGCGCTGAGGCAGCTGCAGGCACAGGAGGCCTCGGGGCACGAGGAGGCGGCTTGCAGGGAGGGCCAGGTTGCAGGGACCAAGGCCACCGAAAATGGGCTGACAGACTTGGGGCTCAATGGCGCTGCCACTCCAGGAACCAAAGTGAATGGCACCGAGACCGCAGACGAGGACGCCACGGGAGCTGGAACCACAGACGCCAGGGCTTTGGACGCTGCATCCACGGGAACCGAGGCCACAGAAACCGAAGCCATGGCGGCTGCGGGCATGAAAACGAAGGCTGTGGAAGGGGGAGAAAACGCTGAAACCGAGACCACGGGAGCTGAGGCCACTGGTTCAGATGCCACGGGAGTGGAGGCCACGGATGCAAAACCAGCAGTGCAGAGCAACGGAGCGGGCCCTGGGGAGGCAGAGCTCGCAGGCACAGAGACCACAAACATGGAGGCCACTGGAGTAGAGGCCACAGGAGTAGAGGCCACGGATGCAGGGGCCACGGGAGCAGAGGCCACAGATGCGGGGGCCACAGGAGTAGAGGCCACAGCCCCGGGAGTCCCCACCGGCCCTGCCCTGCACCCCGGTGCCGCTGAGGCCTCGGAAAAGCTGCAAGCAGAGCTGGAGACCAGGATCCGCGGCCTAGAGGAGGCGCTGCGGCAGCGGGAGCGAGAGGCGGCCATGGAGCTGGAGGCAGCCCGTGGGAAGTGCCAGGCTGCGGAGGCCGAGGCCGGCCGGCTGCGGGAGCGGGTGCGCGAGGCCGAGGGCTGCGGGGCCGGCGGCGGCAGCGCCGGCGGCGACACAGCCCAGCTGAGGGCGGCCCTGGAGCAGGCCCGGGAGGACCTGCGGGCCCGGGACTCCCGCCTGCGGGAGCTGGAGGCGGCCACGGCCTGGCTGGACGAGGCCCGGGCCGGCCAGCTGCTGGCCGAGGAGGAGGCCCGGGGCCTGCGGGCGGAGCTGGCCCGGCGGGACGAGGCGCGGCTGGAGCACAGCCGGGAGCTGGAGGCCCTGCGGGAGCAGCTGGCGGCGGCCACGGCCGCGGGGGAGCAGCAGCGGGCCGCGGCCGCCGAGCTGGGCTGTGCCAGGGACGCGGCCGAGGCCCAGGTGGCGGAGCTGGCCGCCGCCTGCGAGGAGGCCCGGCGGGGGCTGGCGGAGCTGCGGGAGGCCTCGGAGGCCCTGCGCCAGTCCGCCGTGCCCGCCTCCGAGCACCTGCGGCTGCAGGAGGAGGCCCTGGAGCTGCGGGGCCGGGCGGCCGGTCTGGAGCAGGAGGTGGTGGCCACGGGCAAGGAGGCCGCCCGGCTGCGGGCGGAGCTGGAGCGCGAGCGTGCGTGCAGCGTGGCCCTCTCGGAGCACGAGCGGACGGTGGGCGCGCTGCAGGCCGAGGTGGCCCGGCTGGAGGCGCAGCTGGAGGAGCTGGGCCGGCGGCACGAGAGGACCAGCGCCGAGGTCTTCCAGGTGAGCGCGCCCAGGGGCCACTCGGTGGCCTGTCTTGACCCCGCCGCCGTGGGGCGTCTTGACCCCCTCGGTTTGATTTGAACAGATGTTTGGCTCTGCCAGTGTTTCCCGGTGGACATTTGACCCCACAGTCGTCCTGACCTGGGCGTTTCAACTTCATTTCTGCTTTTTTAACACTCTTTGGCCATTTTGACGCTATCATTTTTTTAAATGGCTAACTTCTTTTTGGAATCTGTTTATAAAAACCTTTGTGTATCTCAAGATTGGGAAGGTGTTCTAGGTTTTCTTCTAGCATCTTTCTTGTTTTGGTTTCACAGTGATGTCCACTGTGCTTCTATCATGTGTGTCTATGGTGTGAGGTAGGGCTCAGTGATCACAACCGTTTTGTGAGCAGTGAATTGGTATTTTGTTTTGTTTTGTTTAGAGACAGAGTCTCGCTTTGTTGCCTAGGCTAGAGTGAGTGCCGTGGCGTCAGCCTAGCTCACAGCAACCTCAATATCCTGGACTCAAGCGATCCTCCTGCCTCAGCCTCCCGAGTAGCTGGGACTACAGGCATGTGCCACCATGCCCGGCTAATTTTTTCTATATATATTAGTTGGCCAATTAATTTATTTCTATTTATAGTAGAGATGGGGGTCTCACTCTTGCTCAGGCTGGTTTCGAACTCCTGACCTCGAGCAGTCCGCCTGCCTCGGCCTCCAAGAGTGCTAGGATTACAGGCGTGAGCCACTGCGCCCGGCTGGTATTTTGTTATGTTTTGCCCTGCTATTTAACCTAATGTTCATTTTCTCTGGGGGTCATTTTAACCCTGCAGTTTTTTGTTTGTTTGTTTGTTTGTTTTCTAGCTGAGTGTTTTGACCTTGTCCTAAAAGTGCTCTTATGATCATGTTTGACCTTTTGACCATTCTGGAAGGAAGGTGTTATGAGCAGGGATTTTTTTTTTATCTCATTATTTTCAACCTAGTGAATGCTGATGCTGAGGTTTTTGGGTTTTGTTGTTTTTTTTTAATCCAGGGAATATTTTTTGTCTCTGATGGTAGACATTTTGTCTGTATCTCTTTGCTCAAGAAACAAGCAAACCGGCAGCTGTTTAACAAATATGGGAATAAGACACTATGTTCATTCATTGTTGTCAGGAAATAATTTTCTTTTGTGTGTCACTGTTTCTTCATCTATACAAGGGAGATGGTAATAGTTCCTGCTCCTCGTGTAAAGTTTAAATGGGTTTATTTCTATAGACTTCTTACGACAGGGACTGGTACAAGTGATCAGTAAATGATAGCAGAATTATTGTGTTTCCAAGGACACTCTTTTTTGTTTGTTTGTTTTTGAGGCATGGTCTTGCCCTGTGGCCCAGGCTGGAGTGCAGTGGCATCAACATAGCTCACTGCAGCCTCCAACTCCTGGGCTCAAACGATCCTCCTGCCTCAGCCTCCTGAGTAGCTGGGACTACAGGCATGCGCCACCATGCCCGGCTAATTTTTCTATTTTTAGGGGAGATGGGGTCTCGCTCTTGCTCAGGCTGGTCTCAAACTCCTGACCTCAAGCGATCCTCCCGCCTCAGCCTCCCAGAACGTTAGGATTACAGGCATGAGCCACCGTGCCAAGCCAAGACACACTCTTTCAAGCCCCTTAAATCCTCAGTCTGCTTCTAGAGTTCCCAGTTCGACTGAATCGTGCCCATCTTCATGTTTTTCGCTAACCACGATAACTTCTTTGAAGAGTAAATTTTACATATCTGATTTTTTAAAAAATTATTACTATGTAGCCAATCCTTTCTAACTGGAAGATCTAGTTGTTATCTGTTTTCCCTGGAGCTATCATAGCAAAGCCAATCCCCCCCAACTCTCAAATTTCACAAATAAACTTTCCTCCAGTCTTGGTATTTTCGTGAAAACGTAGTCATCAACTTTTTCTTTTGTGTTGTACAAGATCTGCAAACCTTCACACCACGGGCAGAGACGAGAACATTGCTGACAATACTAAGTCATCACAAACACACCCCGGGGGGTATTGCAGGCTTAGGTCTAGACCACTACAACAAAGCACATATCACAATAAAGTGAGTCACACGAATTTTTTGGTTTCCCAGTTCATCTGAAAATTATGTTTGCAGTATACCATGATCTATTAAGTGTGCAATAGCATTATATCTTTAAAAATATATATATACTTTAATTTATAAGTGCCTGATTGCTAAAAAGTGCTGGCAGAGTGAGCACATGGTGTTGGAAAAATGACTGTGATAATAGACTTCCCCGATGTGGGGCTGCCACAAACCTTCGGTTTGCACAAAATGCAGGATCTGCAAAGCGAAACGAAATGAGGCACGCCTGCGTAGTAACCATAGCGCCAACTCAAGTGTAACATTTACCGCGTGCCCCGCACTGTTCTAAGGACATTCTCCGCCTTTGATCATTTTATCCTTGTGAAGTGGGGCTGCTCTTCTTGTTTCGCATATAAGGGAACGGAGGCACAGAGAGGTCAAGTCACTTGTCTAAGGCCACACAGCTAGAAGGCCGGGAGTGCGTGGCAGGGTCCGAATGTTCACGGGGGCCAAGGGGGTCGACGTGGGCTGCAATGTCCTCAGGCCAAAGTCGCAGGGTCAGAAGAACCCGGGGGTCCCTGGGGCCCGAGTGCCTGAGGGTCACACGTGGGCTTGGCCCGCAGGTGCAGCGGGAGGCGCTGTTCATGAAGAGCGAGCGGCACGCGGCGGAAGCGCAGCTGGCCACGGCGGAGCAGCAGCTGCGCGGGCTGCGCACGGAGGTGGAGCGGGCTCGCCAGGCCCAGAGCCGCGCCCAGGAGGCCCTGGACAAGGCCAAGGAGAAGGACAAGAAGGTGGGCGCCCCCTCTCCCTCGCCCAGTCTGGGGGGGCCCCCGCTCAGCAGAGGTTTGAGGGATTCTAAGAATGTCCTGGCTGGTAGGGTCTGGGGAAAATCAGCCCATTTTCCAGATGGGACACTGAGGCACAGAGTCGGAAGGGGACTCGGCTGTGGCCTCCGAACAGTCTGACACACGGGTGTTTAACACCGACTTAAGGCCGGGCGTGGCGGCTCACGCCTGGAATCCTGGCACTCTGGGAGGCCTAGGCGGGAGGATTGCTCGCGGTCAGGAGTTCGAAACCAGCCTGAGCAAGAGCGAGACCCCGTCTCTACTATAAATAGAAAGAAATTAATTGGCCAACTAATATATATAGAAAAAATTAGCCGGGCATGGTGGCGCATGCCTGTAGTCCCAGCTACTCGGGAGGCTGAGGCAGGAGGATCGCTTGAGCCCAGGAGTTTGAGGTTGCTGTGAGCTAGGCTGATGCCACGGCACTCACTCTAGCACGGGCAACAAAGTGAGACTCTGTCTCAAAAAAAAAAAAAAATACAAAAAAACACTGACTTAAGGCATTTAAACCTCACATCGAGTTCCCGTAAGACAGGTGCTTTTATTGTCTCCATTTGAGGAAACTTAGGCACAGAGAGGTGAAGCTATTTGCCCAAGGTCACACAGCCTTGCAATAGTTCAGCCAGGGTTCGAACCCACGTCCTCAAGTTCTGTTCTTAAATAATGATAATGACAACGACAATGTTGATGATACCTGCAGCCTCCAGTTGTTGGGTCGAGTATTTTTCATTCGTTATCACTTTTAATCTCCCCCAACTCTAAAAGCTGGAAAACATTTTTATCTCCATTTGCAAGATGAGCAAACTAAGGTTTCAAGAGGTGAAGTGAGTGGCTTAAAGTCACGCAGCATGTCCCTGGACAGGAGATGTGCCCCCCAGAGCCCCAGGCACTTCAGCATAAAGAACCGCCCAGCCACAACTTGCTGTGTGACTTTGGAGAAGTCACTCCGCCTCTCTGAGCCTCAGAGCCCTCCTTTGTAACATGAGGGCAAAATGGGCTTTAGGATTAGGGTTTATGTATAGCTGCTGCCTCCCCTCCGCACTGTGGACACTGGGGCCGGATCTCTCTCTGGGGAGGGGCCGTGCTGGGCACTGCAGTGTCCCTGCCTCCACCTGCCCCATGCCAGGAGCACCCCCCGTGTGACAACTACAGATGTCCCCAGAAATCACCCAGTGTCCCCTGGTGGTCGAGAACCTCTGATCTATAGTAATAAAAAGATCCAGCATTTATTAAGTGCCTACTGTTTGCCACACAGTCTAAACTCAATCTTAGTGCAGGATCCCAGCAACCCACTAAAGCAAGAATCGTGATTCTCTCCATTTTACTGATGAGGAAACTGAGGCTCAGAGGGGTTTAACGATCATCCTCCCACAGTCACCCTTGACAGAGGAGTAAAGCAGGGACCCAAACCCTGGGTGTCAACCTCAGCCTGACCGGCCAGGCGGATTCTAGCCCTGCCATCCCCACAGCCTCCACCGACAGGTGGGAGACCCCCAAGAGGGGGTGTGGCAGGGTCACTTTCTGTAAAGGGCCAGAGAGTCGAGGTTTTCTGCTCCACGCGGCAGCTGGTCTCTGGCGCGACTATCCCACTCTGCCTCGGTGGCGTGAAAGCAGCCACAAGACAGCGTGCAAACGAATAGACATGGCTGTGTGTCAATAAAACTTTATTTATAAACACAGAAATGTGAATTGGATGTAATTTTCACGCACCACAAAATCCATTTCTTCTTTTGACATTGCCCCTGCCCCCCCCCACACACACAACTATTTAAAAATGTGGAGACCATCCTTAGCTGGGGACGCTGTGGGAGAACAGGGTGCGGGCCAGGTGTGGCCCTCGGGCCGGAGTTTGCTAACCCCTGGGCCGCCCTGGGGAGGTCCCCAGGCCCCAGCGCTGGGCCCAGACTGGTCTCTGACTGTGTCCCCACCCCCAGATCACAGAACTCTCCAAAGAAGTCTTCAGTCTTAAGGAGGCCCTGAAGGAGCAGACGGCCGCCCCGGTCGCCCCCGAGGTGGAGGCCCTGCGGGACCAGGTGAAGGCCTTACAGCAGCAATTGCAGGTGAGCTAGGGACAGGGGACAGGGGACAGGCAGCATCAGGACGGGGGTGTCGAAATCTTTGCCAACCAGCACGGCACAGGGCGGGGAGCCCAGGAGAGGGACTGGGGCGGGCAGGATGTGTGTGCGGCGGCGGGGGGTACACATTCAAGGCATGGCCAGAAAATATTCCCATACTTTAGCAATTGGCTGTCAGCCAGGTGCATGCCATCAAAACGCAGGCCCCAGGCCAGGCGCAGTGGCTCAGGCCTGTAATCCTGGCACTTTGGGAGGCTGAGGTGGGAGGATCGCTTAAGGCCAAGAGTTTGAGACCAGCCTGAGCCACATAGCGACAGCCCATCTCTACAAAAAATACAAAAATTATACAGTTGTCGTGATGGCACCTGTAGTCCCAGCTACTCTGGAGGCTGAGGCAGGAGGATCACTTGAGCCCAGGAGTTGGAGGCTGCAGTGAGCTACAGTGATGCCACTGCACTCCAGCCCGGTGACAGAGCCAGACCCTGCCTCAAAAAATAAAAATAAAAAACAGGCTTGGGTGTGAAGGGGGCATTTTGGTGAGTTTGGGGGTGGGGTGGTCTTGCTTTTCTAAGTGCCCTTCCCCCATTGCCCCAGGAGTCTGCCAGGGACCACAGCGCCGTGGTGGCTTTGTACAGGAGCCACCTCCTGTACGCCATCCAGGTGAGTCACCGGCTCCCAGGTCTGTGTCTGCGTGCCTACCAGGCTTTGGGCACGCCACGACTGCTCTGGGGGCCTCAGTTTCCCCTGTCGGTCCTCCTGGAGCCGGTCTGTGTGCGTTTCCCTCGTGGCTGCCTTGGTCCGTGGGAGTTGGGTGGGGCCGACGGGGCAGCGGGGCAGGTGCCCCAGGGCCTCTCTCTGCCGCCGCGCCCCAGGGCCAGATGGACGAGGACGTGCAGCAGATCCTCAGCCAGATCGTGCAGATGCAGCGGCTGCAGGCTCAGGGCCGCTGAGCGGGCCGGCGGCCGCCCGGGCTACCCCTCGCGGGGCCCAGCCCCTGCAGGCCCCTCTCGGACCAGCGTCCCCTGGCCCCGTGGGTGTCCGGCTTGTGCACTCCCAGACCAGCCTGGGTCCCTTCCGGCTGCCCCACCCTGTCCCTGCACACCGCGCCCGGGGCCTGACTGTCCCTCCCCAACGACCGGAGAACCTGTGAGTCCCTCCGCCCCCAACACCCGTCACCAGACGCCACCAGGAATAAAGGCATACCGTGCACAGGACAGATGCGTGGTCGCCTGATTGCTGGGCTCCTGCTGCGAGGGCGGGAGGGGTGGCCCCCGGCAGGGAGCGCTCGCCCCCCACGCCCCCAGCCGGGACTCAGTCGCGGGGACAAATCCCATCTGAACGCCTTACTTTAAAAAAAACCAAATGGGTGCAAAATAACGTCCATGACAAACAAAATACCCAAATGTTAAAAGAACGAGGAGATCTGAGCTGGCACCCGCACCGCCTGATTCCCCTCCGAACCCCAAGCCTGGCCCTGGCGGAGCCCCCAGCCCCTCCCCCCCATGCTTGGGGAGTCCCCCCGAAATCCCCACAGGCTTCTGGGAGCTTTCCAGTTCCTGGAGGGACACGGGAGTGTGGCCGGGGATCCCCGTCTGTCCCCGGGGCTTTCCTTGGGTGTCAGGGCAGGCGCTGCGCCCAGCAGGAGCCAGCGGTCCCTGGAGTCCGGGTTTCCCGCAGTGGCTGCTGTGTCCCGGGTCCCCCTGTGGCAGTGCACGGTTGGTGGCCAGTGAGTCTCCCCCCAGCCTGCACCCGGCGTCGCTGGGTCCCTGTCTCTGTCTCTCTCTCTATCTCAGCCTCTGTCTTGTCCTGTGTCCCTGTCACCCTGCCGGGGTTCCGGGTTTCCCCCACGCTGCAGCGGAAGGAAGGAAGGGCTGCAGACCCACGTGCCGGGAAAGGCCAGCGGCCCCCACTTCTCCCTTTCCCGGCCTCCTCTCCCCGCCCCCACCCGAGACCTTCCGACCTTCCCTTCCGCGCAGAGGTGGCCGGGGCAGGGCCGGGGGCTGCCGCCTTGCTCACCTCTCGTGCCAGGACCCGAGGGGAAGTGGGGGCCTGGATCCAGGCTGGGCTTCCCCCTGGGCGGGCCCCAAGTCCCCGCCTCCTGCCTCAGTCTCCAAGCACTGTCCCCACCCCAGCTCCTGGAAGCCCAGCCGGCCACAGCCATGACCCCGGGGCTTCTCCTGGCCCTCGCCCTCTGGGCCAGCTGCCCGCCCTGCCGTGGAAGGGAAGGTACGTGGGACCCCGGGTGGTGGGGCTTGGGGCTGCCCCGATGGAGGGACGGGATTAGGGGGCAGGAATTTGACCTTCCGCCTGGGATCATTCTAGGCTGGGGTGGGAATCACACATTTCCTGTGTGCCCACTGGGGGGACGGGGTTACCCTCCCATTGTACAGATGGGGAAACTGAGGCACAGGGAGGAAGAACACCTCCCCAAGACGAGCGCCAGGAAGTGGCAGCCACAGCCTGGAGCGATCTACAAACCTCTGTAGATACAGATAAGAGCTTGGGCTGGGCGCGGTGGCTCACGCCTGTAGCCCCAGCACTGTGGGGGGCTGAGGCGGGCGGATCATTTGAACTCAGGAGTTCGAGACCAGCCTGAGCAAGAGCGAGACTCAGTCTCTACTAAAAATAGAAAGAAATTAGCTAGACAACTAAAACTACTAATAGAAAAAATCAGCCAGGCATGGTGGCACGTGCCTGCAGTCCCAGCTACTCGGGAGGCTGAGGCAGGAGGATCGCTTGAGCCCAGGAGTTTGAGGTTGCTGTGAGCTAGGCTGATGCCGCCATGGCACTCTATCCTGGACAACAGACTCTGTCTCAAAAAAAAGAAAAGTTTGAGCCACGTTAATTCATTCATTTTGGAATGGAGAACTTTTCCATATACTTCCTGACAAAATTGTTACAAGGAAGGGATGGGTAACCCTCTCCTTCCTACCCAACTTCCCCTTTGTGGCTCCTTAAACCTCAATTTCCCCGTCTGGAAAATGGGCTCAATAGTTCCCACCTTGTTGTGGGGGCGAGAGAGGAGGCTGGTGCCTCTCATCCACGCACCTTCCCCAGGTGCCCGCCGTGCCCGGCGCCGGCTGGGGACCTGGCAGGGCCGATCTGGGGTAGGGCTGTGGCGATCTGGGCGTGAATCGGAAGCTCACGCTCCCCTCTCTCTTCCCCGGGGGACCCCCAGCCGCTCCCACCCTGCCCAGGGTGCAGTGCCGGGCCCCCCGATACCCGCTGGCGGTGGACTGCTCCTGGACCCTGCGGCCAGCCCCCAACGCCACCAGGCCCGTGCCCTTCATTGCCACCTACAGGTCAGAGGGCCCGGGAGGGACCGTGGGGACGCTGGGCTTCCCGGAAAGTCCAGAACTCTGGCCCTGAAAGCCCCTTGGGTCAGGAGACCTGCAGACCCAGACATCCCGACCCCCAAACCTTTGAGATTCTAGAACAGCCTGTCCAATAGAAACCTACCTCTGAGAATGACACAGTGCACGTCACACACATACTGCAGGCCACACGTGAGGGTGAAACCTTTCCCGTAGCCACGAGAAAGCGACACAAGATGGGTGAGATTTCATTTTAATGTTTTATTTAAATCATATCTAAATATGTATCGCCCGGGCTTGGTGGCTCACGCCTGTAATCCTAGCACTCTGGGAGGCCCAGGCGGTGGATTGCGCAAGGTCAGGAGTTCGAAACCAGCCTGAGCAAGAGCGAGACCCCGTCTCTACTATAAATAGAAAGAAATTAATTGGCCAACTAAGGCTGACTCCACGGCTAGCCTGGACAACAAAGCGAGACTCTGTCTCCAAAAAAAATGTATCATTTAAGATAATTTAATGTAATTTAAGTTCATGTTTATGGCTGTATAATTAATTTATATATGTATATATATATATATATATATATATTTTTTTTTTTTTTTTTGAGACAGAGTCTCACTTTGTTTACCAGGCTAGAGTGAGTGCCGTGGCGTCAGCCTAGCTCACAGCAACCTCAATCTCCTGGGCTCAGGCGATCCTACTGTCTCAGCCTCCCGAGTAGCTGGGACTACAGGCATGCGCCACCATGCCTGGCTAATTTTTTCTATATATATTAGTTGGCCAATTAATTTCTTTCTATTTTTAGTAGACACGGGGTCTCGCTCTTGCTCAGGCCGGTCTCGAACTCCTGACCTCGAGCAGTCCTCCCGCCTCGGCCTCCCAGAGTGCTAGGATTACAGGCCTGAGCCACCGTGCCCGGCCTTCCCTCGTTCTCTGATCCAGAAAACTTTCAGTTTCCTTTATACATTTAGATCAGATAAACCAGAAAGTCCCAGGCAGTGGGCTGCCCGGTTTCCCAGGAGTGACACGTGCCTTGTGGCTGCTACAGGGGACCACACTGAACACAGAACGTTGAGGAGCTTTTGGGACATTCTGTGGGACGGTGCTGGGCTAGAGTCTCGAGGCCGCGGGGTGTGACATCGTCGTGGGGTCTAAGACGGGGAGAGAACGCGGCGGGCGGGTTCTGGGTCTGCGTGGGCAGCCGGGGCGCTGGGCTGTCGGGATTCCAGCGTGGGAACGTTGGTGTCCCGGCCCGTTAGGGTCAGGGCCCCCAGCCCCTCGCTGTGGTCTGTGGCCCTGACGCTGGGCTACTGAGGGCGTCATGATGCTGGCCGGCACAGCTGCAGCGGCAGGACGCCCTCCGGCCTGCTGCCCTCTGCCCGCCTGCCACTGGGGTCCCGGGACAGGAGCTGCTGGGGCCACAGGCGCTCCCACGGTCCTCAGTGTGTGCCCCTGTCCAGGCTCGGCGTGGCCGCGCAGGGCGAGAGCCGGCCCTGCCTCCAGCCCACACCCGAGGCCACCAGCTGCGCCATCCCGGACGTCCAGCTGTTCTCCAGGGTGCCCTATGTGCTCAACGTCACGGCCGTCCACCCTCGGGGCGCCAGCAGCAGCTTCCTGCCCTTCGTGGCCGAGCACGTCAGTGAGTGGGGACGGCGGGGGGCGGCCGGCTGCTTCCTGCTGTTCCCCTTTCTCCGTTGTCACCAGCCCCCGCCTGCCACCTGCCACCCAGTCCTGCGGTGCCACCTTTGCCGTGTGTCAAACACATGACACCTTCTTCCTGCTCCTCTGCCTCTGTAGGGCCAGCCCAGGGCCCTCCTCGCTGGTCCTCCCGCCCTTGCCCCCACGGTCTGTTCTCCTGCGGCAGCCACCAGAGGGCGCCAGTGAGCACCTGAGTCAGGCCCTAACCTCCTCTGCCCACAGCCCTCCATGGCTCCCACCTTCCTCAGGGTCAAAGCCCAATTCCTCCCTTCAGCTCACATACAACCCTTCACAACCTACCCCATTCCCTCCCCGCCCTTCCCTCCTCCTCGTCTCCCCTTCCTCCCTCTGCTCCAGCACACGGGCCCCCTCGCTGTGCCTCCAACACGCCAGGTGCTGTCCTGCCCCAGGGCCTTTGCACGGGCTGTTCCCTCTGCCTATAACACACTTCCCGCAGATGTCCCCACTTCTTCCTTCACCTCCTTTAGGTCTCTGCCCAGGTGTCACCTCCTCAGTGAGGCCTCTCTAAGAACATTATTAAAAATGGCAAACCCTCATGTGTCGCTGGGGGTTAGTGAAACAGGCTGGCAGTCCCTCCACAAGTTTAGCGTGGAGTCACCATGTAACCCAGCCATGCCACTTGTGGGCGCGCGCACAGGAGAAATGAAGACGCACGGCCACACAAAGCCTGCGCGCCCAGGTCCACAGCAGCGCTGCTTACAACAGCCAAGAGGTGGGGACCCCCCAAGTGGCCGTCAATGGGTGATGGATCAACACAACACCACGTGCACATCACTTGGCCCTGAGAAGGGACGAGGCTCTGACACAGGCCACGGGGTGGAGGGACCTTGAGGACGTCGTGCTCAGTGAGAGACGCCAGACACGGAAGGACACACAGTGTGTGACTCCGTTTACATGAAACGCCCAGGACAGGCAGAGCCACAGAGACGGGACGTGGGTTGGTGGGTGCCAGGGGCTGGGAGTGACTGCTGGTGGGGATGGGGTTAATTTTTGAGGTGATGGAATGTTCTGGAATTCCTCAGTCGTGGTGGCCGTGCAACTTTGTGAGTGTGCAAAATGCCATAGAATAATTGTGTACTTTCAAATGGTGAGTTTTATGATTCGTGGATTATGTCTCCAAAGAACACTGCAAGTCACTCCCAGCCTCACACTCCTTCCCTGTCTTCCCTCCTCTGGGATGGCCCATTGTCATGGGTCAATGTTCCCTGCCCTCTCCCTGCGGGATCGTGAACTCCACGAGGACGGGAGGGGATGGCCCTACGTCCTGCTGCGTCCTGTCTGTCTGGGACAGCACCCAGCGTGTAGTGGACTGTGAATAAATCTTTTTGGGTGAATGAATGAATGAATGAATGAACCTGCCATCCCCTGACCCTGTTTCCTGCTTGTCCTGCAGTCAAGCCTGACCCTCCGGAAGGCGTGCGCCTGAGCCCCCTGCCCGGGCAGCAGCTGGGGGTGCGGTGGGAGCCCCCCCGGTCCTGGCCCTTCCCGGAGATCTTCTCGCTCAAATACCGGATCCGCTACAAGCGGCACGGGGCCGCCCGCTTCCGTCAGGTGAGGGGGCCGGGGCAAAGGCCGGCGCGTGTGCTGGGACCTCGCGCAGGGCTTGGGATTCCCGGTGTGTGACATAAAGGCGGCCCAACAATTCCGCTCCTGGGATTGGAAGGGACAGCAGGGACGCAAAGAGATATTTTCACACCTGTGTCTACAGGACCATGACTCACAGTGGCCAACAAGTGGACACGACCCAAATGGCCACCAACAAACAGATAGACAGGCCGGGCGCGGTGGCTCACATCTGTAATCCTAGCAGTTTGGGAGGCAGAGGCAGGAGGATCGCTTGAGCCCAGGAGTTTGAGACCAGCCTGGGCCACATAGTGAGACCCCATCTCTACAAAAAATTGAAAATTTAGCCTTATAAGGTGGAGGCAGAGGGTCAGAGTGAGACCCTGTCTCAATAAAACAAACAAACAAACAACTATGATTAAAACGGCGGGGCCAGGGGGAAGAGAGGCTTCGAATCCCAGCCCAGAGGTCCCGGTTTGGGCCCTGGAGGAGGAGCATTGTTGGGAAGGATGGGGCATCCTGGTGGATGGGCACACACACAGGGGCTAGTGGGGCTCAGGGAGGATTCCTGAAGGAGGGGGTTTGGGGGCCACACAGTGAAATCCAGAGCTGTGTGGTCCTGCGCACTGTGGCGCGTCCCAATCTCACGCTAGTGACCCGACTCTCTCTGTGCACTCAGGTGGGGCCCATTGAAGCCACCTCCTTCACCCTCAGGGCTGTGCGGCCGCGGGCCAGGTACTGCGTGCAGGTGGCTGCGGAGGACCTCACTGACTACGGGGAGTCGAGCGACTGGAGCCTCCCTGCAACCACTCTCGTGATGCCGCGCCATTAGTGGGGGGTTCCAGTGTCCCTAAAGAGGGGCCGGGTCCCTGACACCCCCCAACCCCGATGCCAGCCATTTGAGGGTGGATGGGACCCACCTGGCCAGGGTTGGAGTCCTGGCTTTGCTGCCGCCAAGCTGCTGGGCAACCTCAGGCAACTGACTTTGCCCCCTCTGAGCCTCAGTTTCCCAATCTGTAAAATGGGAATGTGCTCTCCCCTTGAACTGTGGATGTGAGATATTTTTTATTTAAGAAAAGAATCTTGGAATTTTAATTAGAAAAGACTCATTGTTGGCCGGGCGCGGTGGCTCACGCCTGTAATCCTAGCACTCTGGGAGCCCGAGGCGGGAGGATTGCTCTAGTTCAGGAGTTCAAAACCAGCCTGAGCAAGAATGAGACCCCCATCTCTACCAAAAAATAGAAAGAAATTAGCTGGACACCTAAAAATATATAGAAAAAATTAGCCGGGCATGGTGGCACATGCCTGAAGTCCCAGCTACTTGGGAGGCTGAGGCAGGAGGATCGCTTGAGCCCAGGAGTTTGAGGTTGCTGTGAGCTAGGCTGACGCCACGGCACTCTCAAAAAAAAAAAAAAAATGAGGGAACCGGAGTCTCCCTTTAGAGCTTCCAGCAGGAACCAGCCAGCCCTGCCCACTCATTTTTGATTTCTGACCCTTAAAGTTATAATAAATGTGCGTTGCTTTAAAACACTGAGTTTTTGTTCATTTGTTACAGCAGCTATAGGAGCCTCATACACCACCTAAAGTTGCTGCTTCCCATCAGCTCCACGATCAAAAGACAAAACCACAGCAGATTTAGTTTAACATTGACTGCAACACTAGAAAGAAACATGTTTCCCCCCTGGAGCCACAGTGTTTTATTTAAACAAAACAATCCTTTCTAATTTGTTGTTTTTTTGTTGCTTTCTGTGCATGAGTTATATGCAAACCACGTTTTTGGAATTAAATTGTCAACATTAATTGTAACAATAAGAACATCAAGTAAGATGTTCACACACCAGCTGCAGGGTTTTGCATCATGAGGCTCAAAACTAGCCTGACTTAAATACAACTCACATGGCAGTCAGTGTGTTAAAAGTCTTAATTAGCTTTTCTTTGTGATTCTGTTCTAGAATCGGCTAACAACTCATTCCGTGAAATATAATGAGTGTTCCCATGAGCGGAGCAGAGGAGGCTAGTTTTTAGACAGAAAAGGGATGAGGAAAGAAGAAACAGAAACCAAAAAGCGATTGGTCACTTCAAAATTACTTTTTTTGGTAAAAGTTAACGTGGGTGGGGGGCTTCCTTATGTTAGCTAAAACTGGCCTGTTTGGGAATTTGGTGATTCATTCATATTCTCTCTCTCTCTCTGTGTCTCTCCTGATTTATGAGAAAGTCAGATAAATGATACAGTTTTTTGTTTTTTTTTTTGAGACAGAGTCTCGCTTTGTTGCCCAGGCTAGAGTGAGTGCCGTGGCGTCAGCCTCACTCACAGCAACCTCAAACTCCTGGGCTCAAGCGATCCTCCTGCCTTAGCCTCCCGAGTAGCTGGGACTACAGGCACGAGCCACCATGCCCGGCTGAGACATATATATATATATATATATATATATATATATATATATATATATATATATATATTAGTTGGCCAATTAATTTCTTTCTATTTTTTTTATGGTAGAGACGGGGTCTTGCTCAGGCTGGCTTTGAACTCCTGACCTTGAGCAATCCGCTAGCCTCGGCCTCCCAGAGTGCTAGGATTACAGGCGTGAGCCACCGCGCCCGGCTATGATACAGTTTTAGCTTGGTGTCATTTTGGTCTGGTCTTTTGGGCATGTGCAGGATCTCTGTCAAAACCAATGGCCTCCTGTGTACCTTTTATGTAGCACCATACATTGTCCTATACTATAATCTTCAGATTATTTACCATGCCCCAAAATGGTTCTTTTTGTTTGCTTACTGTCTGTCCCACCAGACAATGATCTTTGTGAGAGTAGAAATCTTATGTCTTGTTTTCTTATGTGTCCTCCCGCTACTGATGTGAACTAAAATAAAAAATCTTAAGACCCCCAGCAGACAGAGTGGATGGACCCTCTCTTGGTTAATGGAACCCTAGAAAAACCTTACAGCTGAGTCACCAGTCATGAGGTTAAGGAAGGTCAGACCTGTTAAGAGAAAGGTTAGGCCGGTGCAGTGGCTCACGCCTGTAATCCTAGCTCTCTGGGAGGCCAAGGTGGGCGGATTGCTCGAGGTCAGGAGTTCGAAACCAGCCTGAGCAAGAGCGAGACCCCGTCTCTACTATAAATAGCAAGAAATTAATTGGCCAACTAATATATATAGAAAAAATTGACCCGGACGTGGTGGCGCATGCCTGTAGTCCCAGCTACTCGGGAGGCTGAGGCAGCAGGATTGCTTGAGCCCAGGAGTTTGAGGTTGCTGTGAGCGAGGCTGACGCCACGGCACTCACTCTAGCCTGGGCAACAAAGCGAGACTCTGTCTCAAAAAAAAAAAAAAAAGAGAGAGAGAGAAAGGTTAAACCACATGGACAGGTCATCAATTTACTTAACAGATCTCTTGAGTCTCAATACATGTCTGGTGGCTTCTCTCTGATTAACAGGTTTCCTTATCTTAACTTAAAACATCCCGAGCCTTTAGACAAAGCTTCATTTCTTTAACCAATTACAAATCACATAATCTTTAAACCCACCTATAACCCAAAAGCCCCTTAATTCAGAATGGCCTACCTTTTCCAACCAAACCAAAGTATGCCTTCCATGTATTATGATTTTTCAGTGTAATTCCTGTCTCCCTAAAATACATAAAACCAAACTGTAATCCAACCATGGTGGGAAGCTCAAGCCTTCTTAGGTGTGGCTCTCTGGGCCATGATTGCACATATTCTGCTCAGAATAAATCTCTTTAAATTATTTCACAGAGTTTGAGTTCTTTTCCGTTCACACTGAGCAAGATATCTGACATAGAGCAAAGCATTCATGATAGGGGAGGGGGCTGGGGAAGGTACGGGATGGGACAGTCCTCTTTAGAGGGAAGACAGTGGTGGGCAATGGAGGGACATTTGGGATATACTGTGTGTTTGGGAGGTGGATTTGGAGCCTGATCTTTAAGGTGATGTCCGTGACTCAATATAAACACGTGATGGGGCGTCCAAGGTGCTTTTATGTGGCCACATGTGTAGCCCCCAGACCCCCTGTGAGGGCTGAAGGCACAGGAAGGATGTGCGAGTTCCCAGAGCCCAGCACTCAGCGCAGGCGCTTCACACATATTTGCTGAATGAAATAACAAACAACAAGGAGTGACACGACCAGAAGCCACGTCATGCCACAACATTTTAAGGAGCCGCTGCCGACTTCCAGGGGGCGCAGCACCTCTTCAGAACTTCTTCAAAGCCATAAGGCCACCTCCAAACCCGGAACCTTTATCTCGCGCTACCGAGGTTGCACCGCAGGAGAAAAGACGGAAGGACTCGCAGCTTAATAGGCGGGGATTGCAGCCAATGAAAAATGGAAGCTGTATAGGCTGTGGCCAATAATAAAGGCTGAAGGAAGTGACGTTAACGGAAGTAGGGATTTTTCTCGGAGAAGCTTGATAATTACCGAGACTACCCAGTTCTCCGTTGCTTGTGAGGCGATTAGGAGGCAAGGATGTCGGAGCGAAAAGTATTAAACGTAAGTGTTCGGCGACTAGATCTTTTTAACCGGATCGGGATGTCCGGGAACTCCGGGAGTGGGGGGTCTCCTGGAATCCACTCGGATTCTTTTACATCTTCCTCAACGGCCTTCCGCGGGGACGGGGCTTCCCAAACCCCTCCCAATCGCCTTCCTTGGGGGGCGGGCCTTCGCCCAAACTTCCCTTCCTGGCTGGGTCGTACCCAGCCACCTAGGGGGACGGAGCTTGGAATGTTTGTCCGGTCCCTTCACCTGATTGGCTTTTCTGAAGAGAATGGTCCAATCACTTTCCTTGGAGGCGGGGCTTTCTTAAAATAGTGGCCTTCGTGTTGTGCACCATCCCCTTCTGGGGTGGGACTCTGTTAAGCTCCGCCCCGCAGGGAGTCTCTAGCCAATCACGTTCCTTGGCCAAGCGCTTCTCTTGCGGGAGTTTGGGACTCGCGGTCCCCCCAGGTGTCTCAGCTCCTGCTGCCAACTGTGTTAAGGGAAAACCCGGACTCTGTTAGCCCGTGCTCCTAATCACCAGAACACACCATTTCACCCAGAGTCATGTCCCTGGGTCTGAAACCTGAGTCTCTGAAACCCATAGGACTCAGTTTCCCCCTCTGTAATGGGTACATTGCTGTCTTCTGGGGCTTTGAGCAAGGAGTCCTTGAGCCCAGGGAGATAAAGGGCTCTGTGTAGTGTTTGGCGCCTAATAGGTGCTCAGAACACAAAGTGCTTTCTTTTTTGGGTTTCCAGTGAAAGTTATTTTTCATCACCCAAACTTGCTCTTGCCTTGCTGTGACTCTTAGAGTTACTAATGACTCCATCAGCCTGAGTAACTGCTCTGCTAAGAAAGACCGGCTTGCCAGGTTTTGCCCTCGGCTGGCAACTGGCAACCTGAATTTCAGGGTGGTTCCCACCGTTCCCCCATGAGAATGGCTGTCGGTGCTTAAGCTGTGCCAATAGTATGGTTTATGCTGAACCCCAGCTCTGTTTCTGGGAGTCTGGAATCTTGGCACCTGCCAGCAGAGGGCCTGTGTGAGCTGCCCTGACAACAACCTGGGGTCTCTGTGAGGTTCCGTTGTAGACAGCGCGTCATGCTTGTTGTCATGGCTTGTTTTTGGGGGGATTAAATACCCTTGTGGCCATGACGGTGTCCATGCTGAGTCCTCCCTGCAAATCAGTGAACCTGGGGTGGTCTTAGGGACCTCCCAACACGGCTTCCCAGAGTCCCTCCTCCCCTCTGCCCGTGGCTGGCCCCTGCTTCCAATAACAGCCCCACCTGACGCTTCCTTCCTCCCCTCAGAAATACTACCCGCCCGACTTCGACCCGTCAAAGATCCCCAAACTCAAGCTCCCCAAAGACCGGCAGTACGTGGTGCGGTTGATGGCGCCTTTCAACATGAGGTGAGCACCCTCCGCAAGGCCCCCCACGCTGGCCGTGACTGAGGGACCCAGTGCCTGGTGTCCACAGAGGCAGCCTGTCCCCAGTGGTCAGACTGGGTCACGGTTCCTGGCTCAGACGCTGACCTCTCCACGCCTCAATCTCCTCACTACTCAGGATTAGCCCCCCGACATCGCAGAGCCCCCAGCCAGGGCCTGCCTCGAGGTCTTGATGGTTAGTGAAGTGTGAGCACAGAGATGGGGCCGTGTCCACGTCACCTCCTCCGACAGCCTGCTTATTCCTACCTCAGGGCCTTTGCACATGCTGTTGCCGCTGTTGGAACCCATCTCCCTCTGCTCTCACACGGCTCCCCCTCGCCCTCCAGGTCTTGGCTCCAATTTCAGACCTTTTGGGAGGCCTTCATTGTCCCCCTCGCAGTACCCAGATCTGGTCCTTTGTGTTACTTTGGGATTACTGTACTCAACCAAGTCTGAACCCCACAACTTTCCACATTTTGGCATTTCTGAAATCTCACACGCCTTTTGATGAAAGGCACTTTTTAGCCAATGCAATTTGGTCCATGTTGTTGACCTGTTTTCTCTCTCTCTCCCCTTCATTCATTCATTTATTCTTTTTGCACTCATTTATTGGGCACCTGCTGTGTGCCATTCATGCAGCCCACGGTCTGATGGGGAGTGGAGATGATGAGAGCTCAGGCCGGTTCACACAAGGTGTGCGTGGGGCAGACAGGCCGGAGAGTCTGTGGGTTGGTGGCAGAGGAGGGAGGTGAGTCTGTAGCTGGGGTGTCAGGGAAGCATCAGACAGACGTGTGAGGAGCTGGCGTCTGAGGAACGAAGGTGTCTCGGGCTGGGGGAACCGCAGAGCAAAGGCCCTGGGGTAGGAGCGAGCTGGAGGCGTCCGCAGGCGTGGCCAGGAGGCGGGAGTGCTTGGGCTGGGGGCGCAGGGCCTGAGCAGCAGAGAACGAGGGAGGATTCTCGCCTCCTGGAGGCCAGGATGCCCCGCCAGCAGCCGGATTGCCTCTGGGAGTGTGTGACAGGCGGGCCTCGCCTATCTGGCCAACACGTGGGCCGAGACCCAGGAGGACATGGATGAGGAGAAGGGCCCGCCAGGTGGAGGGGATCCGTGCACACGGCGGGACAGGCAGCTTCATGAGGGAGGGAGCTCCACATTGCCGGAAGCAAACAAGCAGTGATCACACAGGATACTACATCATCCTACCAGTGGGACCCAGAGTACCCAGTGCCCAGTCTCTCCATCCTGCCCCCAGGTGCAAGACGTGCGGGGAGTACATCTACAAGGGGAAGAAGTTCAACGCGCGGAAGGAGACGGTGCAGAACGAGGTCTACCTGGGCCTGCCCATCTTCCGCTTTTACATCAAGTGCACCCGCTGCCTGGCCGAGATCACGTTCAAGGTAGGTGGCCGGCCGGACCGGTCCTTCCTCCCCTGGCCACCCTTGGACAGGAAGGGCCCTGGGGGATACCTGCTCAAAGCCCCTCCCAGTTTATCCCCAGGAAACAAACTGTGATTGGGGAACATGATCATGGCAGCTTTATATACGATAAGGGCAAGAAGCTAGAAGCAACCGAGATACGCTATGATAGGGGATTGGAAGAGCTAATTACTGTACAATGGGATGTTACGTAGCCAATAAAAATTACGGTTCTACCTCTAATCGTTACCCTAAGGATTTGAGGACAACTTAAAATTTTCGCTTCCTGTACTGATGTAGGGTTTTAGTATTTTTCTTTCTGCCGTGAGCTTTTTAACTTTGATGGAAACATAAGATTTGATTGAAATGAACAAAAAGGTACATTTAAAATTTATACATATTATTTGCTTTTTAGTAATAGATTTGCCGAGATGTAATTTACATACCAGACAAATCAGCCTTTTATTTTTTTTTTTTTTTTTTTTTTTTTTTTTTTTTTGAGACAGAGTCTCACTTTGTTGTCCAGGCTAGAGTGAGTGCCGTGGCGTCAGCCTAGCTCACAGCAACCTCAAACTTCTGGGCTCAAGCGATCCTCCTGCCTCAGCCTCCCGAGTAGCTGGGACTACAGGCATGCGCCACCATGCCCGGCTAATTTTTTATATATATATCAGTTGGCCAATTAATTTCTTTCTATTTATAGTAGAGACGGGGTCTCGCTCTTGCTCAGGCTGGTTTTGAACTCCTGACCTTGAGCAATCCGCCCGCCTCGGCCTCCCAAGAGCTAGGATTACAGGCGTGAGCCACAGCGCCCGGCCAAATCAGCCTTTTAAAGTGTACGATTCATGGCCGGGCGCGGTGGCTCACGCCTGTAATCTTAGCACTCTGAGTGACCAAGGCGAGAGGATTGCTTGAGCTCAGGAGTTCGAAACCAGCCTGAGCAAGAACAAGACACCATCTCTACTAAAAATAGAAAGAAATTAGCCAAACAACTAAAATTGGAAAACAATTAGCCGGGCATGGTGGCACATGTCTGTAGTCCCAGCTACTCGGGAGGCTGAGGCAGGAGGTTTCTTGAGCCCAAGAGTCTGAGGTTGCTGTGAGCTAGGCTGACGCCGCGGCACTCTAGTCCAGGGCAAGAGAGTGAGATTCTGTCTCAAAAAAAACAAAAACAAAAAAACAATAGGCGCATGCTCTGTACATGCTTGTGTACGTAGTTTATAATCAAGGAAAAGATGTCCCTAAGCACACACACGAGAAAAGGGCAGAAATGACGTGTGCAAAGGCCTGAAGACTCTCGTTGCGCCCGTGCTGAGGGTCTGGAGTGGAGGGTGCAGGGAGTCAGTGGACAGGTGGGGAAGAGGCTCAAAGCCCATGCTGAGGAGTCAGGCTTCTCTGCAGAAGGACATAGGAACGCTAGGAAGGGAGGACCTCACCTGCCAAAGCAATAAGACAAGAAAAAAGAAAGAAAAGGTAGAAGGAGTGAGAAACAAAAGGAAGGGGCCCTTTGTGGCTGGCCATGCTGCAGCAGCAACTTCCGGTGCCCAGGGACATAGGAACTGATGTCTCCCCCTCCTCCCTCGCAGACAGACCCGGAAAACACTGACTACACCATGGAGCACGGGGCCACGCGGAACTTCCAGGCCGAGAAGCTCCTGGAGGAGGAGGAGAAGAGGGTGCAGAAGGAGAGGGAGGACGAGGAGCTCAACAACCCCATGAAGGTGAGCCGGTGCCCTGTGGGGGTGTGTGTGTGCATGTGGGTGCTGGCCATATTAGTGCCCTTCCGTCTCAGGTCCGTGGGCCTGGTTGGTAAAACTCCAGGACGTCCCCCAGGGCCCTGCCTCCTGGTGCTCGCAGCTGGCACCGTCCCCAGGACTGAGTTGGGAGGGTTCCACTCCCGGGATTACGTTATCGTGACGGCGCCGTTGCCAACCTCAGCAAAGGAGATTGTCTACCTGGGCTCGAGCTGTCGCCTGGGCCCTTCAGTGTGGGCCCAGAGACAGAGGAAGGCCCAGATTTGAAGGAGCAACATTGCGGAAGGCGCCACGTGGCAGGCAGCAGCAGGTGGTCTCCCGGAGCTTTTGTCAGCCTGGCGAGACCCCGCCAGAGAGCCCCGCTGTGCTGCGCCAGACTCCCGACCCACCGAAGCCGTGAGGCCATGGATGTGCGATGTTTTAAGCCTCCGAGTTTGTGGCAGATTTCTGCGTAGCAGGAGAAACCTGATACAGGGAGGCAGGAAGTGGGTCTTCAGAGCAGAAGGGGTGTCCTGCAGTTGGTGGCGCACAATTGGCTTAGACAGGGTCCCACAACGCAGGGGGCCAGTGCGAATTAAGGCGGGGTGGGTAGAAGGAAAAGTTCTGAGCCTTTCCCAGCTCTGTGAGCTTGGGTAAGCCACCCGGCCTTGACGGCCGAGCCCTCCTCGTGTGATGGTGGTGACGATCAAATGATAAAGCCCGGAGAGCAGGGCCTGGCGCAGCCAGTGCTCTGTAAATTCCACACCGGTTTGTTATTCTTCAAAAAGAAATCATTTTCACCTTCCATTGGATGGCTTTGTTATTTTTCATAGAAATATCGAAATGAGTGTGTTCCTTCCTGTCCTCTCCCACGTTCCCCATCTATTTCTGGACCCTCCCCAACCTCTGCCACACTGAGTTTTCTGAACAAGCCACATCAGAGCGGCTCCAACTGTTCCAACAGCCAGGCAGAGCAGTGGGGAGGGAGGTGGGCCTTGTCCAGGGTTTGCTGTGTGCCGGAGCTGCCCCGGTGCTGTCCGTGTGTGACTTCAGTTACCCCTACACTGACAGCAAGGTGCTGTTACCCTGGTATGAGTCAGCTATTGCTACGTAACAAGTTATCCCAAAATTTAGCAAATCTAGGGGTGGCTTAGCTGGATAGTTCTAGATCGGGGTCTCTCAGGAGGCTGCCGTCAAGCTGTCAGCTGGGGCTGGAGGAGCGGCTTCCACGCTGGATCCTCACGTGGCTGTGGGCAGGCAGCCTCAGAGCCTCACCTCGTGGGCGCCTCCACGGTGCTGCTTGGGCCTCCTCACAACATGGCCGCCGGCTTCCCCCAGAGCACAGGACCCCAGAGACAGCCAGGAGGAAGCTGCCGCGTCCTTTTATGTCCTGGTCTCAAAAGGGACAAGCCGTTCCTTCTGTCCTGCTCTGTTGGAGTGCGGCGCCCTGTGCAGTCCACACTGAAAGGGAGGGGATTGGGGCTCTGCCTTTTAAACGGAGGAGCATCAGAGAATCTGCAGACATACTTTAAAACCACCAGCGTTGCCGTTTTCAAAAGTGTGAGTACAGGCCGGGCGCGGTGGCTCACACCTGTAATCCTAGCACTGAGGGAGGCCGAGGCTGGCAGATCGCTTGAGGTCAGGAGTTCGAGACCAGCCTGAGCAAGAGCGAGACCCTGTCTCTACTAAAAATAGAAAGAAATTAATTGGCCAACTAAAAATATATATATAAAAAAAAATTAGCCGGGCATGGTGGCGCATGCCTGTAGTCCCAGCTACTCGGGAGGCTGAGGCAGGAGGATCGCTTGAGCCCAGGAGTCTGAGGTTGCTGTGAGCTAGGCTGATGCCACGGCACTCTAGGCCAGGAAACAGAGTGAAACTCTGTCTCAAAAATAAAAAGTGTGAGCACAACAGTCACACCACCCCCATGGCGTTCACACCCAGTTCCACCTGCTCCAGTGCCACCTCTTGGAGACCTGGGGTAGCCAGCCCCACCGCTCCCAGCCTCAGTTTTCTTTTCTGTGGAATGGGCGTTGCTGTGGGGACTAAATGAGTTATGTTTGGAAACGTCTTAGGCCAGGGCCGGCCTGCGGTGGCGCCCAGGTTGTCTCTTACAACCCTTCCTTGGTGTTTTTCATGGCGGAGCCGGCCGCCATGCAGCCCCCCAGCCCACAGCCACACTCTTCCCGCCCTGCCCCGCTCACCATGGGCTTGAATCCCGGCTCCCCCGCCCTGTGCCACCGGCCCAGTGAGGGTACCAGGCGGGACGTCCCTGAGCAGGATGAGGCGCCCGGATGGGGTCCTCCCTGCGTGACCCCGGGCGGGCCAGGTGCGGCGCCCACACTCAGCTGCGCCCGCCGCGCCGCAGGTGCTGGAGAACCGCACGAAGGACTCGAAGCTGGAGATGGAGGTGCTGGAGAACCTGCAGGAGCTCAAGGACCTGAACCAGCGCCAGGCCCACGTGGACTTCGAGGCCATGCTGCGGCAGCACCGCCTGTCCGAGGAGGAGCGGCAGAAGCAGGAGCAGGAGGAGGACGAGCGCGAGACCGAGTGAGTCAAGGCCACCGCGCGGCCTCTGCCCAGAACGGCCCCCTTCCGGATCTTTCCATGGCCCCTCGCGTGTCACCTTGGGGAGACCTTTTCCACACCCGCCCTGCTTGTGTCATGGTGGGTCCCCGAGGCCACCCCAGCCGCAGTGACTCAGCACATGGTCGTCCTCGTGGCCAAAAGGACACGGCAGAGATAGCGAAGGGGACAAGCGTGTGGGGTGCATCAGGGGGGCCCGGCCCAGCTTCCAGAACATTCTCCCCGTGGGGTCACGCAGGACGCACTCCACCCCAGCGGTGAGCCTTGATGCCGTGGGAAGCCCACAGAGACCCCAGGTTTCCACGGGGCTGGTCACGTGCCCCCAGCCTGGCCCGTGCAGTTTAGGCCCAGCAGCCCCTCCTGTCAGTTCCAGGCTTGTCCCAGCGGAGGTCACCCAGCCGAAGTTCAGACACAGACGGGCCGGGTCCAGGTGCTGAACCACTGTCCCCAGCGGACACAGAAAAGTTAGTTTTTGTTTTATTTTGTTTTGTTTTTTGAGACAGAGTCTCACTCTGTTGCCCAGGCTAGAGTGAGTGCCGTGGCATCAGCCTAGCTCACAGCAACCTCAAACTCCTGGGCTCAGGCGATCCTCCTGCCTCAGCCTCCCGAGTAGCTGGGACTACAGGCATGCGTCACCATGCCCGGCTAATTTTTTCTATATATTTTTAGTTGTCCAGCCAATTTCTTTCTTTCTTTTTTTAGTAGAGATGGGGGTCTCACTCTTGCTCAGGCTGTCCTCGAACTCCCGACCTTGAGTGATCCTCTCACCTCAGCCTCCCAGAGTGCTAGGATTACAGGCATGAGCCACCGCACCCGGTCAGAAAAGTTAGTTTTAACCCTTTGCACTCGGATGTCAAATGTGACTGTGAACACGGTTAGCAGCTCGTATGTTGAGCCACACTCAACACGTAGTTTCACCGCGGGGGGCGGGGCGGGGGAGGGGCATTTGTCTATTTTCCCAGTATCTTTTCTTGTTTTCATTAGCATGAAAGGACAAGTAAAATGTGAATGCCGTCTCAACTGGTGCCCCCACCTAAGCCTATCTTCTGCATCGGCAGCAGTCTTGAGTAGGAGGGTCCAAGGCCTGTGTCGCTGCATCATGCCTTTTTGAGCTTGCATCATCTTCCCTTGGTGAAGAACCTTATCTTTTCGTCTCCTGGGTTTGTTTAGGTTTCTATTAGCATACAGATGTTGTCTTGACACGGGTTTAGTTGGATGATTGGTTTGCCCCCTAGCGGTCGCCCGTTCTGAGTGAATTTCCCCTCCTCAGGATGGATAAGTTTTCCAAAGACATAGAAAGCAGCCATGATGAATTTTACTTCGAAAGCGAAGAACGAAGTGAAAAATGGAATAGTGACGAGAGTGAGTTCTCCGAGGATGCGAGTGGAGATGATGACCAAATCGCTGGTCCCAGTGGAACTACAGAAAGGAAAACGTCCCTTGCTTTGCCCATAGATCTGGCTGAACGTCCTGACAGTGACAGGGACATTGAATTCATGAAGGCAAAACGAAGACGCACAATCGTTTATTGGAGTGAGAGTGACGGAGATTTAGGTGATATCATTGAGAAATCGGGTGTAAGACCCAGTGCAAGTCACGTTTCTAGGGGAAAACAGGAAAAAGCAAAGTGGACATCTACATCTTCGAATGACAAAGAGCCTAGCAGAGTCCCTTTCTCCACTGGTCAGTTACATGTTGGACCTCAAGTTCCTCCTGGCTGTGCCACGCCAGTAGACTTTTTTCAGTTGTTTTTTACTGAGACGTTGATAAAAAATTTAACGGATGAGACAAATGAGTATGCTAGGCATAAAATTAGCCAGAAAGAACTATCCCAGCGATCCACTGGGAATACTTGGAAAGATGTGACAATAGAGGAAATGAAGGCTTTTCTTGGTGTAATACTAAATATGGGTGTATTGAATCACCCCAACTTACAGAGTTATTGGTCCATGGATTTTGAGTCTCATACACCATTTTTTCGATCTGTTTTCAAAAGAGAAAGGTTCTTGCAAATTTTTTGTATGTTACACTTGAAAAACGATCAAAAGTCAAGTGAAGATTTGAGAACAAGAACCGAGAAGGTAAACTGCTTCTTGTCATACCTTGAAATGAAATTTAGGGACAGATTCTGTCCCGGAAGAGAGATGGCTGCCCACGAGGCTGCTGTTGGTTTCAAGGGAAAGATACGCTTCATCACGTATAATCCTAAAAAGCCAACAAAACGGGTGTTCGTTTATATGTCCTCTCAGATTCAAACTGTGGTTACGTACATTCATTTGTCCCTTATTACGGAGGAATAACATCTGAGACATTGGTGAGACCCGATCTCCCTTTTACTAGCAGAATCGTTTTAGAGCTTCATGAAAGATTGAAGAACTCAGTACCTGGTTCTCAAGGCTACCATTTCTTCACTGACAGGTATTACACTAGTGTCACTCTTGCAAGGGAGCTGTTCAAGGAAAAAACACACTTGACAGGGGCGCTAATGCCCAATAGGAAAGATAATCCACCTGTTATCAAACATCCAAAGCTAAAGAAAGGAGAGATGGTGGCCTTCAGGGATGAAAACGTGACGCTTCTTGCGTGGAAGGACAAGAGGTTAGTGACAATGCTCAGCACATGGGACACTTCAGAGACTGAGTCTGTGGAAAGGACAGTGCGTGGTGGCGGGAAGGAAACGGTTCTCAAACCCAGGGTCGTGACCAACTATACGAAGTTTATGGGCGGTGTTGAGATAGCTGATCGCTACACAAGCACATACCGTTTTATGAGGAAGACTCTAAAATGGTGGCGTACATTGTTTTTCTGGGGGCTTGACGTCAGTGTTGTAAATTCCTATATATTGTACAAAGAATGCCAAAAAAGAAAAAATGAAAAACCGATAACGCATGTGAAATTTATTAGGAAACTAGTACACGATCTTGTTGGAGAATTCACAGACGGGACACTAACTTCCAGGGGTAGATTATTATCCACTGACTTAGAGCAACGTTTAGATGGAAAGCTCCATATAATCACACCTCACCCTAACAAAAAACACAAAGATTGTGTTGTGTGTTCTAACCGAAA
This sequence comes from Microcebus murinus, assembly GCF_040939455.1. NCBI lineage: Eukaryota > Metazoa > Chordata > Mammalia > Primates > Cheirogaleidae > Microcebus > Microcebus murinus. The sequence continues at coordinate 5,469,374 of NC_134130.1, read as the reverse complement.
AATCAAAGGAGGAAGAAGAGAGACGATTTATATCTGGGAAACATGTGAATGTAAACCAGGTCTTCGTGTGGGTGAATGTTTCAAAAAATATCACACCATGAAAAATTATAGAGATTAAAATTACTTTTTGAATGTTTCAATAATTTGAGATATAAAAAAATCCAAATAAATAAGTTTGTATGAAAAGAAATTCCAGTTTTTATTCTACTGCCGCGCTTTGTAAAATCTGGGGTATTGGCCGGGCGCGGTGGCTCACGCCTGTAGTCCTAGCACTCTGGGAGGCCAGGCGGGCGGATTGCTCGAGGTCAGGAGTTCGAAACCACCCTGAGCAAGAGTGAGACCCCGTCTCTACTATAAATAGAAAAGAAATTAATTGGCCAACTAATATATATAGAAAAAATTAGCCAGACATGGTGGCGCATGCCTGTAGTCCCAGCTACTCGGGAGGCTGAGGCAGCAGGATCGCTTGAGACCAGGAGTCTGAGGTTGCTGTGAGCCAGGCTGATACTGAGGCACTCACTCTAGCCTGGGCAACAAAGTGAGTCTCTGTCTCAAAAAAAAAAAAAAAAACTGGGGTATTTAAAAAATTAAATCCCAAGTAGAATAAACGAATTGAGAAAAAAAGCAAGCGAGTGCAAAGGGTTAAAAAGTGATCTGGGCGACCCCCACTCCCTCCCACCCGCTCACTGTGGGCAGGACGGGACTGCGCAGCCACCTGGGCAGGGGCTCCGGGCACCGTCCCCCGCACAGAGCACATCCCAAGCTTCCATGGTGTGTCCCACAGGGCCCTGCTAGAGGAGGCTAGGAAGAGGCGATTGCTTGAGGACTCCGACTCGGAGGAGGATGCTGCTCCTGCCCCGCCCAAGCCGGCCCCGCGGCCCAACCCCACCGCCATCCTGGATGAGGTGAGCAGGGCTGCTGAGTCACCATGGGCTCTCAGGCTACACGGGGACAGGTGGAGCCAGGGGTTGGATTGACCTTTTATTAAAAGGCCTGGCAATCTGACTCATAACTGCTCCACTCTGCCCGTGTAGCCCACAGGCAGCCGTCAACAGTGTGTAAATCAGTGTTTATTGGCTGTGTGCCAATAAAACTTTATTTACAAAGGCAGGTGACAGGCCTGTGGGTCTGTGGGTTGCCCGCCCTGTTTATGTGTAGAAACAAGGGGACATGAAGAACATAAAAGCTTATTTCTCAGTCACATAGTGGTCCCCACAGGACAGTCTGGGACTTCCAAGCAGCTCTGCTCCACAGAGTCACTCAGGGATTCAGGCTCCAGTGTGATCCCGGGGCCACGGTTCCTGCTGTGTGGTCACAGCTGGCTCAGAGCGCCCTCAGGTTCCCGCTGTGGGAAGGTGAAGGGTGTACGGATCGCCCAGCCTCAGACGAGCCCCACCCCCACGCCTCTTGCATCCCAGTGGCCAGAGCTTAGTCACACGGCCACATCTAGCTGCAAGGGAAGCGGGAGACGTGTCCTCCAGCTGGCCTCTGCCTGGACAGAAGGGAAGAGGGGTTTGGGCGGGTGGCCAGTGTCACCACCATGCCTATCTGATTTTTTAAATAATTTTTTATAGAGATGGGGTCTTGCTATATTGCCCCGGCTGGTCTTGAATGTCTGGCCTCAAACGATCTTCCCACCTAAGCCTCCCAGAGTGCTGGGATTACAGGTGGGAGCCGCCACCCGGCCTTACCTTAACTTTTACCGGAAGGAGCATATCTCCTCACCCCTGTGTTTCCTTGGCTTAGTTTAATGATGACGAGCACCACACGCAGAGGCAGGTTCAGAAACAAATCCACATAACTCTTAGCGCTCAGCCTGTCTCGGGCTCCGTGGTGGCGTTCCGGAAGGCTAAGGGACATCGGGACGAGGAAGGGGAGGAGTTTACAGGCAGACATCCAAGGGAAGGTGCTCCAGGCCGAGGGGACAGTGAGGCAAAGGCCCGAGGGGGACCGAGGGTGTCGAGGAGGTCAGGAGATGACTTGGTGGCCGTGCTACCAGGAGCCTTCTCTTTAAGGGGACCTTCCCGCAGTGGGCTGGTGACGGCAGGCACCCGCCATGACTCCCTCTACCCCAGGGCTCTGGATTCTTGTACTTAAACAAAAATATAGACTGAAGGGTCCCCTCCGTGTGACAGGAGCTGGAAGTAGGGCTGCCTACCCTAACCCTTCCCCTGGGACAGGTGCCTCCTTTTTCGTTCTTTTGCTCAAACACATTGATTGAGCACCTACTGTGTGCGGGCTTTGTTTGTGGCACTGCAGAGCCAGCGGTGAGCGCAGCACAGTTGGGGACACAGTTCACAGGCAGCAGAGCCCGTGACAGGTGTGGCCATCAGCTTGAAACTGTGAGAACAGGTTCACAGAGAGGGGGGGTGTTGAGTTGGGCATTGAGGAATGAATAGGAGTTCACCAAGCAAATGAGGGGTTGGGGGTGGTAAAGGTCCCCCTGGTAGCTGATTCAGCGGGGACGGGGGTGGCTCGACGGGGCTGGGCCCGACACCCCACACGTGCCCCTGTCGCCCGCAGGCCCCGAAGGCCAAGAGGCGTGTGGAGAGCTGGGAGCAGAGCGTGGGGAGCCTCGGCAGGGCCCCGCTGTCCGGCCTGGTCGTGGTGAAGAAGCCGAGGGCAGACCCGGACGGCAGTGCTGGGCAGGGCCAGGCAGCACCGGCCCCAGGTAGGTTCCCAGGTCCCCAGAGACGAGCACAGCGCCCCCGACGCCATCCTGGAGCCTTCGTGGTGTCAGTGGGGGCCACCCGACCCCCCAGGGCCAGTTAGTGGCATCAGGGCAGAAGGCACGTGGGTTCTTTTTTCCTTCTAATTACAAAAGGTGCAGGCTGGGTTTTAAAGCCCAAGTCACACAGAGTGTGGAACCCAAGTGTCAAGTCCCTTAGGGGGTCACTGTCACCAGGTCCTCCACGGCTCCACCTGCTCGTTCCCTGGCCTTGGTCGAGGGGCCTCCCACCCCGACCCGCCTCAGTTTCCTGTCCCGTAAGATGTGGGCAGTGACGGGACCCACCTCACAGGTGGGGTCGGAGCCCGGGTTTCTGGTTCATTCCGTGGCTCCTCCTTGCCGGGTGCTCGCACTAGGCCCTGGCGCACGGGGAGCCTCAGATACACGCGGGTGGTGGCTGCCGCACCGTTATTGCCCGACCTGTCAGATGAGACCAAGGCCCAGAGAGGTACGGCCACTTGCCCAAAGCCACACAGCAGGGATGCGTTGTGGGCCTGGAATCTGCCCTTATTAATCACTGTATGCATATGCACGGTTCAACTTGGGACCTGGAGTCGTTCACGTTTTCCGCAGCTTTGCCCGCCAGGGGGTTCCCACAGATCGGTTGTCAGAAGTGGAGTTGCCTGGAAGGCCAAGGCGGGCAGATTGCTCAAGGTCAGGAGTTCGAAACCAGCCTGAGCAAGAGCGAGACCCCGTCTCTACTAAAAATAGAAAGAAATTAATTGGCCAACTAAATATATATGCAAAAAATTAGCCGGGCATGGTGGCGCATGCCTGTAGTCCCAGCTACTCGGGAGGCTGAGACAGGAGGATCACTTGAGCCCAGGAGTTGGAGGTTGCTGTGAGCGAGGCTGGCGCCACGGCACTCTAGCCTGGACAACAGAGTGAGACTCTGTCTCAAAAAAAAAAAAAAAAAAAAATGCAGTTGCCAAGGGACAGGCGCGTGGCTTCAAATCTGCAGTGGGTCCCGCCAGACGCCGTCCAGAGGGGCCAGGCCGTTCCTGTGCTGTCACCTCTGGGCCTGCACGTTAGCAGGAGCGGCCAGGCCCAGGCTCCGTCGCCCGGAACTGACTCTGGCCTCTCCCCCCAGGCGCCCCGCACGGCAGGAAGGTGGCTGACCCTGCGCCCCTGCTGCCTGCCGCCTCCTCCCTGAGCCAGTTGGGTGCGTACTTGGACAGTGACGACAGCAACGGCAGCAACTGAGCCCACCAGGGCCCGCCCCAGGTCAGGGGTCACAGCCCCAGCTGCAGCGGAGCCGGAAGCCGGAGTTGCTGGTGGTCAGGGCTGGTGGCCTTGGACCGACCAGAGCCACAGGGATAAACACTAGCTCGGTGGGGCTGCAATGGCTACAGCCCAGGACTCGGCCCCCTCCTGCCCCCAGCCACCTGTGGCACCTCAGGGACCCCGCACCTTCCCCCACCTGGCCCGGGCTGTGGGCTGGGACATCCCCGGAGCATCTCTGTCCTTCCAGTGTGACCTCGAGGTCCCCTCTGGGGTGGTGCTGGCCACATCGGCCATGTTTCAGGCACGTGGGTGCGCCCACCCCCAGCCGTCCCATCCCTTCCCTCCATGGAACTGTCCAGAACCAGTAAAAGGAACCCGGCCCGATGGGCTGGGCTCCTCTCTGCCAGCATCAGCAGAGCAGGCCCTGCTAGCACGATTCAGGTGTCATCCCACAAACACTTATCCCTGTCACCAGCGCAGCAGGCAAGGGCTGGGCCGGTGCAGCACAGCGAGCTGTCACCTCCTTCGTGCCAGAGGTCGGCCCTCCCCACTGGGGACATGGGACTTGGTCCCCACACAGTGTCAGTGTCGGGACAGACCTCACAGGTGCTTCCTTATGAACGTGAAGAGCTGCTTCTGGAGAACACGCTGGGGAGCCCAGGCTCTAAGGAAATGCATCATGTTTGAGACGCTACGATTTGCCATCGGAGGGGCGGGGGCTGGGCTGTTCATACTCAGCGCGGGTCACTGGCTTTGGTGGGAATCTCCGGCTGGAAAGTTCTCCCTCCTGGGCCAGGGCCTCGCAGGGAGTGGGAGGAGGGAAGGGAGGAGCTCGTGTTTATCACGTGCTCCCGGACACTTGGCAGAAATAAGGTTGAGCTCCCACTTCTGACACCTGTTTCTATTTTAATTTCAACATCATTTCAGATTTACCAACAAGTTCCAAGAACAGTTCAAAGAATTCTCCTACAGACCTTTCGCTCACATTTCCTTTGTTTTTCTCTCTCTGTGTAGACATTCTGTGTGTGTACCTTGTGTGCAGTGTCTGTCTACACACTTGCAACCATTGGCAACACTGGTGCTTCCTTACCCTAAGCACTGCAGTGTAGATCCTATAAACCAGGCCACTGTCTAATTAATATAACCATGGGAAATTGTTAAAATCAAGAAATTTAACACGGATATGGTACTGTTGTCTAATCTCCACCTGAAATGAGTTGAACTGTGTTCCCCAAAAAAAGATGTTGAAACTCTAATCCTGGGACCTCGGAGTGTGACTGTATTTAGAGACCAGGTCCTCAAGGAGGTGATCGCGTCGAGGGTGTTAGGCTGAGCCCTGACCCAGCATGACTGGTGTCCCTGCAAACAGGGACACTGGACACAGGCACACGTGGAGGGAGGAGGCTGTCAGGACAGCGTGTGAGGACACAGGCAGAGATTCATGTCTGTTGTCCTGAGCCACCCAGTGAGGGGTAGTTTGTAGTGACAGCCGTGGGGAACTCACACGCCACCCACACCCAATTTTACCGAGCGCCCGGCTGTGCTCTTTAAGGCAAAGAAAATCCCAGCCTTGGCCGGGCGCAGTGGCTCACACCTGTAATCCTAGCTCTCTGGGAGGCCGAGGCGGGCGGATTGCTCGAGGTCAGGAGTTCGAAACCAGCCTGAGCAGGAGCGAGACCCCGTCTCTACTATAAATGGAAAGAAATTAATTGGCCAACTAAAAATATATACAAAAAATCAGCCGGGCATGGTGGGGCATGCCTGTAGTCCCAGCTACTCGGGAGGCTGAGGCAGCAGGATCGCTTGAGCCCAGGAGTTTGAGGTTGCTGTGAGCTAGGCTGATGCCACGGCACTCACTCTAGCCTGGGCAACAAAGCGAAACTCTATCTCAAAAAAAAAAAGAAAAGAAAATCCCAGCCTGGCCAGGCACTCGGTGGCTCACGCCTGTAGTCCTAGCACTCTGGGAGGCCGAGGCGGGCGGATCACTCAAGGTCAGGAGTTGGAGACCAGCCTGAGCAAGAGTGAGACCTCATCTCTACTAAAAATAGAAATTAATTGGCCAACTAATATATATAGAAAAAATTGACCCAGACATGGTGGCGCATGCCTGTAGTCCCAGCTACTCGGGAGACTGAGGCAGGAGGATCGCTTGAGCCCAGGAGTGTGAGGTTGCTGTGAGCTAGGCTGACGCCACGGCACTCACTCTAGCCTGGGCAACACAGTGAGACTATCTCAAAAAAAATAAAATAAAATCTCGGTGCATGCATCACATTCAACTGTGGCACCTCTGTCATCCCGGAGCCCAAGCTAGTCCCTCAACTTTCCGTTGTCTCAGGTGACCCGTGTCCGAAGAGCCCAGCAGGTCGTCTCGTAGACCATCCCTCAGTTTGCGCCTGTGTGGCGCCCGCCCACCCGCCCGCGACCACACTGACTTCACGAGTCTTGGGCAGGAGCAGCGCGGGCGTGCTGTCGCGTCCTTCCTGGTGCGTCACACGAGCACGCAGGGGCGGTTCCTTCTGTTCCGGGTGCTGTCCGGGTCGCGGTGCCGTCCAGCACGGCGGAAACCACAGCAATTCATTGTGCGGTTCTGCGGGCTGGAAGTCCAAGGTCAAGGCCTCAGCAGGTCCGGGTGCATCTGAGGCTGAGTGGGAGAATGTCCAGGCCTCTCTCCTGACTCCCGGGGGTTTCCCGGCAACCCTTGGCGTTGCTGGGCTTGCGGACTCATGACACCCCTTCTCACTTGTCCTCTGTGTCTGTCCTTTCTGTCTTCTAAGGACAGTTAGAATTGGATATAGGGCCCACCTAAATCTAGGATGACCTCCTCTCCACACGCTTAACCTGATTCCATCTGCAAAGATCCTTTTTCCAAATAAGGTCCCATTCACAGGTTCCGGTTGTTAGGACACGGAAACATCTTTTTTGAGGCCGCCGTTCAACCCACTGCAACTGTGGTGGTCAGCAAATCCAGTGCTCTATTGAAGGAATATATTGGGCCAGGCATGGTGGTGGCACCTGTAGTCCCAGCTACTGGGGAGGCCGAGGCGGGAGGATCGCTTGAGCCCAGGAGTTGGAGGCTGCAGTGAGCTGTGATGACGCCACTGCACTCTAGCCTGGGTGATAGACCGAGACCATGTCTCAAAGAAAGAAAAAAAAGGCCCACATTTTAATACTGTTATAATGGCAATTCAGTTTCGACACGTGAATTTTGGGGGGCATATTGAACCCACAGCGGTTTGTTTCCTAAATCCAGCCAGAGACGAGGGTCTGTAGATGCGACACCGTCCCCGCTGCCATGTTCCTTCGGTTACAAGTCACGGTTCCCACCCACACTCGAGCCAGCACGCCCGGCTAATTTTTCTTTTTTTTTTTTTTGGTAGAAATGAGGTCTGGCTATGTTGCCCAGGCTAGTCTCGAACTCCTGGCCTTAAAACTGCCCTCGGTCCTCCCACCTGGGCCTTCCAAAGTGCTGGGATTACAGGCATGAGCCGCTGTGCCTGGCTGGCATTTTTATTTTAAATTCTCACTTGCGCTGGGAAGCTTTTAGGCTTTGTTCTCTCCCCGTGTGTCCTGGGAGCAGTTTTGCTCTTGACTCTCCCCCCGTTCTTTGTGGGGGTTCCCATGAAGGGACAGGCACAGCAACACAGGGGCCTGTCCTCTGTGCTGACGCTCTGGGCCCCCCCTGCCCTGCCACCCTGGCGCCCCTGCCCTTCCCCCATCGCGGCCCGGGCACCTTTTCCCCACCAGCTCTGCTGCGTCGCTCTGTCGCGCTGTCTTCGGAGCTGTCAGGCCTCATCCGAAATCTCCTCCATCAGCTCCCCCGGGGCCGCGGGGCTGCCGAGCACATCAGAGGGCCGGGGAGGGGGGTGGAGCCGCGGAGCCCGGCTTCACAAAGCAGGAGAGGGGCCGCCGCGTCCCAGGCTCTTGACTCCTCAATGCAGGCTCCCGTGTCCGTGTCCCTCCATGGGACTGGGGGACCTTGAAGGAGCACCTTGCCTTCCCCATCAGACTGGGGACCCCCTGAAGGTGGGGCCATGTCTCTTCCATGTCGCACTGGAAGTCTTTGGAGGCAGAGCCACGAGTCCCCCACAGACTGGGGGCTTCCAAGCGCAAGGTCATGTCTCTGCCATCAGACTGAGTTAAGAAAGACAGGGGTGTCTGGGGGCTCCCAAGACAGGGCCACATCTCCCCCATCAGGTGAGGAGTTTGGGGTCCCCACGGGCCCACCTCTGGCCCCACCTGCTCCCTCCTGACCGGGGATCTAGTGGTGCTGCTCTATGAGACAGGGACTAAGGGACAGAGAGAGCAGGTACAGCCCCCAGGCAGGGACCACCCATCTGACTCCTCCCTGAGGTCCTTCCTAAGCATAGATTGAGCACCTACTGTGTGCCACACAATGACATATTATTAGCCATAAAAAGGGACGAGGCTCTGGCACAGGCCACAGTGTGGAGGGACCTTGAGGACATCGTGCTCAGTGAGAGACGCCAGACACAGAAGGACACACAGTGTGAGACCCCATTTATAGGAACTGTCCAGAGCAGGCAGATCCACGGAGACAGGCTAGTGGGTTCGGGGGGCTGGGGTGTGGGGAGCTGGACAGTGACTTCCGACTGGGGGTGGGGGTTCTTCTTGGGGTGATGCAAATGTTCTGGAATTAGCGGTGATGGTTGCACAACCTCGTGAACATGCTAAAAACCACCAGGTTGTGCAGTATAAAAGAGGAAATTGTAGGGTATGTGAGTCACAGCTCCACAAAGCAAAACAAAACACAAAAGCCCCCAAACAGGGCCTGGCCTTAAGGGTTCAGCTGTTGTTCTGTCACTCCCAGGTGAGAAGCAGTCCAGGTCATTACCAAGGTCAGGCGGGCTGGGATTCTGGAACCCGAAGGAACCTCTGGAAAAGCCGGGTACTCTAAGCCCCACCCACCCTGGAGGACCCCCCCCCTCATAATTGCCTCTCAGACCATGAGCACTGAGAGGGGGTCCCCACTCTCCAGGACCCCCAGACCACCCCACCTCCCTGCCTTTCCCACACAGCGCCCCCTCCGGGCATCAGCCTTCCCTGTCCTCTCTGGCTGACTTTGCCCCCAGCCTGATGGCCTGCAGGGCAGGGGGGGCAGTCACAGTGGTGTCAGCTCTGATGCCAGTCCGGTCCCCCCTCCCTCCAAGCTATCACCCCTGCCCCATCTGGGGGAGCCCTGCGAAGGGAATTGGGGGTCCCACCCTTCCTGATCAGAAGGCCAAAATTCAGGAGGTCATGTGGCCGACTCAAGGTCACCCGGCGAAGTGGCCAGACCCCCAGCTTGGCTCTCTTTTCTCATCTCCCTCCTCCTGCCCCGTTCCACCACCCCCTCCCTGCTCCCTTCCTTGGGGTTGGGGTTGGGGGGGACAGCCCCAAGGGAAGCCAGCTCAAAAGCACCGGGAAGTCAAACGCCGTTTGATTCTGCCTTCCGGGGCTCTAATTGCTATTCCTGACACAGTCTGTAATTAGAAGGTCCCTTTCAAATATTTATACCTCAGACACCAAGTATTTATCCGACAGGGAGAGGACTCGGATTTGATGAGATCTGTCAACAGCTCATCCCCGAGCCGGGAATTGCCTGGCGGCTGACAGAAAACAGGACAATTACCCGATGTGCTCCCTGGCAGGTCCCCAGGGAGGCTGCCTAGTCGCTGATCTGGGGGGGGGGGATAGTGTGAACTCGCTTCAGGAGGGAGGGAGGACGGAGTCCAACAGGTCTGTGTTGGGCGACGCAGCCAGTGCAGGAGCGGAGCGGAACAGAAGGGTGGAGGCCCTGTGGCCATCAGGGGCTTTGCCTTGTTGGCTCCAGGCCTCAGTTTCCCCATCTGGAAAATGGGCTAATGGTGATTCCATGAAGAGACTCGGGTGCCACCCCAAGCTAGGAGCCCCCGAGATGGCACTAAGGCAGAAATGAGCCACTGAGCGGGTCTGAGCAAGCCCCTCCCTTCTCTGTGCCTCAGTTTCCCCATCCATAAAAGGAGGAGGCCAGGTGGGTCTTCCTATTAGAAACTCCATTTTTCAAATGAGGAAACCAAAGCACAGAGAGTGGAAAGTCTTGTGCCCAGCCCCGCTCCTTGCCCTCCAAGCTGTGACCCCTTGCCCAACTTGGGGGAGCCCCGGGAAGGCAGTCTGGGGTCTTGTCCTTCCTGACCACCCCTCTCTCACTCCGGTCACTAGGGAGAACTGAACGAGCCCCCCCTTATGGGGAATGAAAAAATGGTTTTGTTCTAGATTGGCCGGTGGCACCTTTTTCCTCACTCGCCCCCCCAAACCTCTCAGTGTCCTCACCCCCAGGGGACAACGCAGCTGCGAGCGGGCAGCCAGGACAGGCGAGGTCCCTCTGTCGTCTGCCCCCTTCCCGTGCCCCCCCAAGGGGCCACGGAGGGACAGATGACGAGGCCACGCGCCAGGCACAGATATCATCTCCTTTCCCCGGGCCAGCTGCCCCGCCCCTCCCCCACCGCGCAGTGAGGCCCCTGGGGAGGGGGACCGAGGGGGAGGGGAAGCCAGATCCCCATCCTCCCTCTCCCGCCGCCTCCTCCTTCCGCGGCGTCAATGTCAATTTTAGCGGGTGACCTCTCCAACAATTTCCACCCCCGTCTCCTGGAGATACTGGTTCAATTTCAGCCCTCAGTAGTGGTCACTGCCACCCCCTCCACTGGTCAATTTCACCCCCTCCCGCGGTCAAGTCCAGCCCCCCATCTCCCGGCTGGTTTCCCCCTCCCTCCTCGGCTCGGCTCGCTGTGCGGGGAGCCGCGTCCCCGTCCCACCTCCCGCGCTCCTCGCTCGCGGCGGCCGGTCTCGTCCTCCGGGGCAGGGTCCAGCTGCCGGCGGGCCCGGCCCGGCGACTCCCGCCCCCGCCCCCTCCCTCCTGCGGGCAGCGGCCCCCTCCCTCCCAGAGCAGCTGAAGGTCTCAGTCACCTCGGAGGGGCGCGCAGGGGGAGGGGCGGGGGCGGGGGACGCGGCGGAGGGGGAGGCGGGGAAGCCTTGACGCCGCCGCCCGGGACGCGGCCGGGGGCTGGTGGGGACCGGCGTCCGCCTGCGCGCCCCCTCCCCAAAGTCCCCCTCCAGGCCGCGCGCCGGCGGTGGCGGGGCAATTCTCCCCGAAAGCGTAGAGAGGGATTGGAGGAGGTTTTACTTCCCTTTGTGCCGGTGGCTGGGGCCGGATCGAGGCGGCCGGGCAGGGGGCCGTGGGACCGGGACTTCCCCCAGCCAAGAGGAGCGCCACAAAGGATGCGCCCTGCCGGGGTCACCGTCCCCGCCGCCCAACTTTGCGCGTGCTGCCCGCGCCCCGGGGGAGCCCGCCCGCGGCTGCGCTGAGAACCCAGGCGTCCGGGCCGAGCGAGGGCGGAGGGCGACCCCGACCTCGGGCCGCACGAAGGGGATCCCGAGCTTCCCGGAGGCGCCGGGCGCCGAGCCGCGCGCCCGCACCGCGCCGCCCGCGGAAACTCCGCGCGCTTCGGCGGATGCCCCTGGATCGGCCCCGCGCTCGGCGGTCAGGGCCCTGCGGGGCGCCCCCTTCCCCCGCGGTCCTTCCTAAGCCAGGCTAAGCTGGCCTCCCCCGTCCCTCCTCTGTCGCCTGCTTTTTCGGCCCGTCTGCCACCTCTTCTTTCCCGCTGGTCCATGCGGAACCCGGCTCCGGAGCACACCTGAGCTCTCTCCTCCCTCCCTCTTCTTCCTCTCTCCCTCCTTCTCCTTCTTGGGGAAGGGCGCCCCGAAAAGGGCATGTGGGTCCCCGCGTGACTCTGGCCAGGTCGGGGTGACACGCGCCCAAATGGCCAAGTGGCTGCGGGACTACCTGAGCTTTGGCGGTCGGAGGCCGCCCCCGCAGCCGCCCACCCCGGACTACAGCGACAGCGACATCCTGAGGGCCTACCGCGCGCAGAAGAACCTGGACTTCGAGGACCCCTACGAGGACGCCGAGAGCCGCGTGGAGCCGGAGCCCGCGGGCCCCGCGGACTGCAAGGGCCCCGGCGGCGACGCCAAGTACGACTCCCCCAAGCACCGGCTCATCAAGGTGGAGGCGGCGGACATGGCCCGGGCCAAGGCCCTGCTGGGCGGCGCCGGGGAGGAGGTGCGTGGCCGGGTGGTCGCTGGACGGGTAGGAGGGCGCGGTGGGCTCCCTGGGTCGGGGGACCTTGTTTCACGTGTGACCCCAGGGGGGCTGGGCACCCCACAGATACTTCCCAGTCCTCCCTCTGCTTGGTGGAGTTCGACATCTGTCCCTTTTCCATGCGTAGCCCTGGTCCTCCTGCCACTCTGGTGGGCCCTGTCTTGTCGCTGTCCTCCTGGTCTCTGGCCATCCCCACCCGCCAGCCCCCCCTACTCAGCATCTTTTGCTCTTGGTGGCTCTTAGGATCTTCCTAAAACAGTCACTCCTCCGCTGGGCACTTAAACTCCCTCACCACGACTCTGCCCTTCCTGCTGGTGTCATCCCCATTTTACAGAGGTGGAAACTGAGGCTCATAGAAGAGCTCTGACTCGCCCAAGGTCACAGGGCTTTAGCTCACTAGGATTAGAACCCGACCTTGTCACCCATGCCCGTCAAGACATTCCCTAGAGGACTGGGGGGTCGACCCCAAAGCCTGGGCAGAGACAGCAGCCGGAGGAGGGTTTGGGGAGGGGTCCCAGAGGCGGGGCTGGATAGTGATCAGCTCAGAGGGGGCAGGGGCTCAGAGGAAGCCATCAGCCGGGGATCAGACTCTGCCTCTCACACCCCAGCTCTGTGACCCTGCGTGAGTCACTTACCGTCTCTGAGCCTTGGTTTTCCTCATCTGTAGAATGGGCATCATACAGTGCTTACGGAGTGCTGGTATCACAGATAAATGTATGTGAAGCCTTTGGAACAGTCTTGGCACCTGATAAACATTGAAGTGGCTGAAGGAGGGAGGCAGGCGTCCGTGTTGGGCACAGAGTGGCACGGAGGGAGACAGCAGGGGAAGCTGGCGTCTCTCTGGGAATGCCCGTGGGTGGCAGAGTGGACTCCCTCTCCCCACAAAAGACAACTGCTCGGAGGAGACGGGTCAGAGGGCCTGGGGTGGATAGGGAAGGGGTGTAACGTCACCTCGGTCCCTCTGAGCACTTTGTCCAGCCACCTTCTCTTCCCAGGCGGAAGTCGACACCGAGTATTCGGACCCCTTCGATGCCCGGCCTCATCACCCGTCCCCAGATGACGGGTACATGGAACCCTATGACGCGCAGCGGGTCCTGAGTGGTGAGTGGGCAGGGCTTGGGGGTGGTGACAGGGTCCCGGGAGGGAGCGGGAGCTGACCGGCATCCTCGGCCTCCCAGAACTGCCATGCAGAGGGGTGCAGCTGTACGATACTCCTTATGAAGAGCAGGACCAAGGGACAGGGGACGGGCCCCCTTCCGGGCAGAAGCCTCAGCAGAGCCGGCTACCCCAGGAGGACGAACGGCCAGCGGAGGAGTATGACCAGCCCTGGGAGTGGAAGAAAGACCACATCTCCAGGGCATTTGCAGGTGCTTCTCCAACCCTGAACGCCCTGCCCCTCCTTCTCCTCATCCGGTCACCTCCCCTGCTTCAACTTACAAAGTAGAATCCAATCACCTGCCACTTTGGTAGTTTACTAATTAATTCTTACTGAAGCGTGAGTGACTGATAGTCACATATTCTTCCACCCAGGAAAAACTTGCATCTTCCTCGGAAATGGAAATGCTTTTTAGAGTGGAATGGAATCTACCCCTTTTGTTTAGTGTAGTGTAGGGGGAGTAATATGGCTTTGGTGTCACACCAGACCTGGGTTTGTGTCCTTTGGGCAAGACACTTCATTTCCTCAAGTCTCGGTTGCGTTCTCTGTGAAACGGGGGTCAGGATAGCACCTACTGACCAGGGCGGTCGTAAAGCGAGTGCTAGAAAGGGCTCAAGGACACAGAAGCCTTGGGGAGGGAGGGCAGCGTTTCTCAGAGCTGCCCCTCGAATTGACTTGAAGTCAATTCCCAGCTGAATTGAGTGAGCTTGGGGAGGTCTCTGAACCTTAGTTTCTTCTTCTGTAAAAGCGGCCATGGTAAGGTCGGCTTTAAGAAGTAAAATAACTGAGACCAGGAAGAGTTGCGCCACCAGGACTCTGCCCCAGAAGTTTGCAGGACTGGGAGGGCACTTGGGGCTCAGTGCCTTGATCCACCTGTCACCAGATCCCAGTAGGGGTGATTTTCTAGTTCTGTGATGGCCTCAGTAAGGATGGTACCCCAGAAGGGAATTCAGGAGTAAGGGGCCCCTACTTGGAAACCTGTAACCCCTCTAGCCACGCCCCCTGCTCTCTGATTTGCTGCTCATGGCACTGCCCCGCCCCTTCCGTGCCGCCCAGGTTTTATGAATGACCACACCCCTTGCTTCTGAAGGCCGATTGGTTGCTCCTGGTGCCAATCTGCCCCCTCACTTAAAGCCAGCCTCTCCTCTTCTGAGCTCTGATAGGTTGCTCCAAATTGGCACCGCCTTCCTACTGAAATGCCATTGGCTGGCCCCCGCCCCGCCCCCACGAGGTAGGCTGGACTTAACCCTCTCCTCGCTAACCCTCCCGGTCCAGTGCAGTTTGACAGTCCGGACTGGGAAAGGACCCCAGGCTCAGCCAAGGAGCTCCGGAGACCGCCGCCCAGGAGCCCCCAGCCCGCGGAGCGCGTGGACCCGGCCTTGCCCCTGGAGAAACAGCCGTGAGTGGGGAGGCTGAAGGTGGAAAAGCCCCCTCGAGCCTCTCTTATCTGTAGACTCCACCTTCTCCACTAGGGTAACTGTAAGACTTTGATTCATTCATTCATTTCACTCCTTCCTTCAGCTAATCTTTCCCAAGCGCCAGCACCTGCCGCGTGCCGCACACTCAGCTAAACACAAAGGCAGAATCGGATGGGGTCCCTTTCCCTGGTGGTATCAGGTTCTGTGTTCAAAACCCTGCCCTGCATCTCCTGGCTGTGTGGCCTGGGGCAAGTCACTTTAACCTCTCTGGGCCTCAGGCTCAAAATCCCCAAGATGGTGCCTGGCTCAAACGGAGTGAAAGGATTATTCTCACCCCCCAGGAGATCTTAGGACGGAAATGGGGGGAGCAGGATTTTGGGGATGTGAAGTTTATTCTCTTTTCAGTTTTCTTTTAATGCAAACAGCAGCCAAGTCTCTGGTGCGCCTCTGTCTCTGACACCTTGCTGGCAACTGCTCACCCCTCTTTGGGCACATGACAGGCTGCAGGTGGGAGGCAGGCTGTAGCATAACTCATGAGAGCGATGGGAGTTGGGGGGTGCTCATGACACCTGGGGACCCAGCCAGGTAGGCTCTGAACACCAAGGTCAGGTGTACCTGCTGGATTGGAGGTAGCAGCTCGCCCTTTCACCTGGGCTCAGCTACCCCTTCCCAAGTCTATAACGGGACAACCGTGTCTGCCCGATAACCAGGCTCCTCCTGCAAAATCCAAGGGAATCTTCCTGGCTTGTTGGCCTGGACGCCACCAGCTCTTGCTCTTGTGCGTCCCGTTGTGCATGGACCCAAACGACCCCAGAGTGTGTTTGAAGGGGAATGGCCCTCCCTGAGCCGTCTGTCCCCACCCACCCCCTAGGTGGTTTCATGGCCCACTGAACCGGGCAGATGCTGAGAACCTTCTAGCGCTCTGCAAGGAAGGCAGCTACCTCGTGCGGCTCAGTGAGACCAGCCCCCAAGACTGCTCCCTGTCCCTCAGGTGAGATCCCAGCCTCCCAGGGACAGAGGGTCTCGAGATTGCATGTGTCACTCTTTTGGGTGAATTCAGTGGGAGCCAGAGGCGTGTGGCTCCAGCAGCCAGTGGGCAGGGTTTTAGGCTAGTGGGTGGGGCTTCTAAGACCAGGGGCAGGGCCTCCAGAGAGGACACTGGGAATGAGCTCCCCGTCATCAGAGGCATACAAGAAGATGGAGTGGAAGCCATAGAGGAGATCCAGGACTTGGGTAAGATGAGGACCCAGGTGTACAAGGTTCCTTTGGTCTCCCGTGGTGCAAATGTTAAGGAATATCCATTTGTGTCTGAAGCTAGAATCTGAATGGCCCCATAAGCATTTGAGTTTGAGACCCTGTATGTCTGTGTTTCTGTCCCTAGATTCTAAGTGTGTCTAATTATAAACTGCTCCTGAGAGTCTACTAGGTGTCTGAGTGCAAGATCTAAAAGAACAAGATTGGAAGAGGGCTTTGGGGCCAGGCTCAAATCCTAACTCCACCCCTTTCTAGCTGTGTGACCTTAGCTAAGTTACCCAACCTCTCTGGGCCTCAGTTTCCTCATCTGTAAAGTGAGGGTAATAATAGCATCCACTTCCTGCTGGTACTGCAATGATTAAATGACAAGAACAGGTGAAAAAAATGTTGACAACAGTGCCTGGGAAACAGGAAGTGCTTAATTAATGTTAATACGGATGCTAGAATGATTCCGAAGCTCTAGGTCATTCTATCCATCAGAAGTGGAGAGAAAGGGACCCCAGACCAGGGGTTGACTAGTGGGGGCCTGGGAGGGGTGGTACAAGGGATCAGAAAGTTTGGAGAGAGAGTGGGGCGAGTCTGGGGTTGCTGGTAGGGCCCTGGCCACTAAGATCTGTCTCTTCATCGAATAAACATTCATTAAGAACCTACTGTGTTCCCGGCCCTATTCCTGGCACTCTGGCCGTGCCAGAGACAGAGATAATCTGAGATAGAGACACCCATTCAGACCCTGAAGAGACAGTGGGACTGGGTGTGAGTGGCAGTCAAGGGAGGCATCTCGGAGGAGGTGGCACACCAGCTGACCTGTGAGCAAATCAAGAGAAAGAGTGCACAGGGCTGGAAAGTGCCGTGCAAAGGTGTCCCCTTTGGGGGCCCCTCCTGATTGCACCAGGATTTGGGGTCGGTTCTGCCGCACCCCATGGCAATGACTGAGAACTAGGCTCTAGAGGGGGCAGAGAAACGCACAACGGCAGGGACAGAGAGGGGCGCCTGATCCTCCCACGTCTGCAGAGAGACGGCACTGGGTCTGTCATCCCTTGCAGGAGGGGAACCTGGGCTCCAGCCTGCTGTCCCGGGGCGGGGGCGGGGGTGCCAACAGCTTGGCACCAAGGGCTGCCAGGCAGAGATGTCAGGGACACCCGGGCCAGCCCTGGGCCCATGGGGGGTGGACAGCACGGTGGGTCTGGGGCACTCAAGGCTCCCTTTGACCTCTGTCCCCAGGAGCAGCCAGGGCTTCCTGCACCTGAAGTTCGCGCGGACCCGGGAGAACCAGGTGGTGCTGGGCCAGCACAGCGGGCCCTTCGCCAGCGTCCCCGAGCTGGTCCTGCATTACAGCTCGCGCCCGCTGCCCGTGCAGGGCGCCGAGCACCTGGCCCTGCTGTACCCGGTCACCGTGCAGACCCCCTGACGGGGACCCTCTGTGCCCTTCTGGGCTCTAGGGCCCAAGATCCTGTCTCAAAACCCTCTTCTGGCCTGAAAAATAAATAAGTTATTGTCTGTCCCACGTGTCCTTTCTGGGCTGCAGGGAGGCAGAGATCGGGGCTCCCAGCAGGAGAGCCACAGATGTGTCCCCGCGTGCAAAATGGTCACCATGGGTGTCCGGCGGGGGCGCTGATGATGAGGGCCCCATCAGAGGCAGGAGGCGCCAGTGAGACCCTTGGAGGGTCTTTGTTCTGGGGATGGAGGCTGGGCCTGAATCCCACAGAGGCAGAGCTAGGAGGCACATAAAGACCCGGGGACAGCAGAGGGGACAGGGCAGATGCAGGGATGGAGAAACTGGGGGGGCAGGGGGAGGCGCGCGGGCCAGCCCCGCCCCTCCTCACTGGCAGATCTGCAGAAAGGACATCTGTCCCCATGGAAACAGCAGAAGTGGGGGAGGGGAGGCTGGCCCAGTTGGTGTCACTTCAAGGTGACAGGCCAGAGACCCTGGGGAGCAGGGAAAGACCAGGGAGCCCCTGACTTCCTCACTCCCTCCCCCCAAGACCTGCCCCGGGTGGCGGGGACATGCTGGCCGGGAGGGGGCTTGTATGGGGGGGCTGGTGAGTCCCCAGAGCCCCCTCCTCCCAGGGGCCTCTCCAGCGGGCTCTGAGATTCCCAGATGGCCCCTCACATCTCTCCGCACCCCCAAATCTCCACACACCCCAGCTTTGCTTTCTTCACAGGTCTTTATTGAGTGTTCAGGGCAGGGGGGTCTATCGTCACAGAAATGAGAACGGGGGCTCAGGACGGGGCTATTGCCCCCGGAGGCAGTCACACCATCACGTGGCCACGGGCGGTGGGGTCCTCTTTGAGTCCCCGGGGGTCTCCGACTCCTGTCCCGCCGCAGGGAGCCCTCTTGGCCTTGGCGGCCCCGCGGGGCCGGGGCAGGGACAGACCCTGGCCATGGGGACATAGTGACTGGGCTCCTGGCCGGGGCACGGTTTGGGGGCCGGACTCGGGCAGTGGGGGGCGGGCTGGGGAACAGGGGTGGAATAGACGCTCTGGCCGTTCTGGTCCCTCCCGGGGGCGGCCGGGCCCTTGCCCTCTCCGGGCCCCGCCTCGTGCTTCTTTGGGGCGCCCTGGGGCCGGAACAGGATGTTGCTGTACAGTGGGTTTCCTAAGGGGCAGTGGGGGACAGTCCCTTGAGAGAGTCTGGCGCTCTCCGGCCCACCTCTATTTCTGGGAAACACGAGCGTGGGGGCCAGGCTTCGCCACCCCCCAGGAGCCCACCTTCCGTCCTTCCCCAAGACCGGATGGGGGGCGCAGGGGGCGCGGCCGAAGCGGTGGGTCCTTGGCTCGCAGCAGCAGTTCCCGCTTCCGCCACGAGAGGCCGCCCGCGGGCAGCCCGTCCGCGCGCCGCGCGCTTACCTGGGCGGTCACCTGCGTCCCTCCCCCGGCGGCGGCAGCCCCAGATCCCAGCGCCCAGCGCGATCGCGGCCACGGCCCCCGCCGTCGGCAGCACATAGAGCAGTCCTGGGTGGGCGTGGGCGGCAGGGCGGTGTGAGGGGACAGGGTGCGGGGCTGGGGCGCTGGGGGGGGGACACGCGAGTGGGGCTCACCTGGGAAGCTGGAGGTCAGCGCGGGGTCTGCAGAGAGGAAATCTATGTCGCGGGAGGGTGTCCCCACCTTCGGGTCCAGCCTCCTGCACCCTCTGAGGGCAGAGCTCCCTCCCGCCCCGTGTGGGCCGCAGTGCTCCTGTCCTGCTAGGCCATGTGACTTAAGGCAGGTGCTCACTCTGAACCTCGGTTTCCTCTTCTGAAAAACGAGGCTCGCCCTTCCTATCTTGCTGGGTTACTGTGGAATAACGGCCAGTGGATCTTTTAGATAGTTTGGGGGGGTGTTTAGAAACGGGGTCTCCAGCTGTGGCCCAGGCTGGAGTGTGGTGGTGGCATCATAGCTGCCTGCAACCTTGAACTAACTGGGTTCAAACGATCTTCCCACGTAGCTGGGACTACAGGCATGTGCCACCACTCCTGGCTGTTTCTTTTCTTTTCTTTCTTTTCTTCTTTTTCTTGTTGTTTTGTTTTGTTTTTGTAGAGATGGGGGTCTTGCTATGTTGCCCAAGTTGGTCTTGAACTTCTGGCCTCAACAGATCCTCCCGCCTAAGCCTTTCAAAATCCTGGGATTAAAGGATTACAGGTGTGGGCCACCGTGCCGGGCCATGCCTCCTGTGTTTTGAGCCTCTACTCAGTGCCAAGCCCAATTTTTAGATGGGGAAACTGAGGCTCAGATTGTCTAACTCACTTGTCTGGGGTCTCACACCCAGGAGGCAACAGGGAGCCCCCTCTCCTTCCCTGTTTCAGAAAAAAAAGCACAGGCCAGGCGCGGTGGCTCACGCCTGTAATCCTAGCACTCCGGGAGGCCCAGGCAGGCGGATTGCTCGAGGTCAGGAGTTCGAAACCAGCCTGAGCAAGAGCGAGACCCTGTCTCTACCATAAATAGAAAGAAATTAATTGGCCAACTGATATATATAGAAAAAAATCAGCCGGGCATGGTGGCGCATGCCTGTAGTCCCAGCTACTCGGGAGGCTGAGGCAGGAGGATTGTTTGAGCCCAGGAGTTGGAGGTTGCTGTGAGCTAGGCTGACCCCAGGGCACTCACTCTAGCCTGGGCAACAAAGCGAGACTCTGTCCCAAAAAAAAAGAAAAAGAAAAAGAAAAAAAAAGCACACTTCCACCAGCCTGAACATTTGTGTCTCCCTGAATAATCGGCATCACAGATATGGAAAGAGCCACTCGTGTTTATTGAGCACTTACTATGTCCCTGGCCCTGTACTAAGCACTTTAGCTGTCACCACTCTAAATTCACCCAACCTGGCAAAGAAAGCACTATTAGCTGTGTTTTGACGGCTGAACCAACAGGCACAGAGCGGTCGAGTTATTCGCGCAAGGTCACATAGCAAGTAGATGACGAGGAGGCTTGAATTGGGGTTTGTGTAACTTACAGGAACCCCAGCCAAAGGCTCTGAATGCCGTGGGTGCCCAGCACCCACGCCGCCTTCCTCTTGCAGCTGCTGAGGTTGGCAGGGGGTCCCTGGAGGCTGCCTGGCCGCTGTTCTGGGGCCCGGAGG
The DNA here is from genome assembly GCF_040939455.1 of Microcebus murinus. Lineage (NCBI taxonomy): Eukaryota > Metazoa > Chordata > Mammalia > Primates > Cheirogaleidae > Microcebus > Microcebus murinus. The sequence continues at coordinate 5,448,911 of NC_134130.1, read as the reverse complement.
CCAGCTGTGCGGAGCTGGACGGGCGCCAGCTGCCTTCTCCCTGGCAGCTGCCGGGGCGCAGCCTGGGGCCTCCGCCCGCCTCTGCTAATTGCTAATTGGCCCCCTTGACACTGGAGGGCGGGGGCGGGAGGACGGCGACAGCACACCACCCTCCGGGCGGGGGCTCCGCTGGAGAGGAGTGGGTGTCTCTTGGGGCTGGGAGCCGCGTGCTCTGTTCTGCCAGACGCAGGCTGGGCACGGCCCCAGGCCAGCAGGAACCACCCGCAGGGCAGGGTCCCCAGCCTGGGGCAGCCTGGTCCCCGCACCTGCACAGGTTCGGCTCATAAGGGGTGTCGTGGTAGAGTGGCAGGAGCCTGCCAGTGGGCTCTAGAGGAACCGGCCTGCACCTCTGCCTTGTGTGCTGCCTGGAACTCATCTCCGCCCCTCCCGGCCTCAGCTTTCTCATCTGTAAAGTGAGACAGCAGGCTTTGCTGATCTGGAAGGTTCCCTGTGGCTTTGAGAGTGGATGGCTTTCTTTCTTTCTTTTTTTCCTTAGAGACAGGGTTTCTGTGCTCTGTCACCCAGGCTGGAGTGCAGTGATGCGGTCATAGCTCACTGCAGCCTCCAACTCCTGGGCTCAAGCGATCCTCCTGCCTCAGCCTCCCGAGGAGCTAGCACCACAGGTGTGTGCCACCAATCCCAGCTAGGTTTTTGTAGAGATGGTGTCTTGCTATGTTGCCCAGGCTGGCCTTTTTTTTTTTTTTAGACAGAGTCTTGCTTTGTTGCCCAGGCTAGAGTGAGTGCCGTGGCGTCAGCCTCGCTCACAGCAACCTCAAACTCCTGGGCTCAAGTGATCCTCCTGTCTCAGCCTCCCGAGTAGCTGGGACTACAGGCATGCGCCACCATGCCCGGATAATTTTTTCTATATATATTAGTTGGCCAGTTAATTTCTTTCTATTTATAGTAGAGACGGGGTCTCAGTCTTGCTCAGGCTGGCCCAGGCTGGTCTTGAACTCCTGACCTCAAACGATTCTCCCACCTCGGCCTCCCAAAATGCTGGAATTACAGGCGTGAGCCAATGTGCCCCGCCTAAGAGTGGCTGGCTTTCCATTCTGGATTCTAGAATTCTAGAATTCCCTACCCTTATACATTCTGAGATTGTAAAATTCTGAGGATCTTTTTAAAGTATTTAAGACACTGCAATTCTAAGGTTCTAGAATTGTCTGTTCCTTTATTTTGGTGTTTCTCAACTTTCTTTTCATTATCTGTCCCCAGGGAGACTTTTTAGATGTTTTTGAAATCTTAATCTGTTCCCCCATGAAATTTTAATACCATAGAAATGTTGTAAATCTGCTTATGTTCGGTATGTGTATCTAAGCTTTATACATAAAGAGAGTAAGGTTTTGTTTTGTTTTAGCTTTTTTTTTTTTTTTTTTTTTTTTTGCCTCCCAAGAACAAATATTCACCTCCTTAGGGACAAGACATGCTTTAATTCTAAGAGCCTAGAATTTTCCATCCTTACGATGCTAGAACTGTAAGGTTCTATTTTGTGGTTTGAGATTCTAGAATCATCCTAGGTGCAATGGAAATGTCCACATATGTTCACCAGAAGACAAGAATGTTTGCAGCAGCTGCCCGAATGCCCATCAATAGGGCATTGGATTGACAGTGGTGGTAGAGGCACGTGCTGGAATATTCTACAGCAAGGAAAAAGAATGAACCGCTGCTATGTGCGGCCACATAAATGAGTCCCCCAGAAGCCATTGAGAGAAAGAAGCTGGACACTGAGAATCGCCGAGCCTGCCCAGCACGCTCAGCCCTCGCTGTCAGTGACTCCCTTTAAATGAAATATGAAGTCGGGCCGAACAGGTCTATGCCGGTGGGATTCAGGATCCCCGGGGGACTGGAAACGTGATGTTCTTGAGCTGGGCGGTGGCTGCAGGGGTGGGTTCGGGTTGTGCAAATCTGCCTCGCTGGACACAATATATGCATTCGTCTGTATGCAAGACAGACTTCAAGGCCAGGCGCGGTGGCTCACGCCTGCAATCCCAGCACTCTGGGAGGCCGAGGCAGGAGGATCCTTTGAGCTCAGGAGTTCGAGACCAGCCTGAGCGAGAGCAAGACCCCGTCTCCACTATAAATAGAAAGAAATTAATTGCCCAACTAAAAATATATATAGAAAAGTTAGCCAGGCATGGTGGCGCATGCCTGTAGTCCCAGCTACTCAGGAGACTGAGGCAGGAGGATCGCTTGAGCCCAGGAGTTGGAGGTTGCTGTGAGCTAGGCTGATGCCATGGCACTCTAGCCCGGGCAACAGAGTGACACTCTGTCTCAAGAAAAAAAAAAAAAAAAAAAGAAGCAAACAAAAAAAACACCTCCAGAATTATATGTTCTCAAGAGTCCTTATGATGGTGATATTTTTGGAACAGAGCTCAGCAACCTATAGCCCAGGAGCCAAATTCAGCCCACTGCCTGTGTTTTTAAATAAAGTTTTATTGGAAACCAGCCATCACAATTCACTGACATATTGCCTATGGCTGCTTTCTCGCCACAGTGGAGTAATAACAGCAGAGAAAATGTGGTTGACAAAGCAGTAAATATTCACTGTGAGGCCCTTTCCAGAATGTTCACCAAGTTCTGGGCTAGAATGCTAAGTTCTAGACCAGGTTCTGTGATTCTAGACTTCAAGGGTCTCAACTTAGCAGGATTTCTGTTCCTAAGAGTCTGATGTGAAGAATTTAGAGTTTTATGTTTCTAGGAGTTTAAGATTCAAGCCTCTTTTTTTTTTTTTTTTTTTTTTTTTTGAGACAGGGTCTCACTGTCACCCAGGCTGGAGTGCAGTGACGTCATCACAGCCCACTGCAGCCTCCAACTCCGGGGCTCCTGCCTCAGCCTCCAGAGTAGCTGGCACTACAGGCGCCACCACATCCAGCTAAGAGATTCAAGAGTCTTCAGATTCTAGAATGTTCCCCACTCCACCTCCCTCTCTCGGTGTCGGCTGCCATACCTGCATCCACTAGAAGCCGCGTCCCGTTGCCACTGGCCTGGTCCAACTCCGGAATCTCCATGACGGCCCAGCACACATAGTGCCCGCTGTCACTGAGGGTCACACGATCCAGCCGCAGGGTGACAGCCCCAGGTGCCCGCCAGGAGAGCCGGCCGCGGGGCCCGCAGAGCCCCAGGCTTAGGCTGTCATTGGTGATGTGTGGCTCACACAAGATGTCATCGTCCTTTGTCCACCCGATACGGAGTTGTTCCCAGGCCTGGGCCTGGGCCACTTGGCAGGCCAGGGTCACCCGAGAGCCCTGCTGAACCCGCAGCAACGTGGGCTCCTGGTGCACAAGCAGGCTTGAGGCTCCTTGCGGGGCTGGAGGGCAAAAGAGGCGGGCGAAGAAACCTTCCTTAGTGTGTGCCTGTGTGCAGCTCACCCCCTGCCGAGCCTACGGGAAGGGTCTGAAACTGCGCCATGCGTCTGCATGATCTGTGGAAGGCCACTTTTTTTGGCTGGGGCTCAACAAGCCCATCTGTAAAATGGGTATAACTAGCTCGGCTCTTGTGGAATTTTGGCTCTTGTGGAATTTTGAGATGGACTCTAGCTCTCAGCGACACAACTACCACCCAGTGTGTGCCACGCCTTATGCTCGGTTCGGTGGACACAAACACAGTGGAGGCCAGAACGGACAAGAAAAGGAGAGAGGAGGGAGAATCTATTAATAATACCTATGGAATGTGGTTGGGAAAGGCCTCTCTCCGGTGGTAACGCTTCAGCAGGGACCGGAATGGTAAGAGGTAACCAGTGTGGGAGGGAAGGTACAGAGGAAGACTGTTTCAGGTTTAGGGAACGGCCCGTGCAAAGGCCCTGGGGCAGGAGCGCACCTGGCGTGTTGGAGGCGCAGCGAGGAGGCCCGCGTGGCTGGAGCAGAGTGAGCGAGGGGCTGAAAGGGAGGAGGGGAGGGTGGGGAGGTGACAAGGCGGGTTGTGCAGAGCCTTGTGGGCTGCGGGGGTGGGGTGGGGGTGGGGTATGCAGGCGGCTTAACTTGTCATCTAAGTGTGATACGAAACTAAGGGGGACCGTGATGAAATGTGGTCCAATTTAAGTCTAACACAACGACCTGCCTGGCCGCCATGGCGAACACACCCTACAGGCAAAGGTTCAGGGCCGGGAGCTGGGAGACCAGGGAGGGGGAAGCCACGCTGTCCAGGCCGCAGTGATGGGGTTGGGACTGGGGGAGCAGTGGCCATAATCTCAACAGATTTTGAAGTCTGCCCTCAAAGAAGTGCAAGTGGCTGGAATTGGGGGACAGGGAAGGAGAAATGGCGGAGTATCCCCAGGTTTGCACCCGAGGGCAGTGAACAGTGGCGGCCTTGGCCAGGACGCCACACCCGAGGGAGGACCCACTGGCGTAGCGGGAATAAGCTCGCTCTTGGCCACGGTGAGTCTGAGCTGCCTGTTAGCTGCCCCAGAAGGTGAGTGAGGCCACTGCAGCGAGGCTGGGGAGATGGCAGCCGGGAAAGGGCGCCAGGCGGCCGGAACAGCAAGTGCAAAGGCCTGGGGGTTGGATGAAGCCCGGTGAGTTGGGGAAATGGAGAAAGAAAAGCCTGGCAGGGTGTGGGGGCTCACGCCTGTAACCCCAGCGCTTTGGAAGGCCAAGGCAGGAGGATCGCTCGAGGCCAGCCTGGGCAACATAGTCAGACCCTTACAGAAAAAAATTAGCAGGGCATAGTGGCACCTGTAGTCCCAGCTACTGGGGACAAGGCTGAGGCAGGAGGCCTCGTCCTGAGCCCAGAAGTGAGTGACCTATGGTCGTGCCACTGCACTCCAGCCTGGGCCACAGAGTGTGACCTGGTCTCTAAAAAAATAAAAAATAAAATAAGAGAAGAAGAAGAAGAAAGAAAAGCCAGCTGGCAGGAGCAAGGTGGAGGGAGGGAATGGGAGGGAGAGCAGAGGCCCCTTCCTGAATCCTCCCACCCCATAAGGCTTGGAATGTCACAGGAGATTGGCCCTGTTTGGCAGAGTGGAGATAATGCAGTTTAGAGGGGACCGGGCAGCCGGGGTGACACCAGGAGGGGCGTGCGGAGGGGAGGAAGGCCCAGGTACTCACCCCAGAGCTGCAGCAGCAGGAGCAGTGCTGTGCCCAGAGACCCCATCCCTGGCCCACCAGGCCCCCCGTCCCCGCCGAAGCCCATCCTCCCCCACCCCTTCCACTCCACAGACTTCCTGCCACAATCTCCGCCCCCCACTGCAGAGGCAGATGTGACACCACCACCCAGGGCCAGACGGCAGACATCCGGCCTTCCAGGTTGCTTGGGGCTCCACTTCCTGCCACCTCGTGCCTCAGTTTCCCCCAAGTGTTTTCGACCTGAAAGGCAGTGTGCGTATGGGAGTGGTGGCAGGGAGGGGGAATGTGTCCCAGTGAGTGGAAGTCTTTCTGGATGGCTCTGCATAAACACGTCTAGGCATAGGGAGGTGACAGAGTGGACAAGCAGGTGGCCCGGGGTGGGCGAGGGGCCAGGGACTGAGGCCTGAGTGGGGGAGGGTTAAATGGGCAGATCCCTGCCTTGATCAGTTCGTCCCAAAATGTCTCGGCTTGGGCTCGGAAGAGTGGATTTCTGATGACGTGGGGTCTCACGGTAGGTGTGGGGCGTTCTCCTGCCCCCAGGCCGCAGGGAGAAGCTTGGGCACCTCCAGTTGAGGGGTGTCCTAGGCTCTGGGGCTCCTCCCGACCTTGCACCCCTCCCCCCAGTTGGTAGTGCCCCGCCCCCAGAGGAGGTGGCAGCCTCAGAGACCTCAGAGTCTCACACCCACCCACAGAGTGACCTCCTTCTCAGAGCTGAGAAGCCACATCTTGGAGGCATCCGCCCAACCACAGCGAGGCCCCTGTGGTGGCACTGTCCCTGCCTGCACCTAGCCCCACTCTTTGTCCCTAGAGACTTTCTGTCCACCGTCCCCCTCCCCTGCCCTGAGGGACAGTGCTGACCGCGGCGCCGAATAGATTCAGCCCCGGGTCCTTCTGGGCTGATGAGGGAGGCAGAGCTGGACACAGACCTTCTTAGCCCCGTGGATTTTGGGCTGGCAGGGAGGCTTCTGGAGGAGGTGTTAGAGATTGAGGCTTTGTGGGATGTATAGGAGTTCGGTCGTGACGTGAAGACGGAAAGGAGGCATTGGATGGAGGCTTTCTAGGCAAAGACCTTAGCTTTTCAGTTCATGCAAGGTGCGTGAAGGAGGGCTAGACTGCTTAGCAACAGATAAGGTGTGTGGGTGAACAGGTGGGGAGACTGAGGCACAGGAGGGCTAGAGATGATGCCGAGGTCACTCGCAGTGTCGGGGGTGGAGCCCCTCGTCTCCAGCTCAGTGCGGCCTGGCCAGCCCCGGGCGCGGGAGGTCCGAGCTCCCGACCCCAGCCGGGAACTACATTTCCCAGCGCGCCGCGGCGGGCGCGCCTGCGCACTGCGGGCAGTGATGGGGCGCTAAGCGGGGGCGCGGCGACGACTGGGGCTCGGCGGGCCATTGGCTACCGGCAGAGGCAAAGGCAGCTTGGGGACTCGAAAAGTGAGCGGGACCCGCGGTCCGGGCCGGTGGGACCTGGGCTGCAGCCATGGAAGACCAGAGGGTAGGACGGGGCGGGGCGGGGCGGGGCCCTGCAGCGAGGGTGGCCGGGGGAGGGGACCAGGTGTTGCCGCAGCGCCCTCCCCCCTCCGCCCCAGCTGCTCTGCGGCCCAGGCCCCACCCCTGCCGCCACCCTGTCCTGATCTACCCCCTCCCCCAATTTGGGACGCAGCCCCTCCCCCATCCTCTTGGCCTGGGGCCAGGCGTGTCTCCCCGTGTCCCCCACCTCGGGCCCCCTGCCCCCTACCCCGCCCAGCATCCCCGTCCAGGCTGGACCCCATCCCCCACGCCTTCCATCCCCGCGGAGGACCAGGTGTCCCTGCCCTGGGCGACCTCTCCCAGCACGCCCACCTGGTCTTCCTCCCACCTGGCATCACCTTCCTCAACACTTCCCTCCCCCTTCCCACTCACCTGGCCTCCCCCTTGCCCAGGCCCCGCCTTTGTCCAGGCAATGCCCTCCTGCTTGCTAGTCCGTTCCAGGTAGGCCTTATCCTCGGGTGTCCCTCCGGACACCCTCCGCGGCTCGCGCCTGTTCTTAGACTATCCTATAGCCCGGCTGTCCCGTCTCCCCGGGGTTTTGCTTCCCAGAGGTAGCCCTTTGGCCAGGCTAGCCCGTTTTCCAACAGGCACCCTTCTCCTCCGGGGCCTCCGCCCCTGAGCTAGCCCCTCACCCCGGTTGACGGCTCTGCGCTCGGGCAGGCCTGGTGCAGCTCTGGCACCTTCCTGGAAGAGGCTCTCTCTGAGCCTCAGTTTCCTCCTCTGTAAAATGGGGCCGCCCACCTGCTAAGTGACGGACATAGGGGCAGAGTGGGGCAGCCTGGGCTGACCCGCCTGCCGTGCGCGCCATGCGTGCGCGCGTGTGTCCGGAGCAGGAGGCCTTGCGCAAGATCATCACAACCCTGGCCGTGAAGAACGAGGAGATCCAGACCTTCATCTACTCCCTCAAACAGATGCTGCTCAACATGGAGGTGAGAGCGGCCGCGGGCCAGTCCTGGGCCGGTGGCTGCTGGGACCGAGGGCAGGTGGCAGGGGGGCGCAGCCCCAGGAACTGGCCCGTGGGAGGCTGGGCCCTGGCTGGCCATGTCCAGGTCTCAGTTTCCCCAGCAGACCACGGGCTATTCTGACGCAGGCGAACTCGGCCAAGGTGCAGGAGGACCTGGAAGCCGAGTTCCAGTCCCTCTTCTCCGTCCTGGAGGAGCTGAAGGAGGGCATGCTGATGAAGATTAAACAGGACCGCGCCAGCCGGACCTACGAGCTGCAGGTGGGGCCGGGGGACCCCTCGCGTGAGCCCGCATCCACCTGCACCCCCTCTTTATCCCCTCTGCATCCTCACACCCCTGTGTCTGGCCCAGCACGTCCCCTCCTGTCTTCACCCAGTGCCCCAGTTTCTCAGCCCTTGCTGCTGGTCCCCAGATCTGACCGTGTCACCCTGGCTCCTGCACCTCCCATGGCTCCCACGGGCTCTCATGCTTCAAGCTGGGGTCCCCCCGGGCTGCATCCCAACATCCTGGGCAACTTCCTAACATGCCAGCTTCCTATCCCCAGCGAGTGTGGAGCCCAGGGGCTCAGGTGTGGCCTGGGCATGGAGTTCTTAAGGAAGGGATTCCCCAGGTGATTTGGATGTAGGGCCAAGAGCCATTCTCCCCTCCCACCTGGAGTGGGAGGAGGGACAGATGCCATCTGGGGGTGGAGCCCAGAGAACACCACGCCCCTGTCGAGGTGGAGTTGTTAAGAAGCCCCGCCCCTGGGTGGGGCCATGAGAAGGCCCCACCTACCATGGCACCTAGGTTCTGGGAGGCTCTGGGGAACCCTCCAGGGTTGGAGGCAGTGGGGTGAGCTGTCTCTACCCTTGGTGCCTGGTGCTGTGCTGATGGGTGCCGCCCTCCCCGCAGAACCAACTGGCTGCCTGCACGCGGGCTCTGGAGAGCTCCGAGGAGCTTCTAGAGACGGCCAACCAGACCCTGCAGGCCACTGACAGCGAGGACTTTCCTCAGGTGGGCGCCCCTGATGCCATGCCCACATGGTTACTGGGTAAAACCCAGTGCACCCAGTTAAATGCACCTCTCGAGTCAATGAATAATGTTTTAGTATAAGTATAGCCCACCCCAGGCAATGTTGAGCATAAGTATATCTCAAAGATTGCACAACGTATGCTAAGAGCGTGTTCGATGATTGGAAATTCAAATATATCAATGAATAAGTTTTTTAGTGCAATGCTTAGCATAAGTATATCCCAAGTGGCACCTGGGACATATTCATTGCTTATCTGAAATGCCAATTCAGCCGGGCGCCCTCTGTTTTTATTTGTTACACCTGCCAACTGTATGCACTGGGCACTGGGCAAGAGATTGGGGAGGAGTCAGGAGCCTGTCCTCTGTCTTTGGGGCACAGTCTGGGAGGGAGTGTCCAAGTTTCTGTCCCAGGGCTTGGCTAGTGGCCTTGGCCTTGGCCTTGACCAGGTCTGGATAGACACGCCTTTGACTCAGTAGAGACGAGAGACGAGTGTTTGAGTTTCGTTCTCTCTCTCTCTCTAGGCTGCCAAGCAAATCAAAGATGGGTAAGATGCTGGATCTGGCCCCCGTTGCAGTGCCCTGCCCTTGCAGTAAAGGTGGGGACACTGGGGGATGCGAATGTGGGGAAGGGGGTCCCCCTTCCCACATGCATCTCAGATGACCAGGCTGGGGGGTACCCCTGAGACACCTGCCAGCAGGCTGCTTCCACCTATTTCCCCACAGGGTGACAATGGCCCCTGCCTTCCGGCTGTCATTGAAAGCCAAGGTCAGTGACAACATGAGTCACCTCATGGTGGACTTTGCTCAGGAGCGGCAGATGCTACAGGCACTCAAGTTCCTTCCTGGTGAGAGGGGGACTCTCTGGAGGACCAGGATTTTGGGGAAATGTCCCCTGGGGTCTGGGAGGTCCTGTGACAGGTCATGGAGTAAGGCTGACAGCCGGGTGTCTGAATCCGGGGACGGCCACGCCCTCTGGGGGTGGAGCCCCGAGAAAGCCACACCTAGTGAGGGTGGAGTCCTTATGAAGCCCCACCCCTGGGTGTGGCCAAAAGAAGGCTCCACCCACCAGGCAGTGGCATCCTGGGGAAACCCTGCCCCTAGTGGCCACATCCCCTGGGGAAAGAGGCTTTGAAGACCCATGGTGGCTCTCAAAAGAAAGCCACAGGTCCAATTCTGGAAAAGTTCTGCCTCCAAATGATGGAATCCTGAGAAAGCTCAATTTTTTAAGTTGCTCTGCCCACCCCTGTCCCTTGGTGGCACTTTGAAGAGGCTCCACCCCAGGTGTGGGACCCAGAGGTGGCCCGGTCCCCAGTGCGGCCCGTCGTGTGGGTGGGCACGGCACTGGCATCCTGGGAACAGGACCGTGACCCTCTGCGCCTGTCCTGGGCAGTGCCCAGCGCCCCCATCATCGATCTGGCCGAGTCCCTGGTGGCGGACAACTGTGTGACGCTGGTGTGGCGCATGCCGGGCGAGGACAGCAAGATCGACCACTACGTGCTGGAGTACCGGCGCACCAACTTCGAGGGCCCGCCCCGCCTCAAGGAGGACCACCCTTGGATGGTCATCGAAGGCGTCCGGCAGACGGAGTACACCCTCACCGGTAAGGGCGGCGCCGCCGCGGCCCCAGCTGCTGGCTGCGCCACAGTCAACAGCCGGCCCAGCCTCCGGGCTCCAGCCTCGAAGCTCATGGGGTCTGACAGCAGCCTGGCCAGAGATATCCAAAAGTAATAATAAGGAAAGTGACAGTGATGACAGCTACTGTGCCAGTCATTGAATGCTTCCTACGTGCCGAGCGTTTCACCTGTATGTCGTGGGCATCATTATTGCCACCGGTTTACAGATGGGGAAACTGAGGCACGGGACGTGAAGCCACCCTCCTCTGTCCTCATCTTTGTTGTCCAGCCGCCAGTCACGCATTGATTCTAATTTATCAAACATCTACAGCCTTCCAGGTGCTGTCCTCACGGCAGGCATCAAAAAAATCTCTTCCCTGCTAGAGCTGGCATTTTGGGGGCACCTTCCCATGTATGTGGGGGTCTTCTTGGCAGTCGTAGGAAATCAGGAAACCTGGGAAATCTGCCCCACTGGCGAGGGGAGGGTCTGAAGGAGGGAAAACGTGGGGGTCCCTAATGAGTTTTTTTTTTTTTGAGTCAGAGTCTCACTTTGTTGCCCAGGCTAGAGTGAGTGCTGTGGCGTCAGCCTAGCTCACAGCAACCTCAGTCTCCGGGGCTCAGCGATCCTGCTGCCTCAGCCTCCCGAGTAGCTGGGACTACAGGCATGCGCCACCATGCCCGGCTAATTTTTTGTATATATATTTTTAGTTGGTCAATTAATTTATTTCTATTTTTGGTAGAGACGGGGTCTCGCTCAGGCTGGTTTCGAACTCCTGACCTTGAGCAATCCGCCCGCCTCGGCCTCCCAAAGTGCTAGGATTACAGGCGTGAGCCACCACGCCCGGCCCTAATGAGTTTTAAAAGCTTCCTGGCGCACCGTGGCTCATATGTGTAATCCTAGCACTTTGGGAGGCTGAGGCAGGAGGATCGGTTGAGCCCAGGGGTTGGAGACCAGCCTGAGCAATATAGTGAGATCCCGTCTGTAGGGAAATTTTTTTTTTTTTTTTTTGAGACAGAGTCTCGCTTTGTTGCCCAGGCTAGAGTGAGTGCCGTGGCGTCAGCCTAGCTCACAGCAACCTCAAACTCCTGGGCTCGAGTGATCCTTCTGCCTCAGCCTCCCGGGTAGCTGGGACTACAGGCATGCGCCACCATGCCCGGCTAATTTTTTTTATATATATATCAGTTGGCCAATTAATTTCTTTCTATTTATAGTAGAGACGGGGGTCTCGCTCTTGCTCAGGCTGGTTTTGAACTCCTGACCTTGAGCAATCCGCCCGCCTCGGCCTCCCAAGAGCTAGGATTACAGGCGTGAGCCACAGCGCCCGGCCTGTAGGGAAAATTTTTTAAATTAGCTGGGCATAGTGGTGCGCACCTGTAGTCCCAGCTACGTGGGAGACTGAGGCAGGAGGATCGCTTGAGGCCAGGAGTTGGAGGCTGCAGTGATTTATGATGACACCCCTGCACTGCAGCCTGGGTGACAGAGGGAGACCCTGTCTCTTAGGAAGGAAAATTAAACAGCTATTCTGAACCAGGGAAACCCTCAGGGGCGGGGAGAGGCTTGCTGACATCTTAACTATCACCATTCACTGGCTGTTCTTAGGCTGTGATCAGCCTGTAGTTATCTGTAATTAGCATACATGGTTAATAATGAGCATGCTAATTGCAGGCCGGAAAAGTCACCAGCTTGAGCCAAAGAGCCTGAGAAGCTATTGGTTTATCTTTTCCACGGGAATCCAAATAAACACACACACACAGCCCTCTTTGTAAATGGGATTCCACAGACCTCTCCTCCTGGCACTCCCGCCTTTCGGTTCTGTTTTGTTTTGCTGTAACTTTCTATTTTGAACTAATTATAGATTCGCAGGAAGTTGCCAAAACAAACCAAAACAAGGACAGCAAGGGCCTGCGCAATTCAGCATCAAAGTCAGGAAATGGCTGTGGGTGGCGTCTGCAGCGTGGCTTCACACCTCGCCGGTCTTGCACGCACTCGCGTGCGCGGCTCACTCCGTGGGTTTGTCTCCCACGTGTGAATTCGTGCGACCACTGCCACTGTCACCACTGCCACGGTCACCGCTGCCGCAGTCAAGGTCTGTCCTAGCACCTCGGGGCTGCCAGGCGCTGCCTTTAAGACCACACCCTCCCGCCTTTTCCAAACTTGCTACCGTGTGAATCCCTCCACGCGGGAAGTTGGGTCCGTCCAAATCTGGGCAGACGTGGGGACGTTGACGAATGCAGCTCACCTGTGGGGTCATTTGCAGTCCACCTCCCGTTCCACTGATGGAGTGGAAACGTAGGAAGGTTCGGGTTGTGTTTAGGACTCGTGTTCCTCAACCCATCTCATCCCCACGAGAGTCCTGTTCAGCATGGGGCGTGCGATTGTCAGCTTGCAGGGAAGGAAACTGAGGCACAGAGTGCGTCCTGACCGCCAACAGGCAGATGGGTTCCATGTTTTTGAAACTGAACTTTCCGGGTGGTGCTTGTAGCTCGGGCAGCGGACGGGTGTCGCTGAGCACCCCACTGAACTCTCAGAAGAGGGGAGCGGGAAGGGAAGGGGAGGCGGTCTGTGTGGGCACCCGGAGGAGGTGACAGCCAGGCAGAGACCCCAACAGCCCAGTGGCTGAGGGAGCAGACTGCTCGAGGGCTCAGAGGAGCGAGTGCAGAGCCGTCGTGTGTGTCTGGAACTAGCTACGGCTGTAGAGGGGTGAGAAGGGGAACAGGCTTTTACCCTGAGGGCAAGGGGAGTGTGGAAGGTTCCAGAGCTGTTTGGGATCCCCTGGGAGTGGGCGTGCATTGAGGGGACAGTGTCCAGGAGTCCCAGACACGTGGGTCTGGGCTAGAGGCTGGGCTGTGGGTGCCGTGGAACCAGAGGGGGCAGGCAGGAGAGGGGAGTGCCATGGCTCCCGAGGGAAGAGAATGTTCCAGGAGGAAGGTGTTGTCACCCAGGAAGTCCAGCCAGATGGGGGCTGCCAAGGCCAGAGGAAGGAGAGGTCTAGCTTGATAAAAATGAGAGACTAGATCGGGAAGGGGGAGAATCTGTGAGTAACCACGCATGGCTAGATCCGGGGGTTGCACCAAATCACTCAGTCCCCTTTGCTCCCTGCATTTTTAGCTCTGAGAGCCGCCAGACGTGCGGGCAGATTTCCCCTGGGGGTTCTTCCTCTTAGCTGGGCGGCAACTCCACTCACTACAGTACAAAGTCCCAGGGCCGATTCTGATTGGCCAGGTTGGGTCATGTGCCCATCCCTGAACCAACCACAGTGACTGGGTCATCAAGCATCCCGATTGGCCTGTCTGAGTTGGAGGCGGAGTCATGTGATCCGTAGCCTGGCAGGTGGATCAGGACAAGGACAGTTTCTCAAAGATAAGATGTTGTCTGTAAGGTTGCTCCTTAGAATCGGGGCAGTGGGATTATTGAGAAAGGTGACCAGCTATCACGCATGGCTCAGAATGTACACGGTGTTGACATCCTCCTGTCGCCTCCCAGGTCTCAAGTTTGACATGAAATACATGAATTTCCGCGTGAAGGCCTGTAACAAGGCAGTTGCAGGCGAGTTCTCCGAACCGGTGACCCTGGAGACACCAGGTGACTGGCTCCTGCCCCGCCTTACCCTCTGACTCCATAGTTCCTCCCTCCCAGGGCCAGGAGACCAATGTGTAATAGAATCCTCTAATCGGGGTGCTGTGGCTTTTGTTGCCCAGACTGCCAGGAAGCTCAGAGCTCAGTCCACAGTGCCTTCCTTAGCCTGAGTGTCTGGTATGACCCTGCTGTTGTCCTTTGCTTCTAAAGTGGATCCTAGTATATCCCCAGATGGTTTTTATACATCTCCCCCAAACACACACAGTCTCTTTTCTAAAAAAATAGATGAGTCCTCTGTAGAGCTGGGGATGGGATATCAGTAGTGAAGACAGATGCCACACCACCCATTGTGATACCTTTGCATGCCCTGCTGGGAAGTCCCTCTGCAGTCTAGCCTAACTCCCTCATGCTGTAGCTCAGCCCCTTTCCTGGGGTTAATCCTCAGTGAAGGCAGAGTAGGGCAATAGGCTTGAAAATGCCTCCAGACCCGAGCGACCTTTAGGCAACACCCCCTCGGCCCTCACGGCCCTGGCTGCATGTCCTGTTCCTTCTGCCATTTCCTGCCTTGTCTCTCTCGGTGTCTGCTTGTCTGTCTCTGTCTCTCTCTGAGCCTTTGTCTGTTGGTCTCCTGTCTCTTTCTGTTCTCTGTCCCTGTCTGGGTCTGTCTTGGTCACTGTCTGTCTCTCTCTGTCTCTGTGTCTCTCCGGACTTCCCCATCTCTGTGACTCCCGTGTCTGCCTGGCCCAGCGTTCATGTTCCGCCTGGATGCGTCCACATCCCACCAGAACCTGCGGGTGGACGAGCTCTCCGTCGAGTGGGACGCTATGGGCGGGAAGGTGCAGGATATCAAGGCTCGCGAGAAAGACGGCAAGGGGCGGACAGCTTCTCCCGTCAACTCCCCGGCCAGGTAGCCTGCCCCCTTCTCGTCCCTGAGTCTCTGGTGGAGGAGATCAAAGTGGACATGGACACACAGAGGCCAGCATGGTCCGAGCTGGGGTGGAGGTAGAGACCTGGGGCTGTAGGGACCCAGAGTGTGAATAAGGTGAGAGGAGATTTCGAATAGGGTTTTGATGGTTGAATAGGAGTTTTCTAGATGAGAAAGGGTACAGGCATGTTCTGACATGAATATGAGGGGCTTGGTGTATAGAAAGAGCCCAATGCTGTCAGAGGCTGACCAGACATTCACACACACAGTGGCCGGGGTGGACTGCGGAAGCGTTCCTATGGGGGAGGTGGCAGCTGACCTGAGCCTTCCTCCTCCCTGCCCCGTACAGAGGTACTCCATCTCCCAAGAGGATGCCCTCAGGTCGTGGGGGACGGGACCGTTTCACAGCTGAGTCCTACACGGTGCTGGGTAAGGAGGGGAAGAAGCAAGGGAGACGGGAGTTTGGGGCAGGGCCCCAGTGGAGGAGGAGGAGGGAGAACTCCTTTGCTGGACCAAGAGGCAGCCGTCCACAAAGCTGCTCCGGGAATGGTCCCAACAACATGTGCTGTCTTGGCACTGAGGGAGTGGGACTATTTGGGGACGATAGGTTACAGGGCAGAGCCAGAGCCTATGGAGCTAAGCAAGGAAGGTCTGGACTGAGAAGTGTCTGGGCAGGAGCTTGGGGGCGATTTCCTAGAGTCTGTGGAGTAGCTGGGATTTGGGGAGTAGCTGGGGAAAATGGTTGCCTCTGGAGCAGCTGGGTTTCTGAAGTAAGGCAGGAATTTGAGGAAGTGGCTTACAGTGTGAAGGAGCCAGAGAGAGTAGCTGGTGGCTGAGAAGGAGCTGAGACGATAGGTAAGATCAGAGGAGAAGACAGCACCACAGGAATGACCGGATCTTGCGAAGGAGAAGCTGAAATTAGTGGAGGAACTGGAGTTTAGGGGAATCGTTACTGTCTAGAAAAGAGCTGGAGAAAGTAGCTAAGGTATGAGGAAGTCTGTGATATCTAGGCGGGGGGAGGAAGTTGGGGAGCAGCTGGGACCTGGGGAGAAGCTAGGGTCTGAGACGAAGTTATGGTTCTATGGAGGATCTGAATATTCGGGGGCACCTGGGATTGGTGAGTGTTGGGGTTTGGGGAGAAAGCAGAGGAAGATATGGGGGCTCTTTGGTGTTGCTGAGATTTGAGAGAGAGAGAGATAGGTAGACCTTGGGCCTAGGCAACTTGTGGTTAAGGGAGTAGCTGAGATCAGGGAGGAGTAGAACTGGAGAAGAAATATATTAATATACAGGGGTCTATCTTGGATCTGAGGAAGAGCTGGGATATGGAGATGAGCTGTGAACTGGGAGGGGCAGGAGTGTGAAGAGAAGCTACCTTGCGGGGAGTAGCTGAGGTGGCAGATCTGGGGCGTGGGGAAGAGCTCAGGGATTAGCTGAGATCTAGAGAGCATCTGGACTCTTGGTGGCATTGAAGCCAAGGAATATCAAACTCAGAAGGTACCTGGAGAGAGTAATTGAGACTTGAGGAGTATCTGGACCCCAAGAGAACCTGAGGCCTAGAGAGTCACTAGCTTGGGGAATACCTAGGGAAACTCCAGGCCTCAGGAGTAGCTGAGGCCTGGGAGAAGCTTCCCTCCACCAGGAGTTGGGGTCTGGGTAGAATCTGGATTTAAAGAGCAACAGGAAGGAGTCACTGAGTCCCGGGGAGTAGCTGGACTCTGCCAGAACTGGGCATGAGAGGGATTATCTACACTCGAGGACTTGAGACTGATGGGGACACTATGAGTCTGCCAGTTTCCAGGGTTCGAGGATGACCCAGTTTCTGGGAAGAACCGAGGGGGATCTGAACGTGGGTGGAACTACAGAGTTTCTAAGGCCTAGGAAGTGTCTGAAAGAAGTAGCTTAGGCTTGTAGAGAATCTGAAAGGAGTAGCTTAGGCTTGCAGAGCATCTGGGTTTAGTGAGTCTCTAGAGGGAGTTCACAAAACCTAGGGAATACCTGGGCCCTACGAGTATCTGGGGGGGAATAGCTGTGATGTAGGGAGTACCTGGAGGGAATAGCTGGGGCCTGAGGAGTATCTGGGGCAATAGCTGTGGTGTAGGGAGCACCTGGGGGGACAGCCGCGGCGCAGGGAGCACCTGGGGGGACCGCCGCGGCGCAGGGAGCACCTGGGGGGACCGCCGCGGCGCAGGGAGCACCTGGGGGGACCGCCGCGGCGCAGGGAGCACCTGGGGGGACCGCCGCGGCGCAGGGAGCACCTGGGGGGACCGCCGCGGCGCAGGGAGCACCTGGGGGGACCGCCGCGGCGCAGGGAGCACCTGGGGGGACAGCCGCGGCGCAGGGAGCACCTGGGGGGACAGCTGTGGTACAGGGAGTACCTGGGGGGACCGCCGCGGCGCAGGGAGTATCTGGGGGGACAGCTGTGGTGCAGGGAGTATCTGGGGGGACAGCTGTGGTGCAGGGAGTATCTGGGGGGACAGCCGCGGCGCAGGGAGTATCTGGGGGGACAGCCGCGGCGCAGGGAGTATCTGGGGGGACAGCCGCGGCGCAGGGAGTATCTGGGGGGACAGCCGCGGTGCAGGGAGTATCTGGGGGGACAGCTGTGGTGCAGGGAGTATCTGGGGGGACAGCTGTGGTGCAGGGAGTATCTGGGGGGACAGCCGCGGCGCAGGGAGTATCTGGGGGGACAGCCGCGGCGCAGGGAGTATCTGGGGGGACAGCTGTGGTGCAGGGAGTATCTGGGGGGACAGCTGCGGCGCAGGGAGCACCTGGGGGGACAGCCGCGGCGCAGGGAGTATCTGGGGGGACAGCTGTGGTGCAGGGAGTATCTGGGGGGACAGCTGTGGTGCAGGGAGTATCTGGGGGGACAGCTGTGGTGCAGGGAGTATCTGGGGGGACAGCCGCGGCGCAGGGAGTATCTGGGGGGACAGCCGCGGCGCAGGGAGTATCTGGGGGGACAGCTGTGGTGCAGGGAGTATCTGGGGGGACAGCTGCGGCGCAGGGAGCACCTGGGGGGACAGCCGCGGCGCAGGGAGTATCTGGGGGGACAGCTGTGGTGCAGGGAGTATCTGGGGGGACAGCTGTGGTGCAGGGAGTATCTGGGGGGACAGCCGCGGCGCAGGGAGTATCTGGGGGGACAGCTGTGGTGCAGGGAGTATCTGGGGGGACAGCTGCGGCGCAGGGAGCACCTGGGGGGACAGCCGCGGCGCAGGGAGTATCTGGGGGGACAGCTGTGGTGCAGGGAGTATCTGGGGGGACAGCTGTGGTGCAGGGAGTATCTGGGGGGACAGCCGCGGCGCAGGGAGTATCTGGGGGGACAGCTGTGGTGCAGGGAGTATCTGGGGGGACAGCCGCGGCGCAGGGAGTATCTGGGGGGACAGCTGTGGTGCAGGGAGTATCTGGGGGGACAGCCGCGGCGCAGGGAGTATCTGGGGGGACAGCTGTGGTGCAGGGAGTATCTGGGGGGACAGCTGCGGCGCAGGGAGCACCTGGGGGGACAGCCGCGGCGCAGGGAGTATCTGGGGGGACAGCTGTGGTGCAGGGAGTATCTGGGGGGACAGCTGTGGTGCAGGGAGTATCTGGGGGGACAGCCGCGGCGCAGGGAGTATCTGGGGGGACAGCTGTGGTGCAGGGAGTATCTGGGGGGACAGCCGCGGCGCAGGGAGTATCTGGGGGGACAGCTGTGGTGCAGGGAGTATCTGGGGGGACAGCCGCGGCGCAGGGAGTATCTGGGGGGACAGCTGTGGTGCAGGGAGCACCTGGGGGGACAGCTGTGGCGCAGGGAGCACCTGGGGGGACAGCCGCGGTGCAGGGAGTATCTGGGGGGACAGCCCGCGGCGCAGGGAGCACCTGGGGGGACAGCCGCGGCGCAGGGAGTACCTGGGGGGACAGCTGTGGTGCAGGGAGCACCTGGGGGGACCGCCGCGGTGCAGGGAGCACCTGGGGGGACAGCCGCGGCGCAGGGAGCATCTGGGGGGACAGCCGCGGCGCAGGGAGCACCTGGGGGGACAGCCGCGGTGCAGGGAGTATCTGGGGGGACAGCTGTGGTGCAGGGAGCACCTGGGGGGACAGCCGCGGCGCAGGGAGTATCTGGGGGGACAGCCGCGGCGCAGGGAGCACCTGGGGGGACAGCCGCGGCGCAGGGAGTATCTGGGGGGACAGCTGTG
Organism: Microcebus murinus; assembly: GCF_040939455.1. NCBI lineage: Eukaryota > Metazoa > Chordata > Mammalia > Primates > Cheirogaleidae > Microcebus > Microcebus murinus. The sequence goes on along the minus strand of NC_134130.1, from coordinate 5,430,035 downwards.
GTGCAGGGAGTACCTGGGGGGACAGCCGCGGTGCAGGGAGCACCTGGGGGACAGCCGCGGTGCAGGGAGTATCTGGGGGGACCGCCGCGGTGCAGGGAGTATCTGGGGGGACAGCCGTGGTGCAGGGAGCACCTGGGGGGACAGCTGTGGTGCAGGGAGTATCTGGGGGGACAGCCGCGGCGCAGGGAGCACCTGGGGGGACAGCCGCGGTGCAGGGAGTATCTGGGGGGACAGCCGCGGTGCAGGGAGCACCTGGGGGGACCGCCGCGGTGCAGGGAGTATCTGGGGGGACAGCCGCGGCGCAGGGCGAGCCTGGAAGCGTGTCTGGGACCCGGCTCCACCCAGGTCCCTCTGCCCGCCCGCCCCGCAGGGGACACACTGATCGACGGCGGGGAGCACTACTGGGAGGTCCGCTACGAGCCGGACAGCAAGGCGTTCGGCGTGGGGGTGGCCTACCGCAGCCTGGGCCGCTTCGAGCAGCTGGGCAAGACGGCCTCGTCCTGGTGCCTGCACGTCAACAACTGGCTGCAGGTCAGCTTCACGGCCAAGCACGCCAACAAGGTCAAGGTGCTGGACGCCCCCGTGCCCGACTGCCTGGGTGTGCACTGTGACTTCCACCAAGGTGTGACCCCAAGCCCCAGCCACGGCCCCCAGCTGCCTCTGCTGAGTCCCCTCCCCTCGTCCCCACCCTGCTTCTGACCGCTGCCCCCATCTCTGCCCACCCCCACCCAGGCCTCCTGTCCTTCTACAACGCCCGCACCAAACAAGTGCTGCACACCTTCAAGGCCAAGTTCACACAGCCGCTGCTGCCCGCCTTCACGGTGAGCCGCCCCCGCGGCCTGGGCTAGGAAGGGGTGGCTCTGGGCGCTGGGCTTCCAGGCTGAGCCTCCCTCCCGCCCCGACTCTCCCCCAGGTATGGTGTGGCAGCTTCCAGGTGACCACAGGGCTGCAGGTGCCCAGCTCCGTGCGCTGCCTGCAGAAGCGGGGCAGTGCCACCAGCAGCTCCAACACCAGCCTCACCTAGGCCGCCGAGCACCCCCACCCAGCGGGAGTCTTCAGGGGGCCTGCCACCAGGCCTGGTGGCCTCAGCCGGGCATCCTCCTCTTACTTGCTGCTTAGAGCGTTGACTCCTGACAGGGGGCCACCAACAGGGAGTGGGCACGAGGCGGGCCCTCCTCCCCACCTCACACCCTAATAAAGGTCTCACACTGGCCGAGCCGTGCTGCTGGTTCTTTGGGGCCGGGTGGGTGTGTCTGTCGTATGGCGCTGGGACCTCAGTATTGCCAGCTGTTAGATGGGCTTTTCTGGCAGGGCGAGGTGGTGGGTTTTGCAGAGCTGATAATCATTGGCTCCAACGGAGCCTCACTCCCACCTCCCAGGCAAAGCCAAACACACACGTGGGTCTGGAGGTCACTTGAGTTTTAATCCCGGGAGACAGGAGCTGCCTGCTGGGCTGTTGCCCCGAGACTGGCCCGCCGGTCCCCCGCCGCGTCCGCATCAGTACTCCAGCGCCCGCCGCCTCTGCAGCTTCTCCTGCAGCTCCGCGGTCACCTCTGCCAGCCCTGGGGGGTCAGCGCCTGAGGCTTCAGCTGGGCCAGGGACCCCCAGTCCCTGCCCTGCCCCCCGACATCCACCCAGGACGGGCTACAGATTTGCAGGGCCCGGTGCAAAAGGAAAATGTGCTCCAAAGCATTAGGGATTTCAAGACGGTGACAGCAAGACATTCACCGGCAGGAAGCTTTGGAGCTCGGGGCCCTGGGTGACTGCGTGGGTCACACACCTGGGAAGCCTGCCCTGCATGGATCCCCAGGCCCCACACCTGCTGTGGCAGAGAAAGGCTGAGCTTCGCTGGCGGCCGGCTTCCTGGTGAGGCCGCTGTTCAGGAGTTTGAGGTCTGCAAGAGATGGCAGGTGAGGTCCCGGGTCAGTCGGCCATCCGATGGGACAGGGACTGGGGAGGAGGGGCCCCTACCTGGCTTGGGTGCAGTGGATGGCCTTGGAAGCTTTGCCTGAACTTTTGCCAACTTGGGTTTCGGGATAATGGGCCCACTAGGGGAAGGCACTGCGTGGACAGAGGTGTGGCATGTCACATCCCGCTGTTGGCCTGCTGCCCCCACCCCGGCCCTCAGCAGCCCTGGCCCCACCCACCGTCCTGGTTCTCGTATTCAGCAGCCGGGGCGTCTCCAATGGGCGTCACGTAGTCCTCCTCCTGGCCTGGCAGCGGGGGCAGGGGAGGTAAAAGAGGCACCTTGTTCTGGCTGGACAGAGGCAGGGACTCAGGAGGCGGCAGCTTGGGGCTGCCTGTGGCAGGTGCAGGACCTGATGGGGGAAGGCAGTCACTGAGTGGCCCCACGTGGTGCAGGGACACCTCAGGGCAGGTCTGTGGGCAACCGTGGTTACACACGTGTCCCCGTGCACGTGCCCATTTATGAGCTGTATTTATGTCTCCGTGTAGCATAAACATGCACACTGGTTGAATGTGCACCAGCGTAATACAGGTACCAGGTATGTACATGCGGTGCCTATCGTATGTCTGTGTGCATGACACTGCACACCTGCTAAGGGACATACTAGAGATCAGGGTGCTATGCATATGTGTCTACAAGTGTCTGATTTTGTGCTTGTGAACGGATGTGTCTGCATTTGTGTACCTGCGACTGTGGCTTAAGATAGGTATATCTGTGCCACGTAGGGTGTACATATGACCGGAATTGCGGGACAGGTGTATTTAGGCAGGTGTGGAGGTGCAGTGTCTACATGGGTGTATGCGAGCTTCTGGTTTTGCAGGCAGACACAGTTCATGGAGCATTAAAATCCCTGGGGACCTTCTGCAAACACCCCCCTCCTCCAGGAAGCCTTCCCCTGCCCTGCCCCCCACTTCTCCCCAAATCTAGGCACTGCCCACCCAGCTTTCTCCTCCACCCCAGGTCTGACCCCACGGAGATGACAGCGTCTGTGTCCCGCCCTGTCTGCCACCCTACCACCAAACTGGGAGCCTCTCGAGGGCCGGGGCTGGGTAATTTCTGTGTCTGCAACGCGTGGGCGGAGGGGGTGTGGCTGGATGAGGGCGTCACCTGGGCGCCGGGCGGAGGTCGCCACCCACACACTCTCGCCGTTCTCTTTATCCGCTTCCACGTAGCCTAGAACACAGAGGGTGGCCTAGAAGGGGTGCAGCGCCCGGGGCCGGCCCCAGGGTGTCCCCGTGCGGGCAGGGGCGGGAGGGGCGCGGACTGGGTCCCCGAGCTCCCGAAGCAGCACCCACCTAGCACCTTCTCGTAGTCCTCGTCCGGCAACAAGGGCACCAGTGCCCTGTTGGTGTGCGTCACGAAATAGTTGACCACCTCGTCCAGCGAGGAGCAGGAGAACTGGGGGCGGATGGGGTGCGCGGTCAGGGCCGCTGGGCAGGGCGCGACCCTGCCAGTGCCCCCTCTGGGCACCCAGGCCCAACGCTCACCGGCTCCTCCAAGTCGATCACGAACTTGGCGCCTTCCCGCTTCACCTTGTAGTGCCGGAACACGTACGCCCTGCGCAGGCAGTGAGCGAGGGCGTGGCTAGGCTCTGGGGTCCCCACCGCCCCCAAAGACCACCTGGCCCCGACTGACTCCACCCCCAGGGAAAGACCCGCCCCGTGTAGTGGCCCCGCCCCCAGACCCTGACACCACTTTCTCCACGGCCCGTCCCCAACCCTGGGCTTCCTGAGAATTTATTGTCTGGCTCTGACTCCAGCCTCCGTGTGGCTCCGCCTCCAGAGCACCCCCCACCCACTGAACTCCCCGGGGGCCTGGCCATGGCTCCACCCCCAGGGCCAGGCCCCGCCCAAAGGGCTCATTGGCACCCCTGGACTTGACTTTGTCCCTGCTCCAGACCCGGCCTCTGCCCTAACCCCGGGGTCTGACTCCACTACAGAGTGGCCGGCCCCTTCCCAGGACAAAAGGGTCTGCAGCCCTGCCCGGGCCCTACTTTCGCCCCCAGGCCTTAACCCATCCCTGGGGCGGGGCCAGCCTCGGGATCCCCGACCCAGGAGCTCTGGTCCCGCCTCCAGGACCCCACCCGCTCAAGGAGCCAGCCCCGCCCCTGCCTCTGCCCACGCCCCCAGGCGGCCTTCCCACACCGGCTCCCCAGCATGCGCACCCGTTGAGCCTCTGTCGTGTAGTCACCGACACCCCGTCGGTGCCGTCCCCGCTGGGCCGCAGCAGCAGGTTTCCGTTCTCGGGGTTGCGCTCCAGGAGCAGCTGTGCCTCCAGCCGGCTCACCTTCAGGAAGCACCTGGGACAGGCCCCACCCCGGAGACCCAGCCTCGCACTTCCGCACGTAACCACACCTCGACCCTGACCCCCACCCGACCCCATGCCCTAGGCCCAGGCCTGGGGGACCCTGCCCTGCTCCCGGGCCCGACCCCGGAGTCCGAGCCCCGCCTTCTAGGCACCTAGTCCGGTCCCCGGAGACCCAGCCCCGTCCCCCAGGACTCTCCGCTGGAGAACCTGTCCCGCCTTCCAAACTCCTACCTGGACCTTCCCCTGGAAGCCCTGCCCCGCTCCCTAGGTATCCAGAAATGCCCCCGGAAGACATGCTCTGCCCCCAGGCCAAGGCCCCGACCCCCGCACTTAACCCCGCCCCCGGAGGCCCAGCCACGCCTCCCGCACATAACCCCGCCCCCGGAGACCCAGCCACACCTCCCGCACTTAACCCCGCCCCCGGAGACCCAGCCACACCTCCCGCACTTAACCCCGCCCCCCGGAGACCCAGTCACGCCCCCCACATAACCCCGCCTCCAGAGACCCAGCCACGCCTCCCCACATAACCCCGCCCCCCGGAGGCCCAGCCACGCCCCCGCACATAACCCCGCCCCCCGGAGACCCAGCCACACCTCCCGCACTTAACCCCGCCCCCCGGAGGCCCAGCCACGCCCCCACATAACCCCGCCTCCAGAGACCCAGCCACGCCTCCCCACATAACCCCGCCTCTGGAGGCCCAGCCACACCTCCCGCACTTAACCCCGCCCCCGGAGACCCAGCCACGCCTCCCCACATAACCCCGCCCCCAGAGACCCGGCCACGCCTCCCCACATAACCCCGCCCCCCGGAGACCCAGCCACGCCCCCCACATAACCCCGCCCCCGGAGACCCAGCCACGCCTCCCCACATAACCCCGCCCCCAGAGACCCGGCCACGCCTCCCCACATAACCCCGCCCCCGGAGACCCAGCCATGCCTCCCCACATAACCCCGCCCCCGGAGACCTGGCCACGCCTCCCCACATAACCCCGCCCCCAGCCCTAATCCCGCCCAGCACTCACCCCAAGACGCGGCTCAGGAGACCCAGCTCACCGCCCACCCTCCGCCTGTCCCCCTGCAGCCCTCGGGCGGGGTGCACTCACGAGGGCGTCTCGAGCGCGCGGCGCGCCTCTTCTTTGGCCAGGGCCTCAGCCATCATGTACAGATGTCCGGGCAGCAGGGTCAGATTGGCGGGGACGCGGCGCTGAGGGGCGGAGGGACAGACAGCAGCGGCTGTGCCCATGTCGCAGAGCAGCAAACTGAGGCCGCAGTGCGGGGGGCCGCCAAGGGCTCCTCAGGGGCAAAGAAGGCCTTGAGAAACCCCAGAAATTGGAAAAAGAGGAGTTTGGCGATGGCGGAAGGGATGTCGCGGATGGGGTCTCGAACTCAGTGCCCTGCAGGGGCCAGCAGGAAACCAGTGACGACAGAGAAGTCAGGAGTGTGCACTAAAATGCCTGGTTTGTAAATGATGGCAGCTAGTTTAAAAAGTTTTAGCACTCTGTGGCGAGACAGAAGATGTTTCGGTTGCAGGTGGCCCGCGGGCCAGCAGTGTGAGACCCCGTGCGATGCTGCAGAGGCTCTTTCGGGAATGAAGGAGGGACACAAAGGATGTCTGGGGAGGCCTGCTGGGGACTGGCAGGGCGGGCGACTCTTCCTACCTCCACCACCGTGAAGATGAAGCCTTTCCACATCTCCCGAGACTCCAGGCTCTCTGCCTAGGGAGGGAAAGAAAGAGGGAGTCTGGGCCGGGCGCAGTGGCCAGGCCTGTAATCCCAGCACTCTGGGAGGCCCAGGCGGGAGGATCGCTCAAGGTGAGGAGTTCGAAACCAGCCTGAGCAAGAGCGAGACCCCATTTCTACTAAATAAAGAAATTAATTGGACAACTAAACATATATAGAAAACATTATACAGCTCTTAGACCCCATTTCTACTAAATAAAGAAATTAATTGGACAACTAAACATATATAGAAAACATTATACAGCTCTTAGACCCCATTTCTACTAAATAAAGAAATTAATTGGACAACTAAACATATATAGAAAAAATTATACAGCTCTTAACATGTTATAAAAAAAAAAAAGAAAAAAAAGAAAAAATTAGCCAGGCGGTTACTGTGAGCTAGGCTGACGCCACTGCACTCTAGCCCAGGCAACAGAGTGATACTCTGTCTCAAAAAAAAAAAAAAAAAAAAAAAGAACGAGTCTGTGTCCATGAGGCTCAGTCTACTCATCTGTGAAATGGGGCTGAGGAGTTATAGTGCCTGTTTCCAAGGGCTGTTATGAAGGTCCAGTGAGTCTGCAGTCATGTGGGATGTTATTATTTTTAATGTGATTATATTCACATTTGAAAGACAAATCAGATCACATACCTCTGATGCTCGAAACCCCTCTCCCATAGCTCCCACCTCCCTCAGGGTCAAAGCCAAAGTCCTCCCCACCTGCCCTGTCCCCCCCTCCCCTCCTCCCTCACTCCCCCTCCTCACTCTGCTCCAGCCACACGGGCCTCCTTGCTGTGCCTCCAACATGCCATGCACAGTCCTGCCCCAGGGCCTTTGCACGGGCTGTGCCTCTCCTGATGAGCTCTCACAGATATCTGAGGCCCGGAGAGGTTGAGTGACCTGCCCAATGTCACCAACCCAGTGGAAGAGTCCGCGTGACTCCACGTTCGTGTGTGCTAATGGTGAGCACGACCCGGAGGGAGCATCTCCCACCAGCCCCACCAAAGGACCTACCTTGAACTTGATCTCCTGGTTGGAGAGGACCAGGCTGAAGTAGGTTCCAGGGTCCCATGAGCTCCCTCTGGGAGCTTCGTCCCTGAGCTTCACATATGTGCCCAGGTTTAACTTCTCCACGTGCTGGGGTGCAGAAATGGGGGGTCTGAGCACCAGCCCCGTGGCCCCTGTGGCCCCCTGGATGATGTAGCCACTGCCCTGGCCACGCCAATCTCTGCTTGGTCCCTGGGCTCAAGGGTGGGCCAGCTCCCGAGCCTCCACCCCCCTGCTTACCTGGAAGTCCCGATTGCTATTGTAGAAATAGATGGTAAGGCCCTGGAGTCCTGCCCAGAACTTCTTGTAATCCTGGGGGCCAGAGGTGGAGAGAGAGGAGGTGAGGTGGCAAAGCTGGCACCTCCACTCTGCTCGCTCCTGCCTCAGGGCCTTCGCACTGGCTGCTCCATTCTGCCCCACTCTTCTCCCAGATCTTCACTCTCCTCCCTTCACCACCTGCTTTGGGCTTCTGGTCAAGTGTTGCCTTTGTAGAGAGGCCTTCCCCACCCATGGCCTGGCTTCTAGGTATCTGTTTTCCTCTGAGAAAGGACCAAAGGGAACCGTGATGGGATGGGGGACCTACAGCAGCCCCCCAGTCTATGGAGGTGGGGGCTCCAGGAGTAATTGGAATTAATTGGCTTTATGGTGTTCTGTCCATTCATCTATCCATCTACTTATCTATCCATCCATCCTTTCACCCATCCATCCACCCATCCATCTATCCACCCATCTATCCACCTGTCTATAATTCATCCATCCATCCACCCATCCATCCACCCACCCATCCATCCACCCGTCCATAATTCATCCATCCTTCCATCCATCCATCCATCCATCCACCCATCCATCCATCTATCCATCCATCCATCCACCCATCCATCCATCCATCCACCCATCCATAATTCATCCATCCATCCACCCATCCATCCATCCAACCATCCATAATTCATCCATCCATCCATCCACCCATCCATAATTCATCCATCCTTCCATCCATCTATCCATCCATCCATCCACCCACCCATCCATAATTCATCCATCCATCCATCCACGTACCCATCCACCCATCCATCTGTTCATCCATCAATACCCACACTACATACATGCATGCCACTAAATTTGCTGAGGGACTACTATGTGCCAGCTCTCTCCAGGCCCTGGGAACGGAGCAATACATGATTAAACTCAGTATGATCAGACCTGCTTCATCATGCACCAGCTCTGTGCTGCTGGGCAACTTATTGGAGCTCCCTGTGGCTCCATTTCTCCAGTTATAAAATGGTGATAATAATGGTACCACCTTTATTATTATTATTATTTCATTATAATTATATATTATATTATTATTTAGAGATGGATTCTCGCTCTTGGTCAGGCTGGTCTTGAACTCCTAACCTCAAGTGAACCTCCCATCTCAGCCTCCCAGAGTACTGGGATTACAGGCGGGAGCGACTGCGCCTGGCTTATGGCACCTCCTTCAAGCACCTCCTATGGCTCTTGTGAGAATGAGGCAGGTTCAAACATGTACAACACCGGGGCCTGCAGTGACCAGGCCCCAATGTGCTAAGTGTGACTGCAGCCCTAACTTACCTATTTCGCAGGAGAGAAACTGAGGCTCAAAGGTGGAGACTCACTTGCTTAAGGCCTGGGAGGTGCAGCGGGGATTTGAACCTGGATCTCCTGAACTCTGGGGCCCATGATCTTTCTGAACAACCATGGTCCGCTGCCTCCAGAGCAGCAGTTGGTTGGGGAGGATTTGGACACGCGGAGGCAGCGGGAACAGCCGCTCCAGGTGGGGGGAACCCTAGCAGCAGAGGCAGGGAGGCGGGCAGGGAGTGGGTGGTTTGGGCTGTATCAGACAATGAATATGTGGACGAGCGGCTCACGCCTGTAATCCCAGCACTCTGGGAGGCCGAGGCAGGAGGATCACTTGAGGCTAGGAGTTTGAGACCACCCTGAGCAAGAGCGAGATCCCATCTTTACAAAACAATAAAAAATTATCCAGGCCATGGTGTCGGCACCTGTAGCCCCAGCTATTTGGGAGGCTGAGGCAAGAAGATCTATTGAGGCCAGGAGTTGGAGGCTGCAGTGAGATACGATGACACCACTGCACTCCAGCCTGGGCGACAGAGCAAGACCATGTCGAAAAAAAAAGAAAGAAAGAAAGAAAGAGAGAGAGAGAGAGAGAGAGAGAGAAAAGAAAGAAAGAAAGAAAGAAAGAAAGAAAGAAAGAAAGAAAGAAAGAAAGAAAGAAAGAAAGAAAGAAAGAAAGAAAGAAAAAGAAAGAAAGAAGAAAGAAAAAAAAGAAAGAAGAAAGAAAGAAAGAGGATATGGGATGTGGGGAGAGAGAGGGGGCCTCAGGCTGGGACACACACAGACACACACGTGTGGGTCCCATGGTCAGTATCTGGTCCTGCCCCTGCCCCCACCCCCCAGCTCTTAATGTCCCCACCTGGCACTGTCCTAGCCCTGAACCCTGCTGCTTAGGTTCCCGGAGTTCCTTCTGGACTGGGAGGGGGAGGAGGGAAGGGAGCCAGCTGGCTCTGCATTTCCTGGAGGAAGTCCCCGACTTTGTTTGTATCCAAGAGAAGGAAAGGGAGACGAGGGAGACGGGGACAGAGAGAAAGACTGAGACAGAGAGAGACACAGGGAAAAAGAGAAAGAGAAAGCTATCAAGTTAGAGAAAGGCAGAGAGAGACACAGAGACACAGACAGAGACAGACCCACGGACGGCCAGAACCCTCTCCAGCCCCAGCACGTGCCCTGCCCCACCCAGCACCCACCCTGCCCCCTTAGCCAGTGGGTAAACTGAGGCTCAGAGCGGCGCCACACCTGCCGGGGGTGGCCCAGCAGTACCCGGCTCCCTGCCCTGCCTTCCTCCTTACCGGGTCACAGGGCCCCTTCTTCTCCAGAAAGCTCTCATAGTAGTGTGAGCGCAGGGCACTCCTGGGCTTGGGGGCCCTGGGTGGGTGCAGGGCCGAGGCCATGGCGGCCTGGGTCTTCAGCCGGGCCTCTAATTCCAGCGAGCTCCCTAGCTGGGCCAGGAAGCCCAGGAGGCTGAGAAACAGGTTCCAAGGGAATTTCCTCTCCTCTGTCAGCCCGTCCCCTCCCTCCTCTGCCAGCGCTGGGCGGGGGCTGGGCCAGGCAGGTCAAGGATCCTAGGGAAATCCCCGTCCAGTCCCCTTTGTCACGAGAGAGTGTCGCACCTGAGTGGCAAGGGGCGCCACTGGAGAAGGCACTGGGAGTGCCCTAAGTGCCTGGCAGGCTGCCCGGGTGGGAGAATATTCTCATTCTACCTGCAGACCTCATTCTACCTGAACCAACTGTAAACAGCATTGTATATTTTTGAGACAGAGTCTCACTCTGTTGCCAGGCTAGAGTGAGTGCCGTGGCATCAGCCTAGCTCACAGCAACCTCAGACTCCTGGGCTCAAGCGATCCTCCTACCTCAGCCTCCCGAGTAGCCGGGACTATAGTCAAGTGTCACCACCATGCCTAGCTAATTTTTATATTTTTTATAGAGATGGGGTCTCACTATGTTGCCCAGGCTGGTCCTGAACTCCTAGCCTCAAGCAATCCTCTTACCTCAGCCTCCCAAAGTGCTGGGATTACACGGCAGTGCAATGTTGAATAAGAGTAGTAATTATGGACAGTCTTGCCATGTCCCCAATCATAGGGAGAAAACATCTAGATGTTAGCTGAAGGTGTCTAGTTTAGTTTAGTTTTGCAATATATCCATGTAACAAAATAAAGGTTTGTGGCTATGCGTTAGCAAGTGGAGGTACTTTCCTTCCATTCCTAGCTTGCTAAGAGAGTTCCTCATGGATGAGTGTTGAATTTTGTCAACTGCTCCTTCCCCATCAGTTGTTAGGATGGTGTCATTGTTCTCCTTTAGCCTGTGTATTAGTTTTCTACGGATGCTGTAATAAGTTGTCACAAACTCAGAGGCTTAAAACAACATCAATGTATTATCTTACCGTCCTGCAGGTTAGAAGTCCTACAAGGATCTCAGGGGGACAAAATCAAGGTGTCGGCAGTGCTGTGTCCCTTTCTGGAGGCTCTAAGGGGAAAACCACCTCCTCTGAGCCAGGATCCTCTTTCTTCATCTACGAAGCCAATGGCAGTGGGTTTTTCAGTCACAAGTTCTCAGCTCACATCACCCTTTCTCCTTTATTCACTCCTCCCTCCTTTTTACTTTTATGGACCTGTGTGATTGCATAGGGCCCACCGGGATAATCTCCCTATTTAAATGTCAACTGACTAGCAACTTTCATCCCATCTGCGGCCTTAAGTCCCTTTGCCATGTACCCTAACATATTCTCAGATTCTGAGGATTAGGACGTGGACATCTTTAGGGGAACAATATTCTGCCTGTCAAACACGGAGGACGACGTGGATTGATGTTTGAATGCAGAACCAGCTCTTGTCCCTGGAATAGACCTCACTTGTCATGGTGTATAATTAATTTTATATATTGCTGAATTCTAGTTCCTAATATTTTGGAAAGGATTTTTTTTTTTTTTTGCATGTATGTATTCATGAGGGATGTGGTCTGCAGTTATCTTGCTTGGTAATGATTCCCATGTATCCAGCTCTTACCTCCCCCCACCCCGCGCGCCCATCCAGGCCCCCGTCCCAGGCTGGGGCCAGCCCAAGCCACCCGCGTGTGACCCCAGTGCATGCCGCCCTCCGGGTTTGGGAAGTCCCCATCCCCGGGCTTTCAGCCCTGCCGGGAGTTGGGGGACTCCCTGGGGACGAAGGTCCCAGGACAGGCAGGGGACAAAGGCCAGGGCGGCGCGGCGCACACGCTCCACCCGTCGGGCTCCGCCCCCTGCTGGCCCCGCTCTGCGCTGCGCGGGGGGCGGGACTAGACCAACGGGACGGTTTCTAAGTCGAGAGCTGATTTGCTGTCTGTGGACCAGACCCTGCAACTGATTGGATACATGAGACCCGACGCCTCCTCCTGATTGGTCATATGGAAACGGCTGCCCATTGGCTGACTCCGGGCGGAGCTGAATCAGCCGTTTACTATTGATTGGATGAGGCGGGAATATAGCAGCTGCTGCCGATTGGTTGAAGGTAAATAAACGGTCCTGCTATAATTGGCTGGCGGTCTCCGCTCTGGTCCAATCGCAGAATCAGCCGCCCGCCGCCGGGCAGAGTGGACGTTAACCCTTTAGAGACTGAGGCCGGCTTGGGCACTTCGGACCAGCCTTCGTGTGCGCGGGGCTGTTCCCCATTGCACCCTGCAGCGTGCCCCGGACCTCGGTCTCTACCCCGGTCCCAACGGCCTAGGCCTCTGAGCCCCTCAAGAGCGGTGGCCGCGGACCTCGGGCCTCAGTTTCCCCGCCCCCAGGCTTCAACCTAACAGGTGGTGGCCCCAGGTGCAGCCACTGGCCCCTCGAAAGCGAGGCCTCGGTTTCCTCGCTCGTACCAATGAGCTGCCAGTCACCACCCTCCTCCCATGGAGAGCGGCCTCGGGACTCAGTTTCCCCGCTCATTCCAGCAGGCTGAGCCCCTGGCGTCCCCCAGCCCCAGTCTTCAACCTAACAGGTGGTGGCCGCAGGTGCAGCCCCTGGTCCCTGGAAAGTGAGCCTCGGTTGTACCAGTGAGCTCCTGGTCACCACACCCGTCCCGCGGAGGGCGGCCCCGGGCCTCAGTTTCCCGGACGGTCCTGAGGGCTGAGTTCCCAGCGTCCCTCCCCGCGTGGGGCAGCCCGAGGTCTCAGTGTCGCCGCTCGCCCCAGAGGGCGGCGCTGCCCACCGGCCCACCAATGGCCGGGCGCCCTCCCGCGCTCGGGGCGGGGCCGCGTTGTGCGCCGCGCAGAAACGCCGGCGGCGCGCGGGGCGCGGGCGGCGCGGCCATGGCTGGTGAGGCGTCCGGCGGGGCGGGGCGCGGCGCGGGGCGCGGGGCGCGGGGCGCGGGGCGCGGGGCGGATGGCGGGGCCCGGGGGCCGCGCTGCAGCCTGTCGCCGCCCGCAGCTCCGGAGCCGCTGTCCCCGGCGGGCGGCGCGGGCGAGGAGGCGCCGGAGGAGGACGAGGACGAGGCGGAGGCCGAGGACCCCGAGCGGCCGGCGGGCGCGGGCGGCGGGCGCAGCGGCGGCGGCGGCGGCGGGGCCGCGGGGGCGGCGGGCTGCGGCGGGCCTGGGAGCGCGCTCACCCGGCGCGCGGTCACGCTGCGGGTGCTCCTCAAGGACGCGCTGCTGGAGCCGGGCGCCGGGGTGCTGTCCATCTACTACCTGGTGAGCGCCCCGTCCTGCCCCCCACCCGGCTCAGGCTAAGAAGGGTAAACTGAGACCCAGCGCTCCCTTGCTGCAAGAGGAGCTCCGGGGTGGGGAGGGGAAACTGAGGTACGGAGCATCCAGAGCGGGGACGACCCCTTCTGGGCCGGAGGACGTAGTTCACCTGACGCCCCCATTCCACAAAGGGGAAACTGAGGCCCAGAGTGGTGCTGTCACCTGCACAGGGTCAGCGGCCTTCCTGGCTGTGTGACCTCGCTGAACCTCCCCTTGTGGAAAATGGAGTATTTTCCTCCCACGGGAGGATTAAATGCATAAAGCACTCTGCGGGGTGCCTGCTACTCGGTATGTTTGCTGTCACTGCCATTACCGTCCTTATTGTTCAATTTGTGACCCGAGCAGTTTGTGAGTCGTGCATCTGCTGAGTGTTGGACACAGGGCTGTAATCTGGGCAGACCCTGTCCCCACCCTTAGGGGACTCACAGTCTAGCGGGGTAAGGGGAGTGCAGACAGGTGCCAGGTAGCTTCAGAGCAGGCTGGGCAGGTGTGCGAGAAGCTGGCCTGGGATGGGCTTTTCTGGAAGGGATGGTGTGGTGGCATGTGGGTGCCAAGCCTCAGGGAGCATCGGGTCTGGAGGGACTTCCAGGAAGAGAGGTCTTGGTGGGTGCCAGGTCCGGGGTCCAGCCAGCCCACCACTGCCGCAGGGCAAGAAGTTCATGGGCGACCTACAGCCAGATGGGAGGATCGTGTGGCAGGAAACCGGCCAGGTCTTCAACTCACCCAGCGCCTGGGCCACCCACTGCAAGAAGCTCGTGAATCCCGCCAAGAAGTCGGGCTGCGGCTGGGCCTCTGTCAAGTACAAGGGCCAGAAACTGGACAAGTACAAGGCTGTCTGGCTGCGGCGGCACCAGCTCCACATGCCCACGGCTGCTGCTGATGAGGTACGTCCTCCAGCCTCCTGCAGGAAGCTGTCACAACCCACTGTTGGATAAAGGGGTTTCCCAGCTGGACACAGCTCTTCCAGGGCTGGGCCACGGAGAGGGGACATTGGAGCTGGGGCTTTGAGGGATGAGTAGGAGTTTGTCAGAGGAAGATGAAGGGAAGTGGTTTCTAGAGGGATGGAATAGGAAAACTCAGTTTTTGTGCTTAAGGTGTTTGACTGATTAGATGAGGTCCACCCTTATCATCAAGAGTAATCTACTTACTGAAAGTCAACTTACTGTAGATGTGACTCATGTTTACCACTTGCTTCATGGCAATGCCTAGATTAGCATTTGATTAACTGGATACTATGGCCTAAACACGTACAACTCTTCATTGAGCAAGTATTCAGTAAGTGCTGACTGTGTGCAAGGCCCTGTTTTAGGCACCGGCTATAAAGCAGAGAGAAAAAAGTGAAAAATCTCTGTCCTTGTGGAAAAAAGACAAAAACATAATAAATATGTTTTGTAGTATATCAGAAGACATGAACTGGGAAGGGAGTGGGAGTTGAGGGTGGTGGCCAGGGAAGGGAAGACCTCACTGAGAAGGTGACATCAGAGCAGAGGACTGAAGGAGGGGAGGGAGAGAGCTATGAGGATATTTGGAAAACGGCCCGTGCAAAGGCCCTGGGGCAGGACGGCGCCTGGCCTGTACAGTGAGGAGGTTCGTGTGGCTGGGGAGGAGGGGAGAGAGGGGACGGGGCAGGTTGTGCAGGGCCTGGTGGGTAGCAGGGAGGACTTGGGCTTCCCCCCACTGGGGAGGTGGGAGCCACAGAGGGCTGTGGGTGGAGGAGGGACTGGCCCTGACCCAGGTGCTCACAGGTGCTCTAATGGCTGCTGCGGGGAGGACAGGGCTCGGGAGCAGGGACCAGGGTGGGTGGGGGAGGGTACTGGTCCAGGTGTGGCACTGAGCGGGGAAGAAACGGGCCCAGGTTCCAGGCATCTTTGAATGTGGATCTGTCAGGATTTGCTGATGGGTTACATGTTGGAGTGAAGAGATTGGGGGGTCTTGAGCAAGATGGAGGCGCCTGGAGCCAGAGTGGGGGGACATGGGAAGAGCAGATTTGGGGTGTGGTGGGGCCCAGCGTGGCCCTGTTGTGTGACCCCCGTTTGGAGACATCAAGGGCAGCTGGGCCCCAAGTCTGGAACCGGATGAGGCCCTGGGCTGGGGACAGTTCCGGGCATCCCTGGGGTTTGGAGCCCCAGGAATGGACACGGCTGCCCAGGAGGGGTGTGGACGGAGGAAGGAGGCGGCCAAGGACGCTGGACCAGCGACAGAGATCGGGAGGCCGAGGGGCCTCCCAGAGAGCTAGGCGGGAAGCCAGCCGGGCCAGGGCCGTGTCCCCAGGAGGAGGGAGGATCAGCCTGATCGGACGCTGCTGAGAGGGTGAGGACAGGGACTGAGATGTGACCCGGAGAGGTCACCCCCCTGCAAGGGCAGTTGAGGACAAAGCGGGAGGGGAGGTTATTAAAAGAAGTTAAATTAATCCCTGTAAAGTGCTCGCTTGCTCAAGGAATGGAGCATGCATTGTATTATTTCATCCTTGAGGCCACCCCTGCGGGAATGGAGGTCACTGGTCGGTCCATAGATGAGAATAGAGCTCAGAGAGCTTAGGGCGCTTGCCTGAGGTCACACAGCTTCTAAGAGGCAGAGGCGGGATTCGAACCTGATGACTGGCCACAGGAGGGCGCTCAGGGAGCAGCGCAGAGCCAGGACCCTCTGCTCTCGCCCTCCCTCTAGTGGCCACCTGGGGCAATGGCACCTAAGGCTTAGGCCCCAGGTCCGCGGTGGGGCTCCGTCAGAAGGGTGGGGGCACCCAGCTGGGGTCCCGTGGCTGTCCCTCACCCCTGCCCCTCCAGAGCCCGGCCAGCGAAGGGGAGGAGGAGGAGCTGCTGATGGAGGAGGATGAAGAGGAGGTTCTGGCGGGGGTCTCGGCGGAGGACAAGAGCCGGAGGCCACCTGGGAAGGGCCCGTTGGAACCTGCCCACCCAGGTGACAGGCGTGGGGATGGGGAGGCAGGGGGGACGGGGAGGGGGCTGGGGAGAGGTGGGGCCTTTATCTGGCCTGGCTGCCTTGCCAGCCCCGCCGCCTAACTCCGCAAGCCCCGGCGCAGGGTTTCTCGGTGGCACTGCTGTTTTTTAGGTGCCACCTGATTTCTTGCTTCTCCACGGGATTTCTCGTCCCGTTGCTGGATTCCTAAAGCATGCACGCCCTGGCCCCGCTGCCTGACTCTGTTGGCCCTCGACGTGGTTTCCTGAGTGCCCATCTAATCTTGTTTCCAACCTCATCGGTCCCAGTTGTTCGCTGGCCACCTGATTTCGAAGGCTGCCTGTGCTCTGCCTTCTGGTTTGGGCGCGGAGGGACTGACGCTGCCCTTTTCCCTGTCCCATGCCCACCGCAGAGGCCGTGCCCTCGGGGAAGCGGGTGGAAAACAAACTCCGCGTGCCGGTCCGCTACTGCATGCTGGGCAGTCGCGACTCCGCCAGGTCAGATGCGCCCCCGCCCCAGCACACTGGGTTGGGGGAGCCAGGTTGACGGGGTTCCTGAGGCTGCGGGACCCTCCTGGCTCCTACAGGAACCCCCACACCCTGGTGGAAGTAACGTCCTTCGCGGCCATCAACAAGTTCCAGCCGTTCAACGTGGCGGTCTCCAGCAACGTGCTGTTCCTGCTGGTGCGTGGCCAGGCCCCGCCCGGGCCGGGGGCGCGGGGGTGCCGGGGAAGGGAGTGGGGAGGTCCCCAGGATGCCAGCTCCATGAGAGGGAGGACTTGTCTGCGTCACGGTAGAGGCGCAGCCTGAGCCCTCTCCCGACGTCCCTCCTCTCCCCAGGACTTCCACAGTCACCTGACGCGGAGTGAGGTCGTGGGTTACCTGGGGGGCCGCTGGGACATCAACAGCCAGAGTGGGTATCTGGGCCGGGTGGGCAGGGGGGCGTTTGGGGCCAGGGCCCATGGCCGCTTCTCCCCGCAGTGCTCACTGTGCTGCGAGCCTTCCCCTGTCGCAGCCGGCTCGGGGACGCGGACACCGCGGCCGCCATTGAGGAGGAGGTGAGGGGCTGCCTGGGAGGTGGCTTTCTGGGGAGGGCTGGGGAGGGACACAGCCATCCTGGCTGCCGGCACGGTGCCAGCGCCCAGCAGGTGTGGGGGTGAGTGCGAGTGCCTGTCCCCATGCCTGGGACCCCAGGGTTAAGCGTTAAGGGCTCTGCGTTTGGGTCGCCCAGCCCCAGAGCTCTGTCTGCGCCAGTCCTGCCTCTCAGCACCTCCGATTCCTCCTCGGTAAAATTGGAGGCTTAAACGAAGCTCAGCGCCACGCCTGGCACCTAGCGAAGGCGCGACACGTGCCAGCCGCCATTCTCACTTGTGGTTTTGCAGTGGTGCGTGGCTCGAGCCTGGCACTGCGCTCAGCAACGCCGTCACAGCATCCCTGGGGGACGGGCAAGTGGGTGTCGATTCGCGCATCCGCCTGTCCACCTCTCCATCCTTTGCCTCCACGTGCTCAGGACACCCAGGAATGTCCCCTCCTGCTCACACTCGTGACAGTCCGGCTATTTGCTGAGCCCCTAGTGTGTGCCAGCCTCGCCCACGAGCCGGGATGCGGCAGTGTGGGCGTGACGTCCCTGCCCTTGCTCAGTGGCAGGGCGCGGCTTCATGGCCGCATCCCGCCGTATGCGGGTGGCTCTCCACCTGGCACCGTACCGGGTGACAGCGGGGCAGGGTCTGTCCTGGTCACTGCTGTGCACTAGTGTCCCCAGGCCAGGCATGCAGCGGGTGCCCCCTAAGGCTTGGCTGTGTGAGTCCATCGGGGCTGCGCAGGCCCCCAGCGCCCCCCAGCCGCGCCTCTGTCCCCAGATCTACCAGAGCCTGCTCCTGCGCGGCCTGTCCCTGGTCGGCTGGTACCACAGCCACCCGCACGGCCCGGCGCTGCCCTCGCTGCAGGACATCGACGCGCAGATGGACTACCAGCTGCGGCTGCAGGGCTCCAGCAACGGCTTCCAGCCCTGCCTCGCGCTGCTGTGCTGTGAGGCCCGCGTGGGGCTGCGGCAGGCGGGCGGGGAAGGGGGGTGCTGAGTCAGCGGAGCCCCCAGGCCCAGCCCCCTCTCCCTCTCCCCTGCCAGCCCCTTACTACTCCGGCAACCCGGGCCCCGAGTCCAAGATCGCGCCCTTCTGGGTGATGCCTCCTCCCGAGGTAGGCGGGGTGCCCGGGGCCCTCGAGGTGTGGCGGTGGTGGAGGGGGCTCTGGGCAGGTGTGCCGAGGCAGGGGACCCAGGCTCTGGGACCTGTCCAGGCGGGCTGGGTGCAGGGCCTCTGCGCATACCTGCCAGGTACCAGGACGGCTCCCTCCCGTGTCCCCCCTGGGTTAGGGTTAGGGCTAGGTCAGCTTTGGGAAGAAATCTTGGGGCCTCTGCGGGGAGGCCGCCCCTGCCCCCCTAGTTGCACCGAGGGGTTCTAAGGCCCCACGTGGCCCTGAACCAGATCCAGACGGAGTCGGGCCCGGACTGTGGGTTCTCCGATTCCCAGCCAGGGCGATCCCCCCAGCCCGTCCCCTCCTGCCATGGGCTGGGGGCCTGGGGGCCTCTGACCAGCCCGTGTCCCTGCCAGCAAAGGCCGAGTGACTACGGCATCCCCATGGACGTGGAGATGGCCTACGTCCAGGACAGCTTCCTGACTAACGACATCCTCCACGAGATGGTGAGCTCACCCCGGGCGGGGCGCGCTGCAGATGCCCAGCTGGGCCTGTCGGCTCCTCTTCCCTGGCTCTCAGGATACAGTCCCTGACCCTGTCCCCGTCGTCATGCCTCCGCACTTGCCACGGATGCTGAGGGGAGGAGTTCCAGGGGACTATCGGTGCCTGGATGGGCATATTCCTAATACCTGTGTATTCAACGTGCTCTTAAGAAAGCTGAACTAGCTCACTGAACCTGTGGCTCACGGGTGTTGCTCAGGACGAGGCTAGACCAGGGGCCCTGTCCGGCCTGGGCAGAGAACTGTGTCCAGGGAGTGTGGGTCTAGGTGGGCTGTGCTGCTGCCTCCCCCTCCAGGGAGCCCTCCTGGACTTAGACAAGGCAGCCCTCCTGCTGCGCTTGCTCATGTTCTCCTGTCATTTACTTGTTGGTGACTTTGGTCACATGTCCCCCGTCTGCCCTGTCCTGCAGATGCTGCTGGTGGAGTTCTACAAGGGCGCCCCTGACCTGGTGAGGTTCCAGGAGCCCTGGGACCAGGAGCACACCTACCTCGACAAGCTCAAGGTGAGGCTCTTGTCCCAAGGGGCCACGCCTAGGGCACCCTGAGAGACAGTGTCCCGGCAGGGCGGGACCGAACAGAGCCAGAGCAGCGGTCCCGTGAACTGCTGCCCCTGCAGCTGACCGGCCCGCGGTTGGGCACGTTTACGTAAGGGCTTGGCTGCCTTCTGACTGTGTCTTTTAAATTTCCTGCGTGACAGTCATCCTCAGAAAACACTACTCCACCGGGCATAGAACCCTTTCCTGTGCTGGCTCTCTTTGTTCACACTGGCTGGGCTGGGGACCGCTGAGTCCCAAGGCCCCAGCGCGCCCGTGGGAGACTGAGACCCAGGCAGGGAGGTGGCATCTGGAATGTGCAGATAAGCCCCACGCCCTCCACTCAGAGCACCCGGCCTTCCGCCAGGAGCCAGCCAGTCCCGAAACGCCCCTCTCGGTGAGCAGGCCACGCCAGGACCACTGCCCGGGCCCGGGCCTGCTGCCCAGAGGCACCTGCTCTCATTTCAGATCTCCTTGGCCAGCAGGACGCCCAAGGACCAGGGTCTGTGCCACGTGCTGGAGCAGGTGTACGGCGCCCTCAAGCAGGGCAGCTGAGGGCCCCGGCGGCTCCGGGTAGCCGTTCTGGGTTCGCTGTCTCACCAAGTGACTTAGTGGAGGCTCCGGTAATAAAGGAACGAAAGCAGCAACCCGCTGGTGAGCTCGTCTCCCTGGGTAGGGTGACAGTCGCCCCTGCTTCCTCGATTCTGTGGCAGGGCTCCTGCCCCACAGGTACAGGGGCCACCTGCTGCCCCCACTGGGTGTGGCCTTGGGCCTGACCTGTAGCCCGGGGACAGCAGACAGGGCGGGCTCCCCCAGCTTGGTGCCACCTCTCAGGGCCAAACCGTTCACACTGGTGACCAGGTTTCCTGTACGGGCCTCGAGGTGGGATGCCACCAGGCTGACCCCAGGTGGCTGGCACGAGGGTGTCCCGGGAGAGGCCCACCCTGCACCAAGATGAGGCCAGGGCTGTAGAAAGAGACATTTAATACTTCTTTTCTTAAAAAATCAGGAGTACATTTGGATCGCCTCAGACCATGGCCAAGGCTATACTGGTCATCTCAGCTGAGGCATCTGCGTCCCCCGAAGTAATGGTGAGGAGGGGACACGGGGGGGAATGTGAACACGGCCAGCCCAGAGGCCCCCGACCCTAGTTTAGCCAGTTCTCGGGTTAGGCCGCAGGGGAGCGGGTGCCAGGGCTGGGCAGGGTCTCGGGGACCCAGGGCTGTGCCTTGGTGGAGAGGAGATGGCCGGGACGCTTCCCGCAGGGCGCAGGCTCAGGAAGGGGCCCAGGAACGTTCTCTCAGCAGGGCCTTTGTGCTTGAGTCTAAGGTTGGGGTCCCTGTGGTCCTGTGTAAGAGGTGTTGGGGGCGTGTGGGTGCAGCTGGTGGTGACATCTCGTGCCAGGGGGTGAGACACACCTCCCTGCGCCTGGCTGCGGCAGCTGAAAAGCTGGAAAGGTACTCGGCCTTGTGGGGGCGGGTGGGGCACCGAGGCTCCTGGGAGAGGTCGTGTCCTCGGGCAGGGCAGCCCCTGGGGTCCCCGGCTGCAAGCTGACAGCTGGCTGGGGGAGTGGCGAGGCCCTCACCCTGGGGGCTCGGTGGCATGTGTGCAAGGCTGGGGGCGCCCCAGCGTGGGGGCCGAGGCCCATCGCCAGCAACGGGCTGGGGGCCGGGCCCCAGGGCCGGCAGGACGGAGGCGTGGGGAGGGTCTGCCCCAGGAACGTTAGTGTTTCTAAGAGCACCTTAGTGTGAGCAGGAAGGACAGCCGCCCACTGGGGAGGGGAGCCGCCGCCCCACACGGGGCAAGCGCTAGTGTAAACAGGGGCCCGCCCCGGGTGCCGGGCCCTGCTCAGGGAGTACCGAGGGGCCCGGAGCCCCCGCAGGGGCACATGGAACGCAGGCGGCCGGGGCGGGGATGCTGGCAGGTCACTGAGGCAGGGGCACCAGCACCTCCACGTAGCTGAGGGGGAAGAAGCCCGACTGGCCGTCCAGCATGCCCTCGTACCAGTTCTCGTCAATCTGGTTGGTCAGCGTGATGACGTCGCCCTCGCGGAAGCCCAGCTCCCCGTCATTCTCTGGCTCGAAGTCGTACAGCGCCTTGCAGCTCGGCTGGTCCAGGGGTGCTGGGGGAGGGGCGAGGGGCCTTGTGAGTGGGCACTGCAGGGTGCCAAAGACACCCGAAGCCACTAGGACAGAGAATGGGCAGATGCCCTTATGACCACTGAGCCTAGATGGCGCTCACAGCAGCGGGGGGTGTTGCCGCTCTGTGTGGGCCTGCCTGTGCCACCCCCTACCACTGGGACAGACAGCCTGTCACACTGAGGGGAGGAGGAAGGCCTTAACAGACTAGAAGGCAGCACTGCAGACTGTGGGTGGCCGTGGGGCAGGGTCCCGGGGACACTCACGCATACTCCTGCTGGGGGTCCGGATGGGCTTGTCGGAAGATCGGAAAGATGAAGAAGCTGCTTGTGGACAAATGCAGAGGCCGGATGAGCACGTGCTGGGCTGATGCCCCCCGCACCCTGGCCTGACCCGGCTCTCTGAGACTCACTCCCGCCGCCAGCCCCCTGGTGTTCCTGCCTCCAGGAAAGGCCCCATCACCTGTGATCTTGGGGGCTGTGGCGCAGGGGAAGCCCCCGTTGGACTGCTCCGGCTCTCCGAGGTCGAAGGGCTCCCGGGGCTTGGGCTTGTATTCTCGCTTGGGGCGTGAGGAAGTGTCACGCATCCTGTGAAGGGAGAGAGCCGAGCTCGGGCCTGAGCACTCCAGTGCCACTGCCAAGGGACGTACCCCGACCTGCGTCTACGCTGCTGCCCGAGGACTCAGCCCAGCCCCGTGGGAAAGGCCTGTCGGGGGGGAACCCAGCTGGATCTGGCATGGTCCCCTCGCCTTGGGCATTCCTGCTGACAGCCTCCACCTGCCAACGGATGGCACAAACCCCGGTGCCCTCTCGGTGGCCCAGAGGGCAGGTGCTCAACGTGCCAGGCCCGGGGCACGGGCTGACTGTGCTCAGAGGGCTGAGGAGCGCGGCCGGGATGGGAACGTGGTCAGGAGCCGCCAGGGGTCAGCGTTTGGGGCAGAGCCGCCAAAACCCTCCCCCCTCCAGGTTGATGTTGGCCCAGAGCTCTGATCTCTTGGTCCTCAGGCCACTCCAGCAGCCTGGGGCAGGAACCAGGGCTGGCCTTGGAGGGGCGCACGGCGGCCCCAGGACCCACAGCAGGAGGGAGGACCGCAGCTCCCCCTGGACCCTGCGGCGAGGGCCGGGGCGGGGCTCACCTGCGCTTGAGCTTGTCGGCCAGCTCGTCGAGGATCTGCACGGCCTGGCGGTGGTAGTCCAGCTGGGCGTCCACCAGGGCCGAGAGCTGGCTCACCTGCTCGATCTGCGGGACAGCCGGGCTGAGGGGCTGCAGCTGCGCTCTCCTCCCACACCCTCCCCGACCCTCGTGCTGAAGCCCGAGTAGGGCAGCGGGCTCGCAAGGAGACGCCCAGGCACCCCCACCCGCCCCGGCAGGACGCAGGGGCCCCACGACGCACATCGGTCTCCAGCAGGTTGTGCATGCTGGTCTCCGCCACCTCCTTGGACTCCTCGAACTTCTCCAGGGCCTGGCGCAGCTCCTCGTCGGGGATCCTGCCCTGCCGCTTCTTCTTGTAGTCGAAGTCCAGGCGGCGGCCCTCCAGCTTCTTCAGGTGGTGCTGGGGGGCGGGGACGAGGGTCACGCCAGCGGCTGCTGGGAGGCCTGTCCCCGCACCACTAGGAGACCCACCCCGCCTGTGCGGGACGGAGGGCTCTCGGGGTGGCTGGGCCGGCGCCGGGCAGGGGTACCTGGATCTCCTTCAGGTCCTTCTCGCACAAGTTCTGCAGGGGGTCGATGAAGTTCTGCTTGACCTCTATGTCCAGCGAGTCCTTCACCTCCGCCAGGCGCTTCATGGACTCCCCGGCATCCAGCAGGGCGTCGCCTAGACGAGGGATGGGGGAAGCTGTCACGGGGACCTTCGGGAGCGAGGTCCTTCCCACCGTCCAAACAACCCTGCCCCCCAGGCATTCAGAGCAAAACAAAGGACCCCAAATCTGAACAGAGGCGGGTGTCACGCAAGCTGTCCTCTCCCCGTGTTCCGACAAGGGACCGGTTCGCTCTGAATTGCCTGAAGGTGGGGAGACGGGATCCCCTGCTCCTGCGTGCACGAGGTGCCTTCTCAGGAGCCTCAGCTGCCCTTGGCCGGGGGAAACCAGCCACTCACGCTGGAAGATTCTGGAGCTGCAGGAGGGGGCACTACCCACCACCCTGCTCCTCTGGTCCCCACACCCCCCACCCCACCTCCCCGACATGGACTGATCTGTCGCCGCAGCCGCTGCCTCCCCGCACACAGGAGGGCTGTGTGGATCACTGTGCGTCCCTGGCACACGCCAGGACAGTGCCACAGACCTGGACCTGCATGGTGTCACTGCCCCTGCCCTGTCCTGCGGGGTGGCGCGTGGCCTGCAGGGAGCAGTGGGGGGAGGGTCCAGCCCCACTCACCGAAGTTGGACTCGCCGCCCAGCTCCTTGCCGTGGCGGATCATGCACTCGCCCAGGAGGCCCTCGGGCTGCGGGTAGCCGGGGCTCTTCACCTGGCCCCGGATCTTGGACACGGTGTTGAGCATGGTCAGCTTGGCCCTCGAAGCTGGGACGGGACAGGCAGGGTGGGCATGGCGGCCACTCAAGGGGCAGCAAGGCCTGCACTCTGCTGGCACTGCCAGCATTTCTAAAGTGCACCCTTGGCCCAGGGACCCTGACCTAGGCCAGCCTGCAGCAAGCATGTCCCCAGGAGGCTCCCCTCAGCCTCGAAGGAGAACCGACAGTGGGCAGGGGGGTGACCAGTTCCTACATGAGTGACCCCTCCCCCTGGGCCTCCTCATCCTGTAACTAGGCTGTGACAGGAGGTGCCCCTCCCTCATGTGGGGACAAACAACTGGTCTATCAATGCACAAGTGACAGGTCTGGGCGCGCCTGCAGAGGCCCTCATCCCTCCGGGGGGCTGAGGAGCTGTGTTCCCTCCCTGGCCCATTTGGGTCTGTCCCCGGCAAGGGCTACAAGTGGACACCACTGGGTTTGCGGCCTGCCCCCATTACAGCCCAGAAGACCCAGGCCGCGTTCCCTGTACTGGGGATGGGCTGGGGAGTCAGCTGGGGGCAGGACGCCCTTCTATGCTGCAGGAGTGATCTAAAGTGAGTGAAGCCATCATAGAGGGAGCTGACCTGCCAGCTGAAGCGGAAAGGGTATGACCCCACAGACAGCCTCTGGACCCCTGGATCCAGCCATGCCTGAAGCCTGCCTACCCATGGGTATTCCAGTTCGGCCAGCCCACACACTCCCACTTCATGCTCTGGTAGCTGCAACGTTCCTGACTGACAAAGGCTGGAGGAGTCGGGCAGAACCCTGGCGGCTGGCTGGCTGGCACTCCTACCTGGGTTGGGCTGCAGGTACTCGATGGTTCTAGTCAGCACTTCTGTCACCGCCTTGCTGGTGACATCCACTTTCTGTGAAGAGAGGCAGCATGTGTGGTTTCACAGCCCCTAGGCCACCGTGTACACAGGCCCCTCACCTGCCCGCCCTGCACGGAGCAGTGGCCTCCCCTTACCTTCTCCATCTCTTTGAAGTCATCGTCCAGCTTGGTCCCCTCAGCTCCTCCGACCTTCTCGCTGACCAGCTAGAGGACAGGAGAGAGACCGTGTGAGCCCCCAAGGAGAAGGTGGCCTCAAGATGCCATCCAGCCACGTCCACTGCCAGTGGAGGCAGCCGAGAGGTCAGGACACCCAGTGTGGCCTCCTGGGGAGTCTGGACACTGCAGTGCGGCTAGACAAGCAAGTGCGGCCCAGCAAGATGCCACAGCCTCTGCGTGGGGCCAGCTGCAGGCAGGGACAGCTTCCGCCTCTATGCGTCTCAGCCGCTGCTCAGGAGCCCGTGGTGGCCCCACCACTGTTGCTGTGGAGTCCACAGGCCCAGCATTGGAAACAGGTAGCTTGGAGGACACCAATTTGGGAAGTGCCACACAAACGTCCCCGTGGAGAGGAAGCTGGAGTTTTGCTCCCATCCTCCTCAACTGCTCTGGGTCGACTTTCTTAGAAAAAAAGAAAATCCTGACAGTCTGGTTCAGTGAGGCGGCAGCAGCTGAGGGTGAGGAGCAGGGGGCAGGTGGCAGAGTGGGGAGGCCTGCAGTCCCCTGGGCCTGGGTGTATCTGCAAGAGGGGACAGCCTGTCCCTACCCCACAGGGACGCTGTGAGCTTGACAAGGCAGCCGGCAGGTGCTGGCACATCTGAGTCCTGCTGTGACAATGACAACAAGCACCTGCAGCGGCGTCTCCCCTTGGTGCCGGGAAGGTAGAAGCCAGCCCTGAATTGCCAGACCACGCCCTCAGAGCCAGCATGGGGACACGGAGACTCCAGTAGCTGCAACAGGCGGGAACGTGGCGAGGCACACACTTGCAGAGCCCCTCTGCCCGGGAGGTGAGACCTGGCCCAGCTCAGCAAGGAGGCAGCTTGGGACAAAGCATGTCCCCAGGTCTGACCCCAAAGCCAGCCACTGGCCCTCCTAGATGCACTCAGGAAGATTCTGAGAGGACGAGATGGAAACACCCACTTGGAGGCAGGATGAACCCTCAGGCCCCACCCACAAGGACACCTGTGCCTGGAGACAGAGGACAGGGCTTTTCCAGAATGGCCTTGCTCAGGGCCTCGGGCAGGGGGACACTCACAGGGTAGGATGTGACAGGTCTGGCACTAGGCCTGGCTATGGGGACCAGGTCACCAGCAAGCACAGGGTGGCGGCCTTTCTAGTGACACCTGCTCGGAAACACAGTCACAAAGCACCTGGGAGTATCCACTTTGAAAATCAAGGCTGTGATGTTTTATAAACGTAACGTGGAACCCAGCAGCTGCTGGGGAAGGGCTGCTTTGGTTTGCAGGGGCGGAGGCAGCGAGAGCAGGACCAGAACTCGGCTCCCAACGCCCCCTGCTCTGCTTGCCGGGCCTGCAAGCGGGCATTGCTGGCGTTGCCTAACTGCATCCAGGGTGGGGCACCTTCTGCTGGAAGCTGTCCCTACCCCTGCCGGGCTGTGCATAACAGCATCACCATGGCAGTGCCGAGATGCCCGCCCCAGGTGGCGGTGCCGACTCGCACACCAGCGCCGCCTCTGCTCAGCTCTAGGCGTGTTGACAGGCTCACCCAAGCCCCTCGACGCAGGGAACCGGGTGTGGAACCCCAGCCTCTCCAGCAAGCAATCCCAGGGTCCAGCATTTCCCTAAGGCGCATTCTCCGGAGATACCCAAGAGGCGGACAAGTCCTCTGTGCAGAAGAGGCTACCATGTTCAGCCCAGCAGGGTTTCTCATTGCAGGACTTGTCAGAGCCTTTCTGGGTGGTGGGTGGGTATGGCACAGGGGAGAAGAGGGGCGGCTGAACACCCTTCCCAGTGGATGTGCTCTCTGAGCAAACAGTATTTGTGCAGAGCAGAGCAGCTGCCAGTCCCTACTGACATGGAGGGTCAGTAGGGAGAGGGTGAGCTGCCTGAAGTCACACACTCTGTCAGAGGCTGGGACTCACCCAGGTCTTCTAACTTGTGGTGGTTTCCACAGTTCACTTGGCCCTGTCCTCTACGGGCCGCCTGTCCTCCTGCTGGCTGGTGGCCAGGCTGGAGAGCGAGGTGTCGTGCTGGGGGTGCCTGCACCCCTGGGCCTGGCCGGTGCCTGCCAGGCCGCACCCTCCCTGCTTGTCCTGGTGGTGCTGAGCCCTCTGAGATGTGGCCAAGGGGTGCTGTGAGGATCCCTGTGGTGCCTCACTGCATGGGGGCAAAGGGCGTGACCGGCAGGGCAGTCAAGAGGCCAGGACACAGGTGGGGACAGTGAGGACCTCATAGGGCACCACAGTAGCCTGGGAGAAGGTGCCAAAGAGCAGGAAGGGGGACTGGAGAAGCTTGAGCTGGGGGCTCAGCCCACACCACCAGGCAAGTCCTCACGGTCGCAGCCAGGGAGCCCGAGAATGCCCTGCACAAGGCCACTGCCCCGGGCCACGGCTGGGTCTCATCTCCCCACATCCTGCCCAGAGTCATACCTGTGCCCTCTGGAATGCCCCGCCCCCCCGCAGGGCTCAGCTCTGGGTGGCCCTCTCCTTAGGGCTGTCCCTGCTGCCCGTTGGGACCCTACACAGCTTCAGGGTGCTAAGTGGCTGCTGCCTGCAGGAGAGGCCAGACCACCTCCCATCCATGTGGTATCACACTCAAACTGCCATCACCAGGCCTCAGTCGTCCCCTCTATCGATGGGGATGGTGACAGTGTGCACCTTACAGGGCTCTGTGTGCCCGTGCTCAGGGCTACACCAGGCACACGGGGAGCATGAGCCCTGCGCTCCCATGCCTCTGACCGCCATCCCTCTCCTGTGCACGCCTGTGGGTCAATGACTCTCAACTTGGCCACATCTTGGAAACTTCCTAAACGTCCCCTAGTCCACACCCACCCAGAGAGCTGGACCCTGGGCCCGGGAGGGGTTTGGGCGCAGGTGAGAGGCAGGAAGGAAGCAGGGACAGGCCCTCTGGTTTCTGCTGAAGCTGTACAAGGGAAGACCCCACCCCCCTAGGTGTTTGGGGTGTTCCACCGTGTTTCATGGGACAGTTTCACTTCTTTCGACTGTGGCAAGAGGACGTGCCTGCCGTGGAGGGAAATGAGTTGCCTGATATGAGACCAGACTCTTCTGGGAAATGGGAGGAGAACTGAAGGCAGCGGGGCGCAAAACCACACCTTCCGGGCCGCAGGCACCCTGGCCCCACAACCTGCTCAGCACAAGGCTGGGCCCTGCCAGGGTACTGAAGACCCTCCTCTTCTGGATCCCATAGCCCCTGGCTCTGGCATTGGCCAGCCTGCCTCCCCATGTGAGAACCCAGCATCCGGCCTTCCAGAGCATGCCCACGACTTCCTGAGCCCATCTCCTACCCCCACACCCCATCATTAGGGCTACACCCTAACTAGCCACCTGCCCTCAGGCCAGGTACCAGGCACACGAGACCACTAAGTCCCTCTCTCCAATGCTCACAGGCATGAATGGGCACAAATGGACGAAGGGATGACGAGGCCAAGGGGAGAACACGGGCAAAAGCAGCTGCCCTGTGCCTGCCACCCACAGCCCTGGCTGCAAGGAGGGAGAGACCAGCGCCCGAGCACAGGGCTCCCCACCCACCAGGACCTGAGCCGCCGTGGCCTCTGCACTCAGAACTGGCTGAGAGGCTCAGACCCATGGTCCAGTGGGGAGGGGACCCAGAGCAGTCTACAGGAGAGCTGGGGTCACAAGGAGCACTTCTGGGCTTGATGGAAGGGGTGTGTCTAGTGGCTGGTGCTGTCTGTGGACAGGGGAGGGGAGGACTGAGGGCCTGGCAGTGCCTTCTCCAGCAGGTGGCTGTGGTCCCAGCAGTCCCGTCCTGCTGAGGGAGACGCTGCACACTTCTTAGTCCCGATGACAGCAGCAGACTCGGCAGTGGGAACGACCTTCCACAAGCATGTCTGCCACAAATCCACCAAGCTGAATGGTGGTCCCACCCTGGGGGGCCCCCAAGCCCACACTTCCTCCCACAGCTGATCACATGGCCACGCTGCAGCCAGGGAGCCTAGCAGGGCTCAAGGAAGAGGGTCCATCCCCCACCGCCCAGGCCTGGGTGACTGCCACAGCTCCCAGGGTGGCAAAGCAGGTGGGGGCTGCCACCACCCTCCCGAAGGGCCCCACCTGCACTGGGTCAGGGCAGCAACTGCAGAGTTTCAGTCACCAGCTGTGGGCCCTGTGGGGGCTGCCACCATGCAACCCAGGCCAGTGCCTCTTCCCACCCCGCAAGCACGGGCCGAGCCCCAAGAAAGAACGTTCTCCAGGAATCAGGGCTGGCCCACGCCCTGCAGAGAACCAGGGCTGGGCTGTCACTGCAGAAGAGGCCCCCGCTCAGCTGGGCCTAACAGTGGCCTCTGCCTGCGGGACGCTCCCCAGCCCTTGGAGAAACCAGCCCTGGGCTGTCAGCTCTCAGCGCTGGGGCTGCAGACAGGGGGCTGCCCACTGTCCACGCTCACGCACCCGCCTGCGTGCACGCCTTGTGCCTGGCACCGACTCTGTCACCTGTGAAGTGAGTGAGCTGGACACTGACGGCTTCACCCCAGCACCCCTGACTCCTGTCCCCAAGGCCGGCCTGTGAGTGTCAGTGATAAAGACCAGAGGAGAAGGGGATGTCCCTCAGAGCTCCTCTCTATTCCTGGCATGCAGGAGAGAATGAACGTAAGTGGAAAACACACAAAACCGACTGTGGAGACGCTGCCTGCCAGGCAGCTGGCCCGGGAACCCTAGGTTTACTGGGGCGCGAGCTCTGGTGGCCACTTGGCGGCAGCGGGAGGAAAACCTCAAATCCTGCCTTGTAATGTAATCACCAGGCAGGGAAACCTGATCAAGAGTTTTGAAGGAGAAGCTGGCACAGAGGAGGGGCGGGGAGGGAGACCGCAGGGCTGCCCCGGCCTCACGGGCCAGGACGGGCGCTCCACCTTTGCCTATGGCGGGGTCAGCCCCAGGGTCCTCATTGGCTGTCGCACTTGGTGTGAGGCAGACTGTCGCTTGTGATAACCGCCTTACAGGTTCACAGCAGAGGTCGCCTGTCCCCTCAGCCAGGGTACGGGTCTCGGGTGCCTTCCCCTCCTGCCCTCGGCCTGGCTAACTCTCCCGCGTCTGTGGTCCTGACCCTCCGCCAGGGCAGACACTGAGGGGCCTCCTAGCCCCAGGCACTGGGAGAGACAGCTCGTGAGCACTGGCTGGTTAACCACGGTGGGTGGCAAGGAAAAGGTGGGGAGGGGACAGCAGGAGTGAGCAGAGCAGGGAAGGACAACCAGGGACCACAGGAAAAGGTGCGCCATGCACATGTCTCAGAGGAGCATGGCTGCCTTGGGAGGCTCCTGCTATCCTGGTGTCTGTCCTTGCTGGAAACCTCCAGTGGCCCCTGTGTCACCAGGATGGGCCAGAGCCGAGGCCCTCATGTGTGGCTTGACTGTGAAACTCTTGCCTAGGGGCCGGCGCTGGTTCCTGGCAGCTCCGAGGTTCCCATGTGGGAGCAGAAGCCACGGAGGCGTGGACTGGGCCACCCAGGCGGGGGGTCCTGGGCCCTGGAGCCCGAGAAGTGTCCCCAGGCGAAGAGGAAGCCAGACTGGAGTGGGGAGAAGCCACAGAGACGCCACTTGCTTGTGTGCCAAATGGACCTTCCCGCCCCAACAGCGCGCAATCAGAGGGCAGAAGCCAGCTCCTCAACCCGAAGACAGAGGCTCTGCCCGCCGGGGATGCACCCTGTGCACCACGGGTCTTTGGTACTCGCACTGGAGCTGACAGGCAGAATGAGCCGCCCCGCCTCTGTGGCCACTCAGAGAAACGTTCTGACCAGCCAGGGTTCCCTTCGGCACCCAGGGGTTCCGAGAAGCCTGGTTTGCGGGTGTCCTTGGTGCCCCCAGCCACATGGGGCACGGATCTCCTCCCTGCCTGCCCATCTCAGCTGAAGGGTTTTTAAAAAGCAGCCTTTGGGAATGGAGTGGTGGAATGATGAACCAGGACAAACTCTGGAATCATTTTCCCAAGGAAACCCCAAACCAGCCACCGCCACCACGGCCAGACTGGGCCCCAGGGGACAGCCACAGAGCCGAGTCCGAGGTGTGTCAAGCGTCTCTCTGGGAGCCGAGCTCTGGCAGCAGCAGGGTGGGCTGTGGAAGCCCGAGGCATCCTGTTAGCCCAGGGGGCAGTCTGTGGGCCTGGGGCTAGCGGCCGAGACACCGGCTCTGGATCGGAACTAGAACAGGCCCTGCCCCTGGCCAAGCTCTGGAGGCTCCCACGGTCCCCAGACCACAGGGCAGGCCACAGGCGTGTTGGTGGCTGTTTAGGGAAGGGGAGTGGGCGCCAGGGAGGGCAGCCTGGTGTTGGGGGCTGTGGTCACGCCTGGCCGTCCACAGTCTACGCCTCCTGCTAAACCCCCTCAAGGAGGTTTTCTGCCTCCGCACCGCTGGGCCTTCATGCTGGGTCACAGGCTGCCTCGGGTCTCTCCCTTCCTGGTTGGCCCCTGGCTCTGAGAAGGACTCTGGGCTGGCACAGGGAGATGAACGGTTTGCTGTCCGAGAGGCCGCGGGCTGGCTGCAGCTGGAGTCATGGCTGCCCGGCCCGTGTCGCAGAAGCAAGGGGAAAAAAACCTCGAATGAGAGAAATCCTCCCGAAATCGCTCCTGTCTCACTGAGAGTCTGAGGCAGGCACTGCAGTGGAACCAGAAGCAAGGAGGGGACAGACACTGGAGAGAAGTCGCTGGAGATGGAGTGGTGTGGGCATCAGGAGGAAATCGCCCCGTGGCTGTCACAGCAGAATGACCAGCTGGGAGGGGCAGCTCTGCATGTCACCATCCCCGAGACAGAAAGGGGTACAGTGAGGCCTGGTCCCTTATCAGGCCCAGTCTGAGGGCCAGGGGCTTCAACAATGAAGTCACCAGCCCCACGGTGAGGGCCCAGCCCACACTGTCCCTAGGTGAGGCCTGGACGCTGCACTGCTGGCTTTGAACACCAAGGAACACGAGCCTGTGTCTGCAGAAGGCCCTGTACCCGTCTGAACCAGGCCTGCTCACCTGGCTCAGACGCTCACCATTTCTCCCCAGGGCCCTGGGGCAATCTCCTCTCTGGTCTCTGGTCCCTGGCCCCCTTTGTCATTCATTCAATCATCTCTTTTTTTTTCAGAAACAAGGTCTTGGCCGGGTGCGGTGGCTCACGCCTGTAATCCTAGCACCTTGGGAGGCCGAGGCAGGCAGATTGCTAGAGGTCAGGAGTTCGAAACCAGCCTGAGCAAGAGCGAGACCCGTCTCTACTATAAATAGAAAGAAATTAATTGGCCAACTAATATATATAGAAAAAACTAGCCAGGCACAGTGGCGCATGCCTGTAGTCCCAGCTCCTCGGGAGGCCGAGGCAGAAGGATTGCTTGAGCCCAGGAGTGTGAGGTTGCTGTGAGCTAGGCTGACGCCACAGCACTCACTGTAGCCTGGGCAACAAAGTGAGACTCTGTCTAAAAAATAAAAAAACGATGGCCGGGCGCGGTGGCTCACGTCTGTAATCCTAGCACTCTGGGAGGCCAAGGCTGCGGATTGCTCGAAGTCAGGAGTTCGAAACCAGCCTGAGCAAGAGCGAGACCCCGTCTCTACTATAAATAAAAAGAAATTAACTGGCCAACTAATATATATAGAAAAAAAAATTAGCCAGGCATGGTGGTGCATGCCTGTAGTCCCAGCTCCTCGAGAGGCTGAGGCAGAAGGATTGCTTGAGCCCAGGAGTTTGAGGTTGCTGTAAGCTAGGCTGACGCCATAGCACTCACTCTAGCCTGGACAACAAAGCAAGACTCTGTCTCAAAAAAAAAAAAAAAAAAAAAAAAGAAACAAGGTCTTGCTGTCACCCCAGGCTGGAGTACAGTGGTGTCACCACAGCTCACTGCAACCTCCAACTCCTGGGCTCAAGAGATCCTCCAGCCTCAGCCTCCTAAGTAGCTGGGACCACAGGCACCATCACACCCACCTTTTTTTCTTTCTTTAAGAGATGGGGGTCTATGTTGCCCAGGCTGGTCTTGAACTCCTGGCCTCAAGTTATACTCCTGCTTCAGCCTTCCAAAGTGCTGGGGATTACAGGCGTGAGCCATCATGCCAGGTCTCCCTCCCTCACTTATGTCAAGCCTCTTGTCCGCACACAGCCTCCCCTGCCTGGTCTTTGGAGGCCTTAGCTGAACAGTGTCACTTCTGTTAGGATCTGTCAAGCTTTTTGGAACCTCACGCTCCAACTCTGGTCCCATCTATGTCCAAGCTGAGGGCAGCCCTCCAGGACACAGGGCCGACCTGCCTCACCCTCTGCCGTGGTGGTCCTCGCTGGCACTCTCACTGCCCCTTGCCGAGGAGACACCCACCAGCGTCACGCTCCCGGACAGGGTCAGGGCAGGCTGCTGGCCACGCCCCAGCCCT
This sequence comes from Microcebus murinus, assembly GCF_040939455.1. Lineage (NCBI taxonomy): Eukaryota > Metazoa > Chordata > Mammalia > Primates > Cheirogaleidae > Microcebus > Microcebus murinus. The sequence goes on along the minus strand of NC_134130.1, from coordinate 5,396,497 downwards.
CCCTTGCCGCCCAGACAGTGAGCGGTGCGGCAGGACTGGAGGCCAAGCTATGCAGTCTGTGAGCGAGAGGCCTCGGAAGGAGGTGGGGGGACTCAGTGGTTGCTGGGGCTCTTTCCTGTTGGTCCAGCCCCAGCCCCGGCCCCAGAGGTGACTCAGCAATCCGTGACAAGCTCTCACACCCTGCCTGGCCGGGCTCCACGTGGAGGGGAGAGGCCACTGGGTGAGGTGCACCCTGGCCACACTCTGGTGGTGCACTTCTCCATCTTGGCTCCTCTGGGGACTCGGGAGTGTCCCGTTTCCTCGTCTAGGAAGGGCCTGGGTTTGACTCTCACGATCTCCACCAAACTCCCCCCCATCTCCCCACGGGAAGCACAGGTGCTGCACGAAGCCTGCTTCCTTCCCCACTCACGGCTAGCCGTGCCCAGGCTGCTCCGCAGACTCTGGGGGCGGGGGGGCCTGCGGGTTCCCTCTGCTGTAGGAAGCCGCCTTCCGGCTGAAGCCCGCCCGGAGCCTACTGCCTCGCTGGCCCTGCAGCACCCGCCCGACCTGCTGTGGCTCCAGGCAGGTGTCTCTACTTGACAAATGAGACAGTTAAGGCCCTAAGAGGTGACGCGCCTCTCCCGAAGCCACGCAGTGTGTCCTGTGTGAGATGAAGCCAGACGGTCCCTCTGACAGTGGCTCTATCCAGAACGCAGTTGGGACAGGCTCGGGCCCAGGAGAGGAACGTGGGAGCTGGAAGCTCTGCCTGCCCGCCCAGGGACTCTACGCCATGCGCGATACATGCTTGCACCCCTGGCCTCACAGAGGAATTTTACCCAAAGGCTGAGAGGCCAGTGATTGCTCCAGGTCCCTCTTCTAGGAACAAATCACATCAGCAACTCTAGAGCTAAACGTCTAGGCAGAAGCTGGTCTCACGCATTTAACTTTCTCATCGCAGGAGGGCTGCGTGTCATACGTTTCAGATGAAAACTTAGAAAAACCCAACCCACAAGCAAATGAGGTACTAAGTCCCGAGGCCCTGCCTGGCAGGGGCGCGCCAGCCCAGGCCAGACCTCGGGCCGTGTTCTCGGCGGGGAGCTGCCCAATGGCTTGCATTTGGGTGGCAGGGTGTCATTGTGGCGCACATGCACAGGAAGGATAAGGTGTTTTTAAAAACGGATCTTTTATCAATAGCAGAGTTGGCGCAGAGACAGCCCTGTAGGAAGAAAATGGAAATGGGGCTTGGAAATCCCGTGAGGCAGCGGGGCCTCCGGAAAGCACCTCTGCACCAGACACCGTGACCACAGTGAGAGGCTGCAGGCGACAGGCACCCGTCTCAACCAGGGTAATGAGTTCCTCCACAACCACACAGCGAAGGTGACTGATCTGAACGCCCAGAGCCCCTCCTGAAACACAGATGCCACCCCCCCCAGACCTCTTCCATGTCTAAAGGCCTAATGAGAAGCCGCCTCCCCCAGGAAGCCCTCCCCATCCCCTTGCCTCTGTACCCAGGGGTACGAGTGACCTGGCCGCGGCTGCCTTTCCCTTCCTGTTACTGACACCTCCTCTCCGCAGCCCCCATCTCCTTTGGACCTCACCTTGGCAGCACCACAGGCTCCCCGGCCTGTGTTCTGTGTTCCCCGAAGGCCGGACCTCATGCCCACCTCAGAGCTCCTTCTGCCTGACTGCTGCTCCCGGGACCCTCTACGCTGGGTCCCATCCGTCGGGGCTGAGATTGTCCTCCTGGTCAGTCTGTCCCCTGCTCCCACTGCACCCAAACTCAGAACAGCAGCTCACACACAAGATGCTACGTCGGTATCAGTGCCCTGCAGTGAAGTAACAACAGGGACCTCATGGGGTCCTCACGGTATCCCACCCTGGGGTGGCTGAGTTCTCAGAGGGCAGTACCTCAGGAAGCAGACATGGGAGCTGGAGGGTCGCGTCCCCCAACCTTCCTTCTTGTGGCTCACGGGGAGGCCACGTGGGGTGACACTCTGGCTGGAGGCCATCAGTCCAATTCCCAGCCGGGTGCCCAAGACCTGCCCAGGGCCGGCTCCCCACCACAGAGGTGGGGGTTCGGGAAAACTGCACACAGTGAATCTGAGCTAGCCAGGCAGGCCTGACCCTCATCCTGGGGGCCTGGCTCCCACAGCTAGACGGTTTGTCACCGATAGGAATCCCTGGGGAAAGTGACAGGTCTGGGATCTGGGAAGACAGGAAGAGGTGAGGAAGACTCTGAAGGCCAAACAGAAACAACCAAACCCTGCCTGGCTGCGGGGGGATGGGGGACAGGATGGAGCTGGGTGGGCAGAGCTTGGCCCCAGAGCTTCTCCACAAAACCACTGAGAGGCAGAATCTATGAGCAGGTGCCGAGGAACGTGCCTTCACCTGGCTCCAGTCCTCATCTGTCACACCAGAGCAAGGACACCAGGCTCAGGTGACAGGTGATTCATGCCCACTGTGGCCCACGGTCACCGAGACCGGTTTCCCAAGGTATGGCCACCCAAAGTGCCCGGGCCGGTAGTCATCCTGGGCTGGCACAGGGCACAGTGGGGAGAGGTGAGAGGTGAAGGGCTCGGTGGCCCATCTGCTGCAGGTTTGTTGATTATGCCACGAGCAGGGCTGTGTTAGGTGCTGGTGTCTGTCACCCTGCAACGGCTGCTCCTGCCTGGTACCTGGGCATCTGTCCCCGGCTCATAGCTGTCACCCACTAAACACCCAGGGCACCCGCTCTGTCACTGGTGAAGTCAGTGGTGAAAACCCAGAGCTGGAAATCCCAGAATCACCAACCGCGCCCTCGGCACAGAGGAGGGCACAGCAGGGAGGGGAGGAGTTGGGCGCTGCCAGGGCCAGCGGTCACCTGGGAGGAGGGCTCGGGTCTCTACAGTGACGGGGCTGGCGGGCCTCTCTCTCTGAGCATTTGTGCGCGGACCCTGCACGCAGCACTCACTGACGCTGCTACCTGTGCCGGGCAGGGGTGAGCGAGGGCTGCTTCCGAGGGGACCTTTCTCTGCCTGCAAAGTGGCTCGCTGTGGTTGGAGTGACGCCACTCAGGACAGGCTTGGGTCTCCGACCCACCCCAAGTGCCCCGTCCTCATACACCAGCCTCATGCCAGGAGGGCTGGGCACCGGGCCAGGGCTGGGCAGGCGGCACAGAGCCCAGGAATGTGGGTCACTGAGTATTTGCTGAGATAATAAATAAATTATAAATAAATGGCTCCCTCCGGGAGCTCAGGTGTGTCAGGAACAAGTCAGAGCAAAGGTGCCCGCCAGGTCACGCAGTAGGGCAGGGTGCCGGCAAGGGGGAGGGCCGCCCGGACTGGCCCTGGTTCTGGCTGTCTGTCAGGCTGTGGCTCTAAGCAGGAATGTGTTAATGACTCCCCTGCGCCTCGGTGTCCTCCACGGTAAGACGAGGTGATGACAGATGACAAGCTGCAGGACCCGGTGTGAGCGTGCTTTGCAATCCACACGCCGCCCTGCAGACCCGCATCGACAATTCCTCGTGACCCAGGGATAGGCTGGTGTGGGACAGGCAGAGACTTCATCTCAGCCCTGCAACATGGCACCTGCGCCCAGCTTCTCTGGAGCAAAAGGCTCCGTGGAAGCCCTTCCTTGAGAAGAACGAAAAGAGGGAACACACCTTCCCTGGGTGCCACACACCTCTACCTGACTCTGATGGCCGCGGTGCATGGTTCTGAGGGTCTCCAGGGGAAGTGAGGGCAAAGGAGCGAGAGACCAAGTGACTCAACCTGGAAGGAGTCTGGCAGAAAGTTCCCCAGGGCCCTGCTGCACAACCGCCGCCAGGTCGCAGTCCACGCCCCTCTCCCCTTCCTGTTTCCCGATCGACCTGTCTGCCCCCCCTGGCTGGCACGATTCCTTCCGTTGGGACCGCATCCCCTCCGTGCCCTGAGACGGCGCTGACACGCACATGGCTCCCAGGGAGCTGGGCTTACGCATGTGCATGAGTGTCCCGCTGTGAGTGGGGGGCTGACTGCGTCTGCCAGGACGGCTGCTGTGCTGCCAAGGCGCACCCTCTGCAGACGCACCTCCTAGTCACTACTCTGTTGGCGAAACGCAGCCCTGCCCTCCTGGCCTGGCCCCTTTCAGGCCCCACTGCCTGGGTGTCATTGCCTGCGGGATGAGGTCTGGGGCTGCCACTTCCTGAACTAAGAGCAGTAAGAACATTCACCTCTCTCCCACCCTGGGATCACGACCTAGTAGCCAGGCCTCCTCCCAGCACCCAGGGTGGCCTCCACTTGCCTGGAGGGACAGGCACAAAGACAGATGGTGCCTGGACAGGGTAATATCCCCACAGGCGGGGCAGGCCCACAGTGCCGAGGCCCTACTGCCCGGGCCCTGCTCCGCTGCCCGCCTGCAGGTACTGAGGCAGCGTCTGTCTCCCTCCTTGCTCTTGTCCTCCACGTCCAGATCCCACCCACCCTTCAATGCCATGTGCAGGACCATCTGGGGTCTGAGGTCACAGTCAGATTCGACCAGTGTTTACAAATCGTCCATGCCAGCGCAGGAGAGAGATGCACGCACAAGCACACAGACAAGAACACCAGGTCCTGTGACAAGCCATCTACGGGGAGAGGCCACTTCCTCCTCATGGAAAAGGCACCAGGGACAATTCCAAAGAAGGTGGCCACCCACGCTGGCTCTGAAGGATGGGGGGGGGGGCCTGGCAACGGGCAGGAGAGAGGGGACAGGGGGTCTGTGCCAGGGAGGGCAGGTTTGGACACAAAAGCCCAGCGCACGACTCTGAAGTGCGGATCGTGAAGCTGAAATCAAGTGGGGCCGTCACAGGCACCGAGTGGCGTCTGGCGTGGGCTCCGGGCTCCCGGATCAGACAAAACGCACTGTCAGGACTCAGGAACCACCACCCGCCTTCAGCATGGTTGACAGGGATTGACGCAGGTCAGTTTCTGTTGTGGGGTTTCCGGGGCGTGTGGTGCCCTCAGGGTTGATCAGCATCCAACAGTTTTCAAAATCCAAGGTAAACAATGGGGACTGAATTTTCTTAGTCCGCCAGCTTTGAGTCACCAAGGTGGGATGCCAGGAACCAGGAAGCAGCTACTGTCGAAGACTGCACTGCAGGGCATCGCGACTGAGGCGGCTGGATGGACACCCGCTCAGCAGGGTACCCTAAGCCAACCTGGTTGGTACCCTAAGCCATGAGAATTGGTCCTATGTTCTTGTTGACTCCAGCCTCTGCAGAGGACAGCACACACCTTAACAACTGGGCAGAAAACCTTTACCATGACATGGCTTTAAGGCAGTGTGAACCTGTACGAGTCTCCTATGGCTGCCGTAACAAATCAACACTAACCTAGTGACCAAGAACACCACCAATTTCTTTTTTCTTTTCTTTTTTTTTAGAGAGAGGGTCTTGCTCTGTCACCCAGGCTGGAGTTCAGTGGTGCGACCACAACTCACTGCAAACTCAAACTCCCAGGCTCAAGTGATACTCCTGCCTCAGCCTCCCAAGTAGTTAGAACTACAGGCACCACCATACCCGGCTTTTTTAAAGGTTTTTGTAGAGATGAGGTCTTGCTGTGTTGCCCAGGCTGGCCTCAAAGTGCTGGCATTCCTCCCATCCTCCCACATCAGGCACACCACCAATTCCTTAAGGTACACACAAGTCTTAAACAGGCCAGAGTCTGACAGGGGTCTCACGGGGCTAAGGCCGAGGTGCTGGCAGGACTGTGTTCCTTTCTGGGAATTCTACAGGATTCCCGCCTTCTCCAGTGTCAAGAGGCCGCTCCACTCCCTCTGCTCGAGGATCCTCCCTCCGTCCTCAAAGCCGGCAGAGGCTGGCGGCCTCCCGCTGCTCTCTCTCTCAGCAGACCCACTCCCCTCTGACCATGGCAATAAAAGGTCTCCTTCTGATTAGGGCCCTTCTGATTAGGCTTGGCCCTCTCGGATAAACTGGGATAATCTCCCACCCCAGGTCCGCGTCCTTGATCCCATCTCACGAAGTCCCTTTTCCCAGTAAGGAACAGTGGAGGGTTCGGCATGGAGAGGGGCAGCTGTGGAGGGGTGCTGTCCTGCTGCCACAGGAGCTACAGTCCGGCCTCCCCGTCATTTGGGGCACTTCTGTTCTAGAAAGTCGCCGAAAACACTGAGCTAGCACATGTCAAACCACGGCTGGGGGAAATACAGGGCTAGGGTTCTGCAAGCCTCTGGTCACAACCTGTCCATCAAATGACCAACGAGTAACCTTGTTTCATGTGTTTCCCACTTTATTCAATATGAATCCACGCTGAACTTTAACTGGCTTGAAAGGAGTTTCTCCTATACAGATTTTCTCCCCAGACTCGCTGCAGCTCACTGGGCTGAGGAACAGCAGACAGCGTCAGCACGGTGCCTGGGGCCATTCTAAACAATGCAATCACCACAATCCACGGAAACGCAGACAGCGGCGGGGAGGCTGGCCCACAGTGAGCGCGGAACGGGAAGGCAGCATCGCCCTGTCCGACCGCAGCTGGGAACGCGGGCACCGGGCAACAAAGTCTTCTCTTTGCCCCGTGTGTCTGCGAATGACGGCAAGAGTGCCTCAAGTACTGATCTGGGGGCTAAAATAAATCTTGGCGGGTAGGCGGAGCTGCAGACACAGAATGCGAGAACCACTTGGCCGGGCTGTGCACGCCAGTCCCGCAGCCCCTTCGGATGAGGCTGTGCCGCGTGCTTTCTGGGCACTCAGTCTCACCGCACAGGACACACCTGAAAACACGGTTCCTGAGGAGGACACAGAGCAGAAACGAGTCCTCGGAGCTTACCGAGACGGTGCCCGCTCTGGACCACACAGAGCTGACCCGGCGCCTGGGGAGCCTCCTCCCCGCCCACTCGGCTTCCTGGCCAAGGCCCCTGGGCACGTACAACACACAAGCACAGTTGAAATAACACACTTTACAAGTGCTCAAACACATGACACTCGCCGCCTTGGGTCCAAGACTTTAGGTCATGCAAATTGAATAGGTTGTTTTTTTTCCAGACTAGGACGTCTAAAAGCCTATATGGCTGCACGGAAGAAGGTACGGCCGTGCAGAAACCCAAGACTCGTGCCGGGCGGCTGGCAGCAGGATGGATCAATACGTCGTAGAACTGTCACACGTGGGAAAGCTATGTGGCTGCGGACACGACCCAGGGCTGTCCAGCATGAACGAAACCCACAAATAGACCTCTGCCAAGAAAGCCAGTTTTAAGAAAACAAACGAACCCACGTGCTATCACTTACGTGAGGTTTAGACTTGCAAGGAAACACTGCCCGTTTTTGAGTGATAAATCCACGTGCAGCAACGGTTTAACTATTCTGCTGTTTTATTTGAGTAGGGTGATGAGCACTGATATTAGATTTCTGTATCTGAAACATTTTATAACACAAACATAAGGAGGTGCCTGAAAAAGGGCTGAGCCCTGTGTGACGAGTTGGGACCCACCAGCCTTCGGGCCTGGGGAGCTCTCCTGACCCAGCTAAGGGCCATCTTCCCTCCGGCTCCTCTGACAGCCGAGCAGACTCCAGGCTAGAAACATGATGGCAGCAGGTGGCCGAAGGCCCTTCTCCTGCCCACCCTCCTCAGCGGTGTCCTGCCCTGCTGGCCCCGAACACTCCCTACTAGCTTTGCAGCTTCCCAACCCACGAACCCCAAACCCACCAGTCCAGGGGTGGTGGAGGGAACCCACTGATCGGAGGGCCCACAAGGGAGGCTGCTCTCGGCGTCCGGCATGAAAACACTGGAGAAGTACATCACCGACTCCGTGAGAGTGAGTGAACATGGCAGAGGTGGGGACAGCCACCACCTGCAGTTGGGCGTCAGCAGCTTTGACGCGGGCACCACCCGCCTACCCTACCATCCCTCACCCGCACGCCCACCGGCGGCCAGCAGGGAGCCGCGGCAGCTCCAGCAGTCCTCGTGGGTGGAAGGTGACTTGACCAGAGCAAGGGAGAAGACTGACTCGGTGGTTCTGGGGATTTTTGCTCCTAACATAATAGCAACGATTCTCAACCCCAGGAGAGGGGATGGAGGCCGGCCCCAGGCTGGGGTGTGCTAGGGTCAGGGGGCGAAGGAATTCCACCCCAGATCCCCGGGCTGCCCTCACTCGAGTCACAAAGGCTGGCCTTGAAGGGCTGGGGCTGCTCGTCCGTCTGGAACAATTGGGACTCTGAGAACCGAGGCTATTCGGCCGAAAGACGCCTGCCCGTCTGCCTGAGTGGGCCGAGGGCGTCATCCCACGGAGGCGGGGGGTGAGGGTGGGGGGAGGAACCCTGGGGACCTGTGTGTCACAAACCCTTATGACAGAGGGTGGAAAGCAGCAGAAAGTTCCTACAGTTTCCCTCCGCAGGGGCTTCTGCTCAACTGCTGGGGCTAAAGCTCAGAAAGACAGAAAAAACACTGGCCAAGCCCTCTGCTTAAAGAAAGTGGGGCCGGACTGGGGTGTACTGGGAGATATTTAAATTACTGGCCAGGGGGCTGTTTGGGTACCTCTAGGGTACTGATTTAAGGAAGCCACACCTGCTGTGCCCTTCCCACTCGAGTTGCACGGTGAGCACGTGATCCCTGCTGCGGCTCTTTCCGTATTTCTCGGTGGCGGGGCGGCCTTCGGGCACCACGCTGGTGTGGACGTCCCTTCTGCAAGAGGCACACCTCAGGCCCAGAAGGCAGGCACCCAGGAAGAACTTATTCCACTGTTTTCTTGCTGTTATATTTGTTATTCTAGTCACTATTATTCACAGCAAGGAATAATACCAAGATCTCTTTCAAAATAAATTTTAAAGTGAACCAATTTATGAGGGAAAAGTCAAATGAATTAATGAGTTGAAGGCAAAGCACAGGCAGCAGGCGATGAGTCCAGGCTGCTGGTTCACGGTATGTTCTGCAGCCCACGTGTCAGGGAAGGTGCAGAAGGAGTGGGGGGCTGGGAGTGTCACGTCTGCACCCTGGGCCTGGGGACGGGCTTGGAAGATAGGCACAGAGGGGATGGCGGATGAGAGGCGGGAGGCCCAACGACAGGATGGCAAGTCCACAGAGAGAACCTAATAAACCAGAGAAGACTTGAAATGACGCCTTGGCGTGGAAGCCAGGGAGGGGCTGGAGGACAGGGTTGTCAAACAGGACCGAGGCTCAAGTGGCTGTGTCTAAGATAAGCCAACTGGACCTGGGAGTGGGTTTCTGGCGGCCGGGAGGGGTCTGGTTTGGGGAGTATTTCGAGCCAGGGAGCTGCTATCCTGAACAGAGCGGCCTGGCTGGGTGGCACCTGTTGCGTTAAAGGACGAGCATGTACATCTGGGCTGTGCTCCCCAGGGCAGGCTCTGGGTTACAGAGACCGCAGAGACTGTGACCCGGCCAGGCCCCCTGGCCCAGCCAAGTGCGGGTCACTCTTAGCTGCCGCCCTAGAGTGCTCAGGCACGTCCCAAACCAAAGGGAACAATCTCTGAACTATTTTCTTTGAGACCAGTCGGACCTGTTCCCAATTGAGTTCTCAAAGGCCTTGCCAAGCCACCTGCTTCCCTGGTGCTCTGCCCTGGCCACCACCAGGGACACACAGGAGGCCCCACTGAGAGGCAGCCCCCTTCCACGCTGAGAAGGAGCACCCTCAACTGGACCTCCTTGTCAGGTGCATTTCTGACGACACGGCGGCACGGCCCATCGCAGGCGCCGAGCACAGCCAGGCCTGGGAGCTCGCCGTCTGACGGAGGGAGAGCGCGTTCAACGCAAACATTAGCCGTGGCGTGTGGGTGAGGCCTTGTGGCCAGGTGCTTAGAGGGGGAGAGCTCACTTCCCACCGTGGTCCCAGCAGACGCCCAGGACGAAGGGAGACACAAACAGGGCTATGGATGCAGGCAGGGAGTGGACAGAGACCAGGGCTGGGCAGGGAAGGGTAGGGAGGCTCAGTGCTACCAGGAGGCAGGAGTACCTGGCCCAGGCAGCGTAGGCGGGCTGATGGCCTTGTCACTCACGGAGGGGAGCAGTGGCAATATAAAGGTGAGATAAGGACGGGGGCTCTGGAAGCTCTCAAAAGCCAAGTAAGGGTTGAGCTGTACCTAGGCCTGCTGGGGAATGCTCACACAACCCCTCGGGCAGCCATCTGCTCTCTTGGGCAGGGGTCCTCAAACTGCAGCCCGCTGAGGACATTTATCCGGCTTGCCAGGTGTTTTTGCCGCCGCTGCCTGTCCTGCTTAGCAGCCGACTCATCCCGGACCCACAGTGCGCATGCGTGGAACGTGCGCTGCACTCTCCAACGGCCCTCCAATGGTCTGAGGGACAGTGAACTGGCCCCCTGTTTAAAAAGTTTGAGGACCCCTGCTCTTGGGTTTAGGGCAACCATCAGTTCCCCTTCCTGCTATCCCCAGGACAGTCCCAAAACTAGCCTCATGATGCTGGGGTCACAGTAGTGAGTAGAAATACGGTGCTCCTGCCTGCAAAGAGCTGATGATCTAGTGGTGAAGGCAATGGAACAGTCACCACATCAATCTGAAACTTTGAGAGGGGGTGTGACCACTCAGGGCACCCAGAAGGTGTCCCTAGGCAGGGGCTGAGGAGACACAGGCCTGCTCACCCCCTGCGCCCTCGCTGGCATCTGCCATTGCCTGACATTATAGCACCTGCTATGACCACCTCCCCCTGCCGCTCTGCAGATGCTGAGCTGAACCGTCTCCCACACTGGGCATGACCCCCGCCATGGTGTTCTGTGCCCACACCCAGGTGTGGAAATTCAACCCGCCAGGCAGGAGTCCTCTCCAAAGCAGTCAGCGGGCCAGTGCTGAGTCAGGTCCGGCAGAGGAAATGGTCCGTCTATTTTCCTGCCGCGGTGAGGAAGTCTCCGCGTGACCCCACTCTCAGGCTGGTCAGCAGGTTTTTCTAGGAGCTAAGCGGAAAAGGAAGAAGGGGCCGTCCTCTGGGAGCCTGAGTTCATGGAATGCTCGCTGGTCACTGGTTAACAGGAAATGAGCAGAAACGTACCCAAACTGCAGCGCTCGGGAAAAGTGCTTGCCAAAGCCAGCCTGCGAAAGGCCAGAGAGGGAGGGAGGAAGAAGAGGAGAGGTGGGGAGAGAAGGAGGGTGGGGGAGAGGGACAGCTGGGCCAAGGCCTGCCACATTCTTCCATCCAGCTTTCCAGGGACAGCTTTGAAAAGGGACGAGAGGAGACCGCCCCCAGACACTTCAGCTCACACACTAAAAAGCCATCAGGGTTTGGGAGCCCAAGCAGGGTGAAGAGGCTGGGATGGGCTGGATCCCCCCAGGGGCAAAAAGGGCCTGAGGCTGCATCCAACCCTCCCACAGCTTAGAGACCTCACCAGCTTAGAAACCAGAAACACAGGAGATAATTCTAGTTCTTCCCTCCACACCCTGGCCTGCTGTAGGGCCAAAACACACAATTGCCTCTGAAATCCTATCAGGGAAGTTGGCCGCATGCTCCAAATTAAAACCTAAGTTTCCCCAGATGAGATCAGTTTCAAAATACTGGCAACCACTGAAGAAGAGCAGAAGAGCCGAGATAGGAGGGAGGACACAACTGTATCACAGGTCCCTGCACCAAAGGCCACTGGGCATGCAGACTGGAGGCAGACAGCAGGTCCCAGCTGGACTGGCCCCAACCTGTAAGTTTTTCCTTTGAGGGAAAAAACAGACACATGTGCGTATGGACAAGTGTAGGATAAAGTGGCAGCTCAGGTCCCCAAATGTACTTTGCATTCAAATGCCAGTTACCCCGAAGAAAGGCCGGACAGAGTTGAGGTGGGTGGGTAAACAGTACTGTTTCCTCAGTGAGCTTGCTAGGCCTATAATAGGTCTGGGGTCTCGAAAACGTGACAGCCCCTGATTTCTCAAACTGGACAAGGAGATGAAGGGAAACACCCAAGTTCACAGGCTGCTATTAAGTGGCACAGAATGTAATTAAGCACTGCGGGGCTTGGCGCTGAAACACACCCAGATCCGCAGGGCGATTAGCGCCCACGGAGCTCCAGCTGGTCGGCAGGATTCTGAGTCAGAGGCGAACCCTGGGCTCTTGGCTTTATTTACGTGGCTGAATGTACAGTCACGGATGGCAGAAGTGGGAATGTGACAACTTCTTGGCCCTGGTTTGTTAAGAACAGGAATATGCAGTATGCTGCTTGGTCACCGAGTACTCTGTGAAGGAAGCCAGGTGGACCTGGTTTTACAGACAGGCTGGGGAGTGCTGGGGTCTAAGGAGCCTCCAGGTTCCTCTGGAGAAGGACGGTCTCAAAAACCTCTGCACCTCCACAGTCCGGCCAGCACGCCGCTCAGGCCTCAGCATGCTGGCTGGCGATGCCACCCTGCGGGCTAGTGACCGAGAAGAGCTGAGTGGGGAGAGCGAACCCCGCCTGTCCGTGGCGGCCAAGCGTCCTGACACAGCTGGTTCAAGTGTCTCACAGCACAAGCCAGCACGTGCCACTTTCCCTGAACTCAAGTCAGCATGGCTTCCTGCAAGAGTGGCCTTTATTTACCCCACTCCCATCACACGTGGCTATCCAGAGCAAGACCCTTTCCTGTATCTGCTGCAGCACCTCCCCAAGGGAGCGGGGCTTCCGCAGGTCAGCCTGTAGCTGCGGGGCTCACCGGCAGATCCCAAGCTCAGCCTCTGAATCGCCAACTCCAGCCCTCGCGCACGGGCCTCTGAATCACCTGTCGTTCCCAGCCCACGGCGCTACATTCTTATTCCAGCTGAGGCCAAAGTTACAAGCGCCACATTTTTGTATCTTAAGATCACTCCACATTTCTTACGTAACAAGCCAAGTACTTCAGTGGGAAAGCAAAAGAGGGGTTCCACAGAGCGACGTTTAAAGAACAGGTCACAGCAGGCAGTACTGGGGTACGTTCTAAGACACCAGCCATGTCCCCCCGTACTGCTTACTGTGACTACTGCCTTCCTAACAGATTGGGCCAGGGCCGCCCAGCATACAGCCCTCCCGTACCCGCCACGCCTCTCCTGTTCTAGGCACAAACCCAGGGCCTAGGGAGCATCCGACAAACCTCGAAGCTATGGGAGGTGGTGCTCACAACTTTTCCTCCCAGCTGGGAATGAACCAATCTTTCCATTCAAACCCCCTCCCTCCTTTCAGGCAAAAAAAAAAAAAAAAAAGGCCAGCTGCCAGCTGGATCCCCAGTTACACTTGCAAATCTCCTCATGGCCTGGCCACAAGGTTTATCAGGAAACCAGTTAGCAGTTTAAGTCTGGAAATGATGCCACCCAAACACACACACACTTCGAAGAGAACTTCTGAGCCTGGATCTCGCTAGCAGCACCCCTCCCCCCGCCCCCCTTGTTCCCAAATTCTAGGCACAAATGCCAGGCAACTACTGAGGGAGTGGGTGTTACGTGGGCAGAACAGAGAGGACCAAATCGATGGGACCAGGACAGACAGCTGTTGCTTTTATTGCTTCAATGTCTCCCAGCCCAGGCCCTCAGCTCATCAGTGGTCAGTTCACAATAAGAAGTAAAAACTCACAAACTTCCCACTCAAGCCCAAACCAATTTAGAACAAGGCCTTGTAAGGTTTTCCCAGGAGATGAGCTGGCGTGCACAGTGCTGAGGTCGTTACCGGTGCCACCAATTACAGATTAGAAACTCTGAATCAACAGCACAGCCTCACCTGTGAGAAACCAAGTAGCCAAGTGTATCTTTTCCCCAGCTCGCTCTCTCACGACCACCTGGCCTCTGCTTCTTAATTTAGACATGACACTCTGACAAGCCTTTGAAACCCAGACCTGGCTTAAAGCAGAATTTCTTGAGATGACATTTGGGGGTGGAGAATTCTTTCTTGGTGGGAAGGGGAAATGCACTAGCGGATGTTTAGTGACTGTCCCTGGCCTCTACACACTTGATGCCATTAGCACCCTCCCCAAAGTTGTGACAGCCAAAGCACTGCCTCAGACACTGCCAATAGTAGGGTCAAAGTTATGTCTGCCGGACAAGCACTGATTTGAGTTTCTACCTCCCTAAAAAGATCAGATGCTGCTAAAACCAAGGTGTTGCAGAGTCAAAGAAAAAGACCTGGTGCTAAGTCCGGGCGAGGTGGTTCACACCTGTAATCCAGTACTCTGGGAGGCCCAGGTGGGAGGATAACTTGAGGTTAGGAGTTCGAGACCAGCTTGAGCAAGAACGAGATCTCATTTCTACTAAAAATAGAAAAAATTAGCCAGGCGTGGTGGGAGGGCCGGGCACTACCTGGAGGCTGAGGCAGGAGGATCACTTAAACTCAGGAATTTGAGGTTACTGTGAGCTAGACTGACGATACAGCACTCTAGCCAGGGCAATAGAGCAAGACTCTGTCTCAAAAAAAACCAAAAAACAACCCAGATGCTGAAAGACACTTGGGGTTTTCCTAAGGACTTAGGCCCTGGCTGCTGAGTTGTAAGTATATACACATCCATGTACCTGGGATTATCTGTGTTTGGAAAACTAGAAAAATCAGTCCAATACTGTAAGAATGGCCCAGTAGGGACTTTTTTGTATAATTGTACTCACTTTTCTCAAAACTTAAAGCAGGGTTTCTCAACCTCAGCACTACTGGCATTTGGGGCCAGGTAATTCTTGGGAGTGGGGGGCCCTGGAACTGCAGGGTACTGAGCAGTATCCCTGGCCTCTCCACCTACTAGAAGCCAGCAGTGCCCTACCAAGTTGTGACAACCAAAAACGCCCCTAGACATTGTCAATGTCCCCGGAGGACAGAAATGGCCCTAGTTGAGACCCCCTGTTCTACGGGAAGATAAATGTCCCCACATCTTTTTGTGTTAAAACGGGAGTGTTTTGACCCTTAGACCAGATAAGATCAGTAGAGACCTACTGGTTTAAAGCACACTGCCTGTTCGCAGGGTGGAAATGCAATAAATATTATCACTATGTGAGAAGAGATGTCCTTTTTGAACAGACCACATTATGAGGGGACAGAAGAGGGTGGGAAGAGGTGTTACTGAGAGGGAGAAAAGAAACACGCAAACAGATGGATGTGTCCAGATAAACAACTGAGATGTTAGAGAACCATGGAAACTATTGCAGAAGAAGGTGGACTACAGCCAGAGGGATTCCTGAGAGGACAACTCAAAACAGAATTGATCAACAGACCAAGATGACAGCTCTCTGAGTAGGACGTGGCCAGCACAGTACTCCTTTGGGACTGGGCCTCAGAATGTCAAAATAGTAAATTGATCTTAACCACCCGCTTACACTATACTGCGCTTTCCAGGTTTCAAGGCACTTTTTGCAGACTTGAATGCAGGCCATCCTGCCTCCCCAAGAGAGAAAAGGTTCTGGTAGCCGGCCTAAGAGGCCTAGCTAGTTCCTCCACAGGGACAGTCAGCTCAGGACAATATGGGCCACCAGCACAGGCCTTGGTAGGCTGGGGTGAAAAGGGGAGGGCTTCCAGAGACCTGTCTGCGTGAGGGAACAAAATGGCCCGGGAATTCTTCCAAGACCTCTGGAGACGTCTTTTCTACTAGCGAGCAGAGTTCTAAAGTGCTTCAATCAAACGTGGCAGGTCTGATGCCTGCGGGGCAAGGTCTAACTCAGGGCCAGGCCACTTGATCCCATCCTGTTGGGGCAAAGGGTGGTATTCTCAGCAACAACTCGAAAGTTCCTCTGGATTAAATCTCTCTTCCCCTAGGGTTTAGCCATCATCCAGGGTTGAGAGACAGAACCTATATCTATGTCCCTAGACAATCACTAGAGTTATTACTTCTTTCCTTCCAGGAGCAAAAGGTACCAGCTGGGTGTTAGTGGGGATTCATTCCTCCTTCCTTCCACTGGGCCTCTCCAAACTGTGGGTAGAGCCTTGTTTGCCAGCCCAAACATTTCCTAAGATCATGGCTCACCCCTCCGTGGAGTCTACCCACACAAACTCCACACCTAAGGTTCTGAACCTGCAATGTGTGGACTAAGGCTGTGCACGGTGGCTCACGCCTGTAATCCTAGCACCCTGGGAGGCTGAGGCGGGCGGATTGCTCGAGGTCAGGAGTTCGAAACCAGCCTGAGCAAGAGTGAGACTTGTTCTCTACTATAAAAAGAAAAAAATCAATTGGCCCAATAACATATATAGAAAAAATTAGTTGGGCATGGTGGCGCATGCCTGTAGTCCCAGCTACTTGGGAGGCTGAGGCAGTAATATTGCTTGAGCCCAGGAGTTTGAGGTTGCTGTGAGCTAGGCTGACGCCACGGCACTCACTCTAGCCTGGGCAACAAAGTGAGACTCTGTCTCAAAAAAAACAAAACAAAACAATGTGTGGACTAAGAGGATTCAATAAATCTAGGGCCTATTGGATCTGAAATTGTAAACTCTATTTTACATTTACCCAGTTTTCTGGAGAGTGGATCCACATCTTTCACCAGATTCATCAGCAATAAGGCCTGGACTTTCAAAAAAACCCCTATTATCTGTCACATGTAAAATGCATTTAGGCTTGAATCCAGCATTCCGATTCTGGGACTTTGTCCTATAAAACTCATCCCCCGTGAGCAAAGTCACTGGCAATTTAGTCATTGTAGTAATGTTTACAGCAGAAAATTATTGGAAACAATCTCAACATCTATCAATTGACAAATAGTTAAATAAATTAGGATGCACTACATGGAATGAAAAACCATGTACCCATTAAAAAGATCCAAGAAGCTCTAGGAGTATGTTTTAGTGCAATAGTTCTGGGAGATTGGAGGGGCACTGGGTGATGTCTGGGGACATTTGTGGTTGTCACAACTGAGGAGTGCTCCTGGCATGGGGTGGGTGGAGGCCAGGGACGCAGCTCAGCACCCTGCAGCGTCCAGGACAACCACACCCCTGAGAATGATCTGGGACCCAAATGTCAACAGTGCCCAGGGAAAGAATTCCAGCTCCAGTGTGGTCTCCAAGGCGCGTTTAATGAAAAACACAGTACACGAGATTATGTAGAGTGTGCTATCACTATCACTATGTGTACATGTGTTTTTGAAGTTGAGGTGAACACATATCCTTTGCAAAGGGACATAAGGAGTCAGTGACAGTCCCTGTCTCTGGGAAGAGGGACTAGACAGATGCCTGAGCGGCAGAGGTAGGAAACTGACTTTTCACTCTACCCTTTCCACTTTATACCTCATCCGTCAAGCTGTTTTTTTTTAAAAGAACTGTTCTAAACGCAAACTTTCCCTGTCCCTGGACTACCTGGCAAGAGTCCTGTGTCGACAGCCTGGGGACTCGTTTCTTCCCTTTCTCTCCTCCCCATCCCCCAAACTCCGCCTTTGGGAGGGAAGGGAAGGGGGCAAGGGGTCCACGTCCCTGGCCAACCTCTGGGGTCTTCTCTCCTGCTCCCAGGGGCTCTGCTCAGCCTTCTCGAGACTGGAACCCACATGGCGGGCAGGGCCTGGGCTACTCGTAGCCCCCCCACCGCCCGTCCGCCCTCGGCTTTCCCCACCCGGCGGGGGACACGTGCCAACGCCGCCACCTCGGTCCCCTCGGCCCCTTGTCGAACCACGACCGGGGCGGACCCCGACTCCGGGCAGCCTGGGGCCCAGAGCTCGCCCCCCGCCTCGGCGTCCGCTCACCTGGCTCGCCTTGTAGAACTGCTTCTTCAGCCCCGCCACCGACATGCTGCCTCGCGCCGTCGGGCCTCCCGTCCGGACCGAGAGAACCGCAGGGACCGCGCAAGCGACAGTCTCCCGGGCGCCGCCGACCCCCCGCGCACCTCAGCGGCCTCCGTCGGCACCGCCTCCGCCACCCGCTCGCCAGCTCCCGAGCCCGCCCCGACGCCGCCTCAGCCCCGCGCGCCCGCGCGGCCAGGATATTACATGGCAACCGCCCACTTCCGGTGCCGGCCCCCGCGCGCGCGCGCCCCGCCCCGGGGCCGTCTGCGCACGCGCGCCCCCTGCCGGCTGAAGAGCGCACGCGCACTCCGCCTGCAACGGCCCCCGACAGAGAGTTGAGCGGACCGAGCCCTAGAGGGGCCGTAAGGGCTGCAGCGACCCCTGGGGTCCCGGGGAGGCTTTGAAGTCTTAGGAGAGGCCCTTAAATTAAACATGCCTGAGGAGGTTGGAAAAGTTGAAGGGACTCGAAGAGCTCAGGAGGCTAGGCTTACAATTCTCCAGACACCTGTTTGCTCATCTTAGCTAAATCCAGTTCCTCTGTGTGTTCAGTCCCCGCTCCCCCACCCTGTCTTGTGTTCATTCAGTCGTCCAGGTCAGACATCTAGGTGTAGCTTTTTTAATGTTTTAACCACACTACTCTTTTCCAGGTTGTTCCCTCCAATTCATCCCCTGCAAGGCAGCCAGAAAGATGCTTCCAGAACTCAGTTCAGATCACACCAGTTCCCTGCTTAAACTCCACCTGTTGCCCTTAGAATACACTCCAGACTTCACAACATGGCCTCCAAAGCCTACAAAATTTATCCTTGTCAGCTCTTCTGACCTCTGCTCTCTTCCTCTTCTGTAATCCAAGATCCATATTGTCTATGGGACTTTGCTAATGCCATTGCTCTCTGACGCATTCTTCTCCAATCTTTCCCCCTGCTCTTTGTGCATAAAGAGGATGCTGCTTGGAATGAAACTCCCTCCAGGAAGACTTCCCTGATTGATACATGTTTATCAATATTGATTTGTGGATCAACTGTTATTAATTGATCAAAACCATATTGAATGGATTGAAAACTAATAATGAATAGGGATAACTAAATGAATCCAAAAAGAGGAACAAGAAAAGGACTAAAGCTAAAGTGCTTGGAACTTCAAGGTTGAAATTGCTGACAGATTTGATTGATTTTCTGAAGATGATTGCTGGAAGTTTCCAAATGCCGCAACAGAAGGTAGCAGACTAGGTCAATCAGAGGGTTGAGCAGAATAAATATGCCCCAACCCCAACCTCGCACTCCAAGATATAAATAGGGCTGTTATGAATAGTTTGAAAAAGTGGCTGTGTGCCTCAGTTACACACCTTCAACTGTGATTCAGTGGTGCAAATCATGGCAGAATTCCTGAATGTCAGAGAAGGGAGGGAAAACATCCTTATGGATCAGACAGGGAAACTGAGGCATTGGATAATGACATGACTTGCCCAAAGTGATGTCCCCAAATTTTCTATTTCTCCACACTTCTCCCAACCAATTCTACTGATCTAATTTTCTAACCTACCTCATTAGAATTCCAAACTTGGGCTAAATTCCAATGTATCTCCTCACCTCTACTCCTGAGAGATTAAATTGGGGAAGGAGGAAGCTATTTCTAAACACATAGGCTGACACCGAAGGTTTGCTTTGTGCGAGGCTTTTAAAACAATTGATTGAACAGGGCTACACGATTCAATCAAATGATATTTATGCATTCACTAACATATTTATTGAACTAATATAATAGTTACTGACAGATCCTGGGATCTAGTGACGAATGATTCCTGGCCTCATGAAGCTAATGACAAAAACAAATTAACTCATTAGTTAAATAACACACAAATAGATACAGCTGTAATTGCTTCAAGGAAAAAAAAGTGTTGTAGGCACTTGATGCTGTTAGGGTTGAGGAGGAAAGGCTTGAATTGTCGATCTAAGATCTAAAAAATAGGTAGAAATTAGCCAGGAAAAGAGCTGCGAAAAGATTGTTCTAGGCAGAGAAAACATGCGCAAATTTCCTGGGGATTAAACCAAAAACCAACCATTTATTCATTCACTCTGGATATATTTCTTGCACGTCAAATGCTTCAGAAGCGCCACCCAGACTTTATTTTGTTGTTCATATAGAAGACAACTTATAATTTTTAATTGTTGTTGATATATTCAACCAATGTCCCTCCCATTAGAATAAACTCAAAACTTCAGAGTCCTTATCTAATCCCAGTTCCATACCGTCATCCAGTGACGTAAGAGCCTGCCGCCCCCTCCTTCTACAGACTATCCCACGCGCTCAGCCAATCGCAGTGCCTAGCTCTCAGCTTGACACCTCCCTCTCCCAATCGCAGGCCATCTCCTCACAGCCAATGACGGGGCCGGGGGGAAGCCCCGCCTCCCCGCGGGAATATCTATAGGGGAGCCATGGGAGGAATGGAAGCCACGGTTCTCGCGAGGATGTTCCCGTCGCTCCGCTCTTCCCGAGGCGGGGTGTCACGTGATGCGCTCTCGCCCAATCGGCGCGCGGGCTACGGGGGTCGCCGCGGTTCCCGCCAAATACGAGCGCGGCGGCCGCGGCAGCAGCGGCGCGGGCGGGAGGGCGATCAGCAGTGGCCGCCGGAGCGGAGCCCGCGCCTCCGCCGCCTGCGGGGAGTTCGAGCCGCCGCCGGGGCGATGCTGGAAGAGCCGGAGTGCGCGGCGCCGGGCGCCAGGGGAGGGGCCGTAGGTCGGTTCGGGCTCGCGCCAAGGGAAAGGGGGGGCGCGGCGCGCGGCCTGTGCGGCCCGAGGCGGCGGTTGGGGGCGGACGGGCCTCCCGGCCCCGGGCCTACTTCCTCGGGCCGGGCATTCGGTCCCTGGGGCCTTACAATTCCGAGCCAGGGGCCTGCGTCCCAAAGGACGCTCTCCTTGACGTTATTGTTGGGGTTGCGACCATATTTTTTTTTTCCGACGCGTATGCCCTTCCCAGGGCCCTCTGGAGTGACGGGCCGGTGAGGCCAAGAGGGGAAACTGAGGCCCGGGGAGGCGAAAGGGCTGACTCTGCAGGTTACCGAGTGCGTTTGTGTCTCTTGACCAAGTTGGATGTTGCAGCGGGTGGGGAAACTGAGGCCCGAGGTCACACGGGCTTGGGGACCAGAACAGCTGCGTCTGCGGGTCGAGGCAAGCTCAGGTAAGAGGCCTAGATGATAGGGATTGGCAGGGAACTGGGACTCCCAAGTTCTTCCTCCTGCCTGATGACCCAAGGTGACTTTCTCCTTTCTGTGTCTTGGAAGGGGGCTTTATAGCACACAGAAGGGGTTCTCAAAACGTGGGATGGTGGACCAAGGGAGACCAGACTGCATCCTCCCCTGCTTGAGTCTCCATTACATCCCCAGCACTTGGCACCTAGTGGGTGCCTGATAAATGCGTGAATGAGTTAAGCACTATAATGGACATTAACCAGTCTAGTCCGAGGTTTCTCAAACTCAGCACTATTGACATGGGAAACTGCCCTGGGCAATGTAGGATGTTGTGCAGCATCCCTGGCCTCTACCCACTACAGCCAGTAGCAACCCCTTTCCCCAAGGCATGACAACCAAATATATCAATGCCAAATGTCCCCTAGACAACAGAACTCCACTCCCTGGTTGAGAACCATTGCTCTAGTTGCTTCTAGACTTTGGGATTTCACAGAGACATAAAATTATAATGATACAAATAAGTTGGGACTGTCATGGAGCTATAATATTTTATTCAAGTTAGGATGTTTAACTTTTGTTTTTAAAAAACCCACTTGCTATGACCATATATTATAAAAAGAAAGGCTTTTTTTTTTTTTTTTTTTTTTTTTTTGAGACAGAGTCTCACTTTGTTGCCCAGGCTAGAGTGAGTGCCGTGGCGTCAGCTAGCTCACAGCAACCTCAAACTCCTGGGCTCAAGTGATCCTGCTGCCTCAGCCTCCCGAGTAGCTGGGACTACAGGCATATGCCACCATGCCCGGCTAATTTTTTTCTATATATTAGTTGGCTAACTAATTTCTTTCTATTTATAGTAGAGACGGGTCTCGCTCTTGCTCAGGGTGGTTTCGAACTCCTGACCTTGAGCAATCCGCCCGCCTCGGCCTCCCAGAGTGCTGAGATTACAGGTGTGAGCCACCGCGCCTGGCCAAGAAAGGCTTTTTTAATTAAATAAAATTTGAAAAGATGTAATCTCAGAATAAAGAGAAATTGGTAACTTTCTACACACGTGTATTGTGTGTGTACCTTTGGACAGTCCAGATCCGGGGTGGGGGGAGTTGGGGGGTGTCCTTTTTTATGTAGACCTGAGGTCATTTCTGTTCCACTTGCATCAAAACTAGTGACTCAGGGCCACACTAATAAATCCTTGTGGTTGTCCTGAAAATAAATTTATATGGGTAAAGATTACATAACCTTCAGTTGAGAGGAGGGGAAATCCATGTTTTTTGGTAACTGAAAACCAGAGAATGACAGCGTCTTCATTCCCTTGAAAGAGGTAGAAAAGGAATGTGAATCTTCTAACTTTTATTCTCTGAGCTTGGGGTGGGGGGCAGTTTCCTCTTGGGTAGCTGAGTTTTTTTAGAACGCTCCAGTCTGCTTTTTTAAAATACTCACTTTTATATGTAGCTTTTACACAAAATTCTTAGATTAGCCAAGATACCTAGATTTTTCCGAGCCAGATCTCCTAGCATGTATGAGCTTCTAAAGTTATTCTATTTAAAGATATTTATCCAAAGACTTGATTCTAAGGGTACAGATTTGGTGATGATGTGAGGGGCTCGGTCAGAGGAGGGTGTTTGGAGACCATGTTCACAGTGAAATAGGTAATCTGGTGTTTTCTCTCATCTCTACTTTTACTCATTCTATTTTTCATTGTTCCTATTACTCTATTCATTGGCTTCGTGGTATATTCCAGACCCTGAGTTGAATGTTGTAGCTATGCTAGGGAACAAGTCTCTGGTATCAGAGCTCAAATTCTGTTTGGGGGGACGGGGGGAGACATAATAAACACAAAAGTTTCAAAGTGCCACAAAGAAAATAAAACAAGATGTGACAGTCTAGGGTGTGATTTTCTCAACCTATGGATGTCTTGGACCAAATAATTGTCATAGAGGGCTGTTCTGTGCATTGTAGGTATGTAGCAGTATCCCTGGCCTCTAACCCCTGGAGGTGAGTAGCACCCCTTTGAGCCATACCCTGTCATGACAACCAAAAATATCTCTAGACATTGCCAGATGTTTCCCAGAGGGGGCTGAAAGGTTAAAATCACCCCCACTTGAGAACCACCTTGGACATAGTTGGCTTTGCATATATATTTGCTGACTCTATTATAACTTAACCTTTGACACTTTTATTCACAGCCATGGATTGCAAAGACAGACCAGCTTTTCCAGTTAAGAAGTTAATACAAGGTAACTCTGGAATTGGGCTAAAGAATTGTTCCTAATTTAATTCGTTCATTGCATCCTGTTGGGGTCCTCAGTGACAGCCTCAGAAGGGACCAGAGAGGAGAGAAAAATAGTCACTCCTCATACCAGGAAGCTGGTAGACCCATTTTAAGTCAGTAAAATCTCCTGGGATTCCCAGTAGCAAATCCAGAGCGGTCTCCACCTCTGTAGGAGGGTTCTCAACCTCAGCACGATTGACATTTGGTATTAATAATTTCTTCTCAGGCCGGGCGCGGTGGCTCACGCCTGTAATCCTAGCACTTTGGGAGGCCGAGGCGGGCGGATTGCTCAAGGTCAGGAGTTCGAAACCAGCCTGAGCAAGACCCCGTCTCTACCAAAAATAGAAAGAAATTAATTGACCAACTAAAAATATATATACAAAAAATTGGCCGGGCATGGTGGCGCATGCCTGTAGTCCCAGCTACTCAGGAGGCTGAGGCAGGAGGATCGCTTGAGCCCAGGAGATTGAGGTTGCTGTGAGCAAGGCTGACGCCATGGCACTCACTCTAGCCTGGGCAACAAAGTGAGACTCTGTCTCAAAAAAAAAAATAATAATAATAATTTCTTCTCCTAAGGGCTGTCCTGTGTATTGCAGGACCTTTAGCAGCTTCCCTGGCCTCTTCCCACTAGATGTCAGGAGCCTCCTTCAAGTCATGGCCACCAAAAATGTCTCCCGCCCCTGCCAATATCCCCTGGGAGGTAGATCTGCCCCCACTGAGAACCACTGTTTAGCAGGAAGATGAATGTGCCCAAGTCCTTTTGTGTAAAACAGGGACTGCATTAACCCTTAGGCCAGATGAGTGGCTGGATTATATTTTTTAAAAACTATGGTTTCTGGTGTCTAAAACTTGATTATTATTCTGGTTTGCTGCCTCCTGTGACAGTAGATGGCAAGTTTGGTGTTGGTGGGAATTGCGGTAAGGGACCCCCAGGCCATCCTTGTTTTATAAACTGGTAAGAGTATGGATGACTGAGAACAGTCTTACTGATTTGGTCTGTTACATTATGAAATGGTTAAAAAAGAAGCTTGGGCCTTTACATGAACGTAGGCTCCTTAGGAAGTTCACTCATTTCCTCGCTCCCAGAGGTGTTGCTGTGAGTCTTATGACCAGACCAAAGCCTGGCAGGCCCTGGGAGGGTAGTTGCTTGAGTGATGAGAAAAGCTGACAAAGCCTAGGGTGCTGGGGACAGAAAGAGAAACCTTTCCACAAATGGGTCCCTATATTTTCAACTGGAGAACCAAATGCAGTTATTGTCACAGGGGATTTTCAACCATTATAAATAAATTTGGAATATGAACTGGATCTCGAACAGATCAGAAAATGTCTCTCTTGAAATTCTGGCAACATCCCTGCTAAATTCTTGTCAGGTTTTTGTTTGTTAAAAAAAACAGGTTGTTGGTTTACAGTCTGAGCTATTTGATCAGGAAATAAAAAGAAAAATAGATACAAAATTTTCTTTTTTTTTTTGAGACAGAGTCTCGCTTTGTTGCCCAGGCTAGAGTGCCATGGCGTTAGTCTAGCTCACAGCAACCTCCAACTCCTGGGCTCAAGCAATCCTGTCTGTCTCAGCCTCCCGAAGTAGCTGGGACTACAGGCATGCGCCACCATGCCCAGCTAATTTTTTTCTATATATTTTTAGTTGACCAATTAATTTCTTTCTATTTATAGTAGAGACGGGGTCTCGCTCTTGCTCAGGCTGGTTTTGAACTCCTGACCTTGAGCGATCTGCCCGCCTCGGCCTCCCAGAATGCTAGGATTACATGCGTGAGCCACCACGCCTGGCCCAAAATTTTCTTAAAAAGATAAAAACATAGGATGTAGGAAAAACACAGCATGAAAAGATAACCCTTTTTAAATTTTAAAATTCTATTACCACCATCAACTCCTCCTCTCAAATCCCAGCAAGTTTAGTAATTTTTAAACGTGCAATTGTCACTCTGCACCTTCACTAAAAAGACGACCTCCTCTCTTTGTTTCAGCCCGCCTGCCGTTCAAGCGCCTGAATCTTGTCCCAAAAGAGAAAGCCGATGATGGCCCAGATGACGTGAGAAGCTGTCAGAGTTCCCCTGTGCAGAGTAAAGTCCCTGCTTTAGAGACCTCTTCGGACACCTTGGAAAACGACTGTCATATGGGTTCTGGCATAGACTTTAGACCAAAACTTGTCAATGGGAAGGGGTCCTTAGACAACTTTCTAGGAAGTAGAGTGGAAACCAGTATTGGCCAGAGCACAGTCATCATTGACCTGACGGAGGACTCGAATGACCAGCCCGACAGCCCCTCGGACCGCAGTAGACTGAGTCCAGAGGCTTCTCCCTCCGGGGAGGCTGTAAACGGGGTCGTAGAAGAAGCTGCAGATCAGCAGGGACCCTCCAAGGCCATTCAGAAGGACAAGTTGGCATTTCCTGAAGAGACCCTTTCAGACATTCCTTGCAAAACAGAGGAGGAAGGTATTGTCCCTGGAGGAGGAGGTGCAGAAAGGAGTGGTGACTCCCAGGAATGTTCACCTCGGAGCGGCCCAGAGCTGACAGGGGGCCCGAGAACGTGCTCCAAAAAGGAGTGGGACGGCTGGAGTGAAGCTGGGGACATCCTGTTCAAAGGGAAGGTGCCTGTGGTGGTCTTGCAGGACATCTTGGCCGTGAGGCCTCCCGGAGCTAAGACTCCCCCCACGACATCTCCAGACAAGGGTGTGTCCTCGGAGAGCGAGGTGCTGGAGTCTGGCCTCGAAGAAGACTCTGTGCTCAGCCACTCGTCCCTGAGCTCTCCCTCTCCCGGCAGCTCGCCCGAGGGGCCGTCTGCTTCCGGAAGGCAGACCCGCAGCATCAGCCCCGTGCCTACCTCCACGCCCAGAGTGAGTATCCTCTGTGGAGCCCCAGCACGTGAGTGCTGACGGACCCCGGAGCGCTTTCTGTTCCCACCGTGCCGCCCAGATGGTTAGTGGCCGCGTCAGTGGGGACACAAACTAGGCCTTGTGACTTCCGATGCAGAATTCTTCCTGATGTCAGAACCGTGAAGTGTTTGGCTCTGTGTGCGTTGCAGTGTGCCCAGGACGCGGTGCATCTTGGGTGGACGATGTCCTGCTGTTGTGCTGACCATTGTCATTCACACCGGCCAATGGTGATGGTCACCTTAGCCATTTGAGGGACTAATGGATGTGAGCAGGTGCTAGAACCCTGCTTCAGACATTAGGTCCAGTTCCCTCCATTCCTTCTTCCTGTCCCAGAATAAATGTAGGGGTGTCGGAGGTAAGAAGTCTCTGAGTGCTGGTACAGTGACAGCAGAGAGGATAAGGGGAAATTCAGTAGAGTCAGCTCTCCTCCGCTTGGCCTTCCACCCAGAGGCTGGGCACAGTGGCTCACACTTGTAACCCCAACACTTTGGGAGCCAGAGGTGGGAGTATCCCTTGAGGCCAGGAGTTTGAGACCAGCCTGAGTAACAACATGAGAGTTCATCTCTGCCAAAAATTTAAAAATTAGCTGGGTGTGCTGGTGCATGCCTGTAGTCCCAGCTATTCAGAAGGCTGAGACAAGAGGATCACTTGAGCCCAGGAGTTTGAGGCTGCAGTGAGCTATGATGACATCATTGCACTCCAGCCCAGGAGACAGAGTAAGACCCTGTCTCTAAAATTTTTTTAAAAAAAACCTCACCTGAGGTGACCAGAACGAAATATGGAGGAACCTGGCCCCATTTTTAAGGGTGCCAGACGGGTAACCTTTGAACTGTGTGTTTCTGTTCCTGGTTTCTGACCAGCACAATGATGAATGTGTCAGTTCTCCCGGTCCTTAAGGTCTTATGGGGAAAGCTGTTAAAATCAGTCATGAATCCTATGGAGTGTTTATTCTTTTGTGTTTTGGGTTTTGTAGTACTTTTATTTGTTTGTGTTAGTTCTTTATATAAGATTGGATCCTGGGACAGATCATTTAATCTCTACTGTACCTGTTTGATTGGACCATAAACCGCCAACCTCAATCCTCTTTCTGAATTTCCGTCTGTAAGGGATGATTCATTTTTCTAAATGACTCCATTTCTTATGTTTCCTTTCACCTGGGGAAGAGCACAGGCGAGAGGAAGAAATGGCTCCCTCTTCAGGTTCACAAACTGTTAATGTATCAAGAATGGATTTCTCTCTTGGGGACAGCCGTCTTGTCTCGTGTACTCACTTGCCTGAATTCTGCTTTGCAGAACTGCTTTGTCGTGTGGTGTGTTGCAGCTGTTTAGCTTGGAGAACAGGACACGAGCACACTTTTCCATTAAGCTTGTTTTTATGTCCACAGCTAAGTCTGTGAATTGGGAAGTCACATGGTTGGCCACTGTCGTGGAGCAATTTAACCAGTGCCCACCACCCAAAACAGTTGTTTCTAAAACAATTGAGCATGTGAACCCAGCGTACTAAATTTAGGAAACCCTGAGCTCAGGCTGCTAGGTCTTACTCTGAACACAGGCTTGAAGTTTTGGAATGCTTTAGAAGGCAATACAGTACTATCGCAACTTTCCAAATAATTCACAAGTGGTGAAGGCTTCGGACTGCCCCAGAGCCCAGGGTGGAAAATTGCCACAGTCACCCAGAGTGGGCCTGTGTGTCACGAAGTGGGCACAGAGCCCCTGATGTGTGACGTCAAAGGTACAAGAGGGAAGTGAAGTGATTTTCAGGAGACTTCTGAGGGTAGGCCTCTCCCAGATCCCAGCTGGGAGACCTGCACCCCCCCCCCATCTTTCTGGTTCACATCCCTGCCTTCTGGAGGCACTGAATTTCTTGGTTGGTTGGTTCGAAGGCTTTGCAGCTGTTCCTTAACTCTGACACCTCTCCTGCCACGGGGCCGGGTCTTCCTAAAACTCCCACTCCTGTTACTCTCGGGATACTTTTGTTTTTCCACTTCCCTCCCCACCAGCCGTTCTTTTCAGACTGTAGGTGGGAACTTTCTGGAAGCTTACAGACTGTTCCATCTTGCTGTATAATGTGCCTGGTTGTTGTGGAGGTCTGTTCACCCTTGAGTTTGTTCAGAAAAATCTGTTTAGAGCCCCTAGGCATTCATCGCCCTCTATTTTGTTTGCTTTTTTTATTTGTATTTTTCTTGTTTAAAATAGAAAATGGGAGCTTGTTAAAATTCAATTCCTGCTGTTCCCTCCCAAGGAGCTTCAGGTTTTTTTGTTGTTCATTTGTTTAAGTACTCCAGGGCTCTGGGGACTCTCACATTGAAAACCAATGATTTAGGAACACTCTTAAAAGATAATCCCAGGGTCTTTTTGCTTTTTTATTTATTTATTTGTTTGTTTTAAATTTTCATTTCTGGTTTTTTTTTTTCTTTTTTGTTTATTTTTTCACCAGGGACTTTGGAAGTTCCTTTTTAGTGTTAGAGCATTTTACCATGTGGAGAACATGTTTCTCAAGTTGGTTGGCAACCAGACTTGTAATTCAGCGTGTTCTACTGAGGATGGAGATTTTCATTCCATACGTGATGATGTCGAAGCAGTCGTGTTACTGGAATACTTGGCCTGCCTCTGTGCCAAATGAGCCCAAATTGCTGAGACTTTTTTCTGCAGAATTGAAATGATCAGAGTATGAAATTCTCCGTGTTTAAAAACAATAGTGGAACCCGCCTTGGGGCCCTAGCCCTCCCTGGAGGTTGCCATTGCCACCCTGTTATATTTCGTTACATTTTTCTATGGCGTGGGTGTGAGAGATCCCTGAGAATACACAGTATCATTTTGTTTCCTTACAGAAGATATAACCTTAAATGTTTCTTTGTCACTCAAGGGTGTCTTTGATATTTTTTATATTGGGATGGAAAGCTCTCTCTGCTGCGGTGTGGACACACTGCGGTTTACAGAGTCATCCACAGGGTGGCTCTTCCTGGTGTTTCTGTGCTTGGCCCAGGCAAAACAATAGTGATAATGAGCTTCCTTCTACCTGCCCGCATGCTTCTACCTTTCTTCTACCTGCCCGCATGCTGTTGTCGTGTAGTAACGGAATGAGCTCTTGCCAGCTCATGGCATCGCATGCATTCGTTTTCTCCAAACTCCCCACCAGTGCTGTGGGATGGATTTGGGGTTTTATGTCTTCCTTCTGTCTTGGCTCTCTTGCTGTTAGCTGCTTATCAGCTCTGGGCTTAGACATTAGAGACCCTTAGGTATAAAATCAGAGTCAGGGCCGGGTGCTGTGGCTCACGCCTGTAATCCTAGCTCTTGGGAGGCCGAGGCGGGCGGATTGCTCAAGGTCAGGAGTTCGAAACCAGCCTGAGCAAGAGCGAGACCCCGTCTCTACTATAAATAGAAAGAAATTAATTGGCCAACTGATATATATATATAAAAAATTAGCCGGGCATGGTGGCGCATGCCTGTAGTCCCAGCTACCCGGGAGGCTGAGGCAGAAGGATCACTCGAGCCCAGGAGTTTGAGGTTGCTGTGAGCTAGGCTGACGCCACGGCACTCACTCTAGCCTGGGCAACAAAGCGAGACTCTGTCTCAAAAAAAAAAAAAAAAAAAAAATCAGAGTCAGTAAGCCCTGAGAGGTTTCTCTTAGGGGGAAAAAAAAGTGCAGGAATTTTAATGCCCAGACATGGTGAGGTCTGTCTTGACTACTCGTGACAGTTGGTGTCTGTGTTTTAGCTTCCTCCTGGGATCTGGGATGGTGGTTTTGGCAGACGGGGGTGCTGCCTGGCTGGGCTCCAGGTGGGTGACGTGTGGCGGCGTTGCATGCAGTTTTGAGGGTGAGATCTACAAACACTTGGGTCAAATTTCTAGGCGATGAAGTTATATCAGACTGAAAGGTCCATCTGAATATTTAGTAAAGCAGAAGAGCCAACTGGTCTTAAATTAATAATTGCTCCGGTTGTCGGATATTACTAAGCTGGCCGCAGCTGGCCGTGTCGACCCCGTCATTCCCAATGCACAGTGAAGGGGAAGCGTCGTAAAAGGCACCAGATTCCGCAGCCGAGATTCCAGTATGGGCAGGACTGGGTAAATGTGTTTATACTCAGCCGCAGGAGTCCGGCAGTCACATTCCAGGCTGTATTCTCTGAACACAAAGGGCAGCAACGTAGACCTACGCAGCATCTTACAAATTCTGCTGCCAAATCCTTCAGTGTGGGGCTGAAGTCCACGGACTTGGCAGGCAAAGTGGATTCTAGAGAGACAGATGCTTTTTCTTAAGCATTTGGGAAGATTGCTTTGGACTGGTGTTCCTGCTGCCACCAGGCCAGCAGGGATTGAGAGCTCTAACCCCATCACAGTAGTGACCAAGCCACGGCCAACATGAGAGACGTGCTTCCCTACGCCCCCCCCCCAGGGTCTCGCTCTGTCCCCCAGGCTGGAGTGCAGTGGCAGGATCACAGCTCACTACAGCCTGCAACTCTTGGGCTCAAATGACCCCTCCCTTCCTGGCCTCCCAAAGTGCAGGGATTACAGGCATGAGCCACTGCACTGGGCCACATGCCTTCTTAAGACTGTGCTCAGCCCTCCCCTAAAGGAAGGGTTCAGTGCAAAGAGAATCAGGTGGGGCCTGAGTGGGAAAGTCATCTGCCCGAGTAAATCTGCAGGGTTTATTCCATGAGAGGTCCTCAGCAGGGGTCGGCTTTCCCAGATCAATCACTGTTGCACGGTTTTGTCAACCTGTCAGACCACTGCCAGGAAAGTGGGCCTTTGGTCTTTCCACCCAACTTGGGCCCCACTCTGCCAGTCTAGAGTGAACCTGGGAAGTTGTTCCTTCACAGCCTGTACCCCTCTCCCCACCGTCCTTCACACTGCTAGTTGGGCTGTCAGGACTCCCTGTCCTGCTGGGAGATCACCAAGGGCCAGACTCCACGTTCTCGTTCCTACCTGGGACCCTGTAGCCAGATGGTGGCTAAGTAAACCGTGCGCTCTGCGATCCCTGGTAGCCCAGGCCCAGTGGGCGCGGGGAGGCAGGGAACACCGTGCCCTGGAGCACAGGCCCCTGGACCCGATCTCCACCCCTTCGAGCTGCCCTGTCGCCCTGAGCTCTCTGCAAGTTCTAAGAACAGAGTTCCACTGCGCAGAGGGTGTAAGTTGGTGGCCCATAGGAAGCCATCCCGAACACATGTTTCCATCTATCTGATTCACATAGTGGTGATTTTAAAACATCACCTAGAAAAACAAAATCACATAAAATTCCCAGTGTCAGCTTCCCTTGGAAAAATTGGAAGGATCTGCACCCCTGGCCCTGTGTTCTTTAAGAACTCCGTCTCCTGTGGACAGGCAGGTCTCCTCCCATGTGCCACAAACTCGCCTTCCTTGTCCTCTCCCTGCCGTGAGGCCAGCGCCTGTTGACCGCACTGAGGCTTGCCTGCCCTGTTTCCCGCGTGCAAGGCTGGCTTCGTTCATGTCTTTGTCGGCCCCACAGTCTTCCTCCTTACCTGGACCCAGATATGCACCTGTGTGTGTGCGTTCACTTCAGTTTGTGACCCCACTGTGACACTTGTGTAGCTGGGAAAACTGGTCACCTGGGAAGGTTTTTATTCTTCCCGCTTTGCAGAGAAGTTCTTAGCGGCGAGGGTCGCCTATTCCCTCCTGCCCTTTCTCCGGTGCGATGCAGTGAGCGTGCGGACGTGACTGGAGCAGTGCGTGTCTAAAAATCAATGTCTTTCCTTTCAGATAACTAAGAGATGCATCAAAGATTCTACAGAGAAGAACAAGATCAGACTGCAAAGAGTAAGCCACTTTCCCCGAAATAGAAAATTAGCTCCCTGTGGTTTTTTGCGTTAATAGTGAACAAAGCCCTTTACGTGTCCTCTGGTCCTGCTTTCCTCTGGTCACCTTTTCCCCTGCTGTTTCTGACTGTTGTTTTGATTCTTGCTTCATTTTGCGTAACCGGGTAACCAGGCTTGTGCCTCGTGGACTGCAGTGTTTGTTTTTAGCTGCGCTAAACCCAAAGCTTCTGCAAGTAGCCTTTTCGAAGCTTTTGTTAGTGTAGTAGTAAGTAGCATTGCCACCATCTAATGGCTGAACGTCCCACTGTGGTTTAAACCGGCCTTCCCCGGGAGCCTGGGCCCTGCACTAGCCCGTGATTGCTGTTTAGCGGCTCCCTGCTGCCCCCTAATCCTTACTGGGGTGTCGCCACCTTTCCCTTCACACACTACAATGGGGGGTGTTGCTTAAAGGCCTTCCCCACCCCCGCTGCGACCACTGGCTGTCTGCTGTGGCTCCACTCAACTTTTGTGGGTCAGAGTTTGGGGTGATTTTCTGCTTCCAGTTTGTCATTCTTTATCGGCATTTCAGAGCTGTGCACGCGTGAGGGTGCCGAGGAGATCTGATCTGCCTGTGGTTTCTAGAAACCTCTGGTTTCTTATTTAGCAGCAGGGCAGGAGACTCCCCGTCACCATCCCACAGCGACGTGGAGGGTCTCTCTGTTCAGACCAGTCACCTTCAGGCACCTTGCCCGTCACGTGTAGTCATGCAGGACACTTGGCAAGAAATGCACACTCAGACCTCTCCCAGGGCGTGACCCCGTGGCTGCTGAGAAAGCAGCCAGAGATTTATCGGGGCAGATTGAGAATAGTTCCCTAGGGACAGGGCAGACAGTCTCTCGCCCAAACCAAATGCCGGCTGTCAGGCCCCCGACCGTTGCGGGCCTGTCTCAGGTGGGCAGTTGTCCTGTGAGAATCAGCTCATGCTGTGTTGGGAGGTGACTGTCCATTCCGTGAGGCAGGTGAGCTTGTTCCACATTAAGATTCTGTAATTCCTCAGTTCCCCAGGCCTCACACCACCACGTGGTCAAGTGTCCTATCTCAGAGAATACAGAAGAAACTGGTTGTCACCCCCCACCCACTCAGTCGTGAAATGACATTGCCCTGTTAGTGGAGAGATTACTGTCCATCCTTTCTTAAGGCTTAACCTTTCCTTGTATCCGGACATGTGGTTTCAAAGAGAAAACTTTGTATTCTTGTGTGTTTGCTTGGCTTTTGTTTGTTTCTGTGTTTTTGTTTATCCCCACTGTTTTGAGACTCACCAGCAGGTTCCCTGTCCTTGCCTCACTCTTCGATTTCAAAAGAAATCAAACAAACCTTGTCATCGGTAGTTTGGGGGGGCAGGGTGTGGAGGGAGATGTGTTTGTTCCCAAGGTGGGGAGGCAAAACCTGAAGGTGTTTTCATGTCCTTATTCTACCTTGGGTTTCTGGTCAAATAAACATGACTCAAACCTAGCAGGGGAGGCCTCGATCCAGGGGTGGAGGGCTGCCTCCTTTTAATTGTGTCCTAATTAAGTAAAAAAAAAAAAAAACTTCGCCCCATATTTGAAGATTATGTTTCAGTAAATCTTGTACCAACCAAATTGCCCACAACATGCTGGGATAAATAGGCAATTCCTGTCATTTTCCTCCTAACCGAAGGAAATATAAAAGATTAGAAAGTCACTCCTGGCTGGGCGTGGTGGCTCATGCCTGTAATTTTAGCACTCTGGGAGGCCAAGGCAGGAGGATCACTTGAGGCCAGGAGTTGGAGGTTGTAGTTAGCTATGATGACACCACTGCACTCCAGCCTGGGCAACAGAGCAAGACCCTGCCCCCCCCCCAAAAAAAAAATCACTCCTGTGTAAGGGTGTTGACAGGAGGCAGGAGGGTCACCCGCGACCTTGTCTCGTAGGACCAGGAGCGCCTGGGCAAGCAGCTCAGGCTCCTGGCAAAGAGGGAGGAGAAGCAGAAGCTGAAAGAGGAGGCCCGGCGGGCCAGGGAGGAGGCCAAGAAGAGGAGGGAGGAGGAGAAGGAGCTGAAGGAGAAGGAGCGGCGGGAGAAGCGGGAGAAGGATGAGAAGGAGAAGGCAGAGAAGCAGCGGCTCAAGGAGGAGCGGCGCAAGGAGAGGCAGGAGGCGCTGGAGTGAGTGAGCCTAGGTGCTGCGGCCTTGGCGGCGGCTCCCCTTCCTTCCGTTCTTCCTTCCTTCCTCCCTCCTTCCTTGCCTCCCTCTCACGTGTGGGGCACACGCTGAGCCCTGGACAGGCTGAGGCTGGAAGGCGGCTTCGTCCGCCCGGGACCCTCCTTCCACTCCCTTCCAGCCGACTCGGGCTCTCCGGGAAGGAGCGCGGGCTTGCCGTGCCGATGTGCACCTGCTAAGCCGAAGCTCGTTTGTTTCCTTATACGCTAGTCACAGGGAAGACTTTACTGGCTAGTTTTCATTTTTATTTGTTGAGACCTATTGTAATAGCCTCTTTGTAAATGTACGTCTACTACGGAGCACGTGACAGCCTTGTAGTAAACATGACATAGTTTATGTTCCTTTAATGCAAAGCGAAATGCTCACTGTGTATGTAACCGTGGGGCACTGCGGTCCCCAGAACCAAAGCCCAGGGTTGGCTGAAATTGCACTCACTGTCTCTCTCGCAGGGCCAAGCTTGAGGAAAAGAGGAAAAAGGAAGAGGAGAAACGGTTGCGAGAAGAAGAAAAGGTAGGGTGTCTCTCACGAGGGTGGGGCGGAGGGGGGGTGTCTGCGCTGCGGCCCATTGGAGAAGCAGGTGTCCTAAGCAGGGTCCTTGCCTGAATTGCCGCCGAACGCTCTTTTGCTCTGGGTACAGCAAGTGGCTCCCACGGGGACCGAGGCGTCTGTCTAGATATGTTCTTGTGGCTTGCTCTCAGTGCTGGCTTGTCACACATCCCCTGGCCGTGCACCCTGCCACAGCTGCCCACGAGGATGACTCTGATGTTTCGAGGTTGGCTGGCACTTGATTGCTGGTTGGCGGATTTTGAGAGTCGAAATCACAATCGTACCTTCAACTTACTGCTTGGGACTCAGTTCTGGAGGCCTTGGCAGGTTTTACAACACGCACTGTCAGGCTGGGCATGGTGGCTCACGCCTATAATCCTAGCACTCTGGGAGGCTGAGGTGGGGGGATTGCTTGAGGTCAGGGGTTCAAGACTTGCCTGAGCAAGAGCGAGACCCCCATCTCTACTAAAAATAGAAAAAATGAGCTGGGAGGCCGAGGTGGGCGGATTGCTCGAGGTCAGGAGTGCGAGACCCCGCCTCTACTATAAATAGAAATAAATTA
The DNA here is from genome assembly GCF_040939455.1 of Microcebus murinus. Classification (NCBI taxonomy): domain Eukaryota; kingdom Metazoa; phylum Chordata; class Mammalia; order Primates; family Cheirogaleidae; genus Microcebus; species Microcebus murinus. The sequence continues at coordinate 5,361,518 of NC_134130.1, read as the reverse complement.
ATTAGCCAACTAATATATATAGAAAAAATTAGCTGGGCATGGTGGCACATGCCTGTAGTCCCAGCTACTCGGGAGGCTGAGGCAGCAGTATTGCTTGAGCCCAGGAGTTTGAGGTTGCTGTGAGCTAGGCTGACGCCACGGCACTCACTCTAGCCTGGGCAACAAAGCGAGACTCTGTCTCAAAAAAAATGAGCTGGGCAACTAAAATAAAATAGGAAAAAATTAGCTGGGCATGGTGGTAGCACCTGCAGTCCCAGCTACTCAGGAGGCTGAGGCAGGAGGATCGCTTGAGCTGAGGAGTTTGAGGTTGCCGTGAGTTTGGCTGATGCTATGGCACTCTAGCCTGGGTGACAGAGCAAGACTCTATCTCAAAAAACAACAACAAACAAACTGCACTGTCGTTTCTCATCTCCTCATTATTTTCTCTTATGTCACAGCGTATTAAAGCAGAGAAGGCCGAAATCACAAGGTTCTTCCAGAAACCAAAGACCCCGCAGGCCCCCAAGGTGAGCCACTTCCCCTGGCTGCAGTTTCTGTGCTCTGTGAGGCCCTTGTTTTTTAAACTTGAAAGGTGTTCACGAGTGAGGTGCTGCGGTGCCTTGTGGCCAGCCAGCTTCCCCTTCATCAAGAGGGAGGTGAGCCTCTGGGAACCCCAGGCTTGGTTATTCCTGGTAAAGTCGGGTTCAGTATTTTGTTCTTTGCTTTGTCCCCAAAAGGCAAAAAAGTGTCGTGTCTGATTAACAGTGCTGTTGTCAGAGACTGCTCCATAAACGGTTTCGTGTCGGGGCATGAGGAGACGACCCGGTCCTTACCCTCGGGGAGTTTGTGCATGAGGAGGAGCGGGCACGGCTATGAAACGACAGAGCACTCAGCACAGTTTACTTTCCCAGCCTGCTGTGGGTCACCTGGCCATTCAGACCTCCCAAGCCACCGTCTGTCTGTGGAGACCCCGGCCTGCCTGCCCGTTCCCCCACAGGGGCCCATCTCCTCCTTCCAGATCCTTTTCCTACACCCACTCCTCCACGCCCCACATTCGCGCTGTATTTATGCACACAGGGGATTCCGGGCTAGTCTGAATTTATAACGGTGCCTCCTTGGTTTACTTAGCCGTGTCTCTGATTTTTGCCTTTTGCCATGTTGGCACATTTAAATGTGTTTCATTCTTATTTTTTCTTTTTTGTGGCTCTTTGTATCTCAAGATGTTTAATTGGCAGTGGTGGAACGAGGTGCACAGCGTGCCAATCCGACGCGCACACTCACTGCAGTGGTGGGCACATCCACCCCAGTCCGTTTCAGTGGGTGTCACCTTGATTTCAGACCCTGGCCGGCTCCTGCGGGAAGTTTGCCCCCTTTGAGATCAAAGAGCACATGGTTCTTGCCCCCCGGTGTCGGGCCGCCTTCGACCACGACCTGTGCGAGCAGCTGGACCAGCTCCTGCAGCGGCAGAGTGGGGAGTTCTCCTTCCTGAGAGACCTGAAAGGCCGGCCGCCCCTCAGGTCGGGACCCACCAGGGTTCCCAACCGGAACGCGGACATTGTTAACAGGTTAGAGCGCAGGGACTGTCCTGTGCGCGTTGGAGACCCCAAGGTTGTAGTCAGAGCCGTGGGTAGCTGCAGGGGCTGCGGCCCTCGGCCATCATCTCTTCCCAAGCCTTCCATCCCAGGCCTCCGGTCTGTCCCTGAAGGGACCTTGTCTCCGTGCTGGTCTCCAGTGAAGGGTACCCCGTTGTCTCCGATGCGTGTCCCACAGTACCCCCCTTACTAAAGACTGTGGGGCAGCTCTTGGGCCCGCCCCTCCCTGCCTCCCCCTAAGCTGCACCCTCCTGGGTCTGCGTCCCCAAGCCCCTGCCCCTTACCATTCTCGGGGAACAGGTGCTGCTGCTGCTCTGCGATCACCTGTCTTCTCAGAAGTATTGTGGCCGACTTCACCGGGGAGACCCCGGGGGACGCATGAGCGGGTTCCTGAGAGCAGTGTTTTCCCTCCCCAGTGACGTGGTGATCGTGGAGAGCGGGAAGGTGACCGGCGTTCCCGAGCGGAGGAAGTGTGGCAGGATGAAGCTGCTGCAGTTCTGCGAGAACCACCGGCCGGCGTACTGGGGCACGTGGAACAAGCACACGGCGGTCATCCGCCCGAGGGACCCCTGGGCCCAAGACAGGGTAAGCAGGTGGCAGGTGCAGCTCTGGGCTCCCCCCACCCTCCCGTCGGGCCTTGGTGGCTCTGGTCTCTCGGAGCCCGAGAGCGTACTAGCTTCTCCACTCAGCCCTTCTCTTCCCACCCTGAAGATGATGGTGACACCCCTGGGTTTCTTTTCTCAGAAGCTCCTGGACTACGAGGTGGACAGCGATGAGGAGTGGGAGGAGGAGGAGCCTGGAGAATCCCTGTCCCACAGCGAAGGGGTAAGGATGGCCCTGGGGCTGATGTCAGCTTCCAGCTGGAGGCCCCGGCGGTCCCAAGCTGGGTCTGCTCACAGGCGCCTGGTGTCTGGCCTGCAGTGTAGCCTGAAAATCCAAGCCCACGGTTCACGTCCAGATGTCCAGCTCCTCTTGGAAAACCTCCTTTGGGGACAGTCACACACCTGGCAGCTATGGGAGCTCAGTTCACCGTGGTCCACACCCCCCTTCTTTCTCACCTCTGGCCTGCTGTGCTCGCACTCTGCCTGGCTCCCAGGCCCGTGGGGACCTAATGGGGTTTGTGCTGCCCCTCACAGTGTCCATAGGAACTGCCCTACACACGGCAGATGTTGAGAAATTAACTTTTTGACACAGGGTCTTGCCCTGTCACCCAGGCTAGAGTGCAGTGGTGTTATCTTAGCTCACTACAGGCTCCAACTCCTGGGCTCAAATGATCCTCCCTCCTTAGCCTCCCAAGTAGCTAGGACTACAGGAACACACCACCACTACTGGCTAACTTGGAAAATTTTTTTATAGATATGGGGGTCTCACTGTGTTGCCCAGGCTGGTCTCAAACTCCTGGCCTCAAGTGATCCTCCCGCCAAAGCGCTGGGATTACAGGCGTGAGCCACCACACCCAGCCCAGGCTTGCGTTTTCATGATGAGGCACGTGCTCTGTTTTGCCATATGATGAACTTACCTTTTCTTCTCTTTTTGAGGATGATGATGATGAAGTGGGTGAGGATGAAGATGAGGATGATGGGTTTTTTGTGCCCCACGGGTACCTGTCTGAGGACGAAGGCGTAATGGAGGTGAGGGAGGGAAGGGACGGTGACAGTGGGGCTCTACCTGCCCACAGGTGACTCAGAATGTGCCCCACCCTCAGTGCAGCCTGGGGGGACTCTCCGTGGGTCGGTTTGTAGAAGTGGTGGAACCTGAACTTGGTTTTGCCTGAGAGGGTAGAGGGCCTTGCAGAGGTCAGAGGAGACTCCAAGAGAGGGGGGCTGTAGGAGCAGAAAGCCTGGCGCGAGGGAGCGGCTGTGGCCCGTGCGTTAGAAGGGTGGAAACCTTTTTAGCTGAAGAACAGTAAAGCGGCACCACGACGCGCACACCTTAAGTATTCAGTATGGTGACTGAATATTCAGTCTGGTAACCATGGAGCAGGTTTGCACAACCACTGTGTCCCTGCAGGTGGGCCTGCCTGCCACCAGTTTCCAAATTCTGTAAGATTGTGGAACTTTAGAGCAAGCTGGTTTTGGAGCTATGAAGTCCTGTTGGGGTGCAGCGTTTCAGAGTGGGGGTTCAGTGAGAGGTCTAGCGGGGTCAGGCTCAAAGGACGTGCATTCCTTATGCGTTTCTGACCAGGGCGGCCTGAGGGTGGTCTGGGGCCCTGTCGGCAGGGGCCTGGCCCTATTGGACAGCTCCGCGATCCCACGTTGACTTGGGGAATTCAGAGTGGGTTAAGAAAGGCCTAGTGGATGAGGTCTTTAAAAGATTAGGATCTGTGACTCGCCCAGAGGAGTCAGGCTGTGGGTTGCCATTCAGTCGAGAAACGCTCTCTGCCTGTGTCTTCTCGTCGGGCTGGAGGAGGAAAGACTAGGACGCAGTGGGCGCTTGTGGAGGTGGCGTGTCCCACGCCCTCCCGACTCCCTGCGTAGCTTTGCGCCCCATCCTCTCCTCTGGGTACTGGAACAGCAGAGAGCACCCAAGGCTGAGACCCCCAGGTAAACTTCTGCTTCTCAACCTGCCAGGAGTGCACCGACCCGGAGAACCACAAAGTTCGCCAGAAGCTGAAGGCCAAGGAGTGGGACGAGTTCTTGGCCAAGGGGAAGCGGTTCCGCGTGCTGCAGCCCGTGAGGATCGGCTGCGTGTGGGCGGCGGACGGGGACCCTGCCAGCGCCGACCTGAAGGTGCTGCAGCAGTTCTCGGCCTGCCTCCTGGAGCCCGTGCCCGCGGAGGAGGAGCAGACGCCCAAGGCCTCCAAGAGGGAGAAGAGGGACCAGCAGAGTGAGTGAGGGGTTGCGTCAGGAGGGGGAGACGGGCAGGGTTCATTGTGCGGGCGCCGCCCTGGCTTAAATCCGCATACTGGGCCGCCCACCCTGCACTGGTGGCAGTGCAGGTGGAGGAGCCCTGTGCAGTCCTGTCCCTTCGCCTGTGTCCTCTCATGTCTCCGTGGCTCACGTTCGTGTCCCCCTCCCCCCAGTCCTGGCCCAGCTGCTGCCGCTGCTGCACGGCAACGTGAACGGGAGCAAGGCCATCATCCGCGAGTTCCAGGAGCACTGCCGCCGGGGACTGCTCAGCGGGGACGCCAGCAGCCCCCCGAGTCCCTCCTCTTCCCGCCCACAGACCCCCACCGCGGACAGCGCCGTCCCCTCCAAGGCCAGGCTAAAGCGGATCATCTCCGAGAACTCGGTGTACGAGAAGCGGCCGGACTTCAGGATGTGCTGGTACGTCCACCCGCAGGTGCTGCGGAGCTTCGACCAGGAGCACCTGCCCGTGCCCTGCCAGTGGAGCTACGTCACCATGGTGCCCTCGGCCCCCAGAGAGGACAATGGCGGTGTCCCTGCCGCGGGCCTGGGCCAGGGGACGCCCATCTCACTGAAGAGGAAGTCGGCGGGCAGCATGTGCATCACCCAGTTCATGAAGAAGCGGCGGCACGACGGCCAGGTGAGGGGACGGCGGGCCTGCGAGGGCTGCGGGGCACCGCTGTGGTGGCTTTTTTGTTTTTTAAAGAAACTACTTTTTAAGAGCAGTTTTTCTATGTATGGTTTGTGCAAACATAGAATGGCACGTGTCCACCGTATAGGATTGTGCAGAGAAGTTTCTCTGCCCTGAAATCCCATATGTGCTGCTCACTCGTTCCTCTGGCAACCACCGATCTCTTACTGTCTCCGTGGCTTTGCCTTTTCCAGAACGTCCTACAGTTGGAACCACACAGTATGTAGCTTCTTGCACTTAGCGACACGCATTGGCGGTTCCTCCTCGTCTGTTCTCGGCTTGACAGCTCATTTCTTTTTCGCACTGAATAATATTCCATGCGGTCAGGTTTTTATTTTTATGCTTTCCTTCTTTATTTCTGCACTCACTAAGCGCAGTTATTAAGCGCTTTTTTGGCACCAGGCACCCTGACACATCTCGTAGACACAGGGAGGCACAGGACGCCATCTGGTTACAGCAGCCCGTTGGGTGGGCGGCTGTGTGACTACAGACTGAGGAAGGCCTCGGGGAGCAGGTGCGCGGGCCGTGGGAGGCTGCCTGGTCCTAGGAAGGGAGACCCTTGTGCTCAGAGTCGGGGCCCCTGGAGCCTGGCCCAGACAGGCTTCGTCGGTGTGTGCTCTCCCCTCCCCGAGCTGTGATGCAGCGGGGTTTCTTTTCTTGCACCTGCTCTTACTGGAAAGCTGTTTTGCCCCATGGGCGCTGGGCCTTCATTTGAGGCCGACGCCTGTGAGCAGGTTACAGGTTTTGCGAGACTGGACCGTAGAGGACAGGATGAAGGTGGCACAAGAGCTGGGGTCCCCCGACTCAGTCCCACCCCTCTCCAGAGGGGGTGTGTCTCGGGGAGCCGAGTGACTGTGTTAAAACAGGTTGCTAAGGGCAGGGAGATGAGAGAAATTGCTCCTGGGACGATGATTAGCCGCTTCCCTGCTGCCGGCAGACACACATGGCCTTTGACACGTCACAGACCTCCCTGAGCTGTCACAGCAAGAGGGAGCATCAGGACATCCGGGGTGGTGTTGGCTCAGCTGCTCCTACCGCTCCCCAGGGACCCTGTCCCTACACGGCTTGGCACGGGTGTGCCCAGCCCCCCTGATGCCTGTGGACACGGCCCGGCTGGTCTGGCAGCCACGGGATTGGCCCACAAACACTTCCCCAAAATGACAAGTTTCTGTAGACCCATTATCTTCTCAAGCCCATTTGAGCAGCAGGGTGTGTCATTGTCATTATCACTGTTACACAGATGGTCTCAGGCAGAGCCTGAGTGTGGCATCATTGGCTGAGACAGAGAGTTGGAAGGTGACTAGGGCCAGCAGGGCCCCTTTGTTGGTGTCACTATCTGAGCAGTGTTCATGGTCATTGACCCTGTCACCCTCCTGGGGAAGCCCTGTGCACCTCGGATGTTCTGCCAGACTCTCCTGTCCCCGCTGCTGCAGCCCAGGCCCTGGATGGCGTCTCCGCCCCCTCCCACCTTGTCTGACGGGCGGCTCCCCATCTCCCCAGTGTGGGCGCAGTGCCTCGTGCCTTAGTCCTCCCGCATTAAGAACGTGGCTCCATGTCCCCTGAGCGCGGCTGTTACTGCCTTCCCTCGCGGCTGTCCCTGCGACTGTACATAACCTGCATTTCTGCCCACAGGAAACAGTGATCACGCCGAGCCCCGCAGGTGAACTGCTGCCTCTGGTGGGCGGGAGGCGCCTCGGCTCACCTACCCTCAGCAAGGAGAAGATGCTCGGGTAGACTAGGGCGGGCCAGAGAGTTGGCGTCCGGCCTGGACTCACCTGCCAATGCCTGTGACCCGCGGCCTCTGCTCCCTGCCACACGTGTGGGAGGACCCAGGCCACACAGGAGGGAGCGGAGCGGTGGCTAGATAGCTACTGCTAGACTGCGGAGGGGTGCGAGCACAGAGTTTTGATTAGGTTGGGCTTTTTCTATTTATAAGATCTTTATAATCTTTTTGCTTAGTGCTCGGAATCGGCGTTCACAGGCATCTGACCTAGTGGGACCAACAGGGCCAGCTCTGCCGCCGAGTGTCTGTGCCACCGTAGGACACCTCAGCTCTTTGTGCCTTGGTTTTATTTAAAAATTTTAGGCCGGGCACAGTGGCTCATGCCTATAATCCTAGCACCCTGGGAAGCCAAGGCGGTGGATCGCTCAAGGTCAGGAGTTCGAAACCAGCCTGAGCAAGAGCGAGACCCCGCCTCTACTATAAACAGAAAGAAATTAATTGGCCAACTAACATATATAGAAAAAATTAGCGGGGCATGGTGGCGCATGCCTATAGTCCCAGCTACTGGGGAGGCTGAGGCAGGAGAATTGCCTGAGCCCAGGAGTCTGAGGTTGCTGTGAGCTAGGCTGATGCCACGGCACTCACACTAGCCTGGGCAACAAAGAAAGATTCTGTCTCAAAAAAAAAATTTTTTTTTTAATGCAGTAAGGGTCTGTTTGTCCTCTCCAGCAAAACACATCCTGTGATACCTCAGCAACGGGGAAAGGACCGTCTTCCGTCCCCGTAGTTGCTAACCGTTTCCTAACTGCTGTTCTCCGGAGTCTCGGCTCTGTCTGCGTTTAGCACGCGGGACAGCAGCGGCAGTGAGATGGCAGCTTTCCTGTTGGCACGAGCTGCCATGCTCTGAGCACAGTTGGGCTTGGTGTCGCATTTTAAAGCCTGTCGCGTGCCGGGAGGGCGAAGGATGGTGATTGCTCTGGAAGGTTTTGGATCCAAAGAAAACCTAGTGTGTCAAATGCTTGCATTTCCCACATGGAGGGGCCGGCTCTGAAGAAACGGGTGTGTTCCTTTTCCTTAGCATTCCCAGGCAGACACCTCCAGGCCCAAGTGGCTGTCGTGAGCAGAGTCTGGAGGGCTCCTATAGTTCTTTGAAATGGCCCTTGGCGTCCTCACAGTGGTAGGCCCTGCAGCTCGGGCCCAGGAGTGGAGCGCCCACCCCAGGAATTGACAGGGCTGCCGGGCTCTGAAATGCCAGGCCAGGAAACCAGGTCGCTGCTCTGCTGAGGCTTTTCTAGGCAAATGGAGATTTTTGTCGAAGAATTCCAAAAGTTTTGAGAAGTAGCCCCCCTATTGAACTAAGTGCGTCTCCTTCTGCAGGGATGGTTTTCTTATTTGCTCACAGAGAGCGGGAGTGCGCGTGTGGAGGCACCTTTGCCGCTTGATGCGACTTTCTGTGCTGAAAGCGAATGAAACAGCTCACCAATGTCACTGGAAATTCAGACCCTCGGGGCAGGCCTGCCTCGCCCCGCCTCGCCCCTGCCGGGCCCCCTGCACGGCTGCCCTGTGGGTTCTCGCCAGCAGACCTGGTCCATCTGAGCAGAGCTCCCCTGAAGAGAGTCCCGCGCCGAGGCGGAGGCGGGGAGATGCGCAAAGAAGAAAATACCGACTGGCTGAGTTCTCAGCCGTTTCTTTACAAAAATTAATTCAGAGAAGAACGTATGTTTATCAATTGCTCTTTCAAACCAAACCAGAAATCCAGAATTTCTTTTTGATTTAAAAGTAATTCACCGATTGCAGACACGCATTGCTTAATGACAGGGATGTTGAGGGCGGTGCGTCGCTGTGTGGCTATCAGTGCACGTAGGCAAACCTAGATGCTAGCGCCTGCTGAGCACCGGGCCACCTGGTCTAGCCTGGTGCTCCTGGCTGTGCACCTGCGCACCAGGTTTCTGTCCTGTATGCCGTGCGCAGCTGCGACACATGGTGAGTATTTGTGTCTCTAAACACAGAGGAGGCGCAGCACAGATACGGTGTCACGATGTCGGGACCACCATCGTGTGATGTGGTCCATTGCTGCCCGAAACGGCATTAAGCAGCTCAGACCGCACTTTCGTGCTGAAGTAGATGATGGTGCTGGTGGTGTTTGGAGATCTGTCTTTAATTCATTTTCGAGAACCTGCAAAGTTTTCCTCTGGTCATAGACTCTCAGACAGACTTCTGACGTCTGGATGGTTTGTTGCCAAGTTGGGTCCAGGATGTTGGGAGCTCCCCAGTGTGTGGGGAGTCGGGGGGAGGGGCCACCTCTCAAGGGCCCCAGGGACACGGCCGCCCGCAGAGCGCCAGCGCGGACGCCTCCTGCTCCGCCGACAGCCGTGCCCCGTCTGCCTAGGTCGGTGCTGAGGACATGGATGGCTTCCAGGCGGACACGGAGGAGGAGGAGGATGAGGAGGGTGACTGTGTGATCGTGGATGTCCTGGATGCTGAGGGTAAGAGGGCTCCCTCACCTGGGCTTTGGGACTGGCAGGGAAGGGGGGCAGTGCCTGCCCCTTGCTCTGTAGACAGCACAGGGTTGAGCTGAAGCCCGGGGAGGGCCGAGGCAGGCAGGTTGCCTGCGCCTGGGCAGCAGGCTCCAGCCCAGGCCCTGTCGGGGGAGGGTGCCCGGGCACCACTGCAGGCACAGGGAGAGCAGGGCAGCTGCCTCTGTGGCTCTGGGAGCCTGAGGTACGCCCCTCAGCCTCGGTGCTGCCTCAGTTTCCTCGGCTTTGCCCTGGGAAGCTTGCTGAGAAGTGACAATAGAAAGTGCACAGGTGTGAGGCGGGGCTGCTGCTGGCCCCTCAGTGGCATTGAGGAGGGCCCTGGTGCAGATGTGAGGACCGACATGCAGGGGCAGTAATGGTGACAGCCAGCATGGGCTGCTCTGGCCATAGTGCCCGGGGGTTCGGGGAAGGCCTCGCTGAGATGGGTGCGAAGGCCCTCGGGCAGGCGTGCAGGGAGCCAGCGTGGTGGAAGGGGGCCCAGGTCACCCCTGCTCTGAGCGAGGGTGGGGGCACGTCAGCCGGAGCTCTCCAGTGGGGGACTAGCAGCCTGGGCCTCCCCTTCCTCCCCATGTGGCTCCAGGGCTGTCTCAGCCCCCCACTGGCAGCAGGCTGGGGGCTCCTCGCCAGGGAGCCTGGGCACGGCTAGTGCAAGACCCTCCCTCTCGCCCCCAGAGGTCCGGGCCACGTGTGGAACTGCTTCCGGAGCTGGGGCTGCCGTGGGAATGGACACCAGCGAGAGCCCCCTGCCCGCCAGCCCGCTCAGCGCCTCCTGAGGGCGCCCGCCAGGCCGGCGGCGTGTGTGTGGCGTGGTCGGGCTGTCCTCGGACGCAGACCAGACGCGTGACCGGACCCGACTCCTGTGTAAAGAGCACTTTGTCCTGCTTCACGGCCCCCCCCCCCCAGGGGCTCGGAAAGTTTATATAGGATGCTTGATTGGTTCTCCTTGGTATTTGTAAAAATGTCCTCAAAAGCTGCATATTAATCTGCCCTTTAATGAAGCATTATTGAGACGGGATGGCCTGTACGGGGAAGCCTGCCGCACCCCCAGGCTCAGGGACAGGCTGGGATCCAACGCTTGTAAATGAATTGAGACACCAGCGAGGCCGCCCTCTGCTGTGACGCGGCGCCTGGGCGCAGCTGGGCGTGTATAAACTTAACTGTCTAGCCCTGTCTCTGAGCAGTCTCTCTTGAGTGGTGTGCGTTCCCTGCGGTCCAGCCCCGCGTGGGGGCTGGGCATCTCCTGTGAAGCTTCGCGCCCTGCGGGCAGCGCCGTCCCTCTGTCCCGCGCTCAGGTGGGCGAGGAGAGTGTGTTCCTGCAGACCTTGCTGGGTCATGTGCCTCAACGAGGTCAGGCATGTCTCGGGGTCCCAAGGGTGCTGGGTCTTGAGGTGATATCCCCCCTGCCCCGGGGTCGAGGTGTCTGTCCCCACTGCCACAGGGAGAGGAGCTGGCTATGCCCGTGCAGAGCACTTCAGAGTTGGCTGGGGCCACACTCCCCTGGCCCTCCTCCCCAGCCCCATTGTGGGCTGCAAACATCGCAGTTGCAGTGTGAGGGGGCCTGGCCAGGTGGCCTCATCCATCCACACTGATCAGGGACACGTGTCACCTGGGCCAGGTCTTCATGCCGGGAAGCAAGACAGGAACGTGTCCAGACTAGTTTTACTGGACACCTGGACAACTCAGGTCCCAGTGACAATTAGGGGCACACAGGGTACATGGGAGGGACCAGAGTGAAGGGCCTCTATTCTTAAGCTGAGCATCCACGGCCCCCCAGAGTAGTGTTGGGGCCTGAGATAGGGCAGCGAACAGGTTGGGGTGACATGGGAGGGAAACAGGCAGCTGCTGGTGGCCCAAGTGTGATGAAGAGGTTCCTGGCTGAATCCTCTGTGAGAGGAGAATAGTTTTTAAATCACATTGGAGGACATGGTGGTGCCCACCTGTAGTCCTAGCTCCTCGGGAGGCTGAGGCAGGAGGATCATTTGAGCCCAGGAGTTGGAGGCTGCAGTGAGCTATGACGAGGCCACTACACTCCAGCCTGGGAGACAGAGCAGGACAGAGAGGCCAAATCACAGTTGAGGCCTCAAAGTTTTGAGTCTGTCACTCGGGTGCCAGTGGCCATAGGCCTCTGGCGACAGCCTAGAGGAGAAGACCCCGGTGTCCTCAGGAAGACCAGCCGGTGGGGCCAGCCTGGGTTGAGGGGCCCATCCAGGGGCCGCCAAGAGCCCAGGCCCCGGCACCCCCCCAGCTGCAGACCCCTCTCCCGCCAGGCAGCTGTGGGCCCCAGGCGCGTCTCCCTTTGCACGGCCTGCGGCTGCCGCGCCAAATCAGCTCGCAGCTTAAAGCAACGCGCTTGTCATCTCACGGCTCTCGAGGTCGGAAGTCCGACACGGCCCTGGCTGGCTGACATTAAGGCATGGCAGGGCCGGTCCCTCCTGGGGCTCCAGGGAAAACTGTCCCACCCTTCCCAGCAGGTCCCTTCCTCCCCCTCCAGAGCCAGCAGCACAGCCTGCCTCTGACCCCCCCACCCCTTCATGGGAGGACCCTATGCTGACACTGGGTCCCCGTGTCATCCAGGGTGACCTCCTGTCTTAAAATCCTTTACTGTATCTGCAGAGCTCCTTTTGCCACAAGAAGTAACAGCTACAGGTTCCAGGAATAAGACATGGACGTCTTCGGGGAACAGTTCTGCCAGTCACAGCAAGCCAGGCGTGGGCTCAGCACAGCCCCTGCCTCGTCCGGGGAACTCCTCCCTGAGAACAGGTGGCTCCCCTGGGGGAGCTGGATGGCCAGACCTGGCCCCACCCGAGTAGCAGCCGGCCCAGACCCCAGGTGCTGCTCGGCCGCAGTGGCTGGCTCTGCCTTGGGCCACGTGGTTGGAATGAGGCGCCAGGAAGCTATATCCAAACATCCTGTTTATTTGGTTTCATAATTTAGTTACAAGTGTTACCAGCATCCCCCATGGCAGCCGCAGCACCCTCTGCATGGGAACCAGGCTGTGCTGCAGACCTGCTCTCCTGCCGGGGACACCTGGGGGCTCCGTGACACTGCTGCGCCCGGCAGGGGAGGGCGGGGCTGTCGGCCGCCCTAGGCCCTCTCCAGGGCGCTCGGGCATCTCAACATCCTCCCTCTGCATGCGGCTCCCCGGGCAGCCTGCTCCCCTCCTGTGCCCTGGCGCAGGGCACTCGTTTCCAGAGATGGCTGGAGGCTCCGTGGGGACAGGGACAGGCGGGCGAGAGACAGAACACGGGGCCGAGGCCAACCCTGCTTTTATTTCACGAGAGCATCTCGATGGCCAGCAGCAGCTCGGGCTTCAGGATGGACGAGTCGGGCTTGGCGCCCGCAGCCTTCACGTCCTCTAGCACAGCCGCGTCCCACGAGAAGGTGAGGAGGGCAGAGGGCACCTGCCGAGGGGCAGCAGACTGTCACCTCTTCTCCGTGTGGCAGGCAGCGCAGCGGGAGGACACAGCCAGGCAGCCAGCTATTCCTACGACTGCCCCTCTGAGGGCGACCTGGGCCAGGGACGCCCTCTTGCTCCCCCTTGAGCCCCTGCACGTCCGCCTGGCTGCTCGGTTCTGCCCCTTAGAGGGCTATGGGGCCCAGCACAACAGCTGACACCTCCCCCCAGCGCTATGGTGGGAAACCGAGGCACAGAGTCAGGAACTCGCTGAGGACCATGCTGCCACTAAATGGAAGGAAGGAATCCACAGCTGGCTCTGCCCAGGTCCCCGCTCCTGAGCACGGGCCTGCCACGGAACAGCTCCCTCCTGCCCGTTCGGACCAGGGAGAAGCCACAGAGCACCTGGGGAGGAGAAGGGGCTGTGGACACTCACTCACCAGCCCACACTCGTTCAAGGCCAGGTTCTCGTCCTCCGACAGCTTCTGCCCTCCCAGGGCCAGCAGCTCGAAAGGCAGCCAGTCGCTCTCCAAGGCCTCGCGGACGAACCCATAGACCGCGGCCATCCGCTCCCGGGCGTAGAAGGTTCCTGGGGAGCGGGACAGTCAGCAGGGCTGGGACACCCCGCGGGGCCCTCCCAGCCGCCCTCCCTGGGCTGGGGGGACCCACCCTGCAGCAGGCAGCCGTCGGGCAGGCGCACGCGCAGCAGCGTGTAGGTGTACTTGCGCAGCTCCCGCTGCTCCTCCTTCTCCCGCATGGCCTTGGTCCGCAGCACGCTCAGCCGGTCCACCGCGTCCGACCTGGGCGCGCGAGAGGCTCAGGCCACTGGCCCCCGTGTGCCCACCCACCCCACCTGCGGACGCCTTGCCCACCTGAGCCTCTGCTCCCGCCTGATCTCCTCTGCCGTAAGGTTGAAGAAGTCCCCGGGCAAGTCGAACTGCGAGGCCAGGGGCGACGGCCGGAAGATGCGGCGCTGCCGGAGCAGCGTGGCGCGCACGGGCTCGGCGGCCAGCAGCTGCTCCCTGTGCCTCTCCAGGCTCTGGGGCTGGGCCAGCACCTCCTCGCTCAGCACATAGAACTCCTCGGGGCCCTCTGCAGGCAGCACCGGGGTGGAGGGGGTGGGGGGAGGAGTGGGCACACTGCTAGCCGGACCCTCCCACCGCCCCCACGGCCAGGCCTGTCCACTCTCACCCTTGTCGGCAGCCGGAAGCATCACCTTCTGGAACCCGATGGCCTCAAAAAACTCGTGGGCCCCTTCCAGGCAGTTAATGCGCTCCTGCGGGGGAGCTGGAGGTCACGACAGCAACAGGGCTCCGCACCCCCACCCTGAAGGGACCAGCCCCAGGTCTGCCCGGGAGCAGGGCGCTAACCGGGAGCAGGGCGCTAACCGCTGCTCAGAGGGCGGGGCACCGGGCTCCACAGCCAGGCATGGACAGCGAGGCCAGAAGCCCTCGGGGTGGGAAGGGAATTCGTGTCCCGCTCGCCAGCAGGACACTGCTGCAGCCAACACAGGCCGGGCGGCCAGAGCCTGTGTGGAAATCCTGCCCGTGCCCACGTGTTCCCCAACGACCGCAACCGGAGGAGAGTCGGTGCGCTGGGGGTGGGGGAGACGGCGACCCACGGACTTGGGGTGACTCTGGGGCACAAAGCCCTTGCTCTGCCAGCTCTGCCCTGGCCCCTGCCCTGAGCAGGCCACACCTGCTGCGTGCAGGCCCTCGGCCCCCACCACCAGTGGGGTCCTGTGCGGTGCGGCCACGCCAGGCTGAGCGCTCTGGAAGGCAGCGCCCACCTGGAACACCTTGTTCTGCAGCTTGATCTTCCGGTACTTCTCCTCCTCTGGATGCAGGTGGATGTTGTCCAAGTACCTGGGGGGGAGGGGTGGACAGGACACAAGCCCAGGTGGGCCACCCGTGCCCGCCCGGCTCTCTAACTCTCACCCCCAGGGGACGGCATCTGAGAGCCTTGCCTGGCCTGTGGTCAGAGCAAAAAAACAGCCCAGGGACCCCGGGGTGTGGGGGATGAGGAGTACCATGGGAATGGAGGTCACTCTGCAGAGCCCACGGTGGCCCCTGGTGGGGGGACCCTGCCTCTTCTGCAGTCCTCAGGTCCCCAAAGGAGCCAGGGCTGGGAACCCTGACTCCTTAAACCCCTTCATTTTGCAGACAGGTAATCTGAGACCCAAGAGGCCCAACCCCTTCCCCGAAGGCTCAGACGGGGTAGATGGGGGGCTGGGGCGGCTCTGGCCTCACCCCCAGCCCATGCTCCTTCCAGGCCACCTGGGCAGGTCAGGTGGAGGTGGGGGGTAAAGGCTGTATCGGGTTGGCAGGGGCGACACTCACTTGGCAATGGTGTCCACGCCCAGCTTCACCCTGTCGCGGTCCTTGTTGAACGTGTGGATCTTCATGATGGATGCGGCCACTGGGTCGGTGGCAAAGTGCTGGGATGGGGAGGGGAGGTGTGGGAGATCACGGGCCTGGGGACCACCCGCCCCTCTCGCTGCCCAGGTGACCGGACTGGGAAGAAGGTCTCGATGACCCTCTCCTGGCAGAGCAGTAGCATCTAGCTGATGCCAACTCAACCACGTGTCCTGAGCACACGGAAGAGACCCCGGGTGGCCCGGCCCTGCCTGGTCCTGCCGTAGCCAGCACGGAGAGAGGAGTCTGCCCTCACCTCCTGCGGGCCACATTCACAAAAACAGATCCCCGCCTGGCACCGTGGCTGCAGCACTCGGCTCCAGCACTGAGACCCACGGAGGCCGCAGCTGCTCACTGAACTACCGGCCACCGTGGCCACCATCCCTGGCCTCCTCACGGCCCCGCGAGGCACGCTCTGGAAGGACTCCCAGGTTTCTGAGGAGAGGCCGCAAGTCCCCTTCCAGGGTCACAGGGATGCCAGGTAGCAGAGAGGATACAAGTGAGGTCTGTGACCCTCCATGTCTGGCGTGCATGGGGGTGGCCCAGCCCCGCAGCTCCCGGGGTCCCACCTGCTTCTACAGAGGAGGGGGAGTCACAGCTGGAGATCAGGGGCTTCCCAGAGCCAGCCTGGGGACTGCAAACAGCATCCCAGCAGGGAGAGGCTGAGGACAGGTCACCTAAGGGAGGGACAAGTTTGGGGAACAAATCTGTTCACACTCCACCCCGCACGTGGCTACAATCCCACGTCCCTCCTCAGCCCAGAAAGGCAGCTGGGGGTGGTGAACAGCAGTGCCGCCTGGGGCGACATGTGACACAGACCACCTGCCCAGGCAGCCCACAGCCTCTGCCCCACCCCCAGAGACCCCAACTGCACAGCAAGGAGCACTCCGCAGCCACCTCTGTGTCACAGTGACCAATGACCCAAACTGAGCCACTCTCCTGCCAACTGCAAACTGTGACCCAGCCCAGCCTGTCAGTTTAGTTGCCAGGTTGAGACAGACAGAGGGGCAGGAACATCGCAGGGCAGAGAAAGTGGGTCTGCAGAGAGAGACACGACGACAGCTAGGTGGGCAGGGCGTCCCCAGAGCCCCCGGGAAAGCACACCCACCCTGGGAAGAGCCGCTGCTCCAAATGCTGCCCTCAGGCTAAGTCAGGGCCAGGGCTCATGAACAGACAAGGCACAAGGGAACACGGCATCCAGAAAGGAACCCAGACCCACACAGGAATCCACCGTGGGATACAGGGGGGTTCCATACCCATGAGCAAAAGACAGTGTTTTCAATATATTGAGTAAAAATTCAGCAGCTATCTGGAAAGAAATAACATGGGCTCCCCACCTCATAGTTTACACACACAGGGATAAATTCTAGTTGGGTCTAAAGCTTAAACATTGTAACACAACACACAAGCAAAACAACAAAACACTAGAAAAACCACAGGATTATTTGAGCATGGAAGTGGAGAAGACCTTTCAAAGTATAACCCAACACCCAGAAGCCATAAAATATGAGACATTTAATCATACAGACATCAAAAATTCTATGTGGCAAAGTGACCAAAAGCAGAACCAAAAAAAACTGGAGGAAAATATCTGCAACTCATGTCACAGGCAAAAGCCTAAATTCCCTAATATGTAAAGAGTACCTACAGGCCGGGCACGGTGGCTCCTCACGCCTGTAATCCTAGCACTCTGGGAGGCCGAGGCGGGAGGATCGCTCCAGGTCAGGAGTTCGAAACCAGCCTGAGCAAGAGCGAGACCCCGTCTCTACTATAAATAGAAAGAAATTAATTGGCCAACTAATATATATATAAAAAATCAGCCGGGCATGGTGGCGCATGCCTGTAGTCCCAGCTACTTGGGAGGCTGAGGCAGGAGGATTGCTTGAGCCCAGGAGTTTAAGGTTGCTGTGAGCTAGGCTGATGCCACGGCACTCACTCTAGCCTGGGCAACAAAGTAAAGTAAGACTCTTGTTTCAAAAAAAAAAAAAAAAAGAGTACCTACAAATCAATAAGAAAAAAAGAGCCACTACCCAATAAAAATGTGCAAACGATGTGTTCTCATATGAAAACATGACCAACATAACCCAAAACAAGGGAAATGCAAATTAAATCTATCCTGAGATGTTATTTGCACCTGTCAATTTGGGTAAAGATTAAAAAGTTTATTAGCAATCCACAGTGGTGGAGGGACAGGGAAATGGCTGCTGGAGGGGGTGTGACTCCCCCCAGCCCCTATGGAAGATCAGGTTACAACCAACCACCAGTGCACAGTGTCCCCTGTCCCAACAACTGCAGTTCTAGAGCTGAGCCTACACTGAAGTGACGTCAGGTAAGGTTTTTCATGGCACAACTGTGCTTGACTAGCAAGAGGTGAAAAATGTCCTGTGTGCTCATCAACAGGGAGGTGGGTTACGTGAGTGACAGAATAACTTGCAGGGGAGCATTCTGCAGTCACTCGAGAGAATGCGCAACTTGCCTTCCAGTGGTTCAGAGAGAAACACACGAGTGATAAAGCAAATGTGGCAAAAATGTCAACACCTGGCACATCTGGGCGGGGAGAATGTCCCCCTGCCCCCAACAAAGACAGCCCCTCCTGAGCCCTGGAACCTGTGCATGTGTTAAGTCACAGGGGAATTAGCAGCAGATAAACTGAGGCTGCTAATCAGCTGACCTTAAAACAGGGAGGTCACCCTAGATGACCCAGGGGCCCAGTGTCAGTGCAGGGTCCTCCCACGAGGGGCGGGATGGTTGGGGCAGAGAGACTGGAAGACGCTCGCTGCTGGCTCTGGAGGGGGAGGAGGGGCCCCGAGCCGGGGGACACGGGCGGCCACTAGACGCCGGGAAAGGCGGGAGACAGTTCTCCCCTGGAGCCCCAGGAGGGACCAGCCCTGCCACACCTTGATTTTAGCCCACAGAGGCCCATGTCCGACTCTGACCCCAGAATGGTAAGAACAAATGTGTGTTGTCTTAAGCCACCGAGTTTGTAGAAATTTGTTACAACGGCATTAGAGAACTCACACCCTAGGTCAAAGGATATGAGTGTTCTCAGTACGACTCTTGCAATTTCTCTTCGAGTTCGAAGTTAGCTCCTGATAAAGAATTACAGTGAGGGCCAGGCGCAGTGGCTCACACCTGTAATCCTAGCACTCTGGGAGGCTGAGCGGATTGCTCCAGGTCAGGAGTTCGAAACCAGCCTGAGCAAGAGCGAGACCCTATCTCTACTATAAATAGAAAGAAATTAATAGGCCAACTAATACATATAGAAATAATTAGCCGGGCATGGTGGCTCATGCCTGTAGTCCCAGCTACTTGGGAGGCTGAGGCAAGAGGATTGCTTGAGCCCAGGAGTTTGCGGTTGCTATGAGCTAGGCTGATGCCAGGGCACTCACTCTAGCCTGGGCAACAGAGCAAGACTCTGTCTCAAAAAAAAAAAAAAAAAAAAAAGAATTGCAGTGAGGAACACTCCTACACTGCTGTTGGGACTGCAAACTAGTTCAACCTCTGTGGAAAGCAATATGGAGATACCTCAAAGCAATACAAGTAGATCTACCATTTGATCCAGCAATTCCACTACTAGGCATCTACCCAAAAGATCAAAAGTCACTTTATGAAAAAGACACCTGCACTCGAATGTTTATAGCAGCACAATTCACAATTACAAAGCTGTGGAAACAACCCAAGTGCCCATCGATTCATGAGTGGATTAATAAAATGTGGTATATGTATACCATGGAGTACTACTATTCAGCTTTAAGAAACAATGGTGATCTAGCACCTCTTGTATATTCCTGGATAGAGCTGGAACCCATTCTACTAAGTGAAGTATCTCAAGAATGGAAAAACAAGCACCACATGGACTCACCAGCAAATTGGTATTAGATAAACACCTAAGTGGACATATAGGAATAACATGTATCGGGTGTCGGGAGGGTGGGAGGGAGGAGGAGGAGATGGGTGCATACAACCACAATGAGTAAGATGTGCAACGTTTGGGGGATGGACACGTTTGAAGCTCTTACTCAAGGGCGGAGGGGGGGCATGGGCAATATATGTATCCTTAACACTCGTACCCCCATAATATGCTGAAAAAGAGAGAGAGAGAGAGAGAGAGAGAAAGGAAACGGAAGGGAAGGGAAGGAAGGGAAAAAAGAATTGCAGTGAGCTCTCCCTTAACATCGCTGGTTTCTCAGACTCTGCGACTTTAAGTGAAACAACGTAGTACGTCCTCTAATAACCTCAATTACTCCAACGTTGTTGTTTTATAACAATGAAAAGAATTGGTTTTGTTATGTGTCGTTTCAAGTATTAAGTCACAATTTCTAAGAACCTGACAACCTTAAGTGAGGACTGACAACGTCAACTGCGGACTTACTGTACAAGAAAAAAACTACTGTGGAAGTTCTTTCTGTGCTGATGTGACACCTCAGAGTTTCTATGCTAAGTGTGAACGATACATGACCTTTTACGGAAAACAAGAAACAAAAGTATGGGAGCAGACACACACGTACATCGATAGTTTGCATACACGCAGGGTGTCTTGGTAAGGGACCTCGCCACCTAGAGGGGCCCCAGGGAGGGTGGCCCGAGAGGGCGGGAGGAAGCCCTTCTCCATCGCTCTTGTGCCTTTTGAGTTCTGTACACGTGTCCCTCTTTAGAGAGATCAGAACAGAAACAAAAGCGAATAAAAGCGGAAATACAATCAAAGCGCTTGCAGGACTTTGCCAGGGCCAGAAGCCACCCGGGGGGGCCTGGGGCACCGTAAGCTCCAGGGTGGTGGGGGACAGGGGGACACAGGACTGCCACTCACCGAGAGAATGGCCTCTTTGATGCGGGCGTCCCGCTGGTCCTTCCTCAGGGTGGCCCCGGTGAGCGGGCAGGTGAAGTACACACCAGGCACCGCCAGGTGGGTCGAGCCCTCCTCTTTGGGCTCAGGTACCTATGGGGGCGAAAGTGTCCAGGTCTGGGCTGTGGACAGAGGCACCCTGGAGCCACTCAAGTGCCACAGTCCTGAGGGTGTGTCCCTTAGACCCCCCCACACCATCCCTTCCACCCGTTCGCTGCTGGAGACACTCTGGCCAAGTAACCAGACCCCTCCAAGCCTGTTTCCTGGTCTGTGAAATGTCCCTGCAGGGCCAGCTCAGAATTAAACAAGGCAGGGAACAGAGAGCATGTAGCACCCGAGCTCCTGACAGGCTGAGCGCTGGACAAGTGGCAGCCCGGCACCTCTCGCACTAGAGAGGAAGGGGCTCTGGGCTGGAGTCGGGAGGTCCTGTGTCCTCGACATTTCCTGGCCACTCTCCCGGCCTTGATTTCTAGGCAACCTCTGGGGTCTCTTCCACGCTAAAATTCAGTGACTCCTCAGGCTGCTCTGAAGCCCCTTTCGGCCAAGCTCCCGGGACCCACCTCCTACAGGAAGACCTCCCTGATTATACCCGTCTCCATGGAGCCCCTCAATTCCCACGGCAAGCAGGAGAGGGCAGTGCCAGGGCACGGGCTTTGGGGCCACCGATGTGGTTCCCTCCCGGCCTTGCAGGTTCTGAGGTGTGGGAGACAGGACGGCGGCGCCACCTCTCTGAGCCTCTGCACTCTCTCTGGAAAAGTGGGACGTGTAACGGCGCCCACGCTCAAGGGCTTGGGGCACAGCCAGTGCACTAAAGTGAGTCCCGCCCAACCCTTGGGGCCCAAGCCAGGGCCAAGTGCTGAGCCCTGAAGGTCCCAGATGACACTGCCTGAAGAGGGGACTCCCAAAGACCCTGGGGACCCAAGCACACAGGTGACATGTCTTCCGTGTCTCCACTCTCCTGGTGGGCCCTTCACGGGGTCCGAGCTGGCCCCAGCCCAAGCCACCCCCGAGGTGTGACGCCACAGCTGGCCATGCTCTTACCACATTGTTCCCTGGAACCTCCAGGCTCCCGCTGACGGTGGCTTCGGCTCGAAGCTCCTTTCTCACTGGAAGGAAGGAACAAGTGGAGGGAGACGGGGATGGACGAATGGCGCGGGGCCCCTGCCCTGGCCTGGCCCTCTGTGGCCTCTCCTGCAGGGCTCAGTCTGCACCCGCCCCTCTGCCCTGTGTCCCCTGCCACGTCTCCTGACCACCCGCTAGTCCTCCAGTCTCAGCCCCCACCTCCCTTCTTGGAGGAAGCCCTTGGTGGCCATGCCCCCCCACAGCAGGCTGCAGGTCCCCGCAGCGGGCACGCTCCCAGTGGTGACTTTAAACCCTCCCCCCCGCCCGTCGTCAGCCGTGTAACCTTTTCCACCCAGAGCTAAGCACCGGGCCTGGGACCCGCAAACCGCACCCCGCCTCAGCTGGGCAGGGCCGGCTCACCCTGGTTCCTGATGGAGTCCTGCGACGTGGGGCCCCGCGCCCTGGGCTGCTTCTGCTCCAGCCGCGCCAGGGCAGCGGCGGCTGCCATCTGCGCCTCATCGGTGGGTCCCTGGCGTGGCTGCCTGAGGGCCGGCTGGTTGGGCTTCTCTCTGGGGGCCTTCTCCCTGCCGAGCGACCCGGGAACATGAGTGTCCTCCCGGGACTGCCAGCAGGGCGGACGGGGTGTCAGACAGAAAAGCTTCTGCCCCACCCCACCCCTGCCACCTGCCCCATCAGATGCCGTGGGCCGGGATGCCTCTTTCCCAGGGCCACCCACGGCCACCAGAAGGTTCTGTTATGGGTGGAAGAGCCCCTGGAGGCAGCAGATGCCAGGTCTGCTTTGAGCTCTGCCCCTCTGGGCAAGTCCTGCCCCAGCTGGGCCTCAGTGTCCTCACCTGTGAAGTGGGTAACGGCAGCCCTGCCACGTGTGCAGGCACCCTGATATCCTCAGGAGTTGATGAGACCCAAGGGGTGTCAGGCCCTCCCCCTACCCCGCCCGAGCCTGGACCCCACCATGCAAGCTCTGCCAAACACCTGCTGTGTGACAGGCCCCTGCGGGGAGCATGCCCAGCTCAGCTGGTTCACCCTCTGAACGGGAAGTCTCGAGATCCCCTTTTCGCAAACCTGAGAGGTTCATGGAAGCTCAGGTGACACGCCCCATGTCACCTGATCCTTGTGGCAGGACTGACAACAGAACCAGCGTTACCCTGGGCGCCTCAGCACACTGGGCATGAGTCACGTTCATTTAATCCCTCTCTGCCCTGCTGGAACGACCCCATGTGGCAGACAGTTCCATAATCTACTTAGCGTGCGGTGGCCTGGAGACGGGCTGCACACAGAAGTCCCTCCTCCCAACTTGCTCCGCTCCTCCACGGCGCTCCCCCACCCGACCCCAGTAGTGCAAATCACCTGAGCTCTAGGTCCACGGAAGCCTCTAGGAGCCCGGGCTCTCCGTTCAGCCCCTCACTCCTCCGGCTCCACCCAGACACACAAGTGTCCCGAGGACTCTTGGGACCTGCTTCCTGCCATCCCTGCCTCTCTCTAGTCACCCCCACAGCCAAGAATCTCGAGCTGAAGAAGAGATGACTCACATACACCCGCCCTGGCCCCAAATGATGTTTAGATCTTTCCATAAAAACAGCATTTCCTGAGACACCTCACCCGGACCCGTCATGGACTCTCCGAAGCCAGCAAGTGCCACTCCTCTGCACAAGGCCCGCCACATGCCACAAAGTCCCAGGGGCCCTGCACAGCCTGGCCCGTGCCCTCCTCTGCTCCTCCCAGTCTACACTGGGCTCCCACACCCCAGCTGGTCCCCACACAGAACCCTGGCACTGTCTATGCCTTCTGCCTGAGATGTCCTGCCTGGGGCTGGGGTGACGACAGGGAAGGGCTGGGGCTGGGGCAGGGAGATGTGGAGGGGACTGATTTCCATAAGGCTGAGTCTCACCTGGTCCAAGTCCAGCTCAGATGTCACCTTCTCAGAGATGCCTTCCCAGACCAGCTCATGGTTCCCTCCACCAGATGCTACCCTAACCCCGCTCACTCTTCTTCCTGGCCCGAGCGGTGATTGCTCGGCATGTGCCTACTGGGTTACCTGTCCATCGGCCCCCACTAGATGAGCCCTCGCTCGTATGGTAGCCCCAGGCTTCTCCATAGCCAACATCCCCCACAAGCCCTGAGTCTGCAGTGTCACTTGAGCCCTTCTCTCTCCTCCTAGCCCCAGGTCTGACCTGGCCATCACCCACATGCCCCTCATGCTTCCTGTCACACCCAGTCCCAGCAGCCACAACCTCCTCCCCCAATAGTGTTGAATCAATGACAGCAGCCTGGCTTGCCCACCCCCCCATCCCATCCTCCCTTCTCCTGCTCAGCTCCCTCCCTCCCTCCAAGAACCCGGATGTCCTCACTGCACCCCCACCTCCCTCACCCCCACCCCTGCCTCCCTGCCTCTTCTCCTATCCCCGTTTGGCCCCCACCTCTTAACAACTCTTCTTTTGTTCCTCATGGACCCCTGTCCCGCCTGACAGCCTGTCTCCTCCATCCCCACCACCTCCTGCCGCAGCCCCCTGCATCGGCCCAGCCCTTCCAGACTCCCTTTCTCTACCTACCAGCTCCACCTCTCCCCTGGCCCTCCACCCTCCCAGCTCAGCCATACCCAGGTTTTTGTCTTTTCCCAAATCCTCCCCAGACAATGGGGACACTAATCAGGCCATGCACCCTCCTCCCCTCCCTCGCCCATCACCCAATCTGTCAAGAGTCCCCTACGTCCACCCACACCTCCACGCTCCTCCCAGATCTTCCTCACTCTCTCCCAGCGCCCCCAATTCACCCAGACCTCCCAACTACTGCCTCCCTGGCCTTCCAGACTCTGGTCCCTCATCCCGTCCTCCCACGTGCACCAGAACCAGAGTCCCATTCCCAGGGACACTAAGTCTCACGACGACTCTCCACCCAGCACAGTGCACCCATGCGCAACTTCACGTAGGCCCTGCCCCCACCCACTCCCTCCGACCCTCCTCCTGCCCCGCCCCCAGAGATCTCGCCTCCCCCACGCCCCGCCCCCTCGTGCCCCACCCCAGGTCCTCCCCTCCCCCACTCTCACCCTCCCGGGCCCCCCCCCCCCGTTCTCTCTCCCCTCCCCCTCTTGCCCCGCCCCCCAAGCTTCGCTCCTCACCCCCCGAAGCCTCGCTCCTGTCCCACCGACTCCCGCCCTCCGCCCTCTCCTGCCCCGCCCCCAGGTCTCGCCCCTTCCCCCGACTCTCGGCCGCCCTCCCCACCGCTTGCCCTCTCCCGGCCCTCCCTGCGCCCCCAGGGCCTCAAGCCCAGCGCTCGTCACGCACCCCGCGGATTCTGTGAGCTTCTGACCGGGTCCCGCGCCCTTGAACTTGATGTCAGCTTTGATCTCCTGGAAGAATTTCTTCATGGTGGCGGCGGGCCCGGCCGCGGGGGGCCGCGGGGGGCGGGGGGCGCAAGGCCCAGTCGGGGAGGGGCCGCCTGGGGCCAACAACCGGAAAAAAAATACCGGGCCGCCGGAAGTCCCGCCTTCGCACGGCCTCCCACGTGACAATCGGTCCGACGCATCTTTCTAGCACTCCGTGCCTCGCTGGCCCGGGGCGACCGCTCTGCGCTCTGGGGCTGCGTCTCCGTGGTTCTTCCGGACTCCGTTGCCAGAGCGACAAGCGCGCTTCACGCTGGAGGCTATGCCTGGCGCCCTTTGCTGCGTTTACCAAGGAGCGACGGGAGAGGAAGGCACAGGCCGACCGAGCCCCGTGGAGAAAGCGCTTGTTCTGTCCCTTCCCCTGCTCAAGAACCTTCCGGGGCTCCTTAGCGCTTACGTGATAAAGTCCCCAAGTCAATGTGGCGCCATTCAAGGTCCCCCAAGACCCAGCCCTGTTTGGGTCCCTGTCGTAGATAGAAAGCTGAAGATCAGCAAGTTTGAAGTTTGGGGTGCACCGTGTTCTTCCTTCTATCTCTTCAACGCTCCCAGAATAATCTCCAGTCTTCTTTTTTCTTTTTTTAAAGCAGTCAAATTTAGCAGTGGGGGGTCCAGTCTTCTTAATTTCAACCCCTAGGGGGCGGGGTCCCCCCCCAAGACACCCTGTGTAGGAGACACTGAAGAGGATGCACCGAGCTGGGGACCCATTTTGGCGAACAGGACAGAGAGAAATCAGTTAATAGTGACCTACATTGGGCCGTCCATGTGGCAAAGGAGACACCCAAAGTGACACCTAAAACAAACGAGCTGCAAAGTGAACTATCATGGGTTTTGTCTAGGAAATGAAAGAGTCCCAGGGTGGCTGGGTTAACAGGAGGAGAGGAAGGCTGGTGATGAGAAAAAATTGAGGAGGACCCCCTCCCCTAGGGGTTGAAATTAAGAAGACTGGACCCCCCCCCATTGCTAAATTTGACTGCTTTAAAAAAAGAAAAAAGAAGACTGGAGATTATTCTGGGAGCGTTGAAGAGATAGGAGGAAGAACACGGTGCACCCCAAACTTCAAACTTGCTGATCTTCAGCTTTCTATCTACGAAATGGGCATAAGAATAGCACCCGCCTCGCAGGAGATTGTGGGGATGCTGATGCAATTAGAAAGTTTTCAATAAATGGCAGATGTCATTATATATCAATTTATTACTTTAATATTTTTCTTGAGAGTCGGCTCTGTACCAGCAGTGAAGAAACAAGACAAAATTCCCTGACCTCACGGAGCTCATCGGTTTTTGGAGATGTCGGGAGGGAAGACAGACAATACAATAAATGAATAAAATCTGTGTTACGGCAGACATGGCAGAAAGCAGACTGGAGGCAGTTTGTGACATCAAATAAAGGGGTCAGAAATAGTCAAAGGACATTTTTTGAGCCCACTAGGGAAATTGGGATATGTCTGGGCATTAGGAAATATAAAGGAGCTATTGTTAATTTTGTTAGGGGTGATAATGGTATGGTGGTTATGTTTAGAAATACATTTTTTGGCTGGGCATGGTGGCTCACACCTGTAATCCCAGCACTTTGGGTGGCCCAGGCACTGCGATCACCTGAAGCCAGGAGTTCCAGGTTGCAGTGAGCTACGATCAAGCCACTGCACTCCAGCCTGTGTGATGGAGTGAGAAACTCTAAAAAAAAAAAAAAAAAAAAAAAATACATTTTTCATAGACATGCACTCTCATGTTTTTATGGGTGAAATGGTATTCAAGCTGTGCTTTAAAATACTCCAAGGCTGGGTGCGATGGTTCATGCCTGTAATCCCAGCACTCTGGGAGGCTGAGGCTGGAGGATCACTTGAGCTCAGGAGTTCCAGACCAGCCTGATCAAGAACGAGACCCTCCGTCTCTACTAAAAATAGAAAAATTAGCTGGGCTTGATAGTACCTTCCTGTAGTGCCGGCTATTCTGGAGGCTGAGGCAGGAGGATCGCTTGAGCCCAGGAGTTAGAAGTTGCTGTGAGGTGTGATGACACCACTGCACTCTAGCTGTATAAACAGAGCAAGACCATGTCTCAAAAAAAAATAAAAATAAAAGCAAATACATATATACACGGATATATATTCATGCACCAACCTATGAAGTGCATAAGGAAAAATGTTAAAAGTTCTCAAATATAGGTGTCTAGTTGTGGTGGTTTTAATGTATGTCCACAGTGTGGTGAACCATAATCCCAGCTACTCAGGAGGCTGAGCCAGGAGGATGATTTGAGCCGGATTCTGAGACCAGCCTGGGCAACACAGGGAGACCCCATCTCAAAAAAAAAAAAAAAAATGTCCACAATTCTTTGGCACTTCTCTCTTCAAAAAGCAGAACTTATTTCCTCTTTACTTGAGTATGGGCTCGACATTTAGTGACTCACTTTTAACAATTAGAATAACAGACAAACAACAATGTGTGACTTCTTAGACTAGGTCATAAATTCACTACAGCTCTCTCTTCTTTTCCCTCCCTCCCTCCCTCCCTCCCTTCCTTCCTTCTTTTCTTTCCTTCTATTTCCTTCTTTCTTCACTCCTTCCTTCTTTTCCCTTCCTTTATTCCTTCCTTCCTTTTTTCTTTCTTTCTTTTCTATTTCTTACCAAAGTCTTGCTCTGGCTCTGTTGCCCAGGCTGCAGTGCAGTGGCCCAATCATAACTCACTGCAGGCTCCAACTCCTGGGTTCAAGCGATCCTCCTGCCTCAGCCTCCTGAGTAGCTGGGACTACAGGAGCATGCCACCACACCTGGCTAATTTTTTTAATTTTCTGTAGAGACGAGGGTCTCACTGTGTTGCCCAGGCTGGTCTCGAACTCCTGGGCTTAAGTGATCCTCCCGCCTTGGCCTCCCAAAGTGCTAGGATTACAGGTGTGAGCCACCGCATCTGGTCAGGGCATGCTGATTAGAGGGAGCATTTTACAAAGAGAGAGCAGGGGCAGTGCTGTTGAAACCTTAGCTTCCTCTGGCCAAGTGCCAGTCGCACTTCTGGGGCAACAGGAAGTAATAGGAGGTGACAGACAGTGTAACCTTTGGTCTATCCAGGCTCTGATCTGGGAGGATGTGGGGATTCCCTACTGCCTCAGCCTGACAGTTTGGGAGTCCAAAGCGGCTCCTCAGGCCCTCCCCACCTCCCTCTGCTCCCAGTTTCTATCAGAGCCTGATCTTGTCCCAGCTGCTGGACATAGCTCCCCCAGGGGCTGATGGGGAATCTCTGGCAGGCTGCTTTTCTTTGCTGGCTCAAGGTCCGGGGGAGAAGTGTGCTCTGAATTGGCAGGGCCTGGGAGGTGGGGACCAGCGGAGGTGGCATTCTGGCCCTTGAACTTGATATATGAACTTGAACATGGCCTGCCCTTCACCAGGCCTCAATTTCCCCATCTGTACCCCAGTCTAGTCCAGACCCCAGTGACCATCTTCCTCATTGGTCCTGCAACCTTGCCTCCCACTTGCCTCATTGGTCCTGCAACGCTTGCCTCCCACTCAAGGGTGGGCAGGTTTAGCAAAGAAAAAGACAGGAAGGGCCGGGTGCCATGGCTCACGCCTGTAATACTAGCTCTCTGGGAGGCCAAGGCAGGCAGATTGCTCAAGGTCAAGAGTTTGAAACCAACCCGAGCAAGAGCAAGACTCCGTCTCTACTATAAATAGAAATTAATTGGCCAACTAATATATATAAAAAAAAAATAATTAGCCGGGCATGGTGGTGCATGCCTGTGTAGTCCCAGCTACTGGGGAGGCTGAGGCAGGAGGATTGCTTGAGCCCAGGAGTTTGAGGTTGCTGTGAGCTAGGCTGACGCCACGGCACTCACTCTAGCCTGGGCAACAAAGTGAGACTCTGTCTCAAAAAAAAAAAAGAAAAGAAAAAGACAGGAAGCCCAGTTAGATCTGAATTTCAAATCCACAACACTTTTTTTGTTATTGTTATAAAATATATGTAACATTACATTTACATTGCTCCACTTGACTAACCTTTAAAACAATTAAAAATAGAACAAATTTACATTGTAACCATTTTTTTAGAACTATATGTCAGATATTTTTATTTGATATGTACAGTATTTTTTATTATAAAATGGACAATATAGAATTTACCATTTTAACTTTCTTTTCTTTCTCTTTCCCTCCCTCCCTCCCTTCCTTCCCTTTTTTTGCCATGACAGCAGCTTCAAACTTCTGGGCTCAAGCAATCCTCCTGCCTCAGCCTCCCAAGTAGCTGGGACTACAAGTGTGAGCCACTGCGTCCAACTTAACCATGTTTAAGTTCACAGCTTAGTGGCATTAAGTATAATACGTTCACATTGTTATGCAACGATCATTACCACCTGCCTCCAGGACTTCTCATCTTCCCAGAAACTCTGCCCATAAATAATAACTCCCCTCACTCCGAACTCCTGGTAACCTCTATTCTATTTTCTGTCTCTGTGCATCTGAAGACTCTAGGGACCTCATGTGAGCAGAATCATACAGTATTTGTTCTTTTGTTCCTGGCTTAATTCTCAGAGCATACTAATGTCCTGTAGGTTCAATCATGTAGCAATGTAGTAACAACTTTAAAAAATATTGCATGGGATATACTTACACTAAACAAATCATTCTTTTTGTATCTGCAATTCAGGTTTAACTGGGCATTCGCAATTTTATCTGGAAATTTCTACCTATAGCCTCTCTCCACATAGGAGCCTAAGAGATCTTTTTCTAAAAAACAGCTTTATTGATACATAATTTACCTACCAAGAAATTCACCTGTTTTAAGTGTACAATTCATTGAATTTCATTAGCTGTTTATAGAATTGTACAGCCATCGCCACAATCTAAATTTAGAACATTTCCATCACCCTAAAGAGAAACTTCATATCCATCTGCAGTCACTGTACAGTCCAAACCCAGCCCAAGACATCCACTAATCTACTTTCTGTCTTGGTAGATTTGCCTTTTTTGGCCATTTCATCAAATGTTACATGATTTTGGAATCATACAATATGTGATCTTTTGTCTGGCTTCTTCCACTGAGCATAATGTTTGGAAGTATTAATACCTGATTTCTTTTTATTGCAGAATAGTACTTCATCATACGGATATGCCACATTTTGTTTATCCATACACCAGCTGGGTTATTTCTACTCTTTGGCTGTTACGAAGAATGCTGCCATGAATACTACTATGCAAGTTCTTCTGTGGAAGTTTTTGTTTTCATTTCTTTTGGTTAGATAACTTGTGCATTAATTGGCTTGTGCTGCCATAGCAAAATGACATAGACTGGGGACCTTAAATAACAGAAATTTACTTTCTTACCATTCTGGGGACTGGAAGTCCAAAATCATGGTTGGTTCTGGTGAGGACTCTCTTACAGGCTTGCAGATGGCCACCTTCCCCTGTGTCCTCACATAGCAGAGACAGAGCTATGAGGACACCCATCCTAGTGGATCAGGGCTCCACCCTTATGACCTCATTAAATCTTAATCACCTCCTTAAAGGCCCTATCTGGCATACAGTGACATGGGAAGTTAGGGATTCAAAATATTAATTTGGGAGGGTACATAACTGAGTCCATAGCACCTAGGAATGGAACTGTTAAGTCACAGGGCAAGTCTATGTTTAATTTTTAAAGAAATCATCTTTGT
The DNA here is from genome assembly GCF_040939455.1 of Microcebus murinus. Classification (NCBI taxonomy): domain Eukaryota; kingdom Metazoa; phylum Chordata; class Mammalia; order Primates; family Cheirogaleidae; genus Microcebus; species Microcebus murinus. The sequence goes on along the minus strand of NC_134130.1, from coordinate 5,331,406 downwards.
GGAGATAAATTTCACGTGAATAAGGATTTTCTTGAGACTCAAGTATTATCTTTGTACCCTCTAATCAAATCCCTCCATTGGTTTCCCAAGAAGCTCAAATAAAACCCAAGCTTCTCACTAACACCGACAAGGCATTATGATAAATCCTCAATGGACCCTTTTAGCCTTATCTGCTGCCCCCCCCCCCACTCACTCATTCACTTACTCAGTCTTCCCAGGATCCGGCATCTGTATTTGCCATCCCCTCTGCCCCCAGATGCCCTCCCAGGGCTCCCCTCACTATATTGGCCAACTTTCTATTCACCTTTCAAATCTCCGTTTAAACTTACTTCCTCCAGAAAACTCTCCTCCGTGGTTCCCCAGGACAGACTAAGTCGCTTCCATTACTTACCTTTCTGCTTAAGCACCCTGGTTCTTAAGCAGAAACAAAGAGCCAAAAAAAAAAAACCACCCTGGTTATTATATTTTGTAATTAGGGATTCCGTAATTACAAAAGAAAATTAACATTTCTTTGCACTGCTAGACTTGATTCCTGCAAGAGAGGGTCACAGTATCTAAGGCTCCCAGGATTTCCTAATGCCGGCACAGTTTGGCGCGCCTTGGGGGTGGTGGCGAAGTCACTGAATTCTCAAGACCTTATAAGGCCGGTACCATTATTAAGCCCTATTTTACAGGTGGGGAGACTGAGGCATAAAGCTATTAAGTAACTTGGCCACTCAGTATTCTATACATTTTTTGCATAGGATCTAATATGTATTTGGGTATTTCGTGGTCCTGGCACATAGTAAGTACTCAATAAACCTTTCCCAAGTAAAGAAGTGTTATGTGCACTTTGTGGCTGGGTATCTCTTGAGAGCTCCCATTTGTCCCGCCCCCTTCCATAAGCCCCGCCCCCTCGAGCTAGCCCGTCCCTGTTTTGAGTTGACCCTCTCTTCTTACGATAGCCAATGGCCGACCCCTGTTAAAGCCCCTCCTCCTGTGGTGGCCAATGCCCGCTCCCTACCTTGAGGCTCTCTCTCGTGGTATCCAATGACCTGCATCCCTACGTTAAGTCCCGCCTCCAAGGCGGGAGAACCTATCAATGACCCGCCCCCTATATTGATTGGCCTTCCTTCCTGTGGTATCCAGTGATCTGTCCCCTCGAGGAGGACTTAAAGTCCCTCCTCGTGTGGCGGTCTATGTTCCGCCCCTTTCAACTAAGCCCCACCCCTTCGCTCTCTTAGCGCCTCTGTTTCTATCCTCCCACCTTTTCCCTTTCACCTCCCATAACCTCCCATTAGGCTTCTGGGTCACACCCCCTGGTTCTGCCCGTTATCCAATCCCGTTAACTTGCTCCGCTCCATTCCCTCTTCTCATTGGCCGCTGGGCTTCTCTGTCCACGCACGTGGTCCTGAGCGACGGCGTTGCCTGCCCGTGACGACCGGAAGGCGGGACTTCCGGCGGCGCAAAGCCCAATAAACACGCGCCGGCCGGCTGCCCAGGCGGTCGCCTCCGCCCCTCGGCGTCCCGCTCCCGCCCCCGGCTTCGCCTCCCGCTGCCGCCGCCGCCGCCGCTGCAGCCGCTATCGCCGCTGCCGCCGCTTCCCGCGGCCTGGGCTTCCCGCCGCCAGCATGCCACACGCCTTCAAGCCCGGGGACTTGGTGTTCGCCAAGATGAAGGGCTACCCGCACTGGCCAGCCCGGGTGAGGCTGCGCAGGGCGGGAGATGGGCCCGGCGGGGGGGTGGGGCAGTGGGGGCCCCCGGCCTGAGGGAGCCGCGCGCCGCGGGCCTGGGGGTGTCCGGGGCCTGAGGGCGGCGCCCTCCGGGCTCTCGTGGTGTCCGGGGCCTGAGGGAGGCGCGCGCCGTGGTCCGGGGGTGTCGGGGGCCTGAGGGAGCCGCGCCGAGGTCTGCGGATGTCTGCGTCCTGAGAGACCCTTGCTCCAGGGTCTGAGGGTGGCCCAGGCCTGAAGGACCCTCGCGCCGGGGTCCTGGGGCTGTCCTGGGCCTGAGGGACCCTCACACCCAGGATTTGGGGATGTCCGGCCTGAATGACCTTAGCCCCGCGGTCTGGGGGTCCCAGGCCTGAGAGGACACCGTTCAAGTGTGAGGGAGGTCGGCGGGTCTGAGAGGAACTTGGGATTTGAGGAAGGGATGAAACCGGATTTGAGGGGTCGCCCCAGACCGAAGCACCCCACTGTGGGGCCCGGAGAAGCCCAGTTCAAGGCCGCCTGTGAGGGGCTTTAGGGATGAGGGGTGCAGTAGTGGAGAATGGTTGAGAGTCAAGGCCAAGGGATGTTGGGGCCGCGAGCGCGCGGCTGAAGGAGGTAGGAAGCGGACATGGGGCTGGGGCTGGGGAAATGGACGTGAAAATGGGGTCGGCATAAGGCTGGTTGGGGCACCCTGGCGACTGGTCCCTTGTGGGGAGGCCAAGAGGAGGCTAAGAAGCTGGTTTCTGGGGGATTTGCGGGTAGGGGGTCTCCTCCCCAATGCTTGAAATGGAGACCAGTCCCAGGTTTGGGGGTTTGGAGTGCATATGAGGGAAGGGGGCTGGGCTAGGCGACCCAGGTGGTCCAAAGTGTCCAGGTCAGAAGGGCGTCCCAAGACTGGGAGTCCCAAGTGTGCAGGGGGGCGGAGTTCCTGGCCCCGTCAGCAGAGGCCAGGTCTTAGAACTGTCGCCCCAGGGCTGAGGCTGGTGGAATCTGCAGGGTAACACTGGAGGAATTTGGGTCTGGGTATGGGGAAGGGGCAGTGAAGGGGGGAGGCTGAAGGGTGGGCTGGACCAGAACCAGGAGAGGAGGTGGCTCAGGGTTGACTAACCCGGCAGCCTGAGAGCAGGTGGCTGTTGGAGCCCAGAGCCGGTGCTGCCTCCGAGATGTCTGAGCTTCGGGATCGGGGCAGGTCCTCCGTGAGGCAAGAGAAGCAGGGCCCAGAAGGCACGCCTGCTGATTCTCCGCGGGACCCGCGGATGCTTCCGCCGGGGAGAGAGATGCTTGGCCTTCAGGCCGGTGGCCAAGCCCAGGGGCCAAGGACTTTGGAAAAGTAGAGGAAAAGTGAGCAAGAAGGAAGTGGCGGAGTGGGGCCGGGCAGATTCCATCAGCTTCCCAGGAGCTGGAGAAGTGGATGGGGAAGGGAAGAGCGGGGACCAGAGGACCCACTCTAGTGCATTTGCTCACTCTTATCTTCTTGGGAGAGACCAGAGTGACAAAACTTTACAGACACTTCCTGCCCTTGCCCAGTTCTCATCTTTCCAGAGCACTAGGTTTTCCCTCCGGGGTCCCCCCTTCTCCAGTCCCTCTCCTAGCCTAGAACGTTTCAAGGCACCTGATTGGAAGTCAAGGGGCTGTTGGCCTCCTGTGGGGAGGTGACTGACAGCTGCCAGAGCCCATGGGCCTGCAGGGAGAGGGTGGGACTTCCTGGATGCTCAGGGCCGTCTCCTGTAGCCCACCCCCCACCCTCCGCATCTCTGGAGCTGCCAGCTGCACCCTCTGGGGGACCACCTGCCGTCGCCTCTTTGCAGGAGGGGTACTGTGGGAGGGTCCTGGGAGTCCATAGAGGCTGAGCTCGGCCCCACCCCCTGGTTGCTTCAGAGAGCCATATTTGGCTTTGCTTAGGTGAAGCACCTGCCTTGGGACAAGCTCCCTACCTGGGGGGGACAGAGAGCACTCTGGGTGGGGGACAGGTTTGCAATGGAGGCTATGCAGAATGCAGATTCCTATTTGGAAGGGGATCCGTCTTCCTGGGTTGAAGGCTGCCCTCCTCCCAGCATGGTTTTCCCCAAGTAACTGGGCTGTTTCCTTGGTGATTTCCTGGGTCAGTGGGCAAAGTTGTCCCCCTGCTCCAAGCCACCCTTGACTGGCCCGCTGGCCTTTCTCTGCAGATCGATGATATTGCCGACGGTGCTGTGAAACCCCCGCCCAACAAGTACCCCATCTTCTTCTTTGGTACACACGAAACGTAAGTGTCCCCTACTGGGGCTTGGCTTTCCCTTCTGGTGCCTCCTGAGGTGGCCCGACTCACCTGGGACTGGTCCGTGGTTCCTTTCTCCAGAGCCTTCCTGGGACCCAAGGACCTGTTCCCCTACGACAAATGTAAAGATAAGTACGGGAAACCCAACAAGAGGAAAGGCTTCAATGAGGGACTGTGGGAGATCCAGCACAACCCCCACGCCAGCTACAGCGCCCCTCCGGTGAGTACCCCGTGGGGAGCCATCGGGCAGGGCACCTCCTCACAGTGGCGGTGGAGGTGGCCCTCTGTCTCTTAGTAAAAGAAGAGGCCTCCTCTAAGCCTGGGTCTCTCCTCTGGGCACTGCACACATTGGGGGCCGTCCTGGGCACTGCAGGGTGCTGAGCAGTGTCCCTGTTCTCCACCCACTCTATGCCAGGAGCACCTCCACCCCCAGTTGTGTAGAGACAGAGGGTGCAGAATCACCCCTGGTGAGAACTATTACTGTAGGATTAGCCTGAATTTATAACAGTGTTGTTAGAGCTCTTGTAAAACCCTTTGTTTCTTAGGGAAAATCCATTTTTTTCTTTCAATAGCTCCTCTATTACTGCCAGATTTTAGACTCGGGTAAAGAAGGTGGTAGTTTGTAGATGGGAGAGTTCTCAGTCAGGTGCAAAAAAGTACCAGGAATCATAGAGATGACATCTCAGTGGCAAATCAGTAAGGCAAGGGAGAAATTTAGAAAAGTATAAGTCAAATGGCCAGAGGGTTGTAGAAGGATAGGAGAGGGGTGCCTGGCTCTTGTTATTCTAGGGTGATCGGGTATGTGGGAAGATGGGCTGGGGTTATTTGTTGTGTTTTTTTCCCCCCTCTTTCATATCAGTCTGTTACATGGAATCGCTCTGCTCTTAACTGCTGCTTTGGAGGTTTATGTGAGAGAGTTGGGGGCAGGGGTGGCCTGGGCTTAGCAGGGTGGGCATGGAGTTGTCGGGAGGCCAAGGGAACTGGCCATAGCAGGGGAAAATTTGACTGTTAAGGCAGAAAAGAGCATCTGAGGTGGTCCAAGGGAAGGGAAGTGGAGCCAGTGAGGGTGGGATCCAGCCTTTAGCATTTGTGACTGGAGGATGGAGTCGTTTTGTGGTGCCTGGTCGTGCGTGAGAATGCAGGGTCTTGTGATGGTCTGGGTGTTCCTGTCTGGCTTAGTTCAGGCTGGTTGGTGCTTGCAAGCTTCCACTCATGCATCCGTGGACATCTCGGTGTTGACACCTGCTATATGCCCCGTGTCATGCTAGGGGCCAAGAACACGAGATGAGTCAGGCACAGTCCTTGCCTTCTGGGAGCTCACAGTCGAGAATTCAGGATTCACTCAACAGATGTCTCTTGAGCGCTTAGGATTTGGCAGCTCCTTCTCAGGGGGCCAGCACCCACGGGCTTGCACGTTGGTGGTATCTTTTATCACCTGTGACGTATCTAGGAGACAGAGGTTCCCCTGGTTTGGCACCTGCCACCTATCCCCAGGCTTTGCTTGTCCCCGGCAAATAGATCGGAAGGCCTTTAAGGTCGTTGAGTTTCATGAGATCCTGTTCTGGCCCCAGCTCAAGTTCTCTTTGGTTACGTCCTAAACCTGTTACCTCCTGGTGAATCATCAGACCATTTAATATTTATTGGACACCCACCGCTTGCTCAGTACCGCACGGGAGCCTGCCCTCGAGGAAAGGAAACTCAAAACGATGCACCCTAGAGATACACGGGCGCTGTGCAGACCCCCTGAGTTGAGAAGTAGCTTTCTTGGTGCTTATTGCTGCTCTTTCGTTCTCTAGCCTATGGTGTGCTCCAAGTGGATGTGTTTAAAATGCAGAGCCCCAGCCGGGCGTGGTGGCTCATGCCTGTAATCCTAGTACTCTGGGAGGCCGAGGCAGTAGGATCACTCAAGGTCAGGAGTTCGAAACCAGCCTGAGCAAGAGCGAGACCCCGTCTCTACTAAAAATAGAAATTAATTGGCCAACTAAAAATATTTAGAAAAATATTAGCCGGGCATGGTGGCGCATCCCTGTAGTCCTAGCTGCTTGGGAGGCTAAGGCAGAAGGATTTCTTGAGCCCAGCAATTTGAGGTTGCTGTGAGCTAGGCTGATGCCAAGGCACTCTAGCCTGGGCAACAGAGTGAGATTCTGTCTCAAAATAAAAATAAAATGCAGAGTCCTGTGTCATACTGCTAGAGACATAGTTTAATAGCCCAGGACTGAATTCTGGGAGCCTTGCAGTTTTTCTTCCCAAGCATTTTCTTTGATGCTTCTGATGTAACTAGTACATGGGCTTTTGGAAGCATAGCTTTTTTCGGTTTTTTTGTTTTGTTTTGTTTTTTGTGGGGTTGAGGGGGTAGGGTCTTGCTCTGTCACCTGGGCTGGAGTGCAGTGCTGTCATCATAGCTCACTGCAGCCTCCAATTTCTGGGCTCAAGTGATCCTTCTGCCTCAGCCTCCCAAGTAGCTGGGACTACATTTGTGCACCACCACGCCTGGCTAATTTGTTTATTTTTTGTAAAGATGAGGTCTTGCTATGTTGCCCAGGCTGGTCTTGAACTCCTGGCCTCAGTGATCCTGGTTGGGATGAGCTGGGGGCAAGGGCCCTGGAGGAGGGGGCCTGGAGGAGAACCCCTGCATAGTGGGGTGAAGACCTGGGCTAGGAGCCCTGCCTTGCAGGCAAGTGGCCCTGGGCTCACATCCTGGCTCTACCGCTCACTTGCTGTTGGGGATTGACATCCTCTCTGAGCTCAGTTTCCTCATGTGAAACAGAGGACTGCGACACCCCTCACCTCTCACAGGGCTGCCGGGTCAGTCAGTGAGAAAATGCACGTCCCGCCCCAGCACAGCGGCCTGAGTCAGTGCTCAGCGGATGTGGAGATGGTATTCGGCAAGGCTGGGTTTGACCGTCCCCTTTCCAATTTAGTCACCCTCCAGGTCCAGACCCACCAAGACAGTGGGAGAAATGAGCCACACATCCCACTCCTGCTCTGTCCGGTCCAGAGATGGGTGGAAGTTGGTCGGCCTCGGCCTTTTATTTCTGGGTACTTCTCTGTGCCACCAGCCTTCAGGTCCTGCAGGTGGCCGGTGCCGATCAGGTGTTCCCAAGCCTCTGCTGGAGGGCAGTTCAGTCGCCTCACGGCGGGCTGCCCCAGGAGAGCCAGAGTCCGGACTTTATCTATAGGCACATGAAAGGGCGAGTCATTCATCTTCCCAGAGACTCAGTTTCCCCACTTGTGCAATGTACACATTCTTCCTAACCGCTGCCAGGGCTGTGGAGGCATGAATCGGCTTACAGGTGGTCGAGAGTAAGGGAAGACATGTCTTGAGGGATAGCTGTGACCAGGGACCCCGGCCTCGAGGCCAAGGCAGGTCTGCACTCGCAGCCCGGCTCTGCGGTTACCTGATGTGTGATCCTGAGCTGTCACTTAGCCTCTCTCAGCTTTTTCCTCATCTGGAAAACGAGGGTGATGATTCTTACCTGTCCACAGAGAGAGCCATGATAAGTCCCTGTCACCTATCCAGGGATAGCCCTTAGGACTCTGGTACTAACCTGTGCCTTCCACGGAATACCCTTGGGCCAGCCATTCGGTCTCTGACCCTCTGAGCTGCTGCGCCCCCTCCCCATGAAAAATGGGGGGTAATATTAGATATCTCCCTTCTCTGCTCACTGGCGTGCTCCAAAAGGAAACAAGAGGCTCCCAATGGCCTGGTGCGGTGGCTCACACCTGTAATCCTAGCACCCTGGGAGGCCGAGGCAGGAGGATCGTTTCAGCTCAGGAGTTCAAGACCAGCCTGAGCAAGAACAAGACCCTGTCTCCACTAAAAATACAAATAAATTAATTGTCAAACTAAAAATATATATATATAAAATTAGCCAGGCATGGTGGTGAATGCCAGTAGTCCCAGCTACTCGGGAGGCTGAGGCAGGAAGATCGCTTGAGCTCAGGAGTTTGAGACCAGCCTGAGCAAGAGCAAGACCCCGTCTCCACTAAAAATACAAAGAAATTAATTGTCAAACTAAAAATATATATGTAAAAAACTAGCCGGGCATGGTGGCACATGCCTGTAGTCCCAGCTATTCGGGAGGCTGAGGCAGGAAGATCGCTTGAGCCCAGGAGTTTGAGGTTGCTGTGAACTAGACCGACGCCACTGCACTCTAGCTCAGGAAACAGAGTGAGACTCAGTCTCAAAAAAAAGAAGAGGCTCCCAAGCCCCTGACCGCCAGGGGGGAAGGTGTGACGGAAATGTGCCCCGTGAGTGTTTTATTCTCCCTTCGCATTTTAGGTTTGGGGCTTGACCTGCTAAGTATTATCCTTTTTAATCTTGTCCAAAATTGTACAGACAGGGCCTGGTCACTGTGCCTAAGGGCTGTTGGCCACGGTGACATAGGGAGACAAAACATGCTTGGTGTTGAGCGGCGAGGTCATCGCCACACCTGGTTCTCATTTTTCTCGTCTGTTGAGTGGGGCTTATTAGCCAGAGTTCAAGCGTGAGACCAGGGTGGGCTGCGCTGAGCTCAGCGGGGGAGGAGCAGAGGCTGAGGGCCAGCCGGGGTCTCCTCCTGGTCCTGGTGCCGACCCTGCTCCTGTGTGCTGGCCTCACCCCCTTCATCGGCCTGTTCGTGCCTCCTCCCCCCTGGCGGCCCAGCCGCAGCCCCTGGCACAAGGTGGGCCTCTCTCCTCTGTCCACTTCTCCTTCCCAGTATCCGGGTCCTCATGCCGCCCTTGCCACTTTCTCAGATAGCACGTGTGTCCTGCTGCCATCTCTCACACCACACCGTAATCACACCAGAGAATGTGGCTTCCTTTTTCCAGAATGGCTTTTTAAAAATTGAAGTAAAATTCACATGACATAAAATTCACCATTTGAACTTTTTTTTTTTTGAGACAGAGTCTCACTTTGTTGCCCAGGCTAGAGTGAGTGCCGTGACATCAGCCTAGCTCACAGCAACCTCAATCTCCTGGGCTCAAGTGATCCTTCTGCCTTAGCCGCCTCCCGAGTAGCTGGGACTACAGGCATGTGCCACCATGCCCGGCTAATTTTTTGTGTATATATTTTTAGTTGGTCGATTAATTTCTTTCTATTTTTAGTAGAGATGGGGTCTGGCTGAGGCTGGTTTCGAACTCCTGACCTCGAGCAATCCGCCCGCCTCGGCATCCCAGAGTGCTAGGATTACAGGCGTGAACCACCACGCCTGGCCTGAACCATTTTAAAGTATACCGTGCAGTGGCTTTTAGTGCATCCACAGTGTTGGGTGGTCTTCACTACTAATTCCAGAACATTCCCATCACCTCACAGAGAAAGCCATACCTGTCAGCAGTCATCTCCGAGTCTCTCCTCCCTCTAGTCCTGGCAGCCTCTGGTCTGTCCTCTGTCCCTGTGGATCACCTGCCTTGGACATTTCATACAAATGTTATCATACCGTGTGGCCTTGTGCGTCTGGCGTCTCTCATTGCGTATCACGCCTTCTAGGTTCATCCATGTTGGAGCCCGTGTCACAGCCCCTTCCTCTTTACAGCTGAGTGATACTCTATTCTGTTTCTAGAGTATGTGGCTTTTAAAAATCTTAATCTTGGCCTGGCGCAGTGGCTCACACCTGTAATCCTAGCACTCTGGGAGGCCGAGGCGTGTGGACCAATCAAGGTCAGGAGTTCGAAACCAGCCTGAGCAAGAGTGAGACCCCATCTCTACTAAAAGTAGAAAGAAATTAATTGGCCACCTAACATATATATAGAAAAAAATTATCCGGGCATGGTGGCACATGCCTGTAGTCCCAGCTACTCGGGAGGCTGAGGCAGCAGGATTGCTTGAGCCCAGGAGTTTGACATTGCTGTGAGCTAGGCTGATGCCATGGCACTCATTCTAGCCTGGGCAACAGAGTGAGACTCTGTCTCAAAAAAAAAAAAATAAAAAAATCCTCTTTTCTTAAAAAATGGCAGTTATTTAGAAAAGAAGTGACATGAACTGACTTGGTTAGATCTTACACCTGGATGTGGCCGCGCCAGGTGCTATTGAGGGCCTCTGGGTGGGAGCTTTGTCGTAACCATGTGTTTATTTGTCTGTCCCCGAGTTAGACTGTGAGCTCTGTGAGGACAGGGACCGAGTCTTACTCATCTTTAGCCCCAGCGCCCAGCACAGGGCTAGGCACGCAGTAGTTGTTCCGTGTGTTTGCTGGATGGACGAGTTACAGCTGAACACAGCCGGGGCTCACACATTTCCTCTCCAAACGTATGGCATCCAGAACGAGTTCAGAAAGAGACCCGAGCAAGCCCCGTGGCCTGGCTGGCCTTGTGCCGTCTGTCTGATGGGTTTTTAGATCCTTGACGCCCCCGCATGATCCTGCCCTGGCAGCCTCGCTGTCCACTCCTTTGCTACCTCCACCGCTCTCTGTGCCCCAGCCATACCAGCCTCTTCTGGGTCCAGAGAGGACCTTCCTTCATGCCCTTCCTGGTCTCTGGAATGTGCCCAGCCCCTACCCCTTTGCATGCTTGGAAGGACTCCTCTGCTAAAATGTCACAGCCTTGGAGGGGCTTTCCTGACCACCCAGGCAAAATATGACACTCCCACCTCTCATGATCCTCACAGCCACACACCCAGATCTTCCTCTTGCTTGTCACCATGATTAGGAATTGTGTTTATCTGTTTAAATGGTGGTGATCGATCTCCCCCACTAGGTTGCCAGTACCCAGAGCCAGGGGACTGTGTCCTGGTCACTGCTTTGTACTCCCTTCTCCGCAGCCCAGTGCCTGACACACAGCACCGCTCAGCAGCCTTCAGCTGAGCTGAGTGCGTAAAGGAACCCAGTTACGTGGTTGGCACATGAGAATCGTCCTATAAGTGTTTGCTATTTTTGTGGCTGTCACTGCCTTGCTTGGGCATTTTGAGTATAACGGAACTAGCGGTGCCAGGAAAGGTAGAAGCCTGGAGGTCTCGTCCTAGGTCGGCTTCTACCTCAAAATACAAGAATGGTTCAGAAAATAAAAAAGAGGCCACTTGACCTTGCTGTAGTCAGGGCACCGGCCCCAGTGCTTCGCTGCCAGCCCGGTTTCATCTTCACCACGGCCTTCTGAGACCCAAATGGTACCACCCCTATCTCCAGGGCAGGGTCACTTGCCCAAGGTTTAACCCTGCAGCCCAGGCCAAACCCTGGGCCCATGACACACGTCTCCCTCACTCTCCCGTCTGGCTTCTCCGGATGTTCTGGGCCTCAGTTGCCCCATTTGTAAATCGAGGAGACTGGACACTGACATTTGAGACCCCAATGGTGGGTGCTGTCCTCCTGGTTGCTGTCCTGGTTGGGAAACCCACCCTAGACTCACAGTGACACATGGACTCTGACCCCCGCCCCTCCAGCCGGTGAGTTCCTCTGACAGTGAGGCCCCTGAGGCGGACCCAGCAGGTGGGAGTGATGCTGACGAGGACGACGAGGACCGGGGGGTCATGGCTGTTACAGCCGTGACCGCCACAGCCGCCAGCGACAGGATGGAGAGCGACTCGGACTCAGACAAAAGCAGCGACAACAGTGGCCTGAAGAGGAAGACCTCGGCGCTGAAGGTGGGGCAGAGTGGGGTAGGGCGGGCCCTGATACCTCGCCCCCAGCTGCTCTCCCTCCTGCCTTTCTTTTGTTTCTTACTTTTTTTTCAATATGCATTTGAAAAAATTGGGGTATCTGTATACCATCTCAGTCACCCTGCCAGAGTACCTAAGTCAGTGGTTTTCAGTTTATTCACAGAATTGTCAGCTGTCACCTCTGTCTTATTCCAGAACATTTTATCACCCCTAAAAGAAACCCTGTCCCCATCAGCAGTCACTCTCCACTTTCTCACCTTCCCAAACTGACGCTCTGTCCCCACGAAACACTCACTCCCCGCCCCCTTCCCAGCCCCTGGCACCCACCATCTTACTTTCTATCTCTGTGGATCTGATGCTTCTAGGGACCTCCTGTGTAATTGTCCCTTTGTGACTGGCTTATTTTACTGAGGATAACACCCTCAGGGTTCAAGATCCCTGACTTTTGTCAGATTCTCAGAGAGGTCACTGATGCCCCGGGAAGGTTCTAGCACCTCAGCTCTACCCGGGCTGCTAGTGGTCAGGGGCAGGGCTTCCTGCTGAGAGCATGGCTCTCCTAGTCACTGACATGTCCAGGCGGCTTCCCTTGCAGATGTCAGTCTCGAAACGAGCTCGAAAGGCGTCCAGTGACCTGGATCAAGCCAGCGTGTCCCCGTCCGAAGAGGAGAACTCAGAAAGCTCGTCCGAGTCAGAGAAAACCAGTGACCAGGTAGGTGGGAAGTTGACTCCGCAGGAGGGCAGGAGAAGGCAGGTGCACGGGTGGAGCCCAGTGTGGCGGCCTGCACCCGTTCAGCACACTCTCCCCACCCAGGACTTCACCCCCGAGAAGAAAGCGGTGGTCCGGGCGCCACGGCGGGGCCCCCTCGGAGGACGGAAGAAAAAGGTAGAGCATGTTTGGTGCCTTCTGTTCCTCATGCTCACTCGTAGGGCTCTTCGTGGTCACTAGCGCTGTCCACGGTGCGGAGTTGGGTCCCTTGTGGAGGGGTTAGGGCACGGGCGCAGGGCCCAAGCTGCCCTACTCCCACGGGAGGCCCACGGTCTGGGTTAGGAAATGGGTTTCTGGATTGTTGGCATCGGAAGAGAGTGAAGCAGCCTTGAGGGCCCTGTGTGTGAGTCAGAGTGTGAGTATTGTGTGTCCACGTGTATGATTACTGTGTATGGGTTCTGTGTGTGCAGGTGTGTCCATTACACATGTGCACGTATGACTGTATGTTGTATATCTGTGCACTAGTGTGTGCGTGCATTTGTGTATATGTGTGGTGTGTGTGGGTATGTCGGTTCTTTATGTGTTGCGTGCATGTGTTTGCATGGGTGTGTGTCTCTGCCTGTGTGTGGTATGTCTGTGTGGTGCCTCTGTGTGCCTATGTCCGTGTGTGCCCATGTGTGCATTATGTGCCCACGTGTGCAGTGTGTGCCCACGTGTGCGGTTGTGGGCCGGCGTGCTGTGGGCCGTGAAGACAGTAGAGGAGAGCAGCTTGTCTTATTTGGTCTCCACGAAAGATTTTGCACAAAGTGGCTGGGCGCAGTGGCTCACCCCTGTAATCCTAGCACTCTGGGAGGCCCAGGCAGGAGGATCACTCAAGGTCAGGAGTTTGAGACCAGCCTGAGCAAGAGCCAGACCCTGTCTCTACTAAAAATAGAAAGAAATTATCTGGATAACTCAAAACATTTATACAAAAATTTAGCCAGGCACGGTGGCGCATGCCTGTAGTCCCAGCTTATTCGGGAGGATGAGGCAGGAGGATCACTTGAGCCCAGGAGTGTGAGGTTGCTGTGAGCTAGGCTGACACCACAGCACTCTAACCCGGGCAACAGAGTGAGACTCTGCCTCAAAAAAAAAAAAAAAAAAAAAAAGATTTTGCACCAAGTAAAGGTCTTGCCACTATGAACCTTGGGGCTCCAGTGCCCCCCACTTCACCACCGGGGACGCGAAGGGCCCTGACAGAGCTGAGGCCTGAGTTACCCTGGTAGCCTGTGATCCCTGGTTTTCACTCGGGCACAGGCGGGTTTGCAGCAGGTCATGAGGGAGGGCCCAGCGTGAGGAGACTGTGGGGTGGGGGGCACAGGGGGATCTAGCCTCCCCTCGCCCCCCGTGGCCCACTCTCCATGCTGGCCTTCTGACTCCTGCCTGTCCCCGTTGCTTCCCAGAAGGCGCCCTCAGCCTCCGACTCAGACTCCAAAGCAGATTCCGACGGGGCCAAGGCTGAGCCTGTGGCCGTGGGGAGGTCAGCGTCCTCCTCCTCTTCCTCTTCCTCCTCCTCCTCCTCTGACTCGGACGTATCTGTCAAGAAGCCTCCACGGGGCAGGAAGCCAGGTAGGGCCTGCCCGGCGCCTGCAGCCTGCACTCCTGCACCCATGGCCCTCTCCGCCTGGCCTGTGCTGGGGGCTCCTGGGGTGGTCCCTGTCTGCTGGAGCCCCCCTGGAAGCCCCCTCAGCCCTAGGAGAGACCGTGCTGAGACAGTCACGCTCCCCCTTCCTTTCCCTGTAGCTGAGAAGCCTCCCCCAAAGCCCCGAGGCCGGAAACCGAAGCCTGAACGGCCCCCATCCAGCTCGAGCAGCGACAGGTGGGTGTTGGGGTCACCTCTGGAGGATGGGGCTGTCCACCAGCCGAGGCCACAGGTGCGGGGCCTGGGCATCCACGGGAACAGGAGCCCCAACCACCCTCTCGCCCGCAGCGACAGCGAGGAGGTGGACCGCATCAGCGAGTGGAAGCGGCGGGACGAGGCGCGGCGGCGCGAGCTGGAGGCCCGGCGGCGGCGGGAGCAGGAGGAAGAGCTGCGGCGGCTGCGGGAGCAAGAGAAGGAGGAGAAGGAGCGGCGGCGCGAGCGGGCCGAGCGCGGGGAGGCCGAGCGCGGGGCCAGCGGCGGCAGCAGCGGCGAGGAGCTCCGGGACGACGAGGAGCCCGTGAAGAAGCGTGGCCGCAAGGGCCGCGGCCGGGGCCCCCGGTCCTCCTCTGACTCGGAGCCCGAGGCCGAGCTGGAGAGAGAGGTGCGGCCCTCCCTGGAGCCCTCCCTTGCCTCGCCCACTGTGGCTGCAGCGGCGCGTCCCTGCCTTCACCCCACGTTCATTGAGCAGCTGCTGGGCACCGCCACCATCTCCGGTGCCGGGGATAGAGCGGTGGGAGCGCAGAGGCCCAGAAACCCCTGCTCTGGATGATGTGATGGTGATGTAGGGGGGAAGAAGGCAGACAGGGCACAACGTGACTGTTGTGTGCAGTGTTTTCCGGAGTGTTCAGTGCCAAGGAGAATAAAGTGGGTGCATGTTTGTGGGTAGACCCCAGAGATGTCAGTAGACCTCAAAGGCTTGAGTTTAGATTTTAGTAAGGATCCCAGTGAAGGGAGAGGGGATCTGTGAAGGAATCCAGGGGGAGGTGTTTTAGGCAGAGGGCATAGCCCATGCAAAGGCCCTGTGGCAGGACCTCACCTGCTGTGTTGGAGGTGCAGCAAGGAGACCCGTGTTGCTATAGCAGAGGGAGGAGGGGGAAAGGGAGGAGAGAAGGCAGGGAGGAGACGGGGCAGGTCGTGTGGGGCCTGCTGGGCTGCAGGGAGGACTTGGGCTTTGATTCAAGGGAGGTGGGACCCATGGAGGGCTGTGGGCCGAGGAGGGACCGGCCTGACTCAGGTGCTCAGAGTTTCCTTCTGGCCACTCGGGGAGTAGTGGGGAGGCCTCTGAGGTGGGTGGTGACTATCAGGCCCTGTCTATACACGTGTGCTGTGGGCCCTGTCAAGCTCCCCACCTGTGGCACTGGCTGTTTGGCCAGAATCCAGTCTGACCTTCTAGACCGAGGTCCAGAGACCCCATGCGATGGTGACCCCTGGGCCAGGCCTGCTTTGTGGGAACAAGAAGAATGCTCTCTACTTTCCCTATCACTCCCTTTGTCACCAAAGGGGATGGCACTCCTGGTGTAGGAACTGCCCCAGCCTGTGCCTAGAGCTGCCGGCCTCAGGGCAGTGGGGCTGCCTCAGGGTGGGGCCTCAGCTCCAAGACTCCAGGGTCCTCTGTCCCCTTCCACCCTGCCCCACCAAGTCTGCACAGAGTGGAGGGACAGCAGAGGGTGTCTTGCTACACGTCAAGGTGGGTGGCTTAGGGGTCTGGGACAAGCCCTGCTTCCCACCACTCCAAACCCCCTTTTCTGGCCACTGTAGGCAAAGAAATCATCCAGGAAGCTGCAGTCGCAAGGCTCGGAGCCCCTGAGGAAGCCCGGCCAGAAGGAGAAGAGAGGGCGGCCGGAGGAGAAGCCCCGAGCCAGGTTAGCCCCCTCTGCCTGCCCGTGCTCCAGGGCCCTCAGCCCTGTGCCCTCGCGGAGAGGCTTCTGGACTCAGTTTCGGTGGCAGATCCAGTTGAAATTTCCAGTTCTTGAGGCCTGTCAGGTTGCACAAGATTCATTGCTGCAGGACCCCTCCCCTTAGAGCAGGGGTCTCACCAGGGTGATCCCAGCCCCAGGGGACACTCATGGTTGTCACAGCTGTGGAAGGAAGTACTCGTGGCTTGGAGTGGGTAGAGGCAGGGACGCTGCTCAGCACCCTGCGGTGCCCTGGACGGCCCCTCTGCAGAGAATGCTCTGGGCCCAAGTGTACCCAGTGCCAAGGCTGAGAAGTGATGCCCCTGCCCTTTGGTTTTAATTCCGAGACCCCCCCATGATGAGGAGAGCCACCTCCCGCTCCACTTTGTATGTGGGATTCCAGCCGTCAGCGCACAAACCTGCTTAGTGGGAACTGGGCCCTGCGGCGCGGTGGCCTGTGTGGAGTGGCATGTGGGACCGTGCCTCGGTAACGCTCCGCTCCCTTCTTGAGTGTCAGTCCTGAAGCCTTTTCATAACTCACTCACTCGGTTGTACCAGCCCTTTGCCATGTGTGAAAGAAAAGAGTTCTGGGATTCCGTGTTTGCCTGTAAGAGCCAGGCGGCAGGCTCACATCTTTGGTTGGCAGCTTCCCTCCACTTCTGCCCTGGGCGTGGGTCGTGCCGGGGCCTTGACCCTCCCAGCTTCTTGGGCCTCCTGAAGGTTCCCTACTGCAGCAGCTGCAGGCCCCAGCCCCTTAGTGGGAGGGCGGGGGCTGGGGCAGGGGCCACAAGGACACTGGTCGGGCCCTTCTGAGGGAGCGCCTCTCCGCAGGCCCCTGAAGTTGGAGCGAACCCGGAAACGGTCTGAAGGGTTCTCAGGGGACAGGAAGGTGGAGAAGAAGAAAGGTGAGGCCCTGGTTGCTCCAGCCCTCTCTCCCTGTGACTGGAAGGGAGGAGGGGAGGGCCATGATCCCAGATGTCTGGTCCTAGAGGGGTGTGTGTGAAGGTCCTCGGCCAGCTCTGGGCAGGGGCACCCAGATGTGGCAGAGGGTGGCAAGCTGGGCCGAGTACATGTCCAGACCCAAGGCCCCAGCACTACTCCAGAGGGTCTTAAGCCACTGCCACTGAGCCAGCTGACACCTGGGGCCTCCACGGCCCTGCTCTCAGGCCTGGCGGTGCTCTCTCTCCTGGCCCCAGAACCTTCCGTGGAGGAGAAGCTTCAGAAGCTGCACAGTGAGATCAAGTTTGCCCTGAAGGTCGACAACCCGGTGAGAGTCCCGACGTAGCCATTCCCCTGAGCCAAGCAGTCCCCTCTGCCACCTCCCATCCAGGGCTCCCTTAGAAGCCTCGGGAAATGGAGGCAAATCCAGGGTCCCACAGGTGGGTGGGGTGGGGGTCCGCGTTCCTTTCGCTTATAAGCAGATGGGGGTCTTCCGTCTTGAGGCACAGTCTCTTCTCCCCAACAGGTGGCACCATGGTGGTCCCACCCCCACCCCCACCCCAGAGTCTACCTGTTCCCAGATTCCCCACCTGGTGGGTGGGGAAGTGGCACCATTCTGCTGAGTGAGCCCTCCCCACGGGAGCGCCCAAGGTGTCCTCCTCCCCAGTGGTGCCTCTGGGACCTCCTTGGCCAGGCCGTCCCTTCTCATTTTCACCCACCCTGCAGGACATAAAGAGGTGTCTGAATGCGCTGGAGGAGCTGGGCACCTTGCAAGTGACCTCTCAGATCCTGCAGAAGAACACAGACGTGGTGGCCACGTTGAAGAAGGTATGGCGGGATCACAGAGGTGGAAGGTGCTGGTGGCAGGTGGGGTGAGGCTGGGAGCAGGTGTCTGCCCTCGGTCATTGAGGAGGCAGTGGGCTGGCCAGCAAAAGTGCCAGGCCCAAGGAGCTGCTCTCCTTGGAGGCGTGGTCGGGAGGGGTGGCCTCGCTGGGGTTGAGGGTCTCAAGGCCACTGCATACGCTGAGTCGGGCTGCTCCGTGGCCAGATTCGCCGTTACAAAGCCAACAAGGACGTGATGGAGAAGGCGGCCGAAGTCTACACTCGGCTCAAGTCCCGGGTCCTGGGGCCCAAGATTGAGGCGGTGCAGAAAGCAAACAAGACCGGGCTGGAGAAGGAGAAGGCCGAGGCCGAGAAGGCCGAGGAGAAGCTGGCCGGGGAGGAGGCCCCCAAGGGCAAGGTGGAGGACGAACCGAGCACTGGTGAGCGGCGGTGGGCGGCTGGGCCCCTAAGCCTCGGTGGCTCGGCTGCAGAGGCAGGTGCTGTATGGCACCTTCTAGAACGGGGCGCAGCTCTGCTGTCGTCCTCCAACCCAGGAGTGGCGTGTTCCCGCCAGACCCTGCTCTGTCCCTGGGGCAGCCAGTGAGTGGTGTTTGGACTCCGCTGTGGCCAGTCTGGGTACAGGCAACGGGCTGCACGCTTGCGGGGCTGACCGGGCCGACTCGTGGCACGCATGCACCCACACTGCTCGTGGGCTCAGCACGGCCATGGAGCTGTGCACGTGGTGGGGTGGGCGTGGGAGTGTGCCCCAGGAGGCAGCTGCTGGAGGTTTAGGGGAATGAACTTACGGGGTCACAGGTGGGCTGAGAGGAGACAGGTATGTCAAGCAAGGATGGTGGCTGGGGGGGACTCTGGGGTCAGGTGATCTGATTACAGATGCTCAGAGCAGCCGTCGGGAGTGCTCACGAGCCATGCTGGGAAATAGGCTCACTGCATTTGGGCGGGCACAGGGGTTGAAGAGTATGGGGTCCCACCAGCCACGGTGCCCAGTGTGGCCCCCATCCGGGATCCTGGAGAGCCGAGGGTCCTTCAAGCCCCTGGTCCAAGTTGGCTTACTCTCGACAGGGAGGGTAGGGGGTCCCCGACTACAGCCTAGCAGTGTCCCATGACCCACCTGTCCCACGCAGATCTCTCAGCCCCTGTGAATGGTGAGGCCACGTCCCAGAAAGGGGAGAGCCTGGAGGACAAGGAGCTGGAGGAAGGCCAGGACTCGGAGGAGGGGCTAAGGGGTGGCTCCTCTGAAGACCTGCACAATGAGTAAGTGTCACCAGGCCGGGGTAGCCTGCGTTGGTGAGCTGCTCACACCAGGCCCTCCCCATGCTGGGATGGATGCCAGGGATGTCACCCCCCACCTCTGTGGTGAGCCCCCAGGGTCCAGCTGGCTGGCACCTCCTCCCAGCAGCCCCTACTGGGCCTGGAGGCGGCTCCAGGCCTTTGAGCCTCCTGGGCAGGTGGCTTCTTGCTGACCCTCCAGAGTGGCCCAGGCAGGCACCGTGAACAAGCCCTACCCTATGATGCTGGCCAATGCTGAGAACCCCAGGCTGGCGTCTGGTGGCCAAATTCAGCCCTTTATTATCAAGCAGCTGCCCTGCACCGGGCCTGGCTGGCACTGAGCATGGTCCCTTGGGACGTTTGCAGCCCCTGGTCGGGGAGGAGGGACAGGTGGGAAGGTGTTGCCCCGGTGAACGTAGGTGACGGGCATGGGGTAGAGCTCTCCCTGGGCCCCTTCCCCACCCTGATCTCCCCAGAGGCCGGGAGGGGGCTGGAGGATGCTCATGCCACCTTTGCTGTGTCCCCATCAGCAGCCTGCGGGAGGGCCCCGACCTGGACAGGCCTGGGAGTGAGCAGCAGGAGTGCGAGCGGGCGCGGGTGGACTCGGAGTCCCCGGACGAGGAGAGCTGAGCGCAGGCACCGAGCCGGCCCGCCCCGAGCTCAGCCCACAGTAGACGCCCGTAGGCCACCCCGTGTCCTTCCCCAGCCTCCCAGGCGAGCAGAGAACTTTTGGGGAGACGCTGTGCTGTTTGTTTGTATTTGTCCCCTTGGGTTTTTTTTCTGCCTAATTTCTGTGATTTTAAACCGACATGAAATGACTATAAAGGGTTTTTTAATGAAAAAATCACTTTTATTGGCTTGGTTTTCTAGCGGTGCCAGTGCAGCTGGGGCTGGAGTTGGGAGCTGTTTGCAGCTGTCACAGGGCTCGTTTGGGACAAAGGGTTCAGCTTTCAGGCCACTGTGAGCTCCAGACCCAGCCCAACCCTACAGGGCAGATTGTGAAGGAGACAGGGTGGGCTCAAGGGAAGCTTTTCTAGAAGGAACGAGGGAGAAATAAAAACATCTAGACTTCACAGCTCAACCAGAGGCCAAGGTTTGACCCTTCCCGCGTGTGGCAGCCCAGTGCCCCGCAGGGCAAGCAGGAACAGACGTCAGGGAGGACAGAGGCGTGACTGGGCTGGGAGGGTGGGGACTGTGCTGTCCCTCAATGCCCCCACCTCCCTCCTGGAATCGGCTGTTGTCCTTCCCGCCCAAGCTGCAGGTGGCTCTGGGTATCCAGACAGGCCCAGGGCATTCAGGCCAGGGACACTGTGAGTTATCCATTGTCCTCAACAATCAGGGGCCACAAGGGAGGCCCCTACTTATCCGGCTGCGTGCCAGCTTGCTGTGTGCCTTGGGCAGGGGCCCTCCCGCTTTGGGTTCCTCTTTCGTGTGTGTAAGGGGGTTGACCCCAGCCTCACAGGACTGCCGTGTGTGTTCACAGTGGCTGCGCGCTCAAGCCCCCAGCCTGGGAGGGCCGAGTTCCCTGCAGCCCAGCCGGGAGTCAGGCTGTGGGGTGGTGGGAAGGGGCGCCCTGAGCCCTGCCCTGTGTGTGGCATGGATGGACACCCCGGCCACCAGGCCTATTTTCTGCAGTTGGCGGTGTGTTGTCATGGTCTCTGGGGACCGTGAGACTGTGCCAGCATGCGGGGAATGAAGGGCTGCCCCAGGGGTGCTGGGCCTCCACGACTGAGCCAGCCCGGGGCTCCAGCTTTGAGCGCACGTAGTGCATGGGGCAGGTCTCGTCAGATACCTGTGCCCTGTGGGGAAGCCCTTTGTTCATGTTCTTGAGCAGCAGCCTCCAGGCCCAGCCTCCTGAGGGGCCACAGAGCCTCGGGTGTACGCACGGTTGGTGGCACTGCGGTAAGTGGCTGGAGGCAGGAAACAGCTAGTTTGGTCACCGCTCCCCACCTCTCCAAGTTGTGCAGTCCTTGAGCCAGGCCAATGCAAAGGCTACTGACAGCTCTGTCCCCGTGAAATCCCTTCTCTTGGCCACAGCAGGGCTCGGCAGAGGCAGCACAGGTCTGCCTGGGATGAAGGTGGCATTTTCTCATACATCCTGGTACAAGGGAACGTGGTCCTCCAGACCTGAGTATTGGTTAGGGCGGGGGACACGCGTGCAGAGCGAGGACAGAGCAGCACCACCCGTTACACTGGAAGCTATGGGACCATACTGTGGGGCCGGGAGAACCCCCCAAAGATGGTGTTCCTGGTGGGGCGCTTGGAAGACCTGCTAGGCTGGCAGGTTTCTGCATCGCTTTCCTAATTGCAGTGCTCACTCGAGGTGTTTGAGGTAAGGTCATTGGCCTGTGGTCTTGGTGACCTCAGGCTCCCAGGGCAGGGGAGGGACCAGCAGTGCTCGGGGAGAGGCGGCAGGTGCGGCTGGACTCGGGTCCCTGCCTCCATGGCCTCAGTACTGGGCCCGCTCCAGCCCCCGGGGTCCAGGACTTTGGGGAGCCACGCTGGGGCTGGAGCGGGGGAAGGTTCGGAGGAGGCTGCTCAGGCCGGGCAGGGAGGTCCCGCGCCCTGGTCTGCAGGAGCTACAGCCGCTGCCCAGCTGGGGCCAAGGCAAAGGGCCCCACCAGCCAGCCGAGGGGGGGGCTGTGCTGCACGTCCTCCAGCAGCGCCTCCAGCCCCTGCCACGCCTGGCGCACGCCCTCGCGGCTCTGGGCCAGGCGCTCTGCCGGCAGCTCCTCCATGCAGCCAGCGGAGGACACGATGCCGTAGAGCTCGCAGACGCTGTGCCGCGCCTGCCCGACCCGCTGCTGGAGCTCCGCGGGCAGGCCCTGGAGGCCGGAGGCCAGGCCGCTGTAGGCTGTGTGCAGCTGCCGGGCAAGGCTGCAGACTCTGGGCAGAGCCCCGGCGTCCTGCTCCTGGGGGAGGAAGGCGCCAGGTGAGGGGGGGCCAGCAAGCCAGGGGGTGACCTCAGCCCACGCCAGACGCACCTCCTGGGTACCAGTGTTGTCCACGCTGGCGCTTAAGCCCTGGTCCAGATGCAGGGGCTGCCTGTCCAGAGGCTGTTTGCCCTCTTCAATCTGGAAAGAAAGAAGCCAGCAGGGGAGACAATGGCCTCTTGGCAAGGCCCTGTCACACTCCCTCCCAGGGACCAGGGGAGGTGCTCAGAGTCCTGGCCTGGGGACCTTGTGTCCAGACCTTTCCCGAGGCAGGTGGAGTGGCCACGAGTCTAGAGTCAGTCGCACCCTGGTGGCTTGTGTGAGGAGGCAGTCATCCGGGTTCCCTGTGAGCTCAGGGAGATGTAGGAACATAGCGTCGTTGGGGTCTTGTCACCCCTCAGCTCAAAACCCAGGGGTGGCTGCAGTGAGGTGAGGCATGCTGAGGGTCCCAAGGACTGACATGCCCTGGCACTGTGGATGTTTGGGGCCAGAGTCTTCTCTGAGATGGGAGCTGTCCTGGGCGCTACAGGTGCTGAGTAGTGTCCCTGCCTCCACCCGGTTCACGCCAGGAGCACCCTCCCGTCATGACAAGTGCTCCCTGGGGGCAGAATCACCCCAGGTGAGACCCCCTGGGTTAGGGGATTCCAGTGACCCCCCCCCCCAGGGACCCTGCGTCCCATGGTCCCCTGCCCTGCTGAGGTCCTAGGTGGCTGCACGTTTAAATCCATGCCTGAGTGGGGTGGGGGAGAAGAGGGCAGTCCCAGGGGTCACCTGGCCTGTACCATCTGCCTGTCGGGAGTTTATTCTGGTGTCCGGGTGAGCAGGGAGCAACCTGAGTATTTTTCCAAACCCTTAACTCAGGTCTCCCCTTGGGCGCCGTGGACAGTGGAACCAGGTCGCTCTACGGGGCCCTGCAAGGACTCTAAGAAGTGACGAGGGGAGGGGACAGCTCTTACCAGGCTGCAGCAGTCCTCCAGCTGTGCTAGGGCGTCCCTGGCTTGGAACTGGCTGTGCTGCAGGTGGCTCACGGCGTGTTCAAATGCCCGCTGGCGGAAGCCGGGGGTCAGGTCGCCTAAGCGGATGAAGTAGCTTCCCTGGTCAGCCGAGAGCACCTTCGGCCCAGGCTCGGAGGCAGCCAGCTCAGCTGCGGAGGGAGGTACATGGCTCAATTTAAGAAGCCCCTTGGGGTATCTGCGTGTGGCGCCAGCCCGAGGGACCCAGCTCCAGATGGGGCATGCCCCTCCTTGGCTCCTCACCTTGCTCCGTGGCGCTCATGGGCTGGAAGATGTCCCCCATTCCCTCCAACTCGTCCTGCAGTGCTGCAAAGCCCATGGCTCCTTTGGGGCCACACATGGCTGCCAGCTGCCCCACCTCCCCCATGCCCGGGGCGGCTTCTTGGGGGAATGTGGCCACATCACACACAAGGCCCTTGGTGGCAGCTGTGGCTTCCTGGGCAAGCTCCGAGCCTGCACAGAGTGGGGCTGGAGGGCTGGAGACCCCCACGGTCGGGGCCTCTCGGGGGCTCAGGGTGGTCTGTTCCCCTCTGTTGTCTGCGGTCCTGCAACTGGAGCGTTCACCCCACATGGTGTCCTGGGTACCAGGTAACCAGTTCCGGATGGTGCCGAGGCCAGTGTGGACAGCCCCTGTGGCCACATTGCCTGCCCCAATGAGCCCAGCAGACACTGCGTCTTTGGTGCCAGTCAGCATGGTCTTACTGGTGTCCAGGCCCCCCTGGACGGCCACTTTGGCCACGTTCATGGCACCAGTCACTCCACTGCCAAGGGTGTTCTTGCTACCAGTTAGGACAGCTTTGGTGGTGTCCACACCTGTCTGGACAGTCCCTTTGGCCACATTCACTGCCCCAGTGAGCCCAGTGGACACTGCATCTTTGGTGCCTGTGACAACAGACTTAGTGGTGTCTAGGCCCCCCTGGACGGCTCCTTTGGCCACATTCACGGCACCGGTCACCCCACTGCAGACGGTGTCCTTACTACCTGTAAGCACAATCTTGGTGGTGTCCAGGCCAGTCTGGATGGTTCCTTTAGCCAAATTCACTGCCCCCATGGCCCCAGTGGACACTGTGTCTTTAGTACCAGTCAGCACAGTCTTGGTGGTGTCCAGGCCCCCCTGGATAGTCCCTTTGGCCACATTCATGGCACCGGTCATCCCACTGCAAACAGTGTCCTTGGTACCTGTCAGGACAGTTTTGGTGGTGTCCACACCAGTTTGGACGGCTCCTTTGGCCACGTTCACAGCACCGGTCACCCCACTGCAGATGGTGTCCTTGGTACCTGTAAGCACAGTCTTGGTGGTGTCCATGCCAGTCTGGATGGTTCCTTTGGCCACGTTGACTGCCCCAGTGAGCCCAGTGGACACTGTGTCTTTGGTGCCAGTCAACACGGTCTTGGTGGTGTCCAGGCCAGTCTGAACGGTTCCTTTGGCCAAGTTCACTGCTCCCATGACACCAGTGGACACTGAGTCTTTGGTGCCTGTGACCACAGACTTGGTGGTGTCCATGCCCCCCTGGACGGCCCCCTTGGCCACATTCACGGCACCAGTCACCCCACTGCAGACGGTGTTCTTCGCACCTGTTGCGATATTTTGAGTCGTGTTCAGCCCGGTTTGTACAGCCCCTTTGGCCACGTTCACTGCCCCAGTGAGCCCAGTGGACACTGCGTCTTTGGTGCCAGTCAGCACGGTCTTACTGGTGTCCAGGCCAGTTTGCATAGTCCCTTTGGCCACATTCATGGCACTAGTCACCCCACTGCAGACAGTGTCCTTGGTGCCTGTCAGCACAGTCTTGGTGGTGTCCACACCAGTTTGGATGGCTCCTTTGGCCACGTTCATGGCACCGGTCACTCCACTGCCGAGGGTGTCCTTGGTACCTGTCAGGACAATCTTGGTGGTGTCCACACCAGTCTGGATGGTTCCTTTGGCCACATTCATGGCACTAGTCATCCCACTGCAGACGGTGTCCTTGGTGCCAGTCAGCACGGTCTTGGTGGTGTCCAGGCCAGTCTGGACAGTTCCTTTGGCCACGTTAACTGCCCCCATGACTCCAGTGGACACCGTGTCTTTGGTGCCAGTCAACACGGTCTTGGTGGTGTCCAGGCCCCCCTGGATAGTCCCTTTGGCCACGTTCATGGCACTGGTCACCCCACTGCAGACAGTGTCCTTGGTGCCTGTCAGCACGGTCTTGGTGGTGTCCACACCAGTTTGGACGGCTCCTTTGGCCACATTCATGGCACCGGTCACTCCACTGCCAAGGGTGTCCTTGGTACCTGTTAGCACAGTCTTGGTGGTGTCCACACCAGTTTGGACGGCTCCTTTGGCCACATTCATGGCACCGGTCACTCCACTGCCGAGGGTGTCCTTGGTACCTGTCAGGACAGTCTTGGTGGTGTCCAAGCCAGTCTGGATGGTTCCTTTGGCCAAGTTCACTGCTCCCATGACCCCAGTGGACACTGTGTCTTTGGTGCCAGTCAGCACGGTCTTGGTGGTGTCCAGGCCCCCCTGGATAGTCCCTTTGGCCACATTCATGGCACCGGTCACCCCACTACAGACAGTGTCCTTGGTGCCTGTCAGCACAGTCTTGGTGGTGTCCACACCAGTTTGGACGGCTCCTTTGGCCACGTTCATGGCACCGGTCACTCCACTGCCAAGGGTGTCCTTGGTACCTGTCAGGACAGTCTTGGTGTTGTCCACGCCAGTCTGGATAGTCCCTTTGGCCACGTTGACTGCCCCAGTGAGCCCAGTAGACACTGTGTCTTTGGTGCCCATAACCACAGATTTGGTGGTGTCCAGGCCCCCCTGGACAGCCCCTTTGGCCACACTCACTGCACTGGACACCCCACTGCAGACAGTGTCCTTGGTACCTGTCAGCATGGTCTTGGTGGTGTCCACGCCAGTCTGAACAGTCCCTTTGGCCAAGTTCACTGCCCCAGTGAGCCCAGTGGACATTGCGTCTTTGGTGCCAGTCAGCACAGTCTTGGTGGTGTCCAGACCCCCTTGAACAGCCCCTTTGGCCACATTCATGGCACTGGTCACCCCACTGCCGAGGGTGTCTTTGGTACCAGTTAGGACAGCTTTGGTGGTACCCATGCCAGTCTGGATGGTTCCTTTGGCCAAGTTGACTGCCCCAGTGAGCCCAGTGGACACTGTGTCTTTCGTGCCCGTGACCACAGACTTAGTGGTGTCCAGGCCTCCCTGGACGGCCCCTTTGGCCACATTCACAGCACCAGTCACCCCACTGCAGACAGTGTCCTTGGTACCTGTCAGGACAGTTTTGGTGGTGTCCAGGCCAGTCTGGACAGTTCCTTTGGCCACATTCACTGCCCCTATGACACCAGTGGACACCGTGTCCTTTGTTCCAGAGATGACAGCCTTCGAGGTATCCAGACTGCCTTGGACAACCCCTTTGGCCACATTCACGGCACCAGTCACCCCACTGCAGACGGTGTTCTTTGCACCTGTTGCGATATTTTGAGTCGTGTTCAGCCCGGTTTGTACAGCCCCTTTGGCCACGTTCACTGCCCCAGTGAGCCCAGTGGACACTGCATCTTTGGTGCCAGTCAGCACGGTCTTACTGGTGTCCAGGCCAGTCTGCATAGTCCCTTTGGCCACATTCATGGCACCGGTCACCCCACTGCAGACAGTGTCCTTGGTGTCAGTCA
Organism: Microcebus murinus; assembly: GCF_040939455.1. NCBI lineage: Eukaryota > Metazoa > Chordata > Mammalia > Primates > Cheirogaleidae > Microcebus > Microcebus murinus. The sequence goes on along the minus strand of NC_134130.1, from coordinate 5,304,955 downwards.
GCACAGTCTTGGTGGTGTCCAGGCCAGTCTGGACAGTTCCTTTGGCCACGTTAACTGCCCCCATGACCCCAGTGGACACCGTGTCTTTGGTGCCAGTCAACACGGTCTTGGTGGTGTCCAGGCCCCCCTGGATAGTCCCTTTGGCCATGTTCATGGCACCGGTCACCCCACTACAGACAGTGTCCTTGGTGCCTGTCAGCACAGTCTTGGTGGTGTCCACACCAGTTTGGACGGCTCCTTTGGCCACATTCATGGCACCGGTCACTCCACTGCCGAGGGTGTCCTTGGTACCTGTCAGGACAGTCTTGGTGGTGTCCACGCCAGTCTGGATGGTTCCTTTGGCCAAGTTCACTGCTCCCATGACCCCAGTGGACACTGTGTCTTTGGTGCCAGTCAGAACGGTCTTGGTGGTGTCCAGGCCCCCCTGGATAGTCCCTTTGGCCACATTCATGGCACCGGTCACCCCACTACAGACAGTGTCCTTGGTACCTGTCAGCACAGTCTTGGTGGTGTCCACGCCAGTCTGGACAGTTCCTTTGGCCATGTTCACTGCCCCCATGACACCAGTGGACACTGTGTCCTTGGTTCCAGTGATGACAGACTTTGAGGTGTCCAGACTGCCTTGGACAACCCCTTTGGCCATGCCCACTGCCCCCATTACCCCACTGGACACTGCGTCCTTGGTGCCCGTGAGGGCAGATCGCGTGGTGTCCAGGCCTCCCTGGACCACTCCCTTAGCCGCGTCCACCACGTTGGCCACCCCAGAAGAGATGGTGTCCTTGGTCTTGGTCATCTTGGAGCACACCTGGTCTTTGGCCCCAGACACGATTTGCTGAAAGAGGACAACGGGTGGTTAGGAGGAACCGAGAGCCACCTCCTCCCCAGACGTTTGCTTTCCTGACTCCTTCGTGTGCCCTATGGAGAGAGGACTGCAGTCACCTAGAGGCCCCACCTCCCCGAAAAATGAGCTGCTTCCCTCTACCCTCATCCCCCAGTGGATGTCCCCCTGGACGCTCTCCAAGCTGTGGCTCTGCAGGACATGCCTCCACAGGCTCTGCGTCACAGAGCGCCCCATGATTCCCTCCCCCTCCGTACCGGCAGGTCCTTGAGTCCTCTTGAGCCCTCGCCAAGGCCCCATGACCTGGGCTCCACGCAAGTCAGAGAGTTCAAGTTTTTTTTTCATCTTGCCTATGCTCCGTTCATGCCAAATTTTGAACCTGGTTTCCTGCTAATGCTACGGAGGCCAAATTCCTTATTAAAATTAACGTGCTCATTAAAATTAACGTGCTCAAGTCAAAGAAGTGAATCAAGGTTCAGAAAAGTAATAACTGGCCGGGCACTACAAAATATAGAAAAATTAGCCAGGCGCAGTGGCTGCACCTGTGGTCCCAGCTACTTAGGAGGCTGAGGCGGGAAGATCCCTTGAGCCCAGGAGTTGGAGGTGGCAGTGAGCTGTGATGACACCACTGCACTCCAGCCTCAGCCATAGAGCCAGACTGGCTCAAAAACAAAATTGAAAAACAAACATACCCCAAAATAAAAGTTTAAAGAAAATAAAGAGAATAACCAGAGAAGTACAGAGATTGGCATTAGGTTTAGTCATAGGACCTCACCGTAGCTTTAATCAGTTTTGTCTACTGCATGGCAGTTTTCTCTAGTTTAACCCAACTAAACGGGCTGATGGCCTCGGAGTTACCACCACTCGGGTGTTACCCTGAGTGTGCTGGGTTTTTGTTTTTTGTTTCTTAGACAGCATCTCACTCTGTTGCCCTGGCTAGAGTGCCGTGGCATCAGCCTAGCTCACGGTAACCTCAAACTCCTGGGCTCAAGGGATCCTCCTGCCTCAGCCTCCCGAGTAGCCGGAACTATAGGCATGCGCCACCAGGCTCGGCTAATTTTTTCTTTTTTTTTTTTTTTTGAGTGAGACGGGGTCTTACTCTTGCTCAGCCTGGTCTCAAACTCCTGAGTTAAAATGATCTGCCCGCCTTGGCCTCCCAGAGTGCTAGGATTACATGGTGCTTAGTCTTGGTCATCTTGGAGCACACCATGTAGGAGTGCTAGGATTACAGGCGTGAGCCACCACGCCCGGCCCCGAGTGTGCTGTTTTTAATTCAGTGGTTGGAGCAGTTCTGTCCCCCGCAGGACACTGGGGGATGTCTGGGGACATCTGTGGTCATCACAATTGAGGGGAGCTCCTGGCATGGGGTGGGTAAAAGGAGGGACGCTGCTTAGCACCCTGCAGTGCCCAGGATGACCCCACTCCAGAGACTGACCTGGCCCCAAATATCCTTAGTATTGCGGTTGAGGAACCTTGGGATTATGTTCTCACCACCTGTCTCTTGCCCAGCCTTGGTGCAGGTGAGCACCCTGGGCTCTTTAGCTGGAGAGACCTGGGTTCAAATCCCACCTCTTTTCCTGCACTTGCTGTGTGACCTTCAGCAAGTCACATTCCCTCTCTGGGCCTGTATCTTCATCTGAAAACTTTGGATTACAACAGCTCCTCCTTCAGGGGTGGTGCAGATGAGTCAAGATGCCCGAAGCACTTTGCAGCAGCAGGTGCTTAATTGGTGCTAGCGGGGAGGAGTGGGGCAATGTACAAGGGGGGGGGCAGCTGCCGGGGGGGGGGTGGGGGGGGCCTCTGAGATCTGCTGATCTGGCAGGTGTCGGGGGAGAAGGGACTCGTGGGAGACGCCACATGGGGGTGTGTGCCGGGCGGAAGAACTGTCCCTGGGCCTTGACGTGAGTTTACCTCCTGCTGTCCTAGATCAGCCCCTCCACTTGGCCGGGCCTTGGGGACAGTGATAAGGCCAGCGGACCCCAGGTGCTGAGGACCGAGGGTGGACGCAGCATAGGTTGCTGTTCAGCCCCTGCCTGTCCAAGGTTCAAATCCCTACCACGTCTCACTGTGTGACCTCCAGCAGGTGGCTTAACGTCTCTGTGCTTCTGCAGTCGTGTGGGGCACTGTCCCTCCCTTGGGAGCACTAACTACGAGAAGTGCTTAGCACGGAGCCTGACACCCAGAGAGTACGTTGCCAGTGTTTTGGTCACATCGTCCTAGGCATGGACTAGCACAGGCTGTCCAGAGTCCAACCGCGCCGGGGAGCGAGGCGGCACTGCACCCATTTCCCAGACAGGAAGGCTGCGCCCAGCAGGACACCAGGGGTGTGTCTGCCTTCTCCTTGGCTATGGCAACCCCCGGCTGGTAGTAACTGAGACTTCTCAGGAGGGGGCCCCGAGGGTCTCAGGCCGGGCTCATGGGGCCCTCACCTTTTCCGAAGGCTGCTGTGGCTTCTCCATGTCCCTCGCCATCTGCTGTGGGTCGGTGGCCGCTGTGGGGACAGGGGCTGGTCAGGGAGGGCGAGGGACGCTGGTTTGGATCACCAGCTCTGATGCCCATTGCGCAATTGGCGGGCACAGCCCAAAAGGTCAGGAATGTCCCAGCCACCCTGCCAGGGACGGCAGGAGGTGACTTCCACGGCCACCAGCCAGGCTCAGCCACCCACCCTGCCAGGGCTCCCTGGACCCCCCAAGGCCTCAGTGCCCCGGAGCAGGGCCCTGCGGAGTTTTCTCTGCTGGGCCTGGGTGCCGGATGCCCACCCTGAGCTCCGGAGCCCCCATAGCCTGGTGGGGGGAGGCCCCGCCCCGCCCCCACTGCAGCTGCCAGCTGCCCGTCGCAGGGCCAGGTATGTGGAGCAGAAGTCAGCTGCCTGCGGCTCCGGGCCCAGAGCGGGGCCCAGCCCGGGCGGCCACCCCGACCCTGGCTCCCTGCACAGCCCCCAGCACCCGGCTGTGCGGCCGCAGGGAAGGCGCGTGCAGAGCACCCCACCGCTCCACGGAGCATCAGAAACGGGGGAGGGGCATCGCAGCGAGACAGGCCAGGTTCCAACCCCACTTTCACTGCTTATACCTCCTTGGGCGACACCCCCCAAGCCTCGGTTTCCCCGTCTGGCACTAAGCAAGCATGCCAGCGTCCTCATGTCTAGTGAGGCCATGTGGGCACACGTGAGGGGCTCCCAGGTCCACCCACAGAGGTCCCCGCTGTCGGGCCGTCCACTCACCCTGAGCCTGGGTGGCAGGGCCACCCGCGGGCTCGGCACCCGGCCGGGCGTCTCTCGCGGAGCTGTGGGCGTTGGCCACCAGGTTCCGGGCAGAACTGAAGCCAGGCAGGGACCCCAGGAAGCTGCTCAGGGTCTGCAGGGGTGGGGAGGGCAGCTTGAGCCGGGCCGGCCGAGACGGGAACAGGGAGGGAGGAAGCATCCTTCAGCCCCACGCTGCCCCCGCCCCTCGCCCCTGGGTGACCCCGGGAAAGCTTTGAAGCCACTCTGAGCCTCAGTTTCCTCGCTGGGCAATGGGCAGGTTCAGCCTGCCTCCCAGAGGAAAGGGGCATCTCCCAAGTCCCCAGAGAGCTTTTCCTCTTAGCCCCATTGCACAAATGGGGAAACTGAGGCTCAGGCAGGCACTGAGGCTGGCCCAAGGTCGAACAGTGGAGAAGGCGCCGAGGTTACGTGAGCCCTCTGCCCCGGCTTGGGACACGCGGGAAGAGTTGGCATCGTGGCTCCCAGAGCCCTCCCACCCCAGGGCCCTGGAGGTCACCTTCCTGAGACTCCAGGGTCTCCAGGCTCCAGCAGGGAACTGTCCCTCCCTCCTGTCCCTTACCTTGCCCTTGGGTTTGGGGGGGTCCCGGCTGCCTTCGTCCGGAGCAGACATGGTGGTGCCTGAGTGGCTGGAAGGGGGCAGAGAAGGTGCGAGAATGGGCTTCCCCCGCCTCCGGCTCCACACCCGTCCCGCCAGGCAGTGACCTGGAGGCCTGGCCTCGCCCCAGTGTCACCAGGGACAGGCGCGTCCCCGCTCACCTGGGCTGTGTGGGGTCCCTCAGAGCGACGGGCGGCTCGGCAGGCAGCTGGCTCTGCTGGCGGCTCCCAGGCCTTATAGGGTCTGGGGCAGGCGCGGCCCAGCCAGCAGGGGCAGGCGGCCAATGGGCCGGGGGGGCCGCCTGGGCAGTCACGTGCCAGCGTGGGCCCCGGCCCAGCACCTTTCGCCTGCTCTCTGCCCACGCGGCTGGGGCGCTCGGGCCAGCTGCACTCCCCTCCCTCGCCTCCGGGCACTCCTGCACCCTCCGGTTTCCCCCATGGGGCAGTGTGCCCACCCTGATGGCGTACCATCAAGATCCCTTCCTCGCTGGGACGCCCTTGCCAGTCGCCATCTTTGTGCCTCAGTTTCTCCTTCCAGACTCCTCACTGTGGCTCACAAAGTCCTGCCTCCCTGTCTCCCTCCACTTCGCTCCAGACACAAGGGCCCCTTCCCTGTTCCTCCAACACCCCAGGTGCGATCCTGCCCCAGGGCCTTTGCGCGGGTTGTGCCCTCTGCCTGGAGTGCCCTCCCCCAGCTACTCACACAGCTCTCTGTCCCTCACCTGTCAAGCCCATTCTGCTCCCTACTGTGTCTCCTGCACCTAGGACAGTGCCTGGCACACATTTGGCACTTAATAAATGTTTGGGGCCAGAAGCGGTGGCTCACGCCTATAATCCCAGCACTTTAGGGGAGGCCAAGGTAAGACGATCGCCTGGGGCCAGGAGTTGGAGACCAGACTGGACAATGTAGCAAGACCCCATCTCTAAAACAAAATGTAAAAATTAGCCAGGCATGGTGGCACACACCTGTAGCCCCAGCTACTCTGAAGGCTGAGGCCAGAGGATCACTGAGTCCAGGAGTTGGAGGCTGCAGTGAGCTATGATTGCACCACTGCATTCCAGCCTGGGTGACAGAGTGAGACTCTGTCCCTGAATGAATGAATGAATGAATGGATGGATGTTTGGCTAAATGGACCAACTCATAGGGTGGTTGTGAGCGTGAAGTGGACTCCCACGTGCGTCCTGGCTATCGCAGTGCCTGGCACCAGCAGACACTCAGCAAACCTTAATCTAGCACCGCCCAGGCACAAATGGGGGTCTCTGAGAGGCACAGGGGGTTTCCCGAGCAGGAAAGGGACAGCCAGCCAGCAGAGCTGTGGGCACCCTAGGACTGGGAACCCGGCCAGGGTAGGCTTGGGCCAACCCAGGGAGGCTGCCCAGAGGAGGTGTCCCGTGCCTGAGGCCACATAGCCAGGAAGTGGCAAAGACAGGATTCAAACCCAGACCCAGCCCTGCATGCCAGGTGGGCTGTCAGGGTAGGCGGGCACGCAGAGGAATGCCTGGCACACCCTTCCTGGGCCGTGTCCCTCCTGCCTGCCCCTGGGACAGGGTTCCCAGCCATGTGCTATTGGGGTGAGGGTCACACAAAGCTGGGAAGAGGGAGGGTCCAGCCGCTGGGCCTCGTGACCCCAGGCTGTCTCCTTGGAGCCGTCACTGTGTTTGCCAAACAGTCGGGGAACAGAGGGGGGCATCCCCCAGCCTCTGTCCTAGCCAATGCTTCCCAAGGGTGGCGGGAGAGCTCTGGTGTTCCCCGCCCCTTCCCGAGGGGCAGCCACAGCCCGGTGTGGGGAGTCAGCCAGGGAAAGAAATATCAAAAAATCATAAACACCCCAGTCGGGGCCCGCCCCTGGTCTGCCCACAGCCCTCCAGGGCTCCCACCTCCCTCGGGGTCAAAGCCCAAGTCCTCCCTGCGGCCCACCAGGCCCTGCACAACCTGCCCATCCCCTCCCCGCCCTCCCCTCTGCCCCTCCTCACTCTGCTCCAGCCACACGGGCCTCCTCGCTGTGCCTCCAACACGCCAGGTGCGGTCCTGCCCCAGGGCCTTTGCACGGGCTGTTTCCTTCTACCTGGAACACCCTTCAAGGTCTTTCCTCAGCTGTCACCTCCTCAGAGAGGCCTTCCTGGATCCCCCCTCCCAATTAAATACACACCCTCCATGTCCCCCACACTCCCCAGCCCCATTTATTTTTCCTGCACCTACTAACGCTAATGGGCTCACTTTTCTTGGTTAGCGTCCGCCTTCCCTGCTACACCGTAAACTCCTGGAGGACGGGGTATGTTTTGCTCGCTGCTGCGTCTGTCATACAGCAGGTGCTCAATACTTGTTGAAGGAACAAATGAGCGGGTGCATGATAGATGAGGAGTTTACTAGGTAAATGGCTGCGGAGGGTTGGAAGAGGGAGGTATCCCGCTGGGGTTGCATCTGGGAAGGCTCCCTGGAGGAGGGGTATTGGGGCTGGGCCTTGAGTTTGGACAGAATGTGTCCAGAGACAGGTGGGAGGGTGGGAAGGGCATTCCAGGCAGCGAGCACAGCATGGGCAAAGGCCCGGGGGTGTGGGGACATGCTGAGTGTCCGAGTAGCTGGAAGGTGAAGGACGTGGGTGTTTGGTCCGAGGGTGCTGGGGAGCTATGGAGGTTCCGGAGCAGGGGCAGGGAGGCGAATGTGGCCGGCGGGAAGTGGTTGGGGCTCCCAGAGCCGCCCTCTGGACCGGATCCCAGGGAAGCCAGGGGCCACCCTGAGCTCACCACGCCAGGCCGTGGTTTCCCAACACCCCGCCCAGCCACAGGGGAGTCTGAGGGGCAGCTGAGAATGTGGTCAGAGGACGGGAGGGCCCCAGGAGACCGCCCCATGGCCCTTGTCCTACCTCTGTCTCCCCCATCCTGGCCAGGGCAGCTGGAGAAACCACAGGGAGACCAGCCCCACAGGTCCAGGCAAGCGGGCCCAAGAGCTGCCCTTCCTGCCTTCTTCCTCAACTTGTTTGCTTTCTGCAGATTCCAAGAAATGCTAATTTATACTACAGTGAGAACAGCTCCCTGCAGTTTCCAAGAAATACTAATTTATACTAAAGTGACAACAGCTTCTATCTAGGTAGATGCACCTGAGGGAGCCCCCAGGTGGGCTGGGCACTAATGGAGGAATCCCAGACGGGGTGTCAGGCAAGTCGGGGATGCATCATTCCTTCCAAACCTGGAACCCTGGCTTGACACCCCCTCCCCATGTCCCCGCCGTCACACACCTCTGCGGCCTCCAGCACCCTGGGACTGAGGCCCACCCAGCCGGAGCAAAGCCGGGGCGTGTAGACAACACAAAGCGCCTTTATTCTGGGCACAAACCCTAAAGGGCAAAGGACGTGGGTCTGGCACGGCGGCGTCTCTGGGGCCCCTCAGTCCCGATAGCCAAGCTGGAGTGGGGAGGAGGGGCTCACTTCCCCAAGCCCCAAACAGAAGCCGCGGGGGGACAGTGTGTGTGTCTCTTGGGGGAGTTTCGCTCGGATTCTTGGGGTGGGCACGGGACAGGAGGGCCTGGCTCCGGGCTCAAGTCCCTGCTGCTGTCGGGCCTCTTTCCCTGCGTCCAGGCGCGGCTCCGCCTGGCGCTCGAGCGCGGCCACCAGGGGCAGCAGGGACCCCGGCACGCGGGCGCCCGGGTCAGAAGTCCAGCTCGGGCATCAGCGTGTGCTTGGCCGGGGCGCTGGGGGGCTGGGGCTCCTCCTCGCGAGCGTCCCCGTGCCCGTGCTGGGCGCTCCAGGCCCTCTGCTGGGCTGGCCAGTCCAGGTGCGCCCAGCGGGGGTCGGGGCCCCCCACGACCTCGTCCACCAGGTCCGCCAGGTCGGCCGGGGGCTCGGGCCGCTCCACGAGCACGGGCGCGAAGGGCCCCACCAGCCAGGGCAGCGGCACGGCCTGCAGCACCAGCTCCAGCAGCTCGTCCACGCAGGCGTGCGCCCGCGCCACGCTGCCCCGGCCCTCGGCCAGCGCGGCCGCTGGCACGTCCCCGAAGCAGCGGGCGTCCGCGAAGGCGGCCTGCAGGGCGTCCACGCTGCGCCGCACCTCGGCCACCTTCTCCTGGGCAACGGGGGGCAGGCCCCGCACGCTGCTCTCCAGCGCGTCCACCGTGCCGCGCAGCTCCTGCGTCAGGCCGCGCGACAGCGCCAGCGTCTCCAGCTCCGCCTGCGGGCGAGGGCAGCGGGCACCTCGGTCGCCCACACGGACACCCGGTGGGACCGTCTTCCTGCCTCCATCGCCCCACGTGGGGCCAGCGACCTGCCTCTGTTCCCCCCACAGACACAACGCGACCCAGCCCTGCCTCAGTCTCCCTCAGGAACACACAATAAGACCCAGCACTCAGGACCAGGCGCGGTGGCTCACGCCTGTAATCCCAGCACTCTGGGAGGCCGAGGCAGGAGGATTGCTCCAGGTCAGGAGTTCGAGACCAGCCTGAGCAAGAGCGAGACCCCGTCTCTACTAAAAATAGAAAAATTAATTGGTCAGCTAAAATTATATAGGAAAAATTAGCCGGGCATGGTGGTGCACGCCTGTAGTCCCAGCTGAGGCGGGAGGATCGCTTGAGCCCAGGAGTCTGAGGTTGCTATGAGCTAGGCTGATGCCAGGGCACTCTAGCCTGGGCAACAAAATGAGGCTCTGTCTCAAAAAACAAAACAAAACAAAACAAAAAAAACCCCAGCCCTGCCTCGGTTTCCCTGATGGAAACACAAGGGGACCCAGCCCTGCCTGTTTCCCCAGTGGGCACCCAGTGGGACCCAGCCCTGCCTGTTTCTCCCATGGACACCCAGTAGGACCATTACCCTGCCTCAGTTTCTCCCACCGACACCCAGAGAGACTGTTTCCTCAGTGGAAACTGGCTCAGTTTCCTCAGTGGACACCCAGTGGGAATGCTTTGCCTCAATTTCCTTCATGGAAACACAATGGGACCCAGCCCTGCCTGTTTCTCCCATGGACACCCAGTAGGACCATTACCCTGCCTCAGTTTCCCCCATGGACACCCCCCGGCTGACCTCAGTACTTGGTTTGCCACAGCTTGAGTGTGGCCCCCGCAGCAAGGGGCTGATCCGGGACCCTCTTCCCCTCCCTACCCAGGCTGGCCGCAGCCGCCACCCCGCCTGACTCCCCCAGGTCTTGCTCACCTGGCTCCGGCGCCGGCCGTTCTCCAGAGGGTGCTGGCTCCAGTCCCCCCACAGCTTGTGCACCTTCCCGGGGCGGGCGGGGGCCGTGGGGGTCACCCCACACTGCATGAGGTGGATCTGCAAGGACAGGGACCACGGCTGTCAGGGTTGGGACATCCGGGAGCGACCCTCACCCAGCTCTGACTTCAGTCAATATTTAGGTGGTAGAGGCAGGTCGTGCAGGGCCTTGTGGGGCACAAGGAGGACCTGGGCTTTGACCCTGAGGAAGGTGGGAGTCATGGAGGGCTGTGGGCAGAGGAGGGCCGGGCCTGACTCAGGTGCTCATGGGCGCCCCCTGGTGGCTGCTGTGGGGAGACAGCCCTAAGGATGAAGGAGGCAAGGGAAGGGAATCGCTCTTTTCTTCTCGCCTACTCTAAAAGCTATAAACTCCGCTCCCACCTCCCCTCCTCCACGAGCGCCCTCCCTGACTCCCCAGGCAGAGCTGTGAGGCCTCAGGGCTCCCCGAGCTCCGGGTCACCTGCTCTGCCCCACCCTGAACCCACGCGGCTCTGCCGCCCTTCAGACCAGCACAGGACCAGGCACTCAGCCGGTGCCCAATGCGTGCTGATGGGCCCGCACCCTGCAGCAGGGGCGGGCAGAGGGCTCTCACCAGCTCCAGCGTCTCCTGCAGCTGGGCCAGTGTGTCCTGGGCGCGGTGTTTGCTCTGCCTCAGTTTCCCCAGAGAGTGCTCGTACGCCAGGTGGCGGATCCGCGCCGACAGAGAGCCCAGACGCACAAAGTAGCCCTGCTGCTTTCTCTGATCCTCCACGGAGCCCACTTCTGGGCCCTCGGCCTCGGCCGCCAGCGCCGCTGGAGGACGGGACAGGGAGAGGGCGTCAGCGTGGCCACCCCGTCCGCATCTGCTCACCCACCTGGGCAGACGAGCCCCCGCCTCCCAGATTTCCACTTTCCCCCAGTTCATCTTCCCCAAACCCTACGACGGAGGCACAATTACTGGTCCCATTTTACAGAGGAGCACAACCAAGGCAAACAGGCGAAACGCCAGAGGGTGCTAGGGACAAACTCGGGATTCGAACCCAGGCTGTGCTTAACCATCCCATGAAACAGTCTCCTAAAGAACAGATCACAAGTGCCCGGCACACAGGAGGTGCTTAATCAATGCCTCACTGCCGCTCTGCCAAGTTCGGGATAAGCCGACACATCCTCCTAATGCTGTAAGCAGGGGCTGAAATTTCACGTCAATTCCAGGGCCAGGCGGGTATCAAAAGTGGCCGGGGCAGATTAAGACGTAAACCATCCGGGATTAGTGGCAGGAAAGGAAGCTTCTAAGGGGCGGATCTGTCCCGCCGGGGTCTAGTTTTTCAAGGCAAGCCAGAAATCAGCATTTGTAGCACACAATCTGACTGTGAAATGCACGAGAGCAATTGAAACGTTTAAAAGACATTGCACGGGCCAGACATCATTTAAGGGGCCACCAGTTGGAGACCGTGGTCCTCGTGTCTGCAAGCCCCATGTGCCCTCGGGGGCTGGGCGGTCCGATTCCTGGTGGGAAATGGGCTGGGGGCTGCAGAAGTGCCTGGGAGGTCCGGGCCTGCGTTTGGGCTCCGTGTTCCCAGCTAATCTGCTGTGTGGCCCTGGGCACGTCTCGGGCCTCTCTGATCTGTAGCACGGGGGGCATCGTGACTAGGGGCGGGCGGGGCGGGCGCCACCTCACCCAGCTCCTCCTCCGTCATGGGCAGGAAGTGGTCCACCAGCTCCTCGGACTTCTCCAGCACCACGTCCACGGCGTGGCTCACGGAGCGCCTCAGCCCCACGCTCCAGCGCCGGCCCCGCCGCGCCAGGCCCACCACGCCTGTGACACCGCTGGCCACCGCGTCCTTGGCTGAGGTCACCACCTGGGGGGAGGGGCGCCCACTCTAGGTGCCACAGGGCCCCAGCTTCTCTCTCCCCACCAGGCTCCCTGGGGCTGGGGCGCTAAGACCCCTGGACTGCTTCCTGGCTCTGAGCCTCAGTTTCCCTTCTTTAAAATGATGGGGGAAGGTCACCCTTCCCTCACAGGGGTGGTTGAGGGGGTTACGGGTTACCAGCACCTACTGGCACAATCCATGTTGGTGGCCATTATTCTAAGCTGGCTGTTATTTACTTATGTGTTTTGAGACCGGGTCTTGCTGTCCCCCAGGCTGCGGTGCAGTGGCGTGATCACAGCTCACCGCAGCCTCCAACTCCTGGGCTCAAGCAGCCTCCTGGCTCAGCCTCCCGAGTAGCTGGGACTACAGGCGCCACCGTGCCCAGCTAACTTTTCTATTTTTTGTAGAGATGGGGTCTTGCTATGTTGCTCAGGCTGGGCTCAAACTCCTGGCCTCAAGCGATCCTCCCGCCTCGGCCTCCCAGAGTGCTGGGATGACAGGCGCGAGTCTATAATTGCCCGCGGTCTGGTCGCGCCAGGTACCGTGTCCGAGGGCTGCTGGAGGAAGGGCAGCTTCTCCTGCAGCTTGTCCAGGCCCCTGCAGGCGAGGTCGTTCACCGTGGCCACTGAGAGGAGGGAGGCAGACATTCAGGGGGAGACAGGGACACAGCGAGGGATGTAGAGGGAGGGCGTGCCAGATTGCGAGACAGAACAGCAAGGAAGAGAGGAGGCCACGCTCGGGCGCTGGACAGTCACCGCAGAGGCAGGCAGGCCTCCTGCGACCTCATATCTGGAGAGTCTAGTGAAGCCACAGACGCCCCCAGGGGCCTGGCAGCATGTGGCTGTCAACCTGCCAGGGGCTGGGGGCCCAGGGGGCGCCGCCAGGCTGCCTCCTCTGGTCCCAGCGCCAGGGTGACTCCTCAGCCCTGCCCGGCTTAGATGCCCCAGCGGGCAGGCTCAAGGTCACAGGAGCCGGCCACAGGGAGGTGGGGGAGGCGCTGGGGACAGGGAGGGACAGCGGGGAGGACCACCAGTAAACGGGTAAGGGCAGAAGGCGGGGTGATCAGAGTTAAGAGGGACATCACAGTCAAAGAGATCGAGGAGAGGTGGGGTGGGGACGGGATCGGCAGATGGGACAGGTGGACGGGCTGAGCAGGGACACCCAGTTCAGGAGGACGACCCCAGGCAGGCCACGCAGATGGACCAAGGGGCGGGGGCAGGGCAGCGGGGCAAACCACAGCCCCCGGGGGCCGGGGGGCACTCACGCTGGGGCTGCAGGCGGCGGAGCAGCGGCTGGGCGTGGTCCAGCGCCCGCGCGGTCAGGCCGCTCGCACAGTGCTCGGCCAGGCGGCAGGTGGAGCCCAGCAGCGGGTGCCTGTCCTTGGCCGCGCTGTAAGCAGCGAGGACCGCGGCACACGCGTCCCTGACCAGGGGCAGCGCCACCACGCGCCGCACCACGTTCTGCGGGAAGGGGTGACATCAGGGAAGGTGCGGGGCTCAAGCCACACCTGAGCCCGCTGCCCCTCTCTGGGCCAGGTGGGGCGTGGGGGAGGTCGCCGGAGAGTGTATTGAGCGCCTGACCAAGTACAGGCAGGGCAGACGGCCTCGGTGGCTCCCGGTCTCAGTGGCTACATGGACCGATACATGTTTATGCATTTTGAAATACAGCTGCCCCTCGGCATGGGGGGGCGGGGTCCAGGCCCTCGCTGCCCCCAGCACCCCAAATCTGCACGTCCTGCAGGACCTGCGTGTGAGAGGTTGGCCCTTTGTATATGCGGGTTTCTCATCCCACAAGTACTGTATTTTTCAATCCACGTCCGGTTGAAAACATTCTGTGTAGACGTGGACCTGTGCAGTTTAGACCCGTGCCGTTCAAGGGTCAGCTGCGATGCTCCTGTCCGGGGGAGCAGCCAGGGCAGTCTCCCTTGTTCGGGTCTGGTTCAGCCACCTCCGGGCTGTGTGAACCTGGGCAGGGGCCTTGGCTTCCCCGTCTATAAAGTGGATTTCTGGGGTTGTGATGCGGATTCAAGGAGCCAATGGAAGGGGAACGCGTGAGTCTGAGGGATACAGAGTATCGCAGTGATTGCTGCTGTTACTAGTGTTGTTGCCGCTGTTGTTGTTGTTGAGGGTGTCGCGATGGTGGACACAGAGAAAGGTGCAGGGGCAGACCAGGGATGGCAGAGGGAAAGGGCTGGTGTCCTTGGACAGACACCCCTCCCAGGGCCTCGTTACACCCCCCTGGGAAACAGCAGGTATGCCAGACCCCTCCGTGGTCCAAACTGTTCTCAGAATCCGGTTCACCCAGCAAGGATAGAGTGGGAGGGGACAGCTGGCCTGAAACTGTCCGAGAGGGGACTGTTCCTTCCTGCTCCCTTCCCCTCACCTGCTGGTCCTGCTCCTCCCATGGGCTGGGGGCCTGAGCTGCCTCCTCTTCGGACATGTCTGCTGCAAACAGGGTCACCTGGGGGGCAGGACAGAGTGAGGGGGCCCTGCACCACTCCAGCCCTCTGGGCTCACACCCAGGCCTTGCCCCTGCCTGGCTGGGCTCTGTGACTTGAGCAAGTCTCATTTCCTCTTGGGGCCTCAGTTTCTTCATCTTCAAAATGGGGTGATGTATGGGACAAGGACATTGCATACACAGTAGGTGTGCAGTAAAGAGCCCCTGGCAAGGACTCAGAGCATGGACTTTGGGGTAAGAAAGACGTGGGTGCGAATCCTGCTGTTACCTGCTGTGTGACTTCGGGCCAGCACCTTCACCTCTCTGGTCTGTTTCCTCTTTTGTGAAATGGGGGAGATCCCTGATGCCCCTGCCTGGGGCCCAGAACTGCACAAGCAGCCCCACGCAGGGGTAGAGGTGCTAGCCACAGAATCCTGATGGGCCCCACAGTTCGTCTGACACACGGGGAAACTGAGGAACGCAGGAGGTGCATGCTAGACCCAAGGTCACTCCGCTGGCTAGGGTTAGAGCCGGGAGCTTGACCTCAGGCCTCGGACTAGCAGCATTTGTTTCTTCCCCCAGTTGCCACCCGGCGCCCTCTGAGCCCTGGTCCCCGCCCAACTGGGTCCTGAGCTTGGGCCAACTGGGCCAAGGGTCGCAGCCACCTGCTCGGGCCTGTCGTGCCCCTCCCGCGCCGCCAGACCCTCGCTCCGCCACCCGAACGGGAGCTTTCCCCCACCCGGAGCCCGAGCCCGGGGCGCTCCTGCGCCGGCAGGACACTCACCTGGGCGCGCGCGGCTCCGGACGCAGGTGCCTCCGCGGACCCCGGTGCCTCCGCGGACCCCAGACTCCGCTCAAGTCTCCGCCCCCGCTGGCCCCGCCCGCTTTATACGGCCTAGGGGGCGGGGCCTCCGGGGAATCACCAATGGGGAGAGGCCGTTCGGGGGCGTGCCCAGGGGGCGTGGCTCCAGGCTCCCTTCGCCCTCCCCTTGGACCCGCCTAGCACTCTGCGGTTGCCATAGCAATGCTGGACCGCCAGATGCCAACCATTAGGCTACTTTCCTTGGCCAGGTTAGGCCACCTGTCCCCCTCACTGCTATTGCCGTGGAGACAGTGGAGGGCAATCACAGCCCCCACCGACTTGCTGAGTGACCTTGGCAAAGTCCCCAATGACTTTCTTTGTTTTTATTTATTTTTTAAAAATGTTTTTCTTAACTTAAGCCAGAAGCTAAGTCAGCCCTTTTGCTCGGATGCCCATTTTACAGACAGGCAAACTGAGGCTCAGAAAGCTTAAACCACTTGCCCCAGGTACCATAGTGAGCAAGGGATCGTATTCAAACCCAGCTCTGCTAGAAAGTCCCCCTGGAAGGGGGGCATGACCCGCCTTCCAGGGGGCTGCAAAAACTGGCCGTGCACCCCAACACCCCAGGATCCCCAAATCTGACTGTAGCCCCCACCTGCCTATGTCTGCAGGTGGCTCTGGGATCTGAGTGGTGAGAACACAGCCCCTTGGGCTCTTGCCTGTCCCTTCAGCCCCACCCAGCTCCCTCAGGCCTGTCCCAGGCAGGTGCCCCTTTGGAATGTCACAGGCCAGCGTGACGAATTGTTTGGGCACTTGGGCAATCCGGTTTAATTTAACCCTTGCCCGGGTCACCAGCCCTGGCAGAAATCCACCGGTAAAACGACACCCGAGCAATGGGCAGTTTTATTTCCAGTTAATTCCTGGGCAGGGGGAGGGAGAAGAGAAGCCACACAGGGCATTGATTCCAATGGCCATGCACTAGGGAGCCCTCGTCCCACACCCCAGGGCCGGGGCCGTGCCTCTTCTTTCCTCCTCCGTCACCCTGGAGTCGCAGCAGGTCGACTCTGGAGATGCAAGGGACACAAAAATGCTGATTCAGCCAGTTCAGTTTGCAGGTTATTTATTGAAGCCCTCAGGTGGCCAAGTGGGACTCAAGCCCAGACCCTGTACTTCGGGAACCCCCTACACTGGGGACGCCACAGAAAAACAACCCCAGGGGGGCCAGGGCTGGCCCAGAGGGAGGGACGGGGGGCTGGGGGAACCCAGAGACCAAGAGATCTGGGACACGGGCGAGGGCATTCCTGGAAGCGGGCACAGCTTGGGCACAGGCAGGGTGTCCCGAAGGCCACGGCCTGAGACAGGGCCATGGAGAGCTTTGAGTCTCACCAGGAGCTGGGATTATTTGCTAAGTGGGGTGCGGTGTCCTGCCAGGGCCCCCCACTCCAGCCGCCCCACCCCGCCCCGGCCTCACTGGGCCCCGGCCACTGCCAGGAGCGTCTGGCCCTTGGCGGCCTCAGGCCCGGCGCAGCGCGTGTCATTCTGCGAGAACATCTTGTCTTTTGTGGCCTGGAGCCAGCGATAGAGATCGTTGAGCTTCTGGTCGCAGACCCAGGGGTTCCCGGAGATGTCGAAGCCGTCCTGCATGTCCCGGCCGGGCTGCGCCAGGGGTGCCCACAGCCCCTCGGGCACGCTGGCCAGCGAGTTATTGGAAAGATCCAGCATGTCCAGCCGGCGCAGGCCTCGGAAGGCGCCTGCCTCGACCTCGGCCAGCTGGTTGTCGTTCAGGAAAAGGAGGCGCAGGTCCGGCTGCGGCCCGAGCAGCTCCTTGGCCAGCACCCGCAGCCGGTTGCCCTCCAGGTGCAGCCGCTCCAGCCGCAGCGGGCCCCGCAGGAGGCCGGGCGGCAGGGCCTCCAGCCGGTTCCCCCCAAGGTCGAGGGTGCGCAGGCGCGTGAGGTTGGCCAGCAGTCCGGCCGGCAGTTCCCGCAGGCGGTTCCCGGACAGGTCCAGGAACTCCAGCGCTTTGAGGCCGTGCAGCCACGAGGCTTCCAGAACCTCCAGCCGGTTTTCCTTCAACACCAGGGTCTCCAGGGCGGCCGAGGCCCGGAGCAGGCCCGGCGGCAGCCCGGCCAGCGCGTTGCGGGTCAGGTCGAGCACCCGCAGCCCTGGCGCGGGAAGCAGGAACTCGGCCGCCAGGCCCTCCAGCCGGTTGCTGGAGAGGTGCAGTTCCTGGAGTTTAGAGGCGCCCCGCAAGATGTCGGGGGGCAGCTGCGTCAGGTTGAAGAACTCCACGACCAGGTGGAAGGTGTCGGCCGGCAGGGAGCGGGGGACTTGGGCAGGCGGGTGGCAGGAGATGGAACTGCCTTTCTCTGACTGGAACACCACGCAGCCTTTGGGGGTTGGGGTGACTCCCCGGGCCGAGGCCAGAGACAGCAGCAGCAAGAACAGGGTCCTAGGAAGATGGGGATCAAACCCCCCTGGGCTGCAGGTGATGACAGCAGGGGCTTAATAAGCCAAAGTGAAAATGTACCCAGCTAGGCGAAATATGCCCAAATCAGCACACCTTTTCCACCTCCACTGCCACCGCCCTGGACTGGGCCACCTTGTTACTTACCTGGACTAGTGTAGCCACTTCCTCTTCCTCGCCCGGCTTCCCTCTTACCCCCATAGCTGCCAGATGTGAGCATTCTAATTCCCTTAAATTGAGTTCCTGATCTACATCCTACCCTTCCCCCTCACTAGCCCAGCCCTGATGGGCTATTAATTATTCACAGTTCTACCCTTAACACTTGTATACCCCCATAATACGCTAAAATAAAAAGAAATTATTCACAGTCCAACTTGCTTAGTTTCTTCTGCTCTGTTATGTTTTCTGGGGCAGTTCTTGTATTCCTGGCCTGTGTTTGAAGGCAGAGCCAGTGAACTCCTACTCATCCTGTGAAGCCCCAGCTCCCATGCCCCTTTTCCATGAAGCCTTCTCTTGCCCTTTCCAAGAAGTGCTCTTAGCCGCCAGAGAGGAGTCTCAGGCCCTGAGCACACAGTGTTAGGTTGTCTGTGTCCAGTGCCATCTTCCTGCAAGCACTCGGGTGCGAGCCAGGGTACCAGGCACCAGCAAGAGATTCTGAACATGAAAAGTGTGCCCTGATTTGGGCAGGTCTGAGTGCCGGCATTTGGCCCTGGGAAGGGGGTGGTTTACAGTTGTCACTGTAAAATGCACCTGGTCTCGTCTGATCTCGGAAGCTAAGCAGGGTCGGGCCTGGTTAGCGCTTGGATGGGAGACAGTTGTCACCGTAACCCCTGAAGGCTTCTCTTTCTCCTTCACGGCTTCCCTGGCCTGGCAACATGAGATATCACCTGGCAAACCTGGGTCACTGGGGCCTCGGGCCTCTGACAGGTGTCTCCTCCTACGCCCTGCCCGGCCCGTGGCCCACCTGGGCTCCTGCAGGTGTGTCTGTGTGTGTAGGATCGAGTCTGTCCGTCCGGGGTTAGGGTTGCTCTGTTCCAGCCTGCAGGACTGTATCTGTCCCCTGTCACGGTAGTGGGTCAGGTGCAGTGTCCATGTACCTCCTGCCTTGCCCGGTGTCCAGGGCTGCCCAGGACAGAGAGAGCGGGGACCTACCTCTGGTATCGTTGTCTGCTCCAAAAGGACATGGTGGCCCCCTTCGTTTCCTTCTAGGCTCTGTTGGCCTGGGGAAGTGGCCTTCTACCTGCCCGGGCTGGGATCAGGAGACCAGACCCTGGGGAAGTCCCCACCCTCGGCCAGTTCCTGATAGGGGCTGACCCGGAGCGGAGCAGGGCAGGGAGCGGGAGGGGTTAGAATTGCAAAATCGCTTCCTGGCAATTTGTTCCTGCCCAGCCCCTTCCTGGCCCCACGTTTACAGCCCAGTTTTCCTTCCCTTGCTTCCTGTTTCTTGGGGGGCGCTCAAGAGTCTCTCTAGCTGTGACCCCACTTCCCCCAACCCAGGATTCAAGGGTCAAGGTTGCAAGGCACCAATCCTGGGGGATGGATAGCTCTTTGAGTAAGAGGCACTGCTTACCATAAACTAGAACAACTAGAACAACCAGGAAACTCATTGAAAAGAACAAAAGGCTCTTGTATTCAATTCATGGCATGTTGTTATTGCTTTTTTGTTTTGTTTTGTTTTTTTGAGATAGACTCTTGCTCCGTCACCCCAGCTACAGTGCAGTGGTGTCATCATAGCTCACTGTAGCCTCCAACTCCTGGGTTCAAGCAGTCCTCTTGCCTCAGCCTCCCCAGTAGCTGGGACTACAAGCATGTATCACTTGCCCCAGCTACTTTAAAATTTTTTCATAGAGATGGGGTCTTGCTGTGTTGCCCTGGCTGGTCTGGAATTTCAGGCCTCAAGCGATCCTCCTGCCTTGGTCTCCCAACGTGCGGGGATTACAAGCCTGAGCCTCTGCGCCTGGCGATCTTGCTTTTTCTTGTGCAACTAGCTCAAATCAAGGTCTCGCTTTGCTTGCATGTTGTTGGTCCCTGCCCCCACGCCCCAGGCTCTGAACTTCCACAAGAGCGGGCGTCTCTGTCCCCACACAGTGCCGGCCGCATGGCAGGTACACATTAAGTATTTGCTGCAGAAACAGACTGTCCTCCATCCAGATGAGGGGCCCCAGGTTTCTGTCTTGCCCTGCCAACTGCCCCGCTCCCACCCAGGAGACAGAGCGAGCCGGAGCCATGGGGGCCGGTGGTTGTAAACAGAGTTTATTGACGGGGAGGGGCTGGGAGGCAAGCTCCAGCAGGGTCCAGGACTTGGCTGGCCACGTGGCATGCATGGTCACCCGGAGGTCAAAGGGGGGAGGTCACAAGAGGACACGTGATATGGGACTCTCTGACCACCCCGGGCCTTATTTACACGGGGGGCCTGCCCGCCTCCACCTCCCCCCAGGCCTCCCTGAGCCCTTTAGACAGCCTTCGCCGCTGTGACTTGTGGGCAGGCTCTCCCCACTCCCTGCCTGGAACCCCGGCATGGCCCCCTCCCTCTGCGGGGGCGGGGGTTCAGACTCCCAACCGGCACGCGGAGGCCCTCGGCCTTGTGGAAGCCCCAGTGTCGGCTCAGCCAATGCCCAGGCCGCTGGGACCGCCGCCACGCTCGCACTGCGACACACACACACCACACGTGGCCCACGCGACGCACACGCCCACAGCAGCCCTGCAGGCACGCACACGCACGCCCCCGCCCTCGCACGCACGAACACGGCATGCACACGCACACACACCCACACACGCCAGGGGCCAGCGTCCGGGAGGGACCTTTTCCTGGGGTGGGGGGACTTGGGTCTGCAGCAGTGGCCCCCCCATCCCCACCCCACCTCCAAGCCCCCGGCAGCCACCCCGAGAACGGAGTTGTGCAATTGGTTAGAAAACTGCAAAAGAAACCAAAAATTGCCAAAGAAACCAAAATCTACGCGCAAGGTCAACCTCAGATCCAGAGCGAATTCTCCCCGCCCGCCCCCCAAGCCGTCCGTGTCCTGCGCCCGGCGGCGCGGGCGGGCTCCTTGTGCTTCCGTGTGGCGGAGGGCCCCGCGGGGGGCGCGGGCTCGAGCACCCACTCGGAGCTGGCCGGGCCTGGCGTCCTCGGCCTCTCTCGCTCCTGGCTCCGCGGCTGGCGCTGCCGAGGCGCCGGGCGCCTAGGGCACCGGGGGCGCAGTCCTGTCCGCCCCCCCATAGGGGAGGAGGTGGGCCAAGTCCGTGCCGGGCCGGGCGTGGCAGCCGCGGTGGCGGTCGCCGGGCCTGCCCTCGCCGCTGTTGAACGTGTGCGTGCGGCGCAGGGCGGCGGCGGGCGGCGCGTGGGGGCCCGGCCTCCGGAGGCTGCCCGTCGGGGGTGGGCTCCAAGGCCGGGGCAGGCTGTCGGCGGCTGAGGCTGGGTCCAAGGCGCCCGTGGGCGCTGACACCACCCGCCGGCGGTCCGGGCTGGCGTGGGGGGTGAGCGGGAAGTCGCCGTGGGAGGCGCGGCCAGGCCGGGCCCCGTAGAGGCGGGCGTCGGGGCCCGGGTCGCCCGGCGCGGGGGGCTGCTCGGGGGCCCGGGCGGGCGCCAGCAGCAGGAGGGAGGACGAGGCGGAGGCGGAGAGCAGGGCGTGGCCGTGGTCCCAGCCGCGGGGGCCCAGGGCGTGCGGGTGCGGGTGCGGGGTGGGCAGGCGCTTCTGCGGCAGCGGCGTCTGCTCGGGCGTGGGCAGCAGCCCCGAGTCCAGGTCGTGGGGGCCGCCCTGCAGCAGCGTGGCCTTGGCCCAGCCGTTCTGCATGAGGGGCGCCAGCAGCGCCTCGGGGGGACCCCCGGTCCCGACGGCCCCGCCGCCCCGGCCCCCGGGGCCGGCGCCCCTGCGCTCGCCCAGGCGGCTCACGCTCAGCACGGCCTCGCCGCCGCCGTGCGCCAGGATGGCCTCCTTGTCCTTGCGGCGGGCCAGCTCGCGCCGCTCCCGGAGGCCCACGAACCAGCCCACGCTGAAGCCGGACACCACGGCGCCCACCACGAAGGCCGCCACCGACGACGTCACCAGCAGGTTCACGGACACCAGCCCGGCGCGGTCCTCCGACAGGCTGGCCCGCAGGAGCCCTGGCCGGGAGCGCGCGTGAGAGGGCGCGGCCCGCGGCCCTGGCTCCTCCCGCCTCCCCGGCGTGTCTGTCGCGTGACGGCTCCTTGTCCCCTCAGAGCCTGTCTGTCCACCTCACGGCTTCCCTGGTGTTCCCGGCCTCCGCCCGCCCAAAGCCCCCACGGAGCCCAGCCGCCCCAGCCCCGGCCAGGTGGCCTAAGGGACAGGAGAAGCCTCCAGGGCCGGGATTGGGGTCGCAGGCCACCTCCCCTTGCCCTGCTCACCTGTGCAGTCCCCTAAGCCTGAGGTGCTGGCCCCGGACACGTCCTGCTCAAAGGTGGCTCTACCGGCGGCAGGGAGAGAAGGGGCAGGGTCACAGAGCCCCCCAGGCCGCCCCCCGCCCCTGCCCCCCTCGCCCCGCCCCCTCACCTGGTGCCCGGGCTGAGGAAGACGCAGGAGCCGTCGGGGGCCCAGCCGCAGTAGGGGTCCTGGCTGCCGATGCAGCTCCTGGGCAGACAAGGGTCCCTCAGACGCGGCCGCTGGCACAGCCGCCCCTGCCTAGCGACTCCCCGCGGGTGTCTGGGGGGACAGTCCCCCCAGCCCACGAGGCTCAGGGGAGGTAACTTGAGCCCAAGCGGCAGAGCTGGGCTGGGCGCCCTGGTGGGGTCGCCCCAGGTCTGTGCCCTTGTCCTCCAGGGTCATTGTTGCAATGACGGGGGACGGGGTCCTCTGTGTGGAGGGCTCAGGCGGAGCCCGAGGGCGCACTCCGCGGGCATGGAACCTTCCACCCGCTTCAGATAAACAGCGGCCTCCCTCAGCATGTCTGCCCCGCAGCAGCCACCAGAGGGCGCCAGGGAGCACCTGAGTCAGGGCCGTCCCTCCTCTGCCCACAGCTGTCCATGGCTCCCACCTCCCTCCCGATCAAAGCCCACGTCCTCCCTGCAGCCCACCAGGCTCTGTACAACCTGCTGTCCCATCCCCATCCTCCCCTCCTCCCTCCCTCCCTCTCCCTCCTCCCCCTGCTCCAGCCACACGGGCCTCCGAGCTGCGCCTCCAATACAGCAGGTGCGGTCCTGCCCCAGGGCCTTTGCACGGGCTGTGCCCCTGCCCAGTTCATCACTCAATGGCTCAGGACGCTGTTGGGCCCTCGACTCGAACCCGGCTCCCCTCCTCCCTGCGCTCATCTTCCCCTTGGGCGGGCCACTCACTTCATACAGCCCGAGTACTGCTGGCAGCGGGCCACGGGCACGCGCACCACGCAGCGGGGGAAGGCCGCCAGCAGGCCCCCCGAGGCCGCGTCCAGCTCCAGGCTCAGCAGCCGCTGCCCCGTCTCGCCGCCGCCGGACCGTCCGCACCTGGGGCGAGCAGAGCCCGAGGCTCAGGGGCCAGCCCCGCCTCTCGGCCACGGCCCCTCCCCGCCTTTGCGCGGACTCACCTGTCCCGCCGGTAGGTCTCAAACTCCTCCAGGAAGACACTGGGCCCGGCAGTCCCTGAGGCGCTGGCATTGGGCCGCACGAGGAACTTGAGCACCGTGCCCGCCTCGGACCCCAGGAAGACGACCGTCTGGTTGCCCCAGGGCCCGGCGCCCACGTCCACGGCCACGCGTGTCAGCGGGTGCCTGGGGGCCGGGGTGGGGCGGGGTCAGGCAAGCCCCACAGCCCCCGCCCACGGCCCCTCCCCACGGTCCCTCCCCACGGCCCCTCCCCACGGTCCCTCCCCACGGCCCCTCCCTCACGGCCCCTGCCCACGGCCCCTCCCCACGGCCCCCGCCCACGGCCCCCGCCCACGGCCCCTCCCCACGGCCCCTGCCCACGGCCCCCGCCCACAGCCCCCGCCCACGGCCCCTCCCCACGGCCCCTCCCCCACGGCCCCTGCCCACGGCCCCCGCCCACGGCCCCCGCCCACGGCCCCTCCCCACGGCCCCTCCCCCACGGCCCCTGCCCACGGCCCCCGCCCACAGCCCCTCCCCACGGCCCCGCCCACAGCCCCCACCCACGGCCCCCGCCCATGGCCCCTGCCCACGGCCCCTCCCCCACGGCCCCCGCCCACGGTCCCTCCCCCACGGCCCCCGCCCACGGCCTCCGCCCACGGCCCCTGCCCACGGGCCCCGCCCACGGCCTCCGCCCACGGCCCCTGCCCACGGGCCCCGCCCACAGCCCCCGCCCACGGCCCCTCCCCACGGCCCCGCCCACGGCCCCCTCCCCATGGCCCCCGCCCACAGCCCCCCCATGGCCCCTCCCCCACGGCCCCCGCCCACGGCCCCTCCCCATGGCCCCGCCCACAGCCCCGCCCACAGCCCCGCCCACGGCCCCTCCCACAGCCCCCGCCCACGGCCCCTCCCCACGGCCCCGCCCACGGCCCCCGCCCACGGCCCCTCCTCCACGGCCCCCGCCCGCGGCCCCTCCCCATGGCCCCTCCCCCACGGCCCCCGCCCACGGCCCCTCCCCACGGCCCCTCCCCCACGGCCCCCGCCCACGGCCCCTCCCCACGGCCCCCCCCCACGGCCCCTCCCCACGGCCCCCCCCCACGGCCCCCACCCACGGCCCCTCCCCACGGCCCCCGCCCACGGCCCCTCCCCACGGCCCCTCCCCACGGCCCCCGCCCACGGCCCCTCCCCCACGGCCCCCGCCCACGGCCCCTGCCCACGGCCCCCGCCCACGGCCCCTCCCCCACAGCCCCCACCCACGGTCCCTCCCCACGGCCCCTCCCCCACGGCCCCCGCCCATGGCCCCTCCCCCACGGCCCCCGCCCACGGCCCCTCCCCCACAGCCCCCGCCCACGGCCCCTCCCCACGGCCCCCGCCCACGGCCCCTCCCCACGGCCCCCGCCCACGGCCCCTCCCCCACAGCCGCCAGGCGCCACCAAGGCCGGCACGGGTGCGGTTCCACGCGTGCACACGACACTAACACACCAGCACCCGTGAGTGCCACACGAGTGCGTATGCACGGATGCAAGGCACGTGGGCACACGCCAGAGACATGACACGTGCTGTCACAGGCAGAACGAGCTCCCCTCTCGCCGCAATCAGCCCCGCCCCACGCTGGCCCCGCCCCCACGCTGGCCCCGCCCCCACGCTGGCCCCGCCCCCACGCTGGCCCCGCCCCCACGCTGGCCCCGCCCCGCCTGCCCCGCCCCCGCACGCTGGCCCCGCCCCCGCACGCTGGCCCCGCCCTGCAGACTGACCGCGTGAGCGTGCGCACGATCCAGGGCGCGTGGCCCAGGGAGGGCACCGCCTCGTCCATCAGCGGGTGGGTCTTGACGAAGTTGAGGATGTCGTCGGGCAGGGCGCTGGAGGCGTTGTACTGCGTGCCGGGGGCCGCACAGCACCCGGGCCTGGGCGGGGTGGGGGGTGAGGTCAGGGCGGACCCGGGGGTCCCCCACCAAGGGACCCTGGTTCGCCAGGGGGCCCGCTGCCCTGCCCAGAGGTCCTCAGTTTTCCCCCTCTGCATAATGGGCACAGCTGCACTCAGGAACAGCTACATGGGCACGCCGACCTTCTCTGGCCCCCCGCCGCAGGTGCAGGGGCTCTCACCGGGGCCGCGGCACCTGGTCCTCCGGCACCGGTGTCCAGATGGACTCGGGGGACTTCTGCTCACGGAAGCGGCCTTCGAACACAGCAGCCACGTGGGTCATGTCAAAGGCGCAGACGGCCGAGCCGGGGATGCTGGGGAGGGTGTGGATGGGACAGTCCGGTGAGGCTCGTGGGGCACCGCCTTGGGCCAGCGTGCGGGGGATCCCCGACCTCAGGAGCCAACGGACGTCCAGAGCCCCGGCCGGAGATGCCGCCCTCCCCGACTTCACATCCCGAGCAGCTCTCACAGGGCAGGCTGGCTCCTCTGAGGTCACCTCCCTGTTCAGGCCCCCACTGTCACTTGCCTGGGCGTCCAGCCTCCCAGCTGCCACTGCTGCACCCTTAGAACCTGTTCCCCAGGGGCTTGCCAAAAACACAAACCTGATCTCAGCCCTCTCTTGCTCCTTATTCTCCCATGGCTCCCTAGTGCTCTTAGGGTTAAATCCAGGCTGCCCCAAGGCCCACAGGGCCCTGCACGACCTGTCCATCCTCTCCCTGCCCTTCTCTGCCCACTCTCGCCCCTCAGCTCTGCTCCAGCCACACGGGCCTCCCCGCTGTCACTTAAACACAACAAGCTCACTGCAGCCTCAGGGCCTTTGCACAGGCTGTTCCTCCGCCTCCCAACACTCTTCCGTCTTCTCCCATCTCACGCGCAAAAGCCCAGCTCCAACGTCCCTTCCCCGGGGAGCTGTCCCTGCCCCTCTCCCCCAAAGGCAGAGGATGAGGACGTCCCCTCCCTGTCCTGACCAAAGGCCCCTGGGGGTCAGGTCTGCTCCATCAGCCCCAGCCGGGCGAGGCCAACTCAGGGTCCCGGCGCGTTTGATGAGTGAATGCGGGACCTCCCGGCCAGGCCCCCACGCCGGGGCCGGCTCCCGCGGCGCGCTGACCTGTTGCTGGGCGTGGAGAAGACGGCGAGGACCACGGGCCGGCCGCCCAGGCTGACCACGCCGGTGACGGCCTGCAGCACGTTGAAGTAGAAGTGCGAGTCGCCGGGCACGGAGCAGTTGAGCCGCGCCTTCAGGAAGGACGTCCACTGCTTCTCCAGCACGCGGGGCGAGCCCCCCACGTCGTTCTTGCACACGCGGGCCACGCGGGCCACCACCACCTGGAGTGACGCGGACAGAGGGGCCTGAGCCTGCGTCCGGCAAGGCCTGCCCCCAGGCCGCGCCAGCCTGGCCGGGACGGGGCGTCTGGGCCTCTCTGGGCCCCTGCTGCCGGGCAGGAACGCGGGGCGCGACGATGATCGCAGCCATAGTCGCCGCCACCTGGTTCTCACGTCTCTTACGCGCCTCCCAGGGGGTTAGCATACCCACGTCGCACGTATGGGGACAGCGAGGCACTGAGAGGGACGTGACCGGCCGAGGTCACACTAGTAGTGAGGGCAGTGCGTGCTGGGCTGCTCTCGGGTGCGGGCTGGGGGCTATGGGGCATGAAGGGTGGAGGCGTGGGCGGGTGGGTGGGCGGGTAGTGCGCGCTGGGTGGGCGGGTGGGTGGGTGCATACATGGATGGATAGAAGGATGGGAGGGTGGGTGGGAGGGTGGACAGATGGACGGATGGATGAATGGATGGATAGGTGGGTGGGCAGGTGAATGGCTGAGTGGATAGGTGAGTATATAGATGGGTGTATGGACAGATGGATGGATGGGTGGGTGTAGGGATGAGTACATGGCTGGGTGGCTGGTAGGTAGTTGGATGGGTGGGTGGATGAGTGGATGGGTGAGTAGATGGATGGGTGGGTGGATGAGTGGATGGGTGAGTAGATGGATGGGTGGGTGGATGGATGGATGGGTGGGTGGATGGGTGGGTAGGTGGATGGATGGATGGGTAGGTGGGTGGATGGATGGATGGATGGATGGATGGATGGATGGATGGATGGATGGGTGGGTGGATGGGTGGATGGGTGGGTAGGTGGATGGATGGATGGATGGATGGATGGATGGGTAGGTGGATGGATGGATGGATAGATGGATGGATGAATGGATGGATGGATGGATGGGTGGGTGGGTGGATGGGTAGATGAATGGATGGATGGGTGAGTGGATGGGTGGGTGGATGGGTGGGTGGATGGGTGGGAGAGTGGATGGATGGGTGAGTAGATGGATGGGTGGGTGGATGAGTGGATGGGTGAGTAAATGGGTGGGTGTATGGACAGGTGGACAGGTGGATGGGCGGGTGGACAGGTGGGTGGGCAGAAAGGCAAATGGGCCGATGGAGCGTGGGTGGGCTGAGGAACACACAGATGGGCACGCGGGAGGCTGAGCAGGTGACAGGCGGGCTGTGGAAGACGGACGGTGGCCGGTGGGTGGGCAGCGGGGGAGCAACAGCCCAGGGCGTGTGTGACCTAAGCGCGTGTCCTCCACCAGGGCTGAGTGCACCAAGGCCACTCCGTGTGCCCTTCAGCCTCGGGGCCTGGTCCCGGCTGGAGGGAGGCCCTGAGGGCCAGAGGAGGAGGGCGGGACCCTCTCACCCGGCGGAGATCCATGGACCCAGCTTGGGCCCCACTTCCCGCGGTCGGAGCCCCTCCCGGCATGGCCCAGCGCACGGCCTCACCTTCTCCAGGTAGTTAAACTCCATCGCGATCTCCCGGAAGAAGAAGTAGACGTGGCTGCCCCACTCCACCGCGTGGACAAAGTACGGCTCTGCAGGACAGGAGGGGTCAGAACGCAGCCCCCATATGACGAGGGGTTCTGGGACATAGACCTCATCGGCTCTTCTAGTGAAGGGGGGACGTAGGCTGGTTGCCCAGGCAAAATGAAACAGACTCAAAGTTTGGGTTATTTTGGGGGGGAAGGGAGGTCAGAGCCTAAAATCGCCACATCTACCCCCCACAAATGGCAACATCTACTATTTTTTTGTCACCTTCCTCCCTTGTGTTGAAGAGCCAAGTTCCTGTTATGCCCCTGCCATTGTTCCATTTCAGGCCTCCAAAGCCACCCACTTCTAGCAGGTTCTACTTTAGATCCAGCTGAAACCACCCCTCTAGCTTTATGTTCAAAGAGGTCAATAGATTCCAAAAATGAGGCAGAGGGCCCCTCGCCAGCTTCTCTGGGACTCTTATTCTGGCGGGGGGACTTGAGGAATGCCAGCCCTGCCAGGACTGGGCCCTCTGCCCGCTGGGCCCCACCTTTGAGCCACTTGGAGTCGTGTTTCACGGTGCGCAGGGTGGGCCGGCCCCCAAGGCTGCGGTAGATGACAGCGTCTATGGCGAGGAAGTCGGTGACCGTGGCTGTGAAGAGCACCCCGTCTGGATGGGGGGGCGAAGGCGGGCAGGAGGTGAGGTTGTGGAGGCCAGGGGCTGGCCAGGCGCAAACTCGGTCTTCCAAGCCCGAGTCCTGAGCCCAGGGGAGCCCCCGAGTCCAGGCGGAGCCCGGATCCCACCCGAGCCCTGTCCC
Organism: Microcebus murinus; assembly: GCF_040939455.1. NCBI lineage: Eukaryota > Metazoa > Chordata > Mammalia > Primates > Cheirogaleidae > Microcebus > Microcebus murinus. Next base: position 5,276,474 of record NC_134130.1, on the reverse strand, counting down.
GGGCAAAGCCCCTGCCCTGGCTGAGACGCTACGCCCCGAGCCCCAGACTTGGGCCGAGGTTCCGCCCGCCTCACAGGGGTCGCTGGCCGCCCAGCTGCCGTCTCGGTGACCCGCCCGAGAGAGGGACAGGCCCGGCCCTGTGCAGGGCGGGGCCCGTCAGATGCACGGTGGCAGGGGCGACTCACCAGAGAACAGCGCGACGTTGGCGTGCTTGGGGTCATAGGGGCAACGGGCCATGCCGCTGATGGTGTCCCCGAGGTGCTGCAGGGTGTCTATCTGCAGGAGGATGAGGGTTGAGTGACAGCTTCCCTGGCTCCCCCAGCCCCCCACTCCAGGGGCAGTCCTGGCTGTACCATTGATTACTGTGTGCCTGTGGCCATGTACGTGACCTCTCTGGGCCTCAGTTTACTTATCCGTAAATGGGTCTAAGAGTTGTGGCTGGGCCCGGTGGCTCACGCCTGTAATCCCAGCACTCTGGGAGGCCGAGGCGGGAGGATCGCTTGAGGCCAGGAGTTTAAGACCAGCCTGGGCAACATAGCAAGACCCTGAATCTACAAAAAGTAGAAAAATTAGCCGGGTGTGGTGGCGCGCCTGTGTCTACCAGGGAGGCCGAGGCGGGAGGATCGCCTGAGCCCGGGAGTTGGAGGCTGCAGTGAGCTGTGATCGGGCCACTGCACTGCAGCCTGGGTGACGGGCTGGTGACCTTGTCTCAGAAAGAAAAAAAACCGAGTTGCTTCCCGGTAGTTCTGTGACTGGCTCCTTCCTGACCCCTTTGGAGACCGCGGGCCCCTCCCGAGCTCGGGCGCGGAGGGCACAGGGACTCACGCTGTAGTTGGCGCACACCGGGTTGAAGGCGTTGGAGCCGCACACGAAGAGCGTGGACTCGTCGCGAAGCAGCAGCACCTTTACGAAGTTCCGGCACTCGCCCTGGCGGGGGACGGGAAAGCGGGGAGGCCTGTGGGCGTGGCCACGCTGTGGGCGTGGCCTGGGAGCCGCAGGGCGTGGCGAAGGCGGGGGGCGTGGCCGGGGCTGGGAGCCGCGGGGCGTGGCGAAGGCGGGGGCGTGGCCGGGAGCCGCAGGGCGTGGCGAAGGCGGAGGGCGTGGCCGGGAGCCGCGGGGCGTGGCGAAGGCGGAGGGCGTGGCCGGGGCTGGGAGCCGCGGGGCGTGGCGAAGGCGGAGGGCGTGGCCGGGGCTGGGAGCCGCGGGGCGTGGCGAAGGCGGGGGCGTGGCCGGGGCTGCCGGGGGCGGGGAGCTGGGCGGGGCCAGGGCCGGCTCACCTCCTGCTTGCCTTTCATGCGACACACATCGATGTCACTGGGGTTGGATCGCCAGGTCAGCTTCTGCGGGGCGCAGAGAGAGCTGGTGAGGGGCCGCAGGGGCCCGACAGGCCCAGGAACCCCCCCGCCCACCCCGCCCCCGGGGCAGGGCTGAGTCCACCCGGCTCCCAGGCAGCCTGGGCCCCCCACGGTGGGCCTCCAGGTCCCGCCCCTCCCCTGTCGCCTGCGCCCCTTCCTCACCCGCTGGTAGCGCAGCTCCGTGGACGTGGGGGGCTCCAGCTCCACCCGGTACAGGTTGTCCCTGGGGGGAGGGGCCTAGTTAGTGGGATTAGGGGGGCCTCCGCCAGCCCCGCCCGCTTCCAACCTGGCCAACAGGTAACAGGTGAGGACACGCGGAGGCTTCTAACACCGGCAACTCCGGCGCTAAGCGAGCCCCGCCTAACGCTCCCCGGGCCCTCGTGCCCCCACCCAGCTCGCCCCTACATCGGGTCCCCCCACCCCTCCCAGCCCCCCACGCGGCTCCCCGCTCCCCTGCCGGCCGAGGAAACGGCCCTGCTCAAGGTCACTGGTGACCTCGTGCGGTCAAGTGCAGCGGTCACTTCTCCATCCTCATCCTCTCCAAAGCGTCTGACCCTGCCGGGCCCTTCCTGGGAACAGCGTCCTCACGCGGCCCCGGACCCCACACCCCCCGCCGCTCCGGGCCCCCCTCGTCTGCCCCTGTCGCCTCGCGGCCGGCCTGGCGCCTGCGCCCTCCTCCACCCACCCCTCCTGGGCGACCTCGGCCACTCTTGGGTTCCAAGTGCGCTCTGCACCCCGTGACACCCCCAGTCCCGCCTCTAGGTATCCAGCCCGGGCTGGCCCTGGGTGTCCCCACTCCAGGGACCCCTGGGGTCTCACACTCAACACGGCCACGCTGGGACTGACCGGACCCAGACTGCTCCAAGTCTCACCCGCACCCCCACAGTCTGTCCTCCCCGCAGCAGCCACCAGAGAGCGCCCGTGAGCACCCGAGTCGGGGCCGGTCCCTCCTCTGCCCACAGCCCTCCATGGCTCCCACCTTTCCTGGGGGTGAAGCCCGAGTCCTGCCCAGTCTGTGTCTCCCATACCTGTCCCCAATGAACAGCGTCCTGTTGACCCGCAGAACTCGCTGGATGTTGAGGTCGTCAGCACCCTCCGTGGGGGTCAGGCGTCCAGGCCCGCTGCCCACGAACACGGGGTAGTGGTTCAGGTCTGGGGGAGGGCGAGGGGAAGGGGTTTGAGGGGGTGGCCCGAGGTCACGACCCATCTAGAGGTGGCTCCTGGCCTGGTGAGCCCCCGGGAGGGATTCCCCGCACGCCCCCAACGCCGGGACCCCCGACTCACAGTCCCTGGGCGCCACACTGAGCGGCGGCGGCTCCTCGGGAAAGAGGCCGTGGGCGCCCCCCAGGAGCAGCAGCAGGAGCAGCAGGGCCGGGCGGGGAGGGGGCGTTCGCGGGGTCCGCATGGCGAGGGCCAGGCAGGCAGGTGACACCTGCGGGCGAGGGGGCGGCGGGGTGAGCGGCGCGACTCGCAGTCCCGCCTGCTGCCGGCAGAGGGCGCGCGCGAGCCTCTGCCGAGTCCTCCAAGCCCCAGAAACACTCCCCGCTGCTGGAACGATAAAAATAACAACAATAACGGCACTAATAATAATAACGGTGCACGGCCAGGGCTTATTTAATTATCACAACAACTTTATGGCCACGTGTGAGTGCAAGCCCGGGAAACAAACGACTTCAAACAAAAATGCGTTAGATGACCCAAGACTCATACAATAACAGCTACGTCTTAAACCATATATTTAAAAATCCGATCTCAAAACACACATATAAGAATTCTTAGAATTAAAACGCAAAAATCTTACACTCAAAGGCTCAAAAAAAAAAAGAAAAGACTCAAAGACGGTTGGAATTTTATAAGCCACAAAGCCGGGAGCTGCAGGGCTTTAGAATTACCCAGGATTCCAGCTGGGCGGGGGCCTCGGAGGGCTGGGGGGTCAGGCTTCCTTCCGGAGTTCTGCCTTTCTGCCCTCCACTTGAATACCTCTGTGACAGGCGCCTCACTCCCTCTCTAGGAGGCCTGGTTCCCGCTCTCATTCAAAGTAACTTTGCCCCACCTTCCAGCTCTTTCCCGATGTGTGGCACAGAGACCTCCACGCCCCCCTCCCAAGCCCTAAACGATGAGCAGAATTCCCCCTCTGACATTCAGCCCGCACCCCCTACCAGAAAGGGGTGCAGTCCAGCTCCCGGAGGCCCCAAATGACAATCTCAGCAGACTCGTCGTTCTGGGAAGTCTCGAGCAAGCCCTGTGCCTCAGTTTCCCCATCTGGGCAGCAGGGACATCTCCCAGCCCCACCCAGGCCTTGTGGCTCGGGGGTTGCAAGCCTCTGGAGGTGTGATTTGGGAACAGGGGGCCCCGGAGTGGCCGCCACTGGACACCCGGGGCCAGAAAACAGGAAGGTCTTGCGTGGCCCGGCTGGGCTTCCTCTCCGCGACCCTGAGCTTCCAGGATTTGTGACTCAGAGAACGCCCGGATCCCACGTGTGTTCGGGCTCGGCTCGGCTTCCTTACGAGCTTCCTTCCCCGGCTCCTCCCCCGCCCCAGCCTCCCCCCTGAGCCCGGCCCCTGCTCTGCCTGGCAGGCTCAGCCCCTGACCTTCGACCCCACGCTGCCTCCCCACCCTCAGGCCACCGGTCCTGGCAGGCGGCTCCCCAGCACCCCTGGGGAGCACTGTCTGCCCCTGCGGGGGTTAACTGCACAGGACTGGATATGCATTGTGAAATTTGCCATTTTGACCATTTTTCAGTACACAGCACACGAGCTGTTGTGCAACCATCACCAGCTTCCACTTCCAGAACGTTCTCCTCTTCCCAAACTGACGCTCTGTCCCCATGAAACACTCACTCCCCACCCCCTCCCAGCCCCCGGCACCAGCCACCCTGCTTCCTGTCCCTGTGGCTCTGACAACTCCAGGGACCTCCCGTGAGCGGAACCACACGGGACGTGTCCTGTGTCTGGCGTCTCAGGGTCCCTCCACGCTGTGGCCTGTGTCACAGCCTTGACCCTTCCTTTTTTTTCTTTCTTTTTTTATGTTTTCTTTTGATTTGTTTTGTTTTGTTTTTTGAGACAGGATCTCACTCTGTCACGCAGGCTGGAGTGCAGTGGTGTCATCACAGCTCACTGCGGCCTCCAACTCCTGGGCTCAAATGAATTCTCCTGCCTCAGCCTCCCGAGTAGCTGGGACTACAGGCATGCGCCACCAAGCCCGGCTAATTTTCGTAGAGATGGGGTCTTGCTATGTTGCCCAGGCTGGTCTTGAACTCCTGGGCTCCAGTGATCCTCCTGTCTTGGCCTCCCAAAATGCTGGGACTACAGGTGTGATCCACGGCACCCGGGTTCCTTCTTTTTTTTTTTTTTCTTTTCGAGACAGAGTCTCACTCTGTTGCCCAGGCTAGAGTGAGTGCCGTGGCGTCAGCCTCACTCACAGCAACCTCACACTGCTGGGCTTGAGCAATCCTCCTGCCTCAGCCTCCCGAGTAGCTGGGACTACAGGCATGCGCCGCCATGCCCAGCTAATTTTTTCTCTATATATTTTTAGTTGGTGAATTAATTTCTTTCTATTTATAGTAGAGACGGGGTCTCTCGCTCTTGCTCAGGCTGGTCTCGAACTCCTGACCTTGAGCGATCCTCCCGCCTCAGCCTCCCAGAGTGCTAGGATTACAGGCGTGAGCCACCTCGCCTGGCCTGTTCCTTCCTTTTTAAGGCTAAATAATAATCCAGCATGTGGACGGGCCGCCACAAGCACTTGGGTTGCTTCCACCTTTTGGCTACTGTGAGCAGTGCTGCTACGAACACGGGCGTGAAAACATTTCTCTGAGTCCCTGCTTTCAATTCCCCGGCGTAGATATCCAGAAGCCGCGCTGCTGGATGGGGCGGAAAGTCTATTTTTAATTGTTTCAGGAACTGCCACACTGTTTTCCTCAGTGGCTGCGCCATGTCGCGTTTCCGCCAAGTGCACAAGTGTTCCGGTTTCCCCCCATCCTCGCCAGCACCTGTTCCCTCGGTGTTTTGATATAGCTGTCCCGGTGGGTACGAGCAGGTACGCCTTTTATCTTGCATTTTATCGGAATATTTCACTAAAGAAACTTGAAAACCACAACAGCTTCCACCGGCCGTGCAGCACTGTGGTTGGGGGAGGCCCGCCAGAGCCAGGCCGCAAGGGTTCGAATCCCAGCTCTGCCACCTACGTGCTGTGTGACCTTGGACAGGTCGCTCTCCCTCTCTGGGCCTCAGTTCCTCGCCCGTAAAAATGGGCATGGTAATGGTACTGACCTCATAGACTTGTGGTGAGTAGTAGTAACTAGCACAGTGCCTGGCACACAGTAGGTGCTCAGTAAATGCTGACATTATTGCTGTTGGTGGTGGTGGCTTATTGAGTCGTAGGGACCGGGCTGGGTAATTTCTGGAAATTACTTCGCGGAACGTTCCGCCAATGGCTCTGTGGGGTTGGTGTGACATTAAGCCCATTGTGCAGACAGGGAAACTGAGAGCCGCATTCCCCACTCACTCACCCCGCAACCCCGTGAGGCCAGCTGTGGCTTTAATACCCAGTTCACAGACGGGCAGACTGAGGCCCCGGGCCCGGATGGGACCTTGTGGCTACTTTTTCCTTCTGGTTTTCTTAGCTTTGGGACGATGCAGCCACTCGAGGCCAGGAAGGGAGTCCCTTTCGTCCCTCTGTCACCAGCTGCCTCCAGCCCCCAGAAGCCCCCACCCCTAGGGCCCCTGGGCTCCCAACTGGGCTCTGGTCCCGCCTGGAGCCTGATTCTCCTGCCAGGCCCTCAATCCTGGGGCGGCCCCACGGGCAACTCATCCTCCTCTCGGTAGCAGGGGGAGCTTTCTAGAATTCCAGTCCGGTGTGGCCGTCCCGGGTGCTGCACCCGCTCCAAGTCGGGAGCGCCCCCAAGTCATGGCAACCATCCGTGTCTGCAGACACGTCCAAGTGTCCCCTGGAGGCAGAAGCACTCCGGTTGAGAGGTGCTGCTCTAAACCCTTCTATAGCTCCCCAGTGCCCTGGAACCGAGGTCCCAGCTCATCCCGTCCCTTCTGTCCCCAGCTCTGGGCATCTGCACATGCTCATGCTCTTCCCTCTGCCTGGGACCCGGCGGACACAGCCTTCGGGGCTCAGACGCCTCCTCCAGGAAGCCTTCCCAGATCGGCCCCCGGGCTGGCAGGGATGGCCTCCAGCTGCCCACAGTGCCTGTGTGTCCCCCGTGAGCGCCCGGCCGCCCTCGCCTGTAGCTGCCTGGTTGGCCGTCCTTCTCCCCACGGGGCTGTGAGCCCTGGACGGCAGGGCTGGGTCTGTCCTGTCCACTCGACTGTGCTCCCAGCACCCAGTGCCAGGCCGTATCCAGCAGGAGCTCAATGAATAACAAAGCCCTTTCGATGTGCCAGGCATTGTCATACGTACTTAAATTAACTCATTTAATCTGCACAGTACTCCGCCTCGCAAGGGGTGGATGCTCGAAACAGGCCCCTTATACACAGAGGGAAACTGAGGCACAGATAGGCGAAGTCGTTTGCCCAGAGTCAGGGAGCAGCAGGGCCTAAACTGGAACCTTCTCGGTTTTATTTATTTTGATGATAGCGCAGAACTGGGCTGGGTGCGGTGGCTCACGCCTATCATCCCAGCACTCTGGGACGCCAAGGATTGCTTAAGGCCAGGAGTTTGAGACCAGCCTGGGCAACACAGCAAGACCCCATTTCTACAGAAAAAAAATAGAAAAATTAGCTGGGCACGTTGGCGCGCACCTGTAGTCCCAGCCACTCAGGAGGCTGAAGCAGGAGGCTCGCTTGAGCCCAGGAGCTGGAGGCTGCAGTGAGCTGTGATGACGCCACTGCCCTCCAGCCCGGGCGACAGAGTGAGACTGTCTCTAAAAAATAAAACATTTAAAAAAATGCGATTTTTGCAGGGGGGTAGTCTAGACCACCTTCAGGACCTACCCGGATACCTGACTCCATTTTACCCTTGGTCTGGGTCGCCGGGGCCTGGGCGCTCCCGGGACCATCTGTTTCTCTCCGTGAAACTCGACGCGCCCCTGCCAGCAGCCGCCCGGCGCCCGCCTGCCCGGTGCGGCCCCGCCACCTGCCGGGCCGGCCGCCCTGCACCTGGCCACAGGGAGCCGCCACCCGCCCGGCACTGCAGGGGGGGCCGGCGCGTGCGCCCCACAGCACGCAGGGCTTTCTGTGCACCCACGTGTCCGCGTGCCCGTGGGGGAGGGGGCGCATCCCCGCAGCCCTGGGGACACGCCTGCGCGCCGTGGGGGCCGGAGGGGGCGGGACAGCCGGTCACAGAGCCTCCGCCTGACCCCAACTGCCGCTCCAACCCTGCGCGCCATGCCACTGCACAGATGGGGAGACTGAGGCTCGAGGCTGTGGGATGGAAAGGTCCTCAAGGTCACCCTGCTATGTGTCCCCGTCCTGGGAGCTCCCACCTGTCTGGGACCCTGGTCCACTCCTGGGGCTCCAAACCCAAACCCGTCTACACCCGACACGCCCACAGTCCTGTCCGCAGCGCCAGACTTGGGGCCCAGCTGCCCCCACATGGCCACTCAGGGGTCCCACAGGGCCTCTCCCTGAACCTCGCCGGGCCCCTCCCCTCCAGGGCCCCCCCGGCCTCGGTTCCTACGGCCCCGCCATCCTCTGTCATCCTCGGTGTGCATTTCCCACTGCCGGGCTGGCCCCGGCCCCGGCCCCCGCGCTCCGGGAGAGGGTTCAGGGCCAGCTTGCGAGTTCCGAAACAAGCAGCAAATACAGCAGAAACCTGCTGGCCCGCGCTGCGTCCGTAACGCAGCCTGGGAGAGTCCGGCTGATGGCCACGCCTGGGGTCCGTCCCCAGCTCTCTTCCCGCCGTTCCTGCGGCCTCACGGGCGACACCAGCACCCGCGAGTCCTGGGCGTGGGCCTTCGGATTTACCTGGAATCTCTCGGCTTCCCAGCCCGCACCCTGCCCAGCCCCATCGTGGCCCGCCTGGACCAGTCCTGTCCCCTCCGACCGGTCACTGGCTCCTGATCTCGTCCTCCCCGAAGCAGCCACCAGAGGGCGCCCGTGAGCACCGGAGTCAGGCTGGTCCCTCCTCTGCCCGCAGCCCTCCATGGCTCCCACCTCCCTCGGGGTCAAAGCCAGGTCCTCCCTGCAGCCCACCAGCCCCTGCACGACCTGCGAGTCCCCTCCCCGCCCTCCGCTCTGCTCACTCTGCCTCAGGGCCTTTGCACAGGCTGTGCCCTGGCCCGGCACGGCCTTCGCACAGCTACGCACAGAACCCACTTCCCCACTTCGGGTCTCTGCGGACCCGGCGCCACCTTCTCAGAGAGGCCCCTCTCGGCCTCCCCACGACCCTCGACACCCTCCCAGCCCGAGGTCCGCGCCTCCCGCCGCCTGCTTCCCCGCACTCGGTCCTCAGACCGACCCAAGGCTCCGAGAGGCTGTCGCGTCAGGACCGGCCTCGCCCGCCCGCCTGGCCGGGCCTTGCAGGTGGCCGCGGCGCTGCCCTGGCCGGCGACATGTCCCTGCAGGGGCTGGCATGCCATTGGCGCTCAATAATTGCTCGTTGTCCGTGAAGAGCGAATCGTCAGCATTGGGAGTTGAGTGAGCCCAGATGTGTCCCCCACAACGTTTCCCGCCTCCTCTGCGACACGCATGCACACGCGTGTCCGGCTGACCCCGCGCACACGGGCCCCAGAAGGCGGCTGCCTGGGCCCCTCCCCGCGCCCGAGCCTCCCCGCCCGCAGCCGGCCTCTGAGACCCCAGCTAACCGCGAACCACCTCCCCGCCCCGCCCGCCGGCCAGCTGGGGAAACTGAGGCCCAGACAGACAACGTGGCCAGCTGAGGAGCCCCCAGGCTGAGAGCTTTGACTCCAGAACCGCACAGCCTGGGTTCAAAGCCCGGCTCTGCCTCGTCCCAGACACGTGACCAACAGAGAGGCCCTCCCACTTTCCGGGCCTCAGTTTCCCCAGCTGTAAACTGTGGCGAGTGGAATGCCAACCTGAAAGCGTCGCGATTGAGGAGAACAGGACGTGACCTAAGCCAGCGCCATCGCACAGAAACCGCACGTGCACGCCCTCACCCCCTGCCGGGCGTTCCCGGTCCCACTTCCGGCCTGTGCTGGGCTGCCCCTCCGCCGGCCATCCCAGGATGGCCTGTCCACCACCCGGACGCAGGCATCGCACTCTCCGTCCTCGAAGCTGACCCTGCTCACCGGTCAAGGCCACGTGCGGAGGTCACCTCCCCCAGGAAGCCCTCTCTGGACCACTCAGGCTGTGCCTCAGTTTCCCTGCGTGCCCCCAGCCACGGCCCTCCCTTAGCCCCAGCCGACCTCGCCAACCTGGAAGCAACCGCGTCCCACCTGGGCCCTGGTGCCCCACGCTGGAAGCTATCCACTCGCTCACTTGCTCAGCACCTATTGAGCGCCTGCTGTGTGCCAGCCACCACTGTAGGCGCGGGGAACACGGCGGAGATGAGAAGGCCCCACAGCCCGCCCTCGGGGACGCCCGGTCCACAGGCAGACGCGGCACACGTGCCACCCAAGAACAGGACTCGGCGACTTCGGACGAGAGGCACCTCGGTGCAGACACAGAGAACGGCGGGAGTGTCCCCGAGGGGCTGCTGTGGCCGGGGCCGGGGCGTCCTGCAGGAGGGGACGTCGTGCTGGGGCAGGGCTGGCAGGGAGCCGCGTGGGGCGAGGCAGGCGCTCTGGGCAGGCAGCGCTCGGCGGCTGGGGCGGCCCACGGACGGCAGAGGGTCCAGGCGGGCGGGCAGCACGGGCAGAACGGGCCTGGGGTCTCCGCCTCCTCCGGAGCACACAGTGACCCTCGTTTTTTTTTTGAGACAGGGTCTCACTGTACGTCACCCAGGCTGGAGTGCAGTGGCATCATCACAGCTCACTGCAGCCTCCAACTCCTGGGCTACAGCGATCCTCCTGCCTCAGCCTCCCGAGCAGCTGGGACTACAGGCATGCGCCACCATGCCCGGCTAACTTTTCTATTTTTTGTAGAGATGGGGTCTTGCTGTGTTGCCCAGGCTGGTCTCAAACTCCTGGCCTCAAGCGATATTCCCAGCTCAGCCCCCCAGAGTGCTGGGGTGACAGGCGTGAGCCACCGAGACCAGCCTGAGCCTCGATTTTCTTGCCCATAAAATAAGGCACCAGAACGGGGTCCGGGGCACAGGCGTCTGCTTCAAGTTAAACCGCCTTGCTGTGTGGCCCCAGGCCAGCAGCTCGGCCTCTCTGGGCCTCCTTGTACCGTGATGAGGGACTCAGGGGCCTGAGCCAGGCCTGGAGCCGCCGTTTCTCCACCTGCCGCAGCGGCGAGGCCGGGGGCGGACGCCTGTCTCGTGTTCGCAGAAGGAGCCCGGGTTTCTGGCCCGGCTGCGGGGCCAGCGCCCCTGTCCCCGGGGGGATCGAGTGACCCGGCGGGGCGGCCGGCCCCTGCGCCACCCAGGTCTGGTTACGGGCTCTGCTTTCAGCGGCCTCCTCCAGCCGCCCCGCCCAGCGCCGGAGCCGGCCGGGCTGTCTAGGAACTTGGCAGGAAGGCCGGGGGGCCGGGCCGGCAGTCAGGGGCAGAGGGACGGCCGGTCCCTCGACGCCCGCCACATGCCGGCAACTCGTCCCTGCCCTGCCCGGGAGGCCCCACCCACGCCCGGCCCTCCTTCCCGAGCTCGCGCAGCCTCAGTTTCCCCATCAGGGAACCGAGTGAGATGACCCCTCCTCGGGTCCTCGAGAGGGGTAAACAAGCACAGCCTCAGTTTCCCCATCAGGGAACCGAGCGAGATGACCCCCTCCTCGGGTCCTCGAGAGGGGTACACGAGCACAGCCTCAGTTTCCCCATCAGGGAACCAAGCGAGATGACCCCCTCCTCGGGTCCTCGAGAGGGGTAAACAAGCACAGCCTCAGTTTCCCCATCAGGGAACCGAGCGAGATGACCCCCGCCTCGGGTCCTCGAGAGGGGTAAACAAGCACAGCCTCAGTTTCCCCATCAGGGAACCGAGCGAGATGACCCCCTCCTCGGGTCCTCGAGAGGGGTAAACAAGCACAGCCTCAGTTTCCCCATCAGGGAACCGAGCGAGATGACCCCCTCCTCGGGTCCTCGAGAGGGGTAAACAAGCACAGCCTCAGTTTCCCCATCAGGGAACCGAGCGAGATGACCCCCGCCTCGGGTCCTCGCGAGGGGTACACGAGCAGCGCCCCAGGGGCGCCTAACGAACTGTCGGGACTGCTGTGCCGTCTTGGGTTGGACGCTGCCCCCCTCTGGGCTTGCTTCTGCCTCTGGGTAGCAGGGGCGAGAGGACGGGCTCCAGGGCGAGGGGTCACCGCGTGTGCGTCCCCAGCACGCACGAGGCCCAGCTCACAGCCGTGCTCAGCAAGTCCCGGCCGAGCGAATGTCCCGGGAGGAGCCCCGCTCATGAAATGGTCGCAAGGTCGCCTTCGTCCCGACGTCTTGCAGACCTACTGCGCGCCGGCAGGGCGGGGGCCTGTGTGTCCAGGGCTCCCACAGAGCCCGCGTGCAGTAAGCGCTCCATTAATGCCGAGCGCCTCTTTTGAAGAGGACGGTGCTCAGAGCTGCCTTCCGCGCCCGACCCACGGCAGCCCGGGCCGGCGGGGTCCGCGACGAGATTTAGCAGGCCCACCTGCTGCGCGCCGGGCTCTTCACACGGACGAAGTCCCCATGCGCAGATGGAAGCGTGGAAGCTCAGAGAGGTTAAGCCACTGGGCTGAGGCTGCACAGCACGCGCGGGGGAAGCTGGGAGGCGCAGGCTACCCTGGCACAGGCGTCTGTCCTCTGCCCGTGGTGCGGCACAGCCCGAACGTCTTACAGAAAACCAAGAGAGGCTGCCCCTGTCCCCAGGCCACTCGGGAAACCAGAGGGGTGAGGCCAGGTGGCAGAGGCGGGACCTCCGGTGGGGACGAGGACGGTCCCGGGGGCCCCGGGGAAGGAACTCGAGGCACCGTCAGTAAACGGGCCGCCAGGAGCCAAGGGAAGGAAGCAGCGACTTGTAATTAGGAATGGGGCGGGGTCGCAACGACCACTCGGAGGAAACCGAAGTGTCACTCATGCCCGGTGGGGGCTGCGGGCCGGGTCGGGTCGGGGTCTGGGGCGGGCCTGCGCCTGGGCCGGTTTGGGGGGACAGAGAGGGGTCAGGCTCCGCGACAGGGAGGACAGAGAGAGACAGCCCCAGCTCTGACCTAGGGGCCCCCCTGCCAATGTGGGGTTCTGGGAGCCCCTCCCCCACCACTGCCCCGGGCCAGAAGCCACGCCAGGGGGACACGGGGGTCGCCCGGGGGGACCAGAGCAGAGCGGAGGCCCGGAGGGGAGGAAGGCGAGGGCCGCCAAGTGCTGCTGGGAAAGGGGAGACCCGGCGACGGGACTTGGAGAAGACAAAGGCGGAAACGGGTCCCAAGAGGAGAGGCCCTGGGGTCAGAGGGGACCGCAAGCCCTGGTGAGTCAGGGCTCAGGAATGGCCGGAGAGGCTGGCAGGGTGACGTGGAGCCGGGGGAGGGGCGTGGGAACTGTCCCGCAGTGGGGAAGGGGGGCAGGGGCAGGGCCCCGGCTTATGGGGTGCCTCAGGGAATCTGGGGCTCAGACCTTCAAAGGGGGAATAACGTCGAACACTTACGGAGCACCTGTGTGTGCCAAGCCCTGACAAGAAGTACCTGGCGTAGCCCAGTCCAGCCACGCGGGCCTCCTCGCTGGGCCTCCCACAGGCCAGGCGCCATCCTGCCCCAGGGCCTTTGCACGGCTGTGCCTCTGCCAAGATTGCTGCTCCTCCAGATCTCTGCATGACAGCCTGCTTCTCATCTCCCCCAGGTCTCCGCTCAAATGTCGCCTCCTCAGTGACACCCTCAACTAGAACCGCCCGGCCCTTCCCAGCCTCTTCACCCCGTCTTGCTGTCTCAGAGCGCTGACTGTACTTGATTTGCCTGGTGTATTTCCCTGGTTAGTGTCCCTGTCCCCACACTTGGCTGTGAATTTGACAAGGGCAGGACATGCAGTCTGGCCTCGGCCACTGCTAGGTCCCCAGCACCTGGCACATAGTAGGTGCTCATTAAACACTGGTCAACACATCGAGTAAGAGCAAACCCTCCCACCCTGTGGCCAGTTCCAAGTGGGATCAGAGCTTGCATCTTCTTGTTTAAATGATCAACCCTATGGCAGACAGAATAGCACCCTTGCTTTACAGGTGGGGAAACTGAGGCTCAGAGAGGGCATATGAGTGAGTGAGTACATGAAGAGATGGATTCCAACTCAAGGGAGTCTGAGTGCAGAGTGGTTATCTTAACTGCCCCAGGGGCTCTGACTCCTTGGCCTCCATGGAAGGGAGGAGGTTCTTATGCAACTATCAGAAAACATGCGTGAGGACTCTAGTGAACTCCTACACATCCGTCATGGCCCTACTTGCAATGCCCTTTCTCAGTGCATCTCTCCTGATCCATGTGACACAACGCAGCCTCCCCCAGCCCTAGTTGCTCACTCTGCCTCTGCCCTGACCCCTTGTAGCAAAGAGGGCCAGTGTCTGCCTCTGTTTCCCCTCCCCTAGCCTAGAAGCCCCTTGAGGGCCAACTAGGCACTGGGGTTGAGGTTCCCTCTCTGGGATCCCAGCATCACCCAGCACGGGGCACGGCACACAGCGGTACTGGCAGCGTTTGTTGACTGACTGACTGATCACGCTGTCTGCCCTGAACCAGGGCCCACCTGAGAACCCACAATCCTCCCCGGGGCTCCTGCATTGGGGAAGTCCCTTCCCAGGCCGGCCTGTGGAAGGAGGGCTTAGTCAGGCCACGGTGCATCCTGGGAAATGTAGTCCTGGGAAATCAGACCAGGCCGACCTCCCGGCAGGCCCCGGGCGGCCCCCTTTGCACCCGGGGCCAGATGGGGAAGGGACATCCAGGGTGGCTGGTGTGGGGGGGCATGTCTCTGCCCAAAGGGCCATAAGAGAGGCCCAGCCTCCAAGCCACGTCCTTGGGTCGTTCTAACGCCTGCCACTTTTCCTGACATCCCGGGAGGTGGCTTGGTGACGAGGTCTGTGGTTCAGGCCCCGCTGCCAGGGATCCCGGCTCTGGCAGCCCAGCCCGCACGGCTCGCCACGCTGGGGGTGACTGGGCCTCGGGTCTGTCCCGGGATCGTTCAGCCCCAGGGCCTGGGGCAGGGGGCAGGGCCTGGGCCCGGGCTGCACGGAGCCTCAAGTGTCCCACCGCTGCGGCACAGACAGCCAGGGGCAGGCACAGCCACGGTGGCCAAGAGAAAGCCGCCGCCCAGCCAAACCCCACCTGGGTCTTGGAGGCAGCCAAGCCCGAGAAAACAGCTCAGAGTTTCAGACGCTCGGTCTCCTAGACGTTCGGGAAACCTGCCGCACCTGGAAATCCAAACCCAAATCCAGAAGGTCACCTGGGTCTGACCCACAGCCTGATTATTCCCCCAGCATTCCGGAAAGATGGCTGTCCAATCCCCTTGCCTGCCTCCCGGAATGGGCAGCTCATTACCCCTGGAGCAGCGCACTTGGTTTCCAGGAGCCTGTCCCCTGGAAGCCACCGCTCCTCACAGCTGCTCAGGTCTGAGATGTCACTCACAGCCTGCCCCTACTCTCAAATCTTCCATGGCTCCCTACTGCCCTTGGAATAAAGTTCACTCCTCAGCTTGGCGTTCAAGGCCACTGTCCCCCTCTCAGGCCTCAGTGTCCTTGCCTCACATGCTTCAAATAGTGCAGCCACTCAGGGCTGCACCAACATGCCCCGCCATGGCCACCCTTGCCGTCCCCTCCACCAGGAATGCCTGTCCCCCTCGCCTCCTGGCCAAACCCTTCTCACCCTTCAAGCCCGGTGCCAGCGCCCCCTCCTCCAGGCAGCCTGCCCTGCTCCCACCTGTCCCGACCGACTGGCCTGGGATTTTCTCCCTCCAGAATCGCCCCCACTGGGCCCACAGGACAGGGCCACACCCAGGGTCAGCTGGGGACACCTTCCTTCCTGGGAGATGGGCAGTGACCGGCATATCCTTCAGTCCCCGGGGACCCAGCTCACCTGTCCGGCAGGCTGATGTCATGGTCACCTTTCCAAGGACAGTTTGATTTCTATCTTCCAGGCCCCGCCCCAGGTAACCCCAGCGAGTCCTGCCTCAGCCCTGGGTGGCCTCTGCAGACACCAAACCAAATCTCTAGCACCTTCTTCTCCCATGGGACAGAGGCAAGGACTAAGTAAGCTCCAAGGGGAAAGGGCCCCTCCCGGGTGACTGAGTGTCTCCACTCGGAGATGCCGTCTCACCTCGAAGCAGAGGTGGTGACAAGGACCCGTGGGTGCTCAGCCCCTGCAGAGGTAGGCGACAACCGGAGGAGGCAGAGCAGGGCAGCTACAGATCCAAGACAGGCTGCGTGCCCTCTCTCTGCCTCACTCAAGTCCCAGAGCCAGAAAGCATCTCCTGGAGACACTGCAGCCCAGAGAGGGACGGTGACCTGCCTGAGGCCACACAGCTAAGCCCCTCTTCTAAAGCTCGGGCTCTGATCCCTGCACAGCCCAGAGCCGAGGGGGAGGGGAGGAGCAGGGACTCCAGGGCCACCATCATCGGCTTTGGCACCCTGGGATGCGGAGAAGGGATGGGAGGGGCCTAGGTTTTAGCTGGCTCCCCGGGCCTCAGTTTCCCCATTTGCTTTTAAGAATGGGCCGGTTCCGGGTGGACGTGCTACAGTTTGATGAGGCTTACGCCAGCCTGCCGCCCGACTCCCAGCCAACTTCCTAGAGAGCTTGGGCCCCCTCCCCAGCGGGTCCTGACCCCAGCCTTCCTTGAACCCCCAGCCACCTCCCCACACCCCGCCCATACTGTCCCTGGACAGAGTTTAAAGCGATCGTATGGATACGTCCAGACATCCCGGCCCTGGGAGAAATAGGGTCTCCCAGCATGTGGGAAAAGCAGCAGGGGTGTCTATGGGGTGCGAGGGTGCCCCAGGGTCCTGACTTTTTATTTTGGAGAGGGAATTTGGACCTTTTGACAAGGTGAGTGAGCCCAGAAAAATATGAAGAAATGCACTTTGGCATCTGGGGCTGGGCGTCTCTTCCTTCTTCCCACTTAACCCCAAACCCAGACCCCCAAAGCTTGGGAGCGCCCCCTTAACTCCAAGTCCCAGTTCCGCCTTAGTCTGGGGGTCACAGATGACAACCGGAGGTGGACAATGTCAAAAAGACAGCCAGAGGGCCACGTGGGGGCGGGGGTAGGGGCATGCACCCCCCAACCCCAGGACTCTTGCAAACGCTCCTGGCTCTAGCATTTACCTCCCGGGCAGAGGTGGGGTTCGCTGCACTAGCGCCCCCTCTGGGAGGTGCCCCAACTCGGAGGGCGCCCGGAGGCGGAGAGCAGGACATGGGGGGGCACGTGACCCCCGCCCTGGGGACCAATCAGCGCCCGCAGGAGGGGGGCCACACTCGGCGCCCCCCACCCAGCCCAGCGCGCTTGGAGAGAGACGTTTTCTTTGTCCCTTTGTCAGCTCCTGGGGGGCTCCGAACCCTCAGGCCCCCACTGCAGCGGGGCGATCGGACTAGCTGGCCTTCTCCTCCCCCCATGCGGCCCCTCCCCCGCCACCAGGCCGGGGCCTCGTTCCGTTCTGGGCCGGGAGGAGGCCGGAGGGGACTCGGGCGCCCAAGGTGCGGCGCCTGGACCGCGGAGAGGGGCGGAGGGGCCCCGCAGCGCCGGGACCACCACGCCAGCCCCCGGCCGCCCTCGACTTAGCTCTGAGGGCCCCGCCCCCCAACACCGCCCCGGCCCCGGCCCGCAGGCCCCCAGCCTGCCCCGAACCCCCCACCTGGGCCCAAATCCAGCGCCCCAGCGGCGCAGCCGCGAGCCCCCATCCTTGTGCCTCCTGCCCCCCCCCTGGACAAAATCCCCGCCCGCTGCGGTGCCGACAGAACCCCCATTATAGCCTCGCACGCAGCCCCCGTCGCCGAGCCGAGCCCCCCCGCCCGGCTGCGGTGCCGCTGGACACCCCCATGATGGAGCCGCGCTCAGCGCCCCAGGCCAAAATCCAGCCCTGACGAGCGGTGGCGCCGGACCCCAGATGCCACTCCGCGCGGCGCCCCCTCTCCGAGCCGGCCCCTCCCCAGCCGCGCGGCGCACAGCAGCGCCCCCGGCCCCCTCCCGCCCGGTGCGCCCGCCGCTCCCGGCGGCAGGGCCCGCGGGCCCCCCGACCGCGCCGCGCCGCCCCCAGCCCGCGGCCCGGCCCGGCCGCGCACCGCCAGACCCCCGCGGCCCCGCGCGGACGCCCGGGCGCTTACCTCGGAGCGCGGCGGCCGCGAGTCGCGGGAGGGAGCGCGGGCGGCGGGGGGCGCGCGCACCTGTCCCGGCCGGGCGGCTCAGCCGGGCATCCCGGGCGGGGCGGGGGCTGGGGGCGCTCTCCCCGCCCCCGGGCCCGCGGCGCTGCGCTGGGGGAGGGGGTCAGCCCCGGCCCCCCGCGCGCTGGCGTCGGCTCCGGGGGGGGCGCTGCGCGGCGGCCGGACCGGGGGCGCGCCGCGGCCGCATCTCCTCCGCCCGCCGCGGCGGCCGCTGCGACTCGCGGCTCCGCCACCTCCGCCCCCCCTCGCCAGCAACCCCCCCACCGAAGCCGGGCTGGAGCCGCGCAAAACCCGGCCCAGAGCGGCGGCGGCGCGGAGCGGAGCGCGGAGCCGGGCGGGTGGCTCTCGGCGAGGGGCCTTGGGGGCGCAGGGGCGACCCAGGGGGTCTCCCTGCCTTTTCGTCCCGGTGTGGAGCTTCACTGGGCCGCCCCAACTCCCGTCCCCTCGGTCCGGCCTCGCGTCCCGGGTGCCCTTCCCTAATCAGATCACAGGCCCACGGGCTGGCGCAGTGCCAGGACCCCCGCGCTCCGGTGCCCCTTCCCAGATGGGGTCATTTACCCAACACGCAGGCACTCCAACCCACAGCACCCACTGGACGTGTGAGGAAACTGAGGCACGGGAGGCGGCTTGCCCGAGGCCTTGCAGTGAGACAGTGGTGGGACAGGGCTTTGACCCAAGCCAAGTAGCAGCAGGCGTCCCCGTGGTACCCCGTGCCCAGCGGGGCTGCGCCCAGAAAGCGGTTTCTTAGGGGCTGCACGACCCCCCACCTAAGGGGACCACTCCTGCCCCTGCCTCGAGACCCCAAGACAGAGCCCTTCCCCTCACCTCCCCGCCCCTCGCCTGAATTCAGCACAGCAGGGGCTGCTCCTGCCTCAGTGTCCCTCTCTGTCCCCCCACGTGCATGTGACCCTGTGTGTCTCCACCCCTGGGCTGGGTGCTGTCCTGGTCCCCCTGGCACCTCTGGTATGCACACAGTAGGTGCTCCATGAAGACTGTATTATTACGTACTTAGTGACTTTTCTTACAGCCTACCGTGTGCTGGGGCCACCAGGTCCCATGCCTGGCCCCCAACAGTCCCAGGGGCTCAGACTGGCTTTCCGCCAGCCACACAGCAGGGACGAGGGGTCAGGACTCGGAACCCTGCTCCCCCGGCTGGCCCAGACCTGGGCAGCCTGCAGGCTCCCTGGCACCCGTGGAGACAGGGGGGCCATGCTGGCGACCGCCACCTCCCAGAGCAGCCAGGCCTTCCTGCCGGTGGTTTTGGCCCTTTCACCACCTCCGGGCAGCCCCGCATGCCAGGCAAATGAGCCCGGCACCTGCCCGCGTCCAGCCCCCACCTTCTGTGCCCTGCCCGCTTGGGGACACTGAGGCCTGCCCCACAAGGGAGGGGCCGAGTCCCAGCAGCTGGGCATGGGCGCCAGGTTCTGCAGCCTCCCTCCCTGTGCTGTGCCCACCCCGTGACGTGCCCTCCCTGGCCTGTGGCCTGGGCTGTGCCCAGCTGGGCCGGGCTGCAACCCATTCATTCAACAAACATTTATTGAGCGCCTGTTGTGTGTCAGATGCCCGGCAGAGCCCTCGGATGTGGGCTGCCCGCTGTCTAGCCTGGGGGGCACAGAAGCCAGTGGCCGCGGAGCTCCGCAGACCCGCGCGCGGGGCGGGTGCGGCGGGTCCAGGAGGACCACAGGGATGTGATATGGGGGCCGCGGAGGGGCCACAGGCAGGTTTGGCGAGCGCAGCAGCGGGGACAGGGCTGTGTGGGGAGGGCACGTGAGGCTTGGACAAAGGCCCCGCGGGAGGCCCCACCCCTGCGCGCGGCTCAGCTGCCACCCAGGCTCCGTGGCCATGAATGGGTCTTTCATGCCCTGGACCCCGACAAGGTCAGGCCGGGCTGCGCCTCCCCCCGCCCGGGGCTCCGGCCTGTCTGAGCCCTGACCTGGAGCGGGTGGCAGAAGTTCACAGCGCGCCCTCCGGATGCGCCAGGGAGGCCCAGGCAGGGGCAGGGCCTCGCCGGGTGTCACCGGAGCCGGCAGCGCCCTCGGAACTGCGCGACTCTGGGAAAAGCCCCGCCCCGCTGGGCCTCAGTTTCCCCGTGCGGGCGTGCGCGTGGGCAGCGCTGCGCTCCAGTCCGGCTCCGGCCCAGCGGGCTCCGGGGCGGGTTTTGCGGGCGCCCGAGGCCACCGACACCTTCCCTGCGCGGCCGGGGCTGCGGTCCCGGGTCCGAGGGGGCCCTGGGAGACGCGGACGGGGTCGGGCGGCCTTGGGGGGGCCCCGCGATGGGGTGCGGCTGGCTCGGCGCCTGCGGGAAAGGAGGTCCCCGCCCCCTCCCTGCGCGCCCCCCAGCAGAGCTCCTCGCCCCGCCACCCCGCTGTGTGACCCCCGCCGGT
This sequence comes from Microcebus murinus, assembly GCF_040939455.1. NCBI lineage: Eukaryota > Metazoa > Chordata > Mammalia > Primates > Cheirogaleidae > Microcebus > Microcebus murinus. The sequence goes on along the minus strand of NC_134130.1, from coordinate 5,256,435 downwards.
CCCTGCCCCTCTCTGGGCCCGGCAGGAGCCAGGCCAGTGGGCAGCCGCTCCGAGAGGTCGCCTGGGTCCCGCCCCGTCGCCCATATGCCCCAGCCTCAGTTTCCCCGGCCAGGTGCGGGCCATCTTTAAGCCCAGGTTAGGGGTGGTCGCTCCTCGGTGGCGCCCCTGGTCCGGGCTGGGGCCGGGGAATCCCCCGGGGACTCTGAAAGGGCAGCTCCTATTGGCCGAGGCGCGTGTGACGTCAGGGCCTCCCCGACGCCCCCTCCCCCGAGGCACGTGGGGGCGGTCGCGGCGGGGGAGGGCCGGGGTCCGAGCGGGTGCGGGGTGTCCCCCAGCCCGAGCCGGCAGCTGGGCCGCGCAGACGCGCTGCTCCTCGGGCAGATTTCTCCTCGTCCCCACCCCCTCCCCCGAGCGGCAGCTGCCGCGGCGGCAGATGCGCCGCTAAATCCGCCCAGCTGGCCGCTCGGCCGGGACCGCGGGCCGGGCGGGGAGGGCGGCCGGCGGAGGCCGGGCCTCGCTCGGCGATCTCCGAGCCCTGCCTCTTGGCGCTGGCGTGGGCGCTCCTCTGGCGGGCCCTTCCTCAAGCCCAGATCTCCTCTCCGACTGCTGAGAGCGGGGGACCGGTGCCCAGAGAGGGTGTAGCCCTTTCCCGAGGCCACACAGCGCCCTGGGCCTGCTGCCCAGAAATTGCCCTCTGTTGTGCAGATTTTGATAATTATAACAATGATCTAACATATATTAGGCGCCTAGTCTATGCGGCCCCACCGTTCTAGGTGGGAATGGTGGAGCCAGGTTTTAACCCCAGTTTTTTGTTTGTTTGTTTTTTGAGGGGGGCAACGGCACAGAGCCTTGCTGTCGCCCAGGCTGGAGTGCAGTGGCATCGTCATAGCTCACTGCAGCCTCGAAGGCCTGGGCCCAAGCGATCCTGCCTCCTGCCTCAGCCTCCTGTGAAGCTGGGACTACAGGCATGCGCCGCCATGCCCGGCCTGAACCCCAGCTCTTAAGTGTGATGTGCTGTTGGCCTGGAAGAACTTCCAGGGACTCAGGGATCCCCTGGCTGGAGGGTTCTTAAGGCAAGCGGGTTGAGCTGTGACCTGGGACCAGTGAGTGGGGTCTCCTCAAGCTCCTCCCTGCCCCCTGCTTGGGTGCCCTGGAGCCTTGCATGGACCCGCCCTCCCTCGCTTCTCCAGCTCCCAGAGGATCCCGGAGGGCTTCCAGGAAGAGGAGGCAGCCGCATTCTGAAATGTCAGGCTACAACTGTATAGGGCCAGGCAGTGTCTCTGTGTGTGTAGTTTCTGTGCCAAGCCTGTCCTGCCCCAGGGCCTTTGCACTTGCTGTTTCCTCTGTCTGGAACCCTCTTCCCCCGGATCTCCCAGTGGCTCCCTTCCAGCTCCTCCAGGTCTCAATCCCAGCGTTCCCCCAACCTGCCCTCATTTAAATAATCCCCCCTCCTAGTCTGCCCTCACCCTGCTTTGATGGCTTTGCTGAACTTTTTGCCACCAGCAATTTCTCGAATCCATTTCCTTGTTTTTCTTCTCCTTCCTCTCCCAGGCCGTCAACTTTCTGGGGTGGGGCCTGGGTCTCAGATGTGTCCCGGGACTAAAACAGGGCGTGGTGTACAGTAGGCGCCCAACTAATGTGTCGAATGAATGAGAGAATGAATGAATGAGTGGGGGTCTGAGAGCTCGCCAGGGTCTGTCCTCATTGTATCAAGGGGGAAACTGAGGCCGGGCGCGGTGGCTCACGCCTGTAATCCCAGCTCTCTGGGAGGCCAAGGCGGGTGGATCGTTTGAGGTCAGGAGTTCGAGACCAGCCTGAGCAAGAGCGAGACCCCGTCTCTACTATAAATAGAAAGAAATTAATTGGCCAACTAATACATATATAGAAAAAATTAGCCGGGCATGGTGACGCATGCCTGCAGTCCCAGCTACTCGGGAGGCTGAGGCAGGAGGATCGCTTGAGCCCAGGAGTGTGAGGCTGCTGTGAGCCAGGCTGACGCCACGGCACTCACTCGAGCCTGGGCAATGAAGTGAGACTCTGTCTCAAAAAAAAAAAAAAGGGGGAAACTGAGGCCCAATTGAACAGGGGGTGAGCCCAGGGATACTGACTTTCCTTCTCAGCGAAACAGGGCATCATGGTGGCCACCCCACCCCCCAGGATGGAGCTGGGATGTCCAGTGAAATCATAACCCCAGGAGCACTTAGTAAGCACCTACTGTGTGCACTGTACAGCTCCAGGCACTTTGTACATTTTGAGTGGTTGGCAAGGATTCGAACCCCAGACGCCTGGCCCCAGAGTTTGCACAGAGCCCCCCTCCACGGCGCTGCCTGCCCCCCTCATCGTGAGAGGGGATGCGTATCGGAGGCCTGGGCACACAGTAGGCCTTCAGCCAGGCAGGCAGGGGGGAGAGGTTGGGGGTGCCCAGCCGAGACCCGCCCCCGTCTGCAGCCCCTGGGACCCTGTGTGTCTGGCAGGAGCTGTGCGCGCCACACTTGCACCGGGAAATATTAGATTAGAGACATAAGCAGCAGTATCCGCCGCCTGATTTGTAAGTGGAAATTAAAGAGCAATTATAGGGCTTCCTCCGGCTCAGAAATCCCCCAGAAAGGCCAGATGCCAGCTGGGTAATCCCAGAACCCCCTCCCGCAAGGTGTCATCTGCATATGCAAATGAGGCAAGTGGCATCCTGGTCCCCTACCAGGGAAGTGGGGTGGGGGAATCCAGGAATCTTCGAGCTCCCGTGGGTCTAGCCTTGGGTATGGACAGGAAACTGAGGCACAGAGGGCAGGAGGCGAATGTCACTTGGGTAGGAGGAGCTGTCACATTCTCTCTGTTCACAATCTCCCCTCCTCTGGGCTCCCCATCCCAGCTTAGTGAACAAAGGCCCTGCCGCAGGGCCTTTGCACTTGCTGTTCCCACTGTCTGGGAAGCTGTTCTCCACCAATGTCCCTTCCTCTGACTCTGTCCCCAATTTTGAAGGGACAACTCTTTCCTACCCCATTTTGTTTCCTCTAAGGCCGTCTTGCTCATTCATTTCCTCATCAGTGATGGAGTGGTGAGCCTCCCCTCGTCAGAGGCAATCAAGCAGGCAGGAGGATGCATGCGCTCTCTGCGGCTCACAGACTGGGGCCCAAACCCCGGCTTGGCCACTCGCCAGCTATGAGCAACTTGTTTCATTTTCAAAGATGCCAGGGCCTGGCATACAGTAGGTGCTTAATAAAGGTGGGTTTTCTTCTCTTCTCCTCCACTGGGAGGTTCTGAAATCCTGTTTCTTCCTCTGGGAGGCTTTTCCTGATTGTCATCCTCCCTTGAAGTTGCGAGAAGGGGCTTTGATGTCCCCGAGATTGTTTGGGGCGCTGTCAACAGAGATGGAAGCAGACGGGTGGGACGGACACATGTTGGCCGGTGGCGACAGCCCGACTGTCCACGGATAGATGGACGGACACACACGGCGCGGCCCAGCCACACGCTGGAATATCACGCAGCCATGAAAAGGGACGAGGCTCCGACGCAGGCCACAGGGTGGAGGGACCTCGAGGACATGGTGCTCAGTGAGAGACGCCAGACACAGAAGGACACGTCCCGTGTGACTCCACTCCCAGGAGGTCCCTGGAGGCGTCAGAGCCACAGGGACAGGAAGCGGGGTGGCGGGTGTGGGGGGGCCGGGGAGGGGGCGGGGAGTGAGTGTCTCGTGGGGACAGAGCGTCAGTTTGGGAAGCCGAGAAAGTTCTGGAGACAGAGGTGGCGACGGTCGCACAGCAGCAGGCCTGCGCTCCATGCCGCTGAGCTGTGCGCCTAGAAGCAGCTGAAACGGTGAATTTGATGTTATCTGTGTTTTGCCACAATTTAAAAAAGAAAGGTACAGAGAAAATCAGGAGTGTCACGGGGAAGGAACAACAGCAGCAGGAGCAGACAGCGGCGGTGGAGGGTGTGTGCGTGTGAATGACCTCAGCTAGCGGCACTCTGTCATTGCCACCAGGGCCGGCCACACAGGTGACGCTGACATCATTGTGCGGGGAGGCTGCCCGCGCTCTGAGCTCGCACCCCCGCGCCTCGCGCCCCACCGGGAACCAAACCTCCAGTGCCTTCAGCAAGCCTGGGTCTTCATCCCTGCCGGCCCATCTGTTCAGCTGACCTTACTGAGCACCTACTGTGTGCCTCCCGGCTCGTTCTGGCCACTGGGGACGCACAGCAGGGAAGACACAGATAAAAGTCCCTGGCCTCATGCCGCTGACATTCTGGTGGGGCAGAAGCAACATACACGGGAGAAATCGATTCCGGACCAGAGGATGCCATCAAGAAAAATGAAGCAAAGAAGAGGAGATGGGAGTATGGGGGCGGGGGAGACTTTACACAGGTGTCACCCCCCTGAGGAGGTTGCGGCTGAGCACAGAATTTGGAATTTATTCAATGACTCAAAGGCTCCAAGCTTTTGCCTGCCCCAGGGCCTTTGCACGGCCTCTGCCTACCTTTCCTTCCAGGTTTACCTGGTCAACCCCTCCTCCTTCATTCCCAAGGTGAACATCTCAGTTTGAATCCTACCTTACACCGGCCTGGGAGCCCCAGGGCAGGGACCCAGGACAGCCTAGGTCTCTAAATTTCCACCCCCATCCCCACCCACCACCTTTGGGAGCGTAGAGATTTGCTCACTTTGGGCAAACCCTGGAGGCCAGGGAGGAGGAAGGGGTAGGGAAGCCTCCGGATGCTCCCAGAAAGCTCCTCCTTAAGTGTGGGTGGGTCCCCAGGGGACTCGGGCTGAGACAGCTCCCCCCTGTCCCCAGCTTCGGGGATCCCGGAGGCCAATGGGAAATTTCTGGGGAGAAATAAACACACGTGTCATTTACATAAAATCTGCATCAATTAGCATATCGATTACGAGAGTCTACAGAAGCAGGCAGCAGTTCTCAGGGGAAATAGTAACTTTAATGACAAATGAGGCGGCGGCTTCCCAAAGGGAGCAACGTTTTGGATTCCCACCCCGGTTTACACGCGGGGAAACTGAGGCAGGGAGCCAGAGATGACAAAGGAGGTGGCAGCTCTGAGGAGGTGACGTTTGAGCTGAGACCTGAAGGAGGAGCAGGAGCTACTTTGGGGAAGAAATAGAGGAAGGGCAGAGGGCATGGCCTGTGCAAAGGCCCTGGGGCAGGAGACACAGCCAGGAGGCCCCAGGGGGAGGAGGGGAGGGCTGGGAGGGGACAGGGACATGGGGAAAAGTTTGCATTTGGTCTGAAGGGCACTAGGTAGCCATGGGAGGGTTTATAGCCAGGGTTCCGGGATCCCATGATTCGGACAACCTGGGAATGGTCCCCTGTAGCTTGGAATCTCATCTGCACCTCCCAGGGACAGCCGTGCCTGGTGGGGGAGGGGAGGGCGGAGGAGGTTGAGCGCACTGGGGGAAACTGAGGAGCCATTGGCTGTTCCCCTGCACTGCTTCCCAGTAAGGGGGTCCCCGGGGTCGGGGGGCTCCAGCCCTGCTCCTTGGGCGGGAGCCCTGCTGGGAAAGCTCTGCAGTGGGAGAGAAGGAAGACCGGGAGGGGCCAGAGAAGTGTCTATTTTTCCTCCTGCAACTGTATTTATAGATTCCCTTTGATGTCCCAGCGCTGGGCTGACCTGGTTCTTGGCTGCGGCAGGAGGAAGACAGGGTTCTCGGCGCGGCTTCTGGGAGTTGGACAGGGGTGGGTGCTTGGATGGCGAGAGCCAGGTGTGCGAGGACTGGCCCCCCCGGGCTTGGGAGGGGAGAGGCAGGGAGCTGGCCTCAGTTTCCCCATTTGCAAAATGGCGATGTCAACCTGAGGTTCTAGGAAAGTTGAAACCTTGACTCACCCAAATGTCAAGTAAACACGTGTCAGTGATTCATTAACTCGTTTAGGCAGCCAGTGAAATTGTCAGGCTGGCGTTAAGAGCGTTTGAGAAATTGGGTATCTATGGAGATTTTTTCTTTTCTTTTTTTTAAAAAATAATGTCAGAGGCCCGGTGCGGTGGCTCACGCCTGCAATCTCAGCACCATGGGAGGTAGAGGCAGGAGCATCACTTGAGGCCAGGAGTTGGAGACCACCCTAGGAAACACGATGAGACCCCATCTGTACAAAAAATAGAAAAAAAAACAAACACCAGCCAGGTTTGGTGGCGCATGCCTGTAGTCCCAGCTACTCGGGAGGCTGAGGCAGGAGGATCGCTTGAGGCCAGGAGCTGGAGGCCGCGGTGAGCTGTGACTGCACCACTGCACTGCAGCCCGGGCAGCAGAGCAAGACCCTGTCTCTAAAAATTTTAAAAAGAGTTAGGGTAAGATTAGGCTAGATAAAACTAGCTCCTGGTCTATACTGCAATAAAGTCATCACTGAGTCTCTCTTTTGTACACGACGGAAATGATCAAGTTGACGAGGCGTCTCAGGGCCGGGGTTCTCACCGGAGGTGGGAGCAAGTTCAAGTAGAAGCACTTTCTCCCAGAGCAAAGTCCCAGCAGAACTTTCTGCAGTGACAAATGTGTTTCGAGATCTGTAACGTCTAAGACAGTGGCCATCAGCCATGTGGCTCTTCAGTCCGGGAAACTGAGGCTAGTGCACGTGAGCAATTGAACTTGCGATTGTTTTCTCGTGTGGATCGATTTCAATTTCAATCTACATAGTCATCGGTGGCTGTGCCATCGGACAGCGAGGTGAGACGAAATAATCTGCGAGGGCTGTCAACACCCCAGCGAGGATTCGAACACCCCACGCCGCATCCTCTGCTACCCGATTTCTACGTTTCAGCTAAATTTTCTTTTACCAGGTGTAACGGTAACAACCACTGCAGCAACAGCGATCGAACTGACAGCCCCTCTTTGTGCAGTGCACGCCATGGGCACCACGAGCCCAAGAGACGTGCCCTGTTGACCCCACGGGTCCCTGATGTCCCACTGAATGGCTCCTGAGCCCAGCCCCTGGCCCACGATAAGCATGGAGGATGTGCTCGTCAGCTGGGATTGTTCTGGGTGGAAGTGACCAGAGAGGTTGACGACTTTTCCCAAGGCCACACAGCCAGGCAATGTCAGGGCTTAGGGGTCGAAGCGAGGTCTTGGCAGCTAATGCTGGGACAGTGCCAGGGCCTGGGTGAGGTCAAGAGACAGCAGCGTCGGGCCTCTGAGGACCCGGCGCTCAGGCTCCAGGGTTGAGCCCCTGCGGCAGCTGAACTTCCGCGGACCTGGCCCTGCGGAATCCCCGGAAGCGAGGCGTCAGGTGTTCCGGAACAGGGCCTCTCTTGACAGGCTGGGGGACACATGGTGGGACAGCTGGCCCAGGGCTGGCCGGCCAGGGAGGAGGGGCCCAGGGGAATGGGGGTGGCCTCGGCCAGAAAAAAAAAAGACGTCACAAGCTGCCCCATCCCACCTACCCCCAGACGGGAGCCACACACTTCCTCTGTCATGGTCATCTGCCTCAATGCCGTCACCAACAGCAGGCAAAACAATGTTTTTTAAGCGACAGGGTCTCGCTCTGTCGCCCAGGCTGGAGTGCAGTGGCGTCATCACAGCTCGCTGCAGCCTCCAACTCCTGGGCTCAAGCGATCCTCCTGCCTCAGCCTCCCCCAAAGTGCCGGGATTACAGGCATGTGCCACCAGGCCTGGCCCATGAGGTGACAAATATTTATTGAGCACCTACTATGTGGCAAGTGCCCTGTTGAGCCTTTTTGCCGAGCAATGTGTTAGGAGCGCCCTTTGCAGATGTGGAAAGTACGGCTCAGAAAGGCCCAGTCCCTTGTCCGGGACACACAGCAAATAAATGGCAGAAGTGGGACTGCCAGCCCAGCTGGCTCTTGCTCCTGCCCCAGGGCCTTTGCACTTGCTGCCTGGAACAGCCTCCCCCTCCCGCCCCTAACTCATTCCTTTAGCCGGAAGCTTAGCCGACAGCTCCAGTGGAAGGAAAGCCTTCCGGACCGCCAACCACCCGATCCCCCAGAGCTGCCTGTGCGCCCTGCCCCGCATCAGGGCGCCCCGACCCTCACCCACCGCGCCACACTGTGAGCCCCACGGCGGGGGGACGCTGGCTCTATCAGGGTCACTCCTAGATCCCCAGCCCCCAGCACAGGTTTGCAGACAGTAGGTGCTCACTAAATGTCTGTTGGATTATATGCAGGCACAGATGAAGGAATGAAGTCGGAATCTCTACGCCCCCCCCCAGCATTTCAAAGTTGGGGAGCCCCGGGCTCCTGTGGGGAAACCAGGCGGGGGGGGGGTACGCTGGGCTGTGAAGGGGGTTTGGGTTTGGATGGAGGAAGGCCCCCCTGCTGGCTCCTGCTCAGAGGAGCCCAGCCCAGGGCTGGCGCGTGGCGGAGGGGTCCCTGCGGATGTCCCCTGCGCCCGGAAAAGGCAGGGTCTGGGTCCCAGCGCCTCTGAGCCCCAGACTCTGAGGCCTGGCTGCAGAGATTCTAATCTGACTGTCCCAGAAGGGACACCCCTGAACGAGTGGGGTGACGGGGTGCTCAGCAAAGGGGTGGGGCTGTGGGGGGGCAGGGCTGGGGACAGGCGAGGCCTGGAGGGAGGGCCCCCCTAAGTTCTGTCCGCCCTGGGGTCCCAAGACGCCAGTCAGGAGTAGTGTCTCATGTCACTGGGTTTCTGTCCATCCCGAAACCTGACCGTGTCCCCAGGTTTCAGGGTTGCCCCCTACACCCTGTGCCCTCCCCACTCTCCCTTTTAGGTCCTCGAGGGTCCCTCGGACGCCCCCCCCCCATCAGCTGTGTCTGTTCGTATTTAGAGCAGCGCGCGACCGTGTCACTTCGCTTCCGAAAGGGATTGCGTTTGTGTTCCTGCCTGGAACCCCTACACCTGTTGTGGCCGGAGGGGGCGCGGTGCCCGGGGGAGGGGGCGTGGTGCCAGGGGAGGGGGCGGTTGCCAGGGGGAGGGGGCGCGGTGCCCAGGGGGAGGGGGCGTGGTGCCAGGGGGAGAGGGCGGTTGCCAGGGGGAGGGGGCGGTGCCAGGGGAGGGGCGTGGTGCCAGGGGAGGGGGCGGTGCCAGGGGAGGGGGCGCGGTGCCCGGGGGAGGGGGTGTGGTGCCAGGGGAGGGGGCGGTTGCCAGGGGGAGGGGGCGCGGTGCCCGGGGGGAGGGGGCGTGGTGCCAGGGGGAGGGGGCGGTGCCAGGGGAGGGGCGTGGTGCCAGGGGAGGGGGCGGTGCCAGGGGAGGGGGCGTGGTGCCAGAGGAGGGGGTGGTGCCAGGGGAGGGGGCGTGGTGCCAGGGGAGGGGCGCGGTGCCAGGGGACGGGGCGGTGCCAGAGGGAGGGAGCGGTGCCAGGGGAGGGGGCGGTGCCAGGGGAGGGGGCGTGGTGCCAGAGGAGGGGGCGGTGCCAGGGGAGGGGGCGTGGTGCCAGGGGAGGGGCGCGGTGCCAGGGGACGGGGCGGTGCCAGAGGGAGGGAGCGGTGCCAGGGGAGGGGGCGGTGCCAGGGGAGGGGGCGTGGTGCCAGGGGAGGGGGCGGTGCCAGGGGTGGGGACGTGGTGCCAGGGGGAGGGGGCGTGGTGCCAGGGGAGGGGGCGGTGCCAGGGGACGGGGCGGTGCCAGGGGAGGGGGCGGTGCCAGAGGAGGGGGCGTGGTGCCAGGGGAGGGGGCGTGGTGCCAGGGGAGGGGGCGTGGTGCCAGGGGAGGGGGCGTGGTGCCAGGGGGAGGGGGGCCGGTTTCCGGAGCCGCGGGGGGAGGAAGGGGCTAAACTGCGTCCCCTCCCCGCCGCCCCTCCCTTCGTGCACCCCCGCCTCCCCTGAGCCCCCCCAACTCGCCCCCTGGGGCCCGTCTCCGCACACTCCAGCCCCGCGCCTGGTTCCCAGGCCCCCAAAGCCCCCGAGCCCGCCGGGCCCCTCCTCCCCTGGCCGGCCCATTGTCGCGGGTCCCGCGGCTGGACGGGCAGGGGTCTGCGGGCGGGCCGGGAGCCGCCTGCTGCCCACGCGTCTCTGGGCAACGCTGGCAACCCGCGCGGCGGGACACAGAGGCGGCGCTGTTCGCTGGGAGGGGACAACGGGGGCAAGGTGACCAGAGAGACCCTAGGGCTCTCACGCAGGGGCGGCAGAGGCAGATCTAACTGCCCGCAGGTGGGAGAGAGGAGGCCATGGGAAACCTGTCCCCACGCTGTCCCCATTGCGACCCCAAGTCACTCAACGCCCCTCCTTCCTCTTCAGGCCCCACGAGGGTCCTCCAGGCCTGCCCGGAGGCGTTCGTCCTAACAGCCCTCTCGGCCGGGTTCTGCACCTAGACTCTCTTTACAGATGGGGAAACTGAGGCCGGGAGATCATTTGGCCACCGGAATAGTTAAGAAGCCTCATTTGGGGGGCCGTGAACTTGGCCTCAAGCCCTCTGTTTTCTCCCCAAATGACCCGCAGCCTCAGTTTCTGCATCTGCACAATGGGCTGACGGCAGCACCTGCTTCCCGGCTGTTCTCTCGGGACCCCTGGGTACCGCGTGCGCAGTGAGACGCTCGGCACAGACCAGGGCTCAGACTCAGGCTGCCATTTACCAGCTGGTAAATGCAACCGCCAGACCAGGTCGCCTCACCGTGCCTCAGTTTCCCCATCCACGAAATGGGGTTATAACAGTATCTGCTTTGTAAAGTCGAGTGACCCTAGGAGTTGGATCGTGTGTGCGCATGCGCTTGTAGGACGCCCGCAGTTCACGGAGCTGCTGCTGCTATTTCTCCCCCGGGTTTGTGCCTCCCGGGAGGGTCAGGGAGGCTGCGCGTGTGGGGGTCGTGGTCCCAGCTGGAGTGCAGTGGCATCGTCACAGCTCACTGCAGCCTCCAACTCCTGGGCTCAAGCGGTCCTCCCGCCTCGGCCTCCCAAAGTGCTGGGATCACAGGCGTGAGCCACCGCGCCCGGCAGGACTCTGTCTAGCTCTGTCCCATCAGGATTATCGGAGACGGGGCAGAGCCAGGCCCCCACCCCGGCCTGTGACTCGTGTGCAGACGAGCTGCAGGGTCTAAGCAGAAGTGGCAGCTTCTCCCTGCCCCCTCCACCTGCCCCAGTGGACTCCGAGCCGAGTGCTCCGGCCAGCTGCTTCCGTTTTGGAGGTCACCAGGCATCAGCCTGTGCCCCACAGCCGTGCCCTGCCTCCTGGGGGTACCCTAGCAACACGAGCAGCCCCTCAGCACTTACTGAACTGGACACACAGCACGTGGCATGTCATTCAATCCCCAAACGGTCCCCAGGGAGGCAGGCACTATTATGATCCCCATTTTACAGATGGGGAAACAGAGGCTCAGAGAGGTTCTGTCGCTTGCCCAAGGTCACACAGCAGGGGAGAGACACAGCAGGGATTCCAACTCCAGGCTGCGCTCTTAACCATGATGCGTTCCTGCCCGTCACTGCAAATTAACAGCAGAGTGTGGCCTGGGAGGTCTGTGTGTGATCCACCACGGCGCTGAGGAGGGAAGGAGGCCAGAGAGGGCGAGCGCCTGGCTCAAGGGCACAGAGCAACCTGGGGGAGGACGAGAGACAGACACAAGGCTCAGCCTGCTTCTGAGTGAATGAACGCAGGAGGTGGCAGGAAAGAATGCATGGATGGAGGGTGGTTACATGCATGGGTGGGTGGATGATGGATAGGTGGATGGGTAGATGGGTAGATGGATGGATGGGTGAGTGGGTGGATGGAAGGATGGATGGAGGGATGGATGGAGGGATGGATGGATGGGTGGGTGGGTGGATGGATGGGTGGGTGGATGGGTGGGTGGATGGATGGGTGGGTGGATGGATGGGTGGATGGATGGATGGGTGGGTGGATGGGTGGGGGGATGGATGGGTGGGGGGATGGATGGGTGGATGGATGGGTGAATGGATGGATGGGTGGGTGGATGGATGGAGGGATGGATGGGTGGGGGGATGGATGGGTGGATGGAGGGGTGGATGGAGGGGTGGGTGGGTGGAAGGAGGGATGGATGAGTGGGTGGATGGATGGAGGGATGGATGGGTGGGGGGATGGATGGGTGGATGGAGGGGTGGATGGAGGGGTGGGTGGGTGGAAGGAGGGATGGATGAGTGGGTGGATGGATGGAGGGATGGATGGGTGGGGGGATGGATGGGTGGATGGAGGGATGGATGGATGGGTGGGTGGAGGGATGGATGGGTGGATGGATGGGTGGATGGATGGGTGGATGGATGGATGGGTGGGTGGATGGATGGAGGGATGGATGGGTGGGGGGATGGATGGGTGGATGGAGGGGTGGATGGAGGGGTGGGTGGGTGGAAGGAGGGATGGATGAGTGGGTAGGTGGATGGAGGTATGGAGGTATGGGTGGGTGGAAGGGTGGATAGAGGGATGGAGGGGTGGGTTGGTGGGTGGATGAGTGGAGGGATGGGTGGGTGGGTAGGTGGGTGGATGGAGGGATGGGTGGGTGGGTGGGTGGATGGGTGGGTGGATGGATGGGTGGATGGGTGGATGGGTGGGTGGATGGGTGGGTGGGTGGATGGGAGGGATGGATGGATGGGTGGGTGGGTGGGTGGGTGGGTGGGTGGGTGGATGGATGGGTGGGTGGATGGGTGGGTGGGTGGGTGGGTGGGGGGATGGATGGGTGGATGGGTGGGTGGATGGGTGGGTGGGTGGGTGGATGGGCTTCTACCTTTCTCCTGTAGGGAGCTCTGAGTTTGGTCCACACTGAGATGCAGATGGCAGGAGTGGGCTGGGGATGGGAAGTGGGTGTGGTAGACTCTACGGGTGAGGGTTCCAAGTAGATCAAAAGCTTCTAGAATCAATTCCAGGACAGGATCTAGAAGAGCATCTAGCCATTCACTCCATCAAGAGACATTTATTGGTCAGGCGCGGTGGCTCATGCCTGTAATCCTAGCCCTCTGGGAGGCTGAGGCAGGAGGATCGTTCAAGGTCAGGAGTTGGAGACCAGCCTGAGCAAGAGCGAGAGCCCGTCTCTACTAAAAATAGAAGGAAATTAATTGACCAAGTAAAAAATATATAAACAATTAGCCGGGCATGGTGGCGCATGCCTGTAGTCCCAGCTACTCGGGAGGCTGAGGCAGGAGGATCGCTCGAGCCCAGGAGTTTGAGGTTGCTGTGAGCGAGGCTGACGCCACGGCACTCACTCTAGCCTGGGCAACAGAGTGAGACTTTGTCTCAAAAAAAAAAAAAAAAAAAGAGAGAGAGACACTTATTGAGCACCTGCTGCACGCCGGGTGCTATTCCAGACCGGGTGGGGGGGGGGGGATTGGCCGGGAACAGAGCAGACAAAGTTCCCTCCTTGGGGGCTGACACCCTCAAGGGGGCGCGGGGGTGCGAGAGCCCCCCGGAGTAGATTCAGGAGGGAACGGGGCAAGGGGAAGTGTAGACAGCAGGTGTAGACAGACGAATCTTGGAACTTCGCCGTGTGGAGAAGCAGAAGCGTGGGGTGGGCACGAGAGAGGGGCGCGGGGTCAGTGAGGGGTTCAGGAGCTGGGACGAGTCTCGAACGGCGCAAGCGCCCCCGCCAAGGGTGCTGCTGACTTCGCCTTAATTAGATAATAATTAGAATCATTATCCTAACGAAGCTTATTACCAGTTTGCGACGCGCCCGGGCGATTCCCGAGCGGCCCTGGAGTCTGTCGCCCCTCCAGCCCGCAAGGCACGTGGGGAAGTGACAGCAGGCGGCCAGGCACTGGCAGCCCAGGGCCCGGGGCTCCTGCCTGTTGCCCGGCAGTGGCGATGGGGCGGCGCGTCCAGGATGTCCGGGGGGACGGAACGCTGCAAGCGGCTTTCAGAAGTCGGGGGGCCGAGGCGGGAGCGGCCTGGCGTGAAGGCTGGGCACTGGGACCCCCGATCCCGCTTCCCGCAGCTTTACGCTCCCCACTTGCTTGCCGGCTGCACGAGGACAGGGACTGTGCAAGTTTTGTTCCCTGCTCTAACCGCTCGGCCTGGCACACGGCAGGTGCCCCATCAGCGTTTATAGCGTGGCCTGGGTGCGTCGGCTCACATCTGTATTCCCAGGACTTTGGGAGGCTGAGGTGGGAGGACTGCTCGAGGCCAGGAGTTCGAGACCAGCCTGGGCAACATAGTGAGACCCCAGCTCTGCAAAAAATAAAAATAAAAATGAAAAATACAACTTGATGAATGCATAAATAACAAGCACTCTAGAGCACCTAGCATGGGACAGACACCAGGTTCGGCGTTTCCTAAGTATGCATTTTTTTTTTTTTTTTGAGACAGAGTCTCACTTTGTTGCCCAGGCTAGAGTGAGTGCCGTGGCGTCAGCCTGGCTCACAGCAACCTCAATCTCCGGGGCTCAGCGATCCTACTGCCTCAGCCTCCTGAGTAGCTGGGACTACAGGCATGCGCCACCATGCCCGGCTAATTTTTTGTATATATATTTTTAGTTGGTCAATTAATTTATTTCTATTTTTGGTAGAGACGGGGTCTCGCTCAGGCTGGTTTTGAACTCCTGACCTTGAGCAATCCGCCCGCCTAGGCCTCGCAGAGTGCTAGGATTATAGGCGTGAGCCACCACGCCCGGCCTAAGTATGCATTTATTTGAAGACCCATGAGGAAGGTAGTAGTATTATTACAGACCCAGTTTACAGGTGGGAAAACTGAGGCATAGAGCCATTCGGTCCGAGCCCCGCCCAGGAGTCTGACACTGCCACGCTGCCTCTCCACCTGGACACCTGCGGGTTTGTCTGTGCGTGTTCGCAGCCCGACCAAGTGTACGATGGGATGGGGGTCACGCCAGCCCCCTGACTTTGAGCCCGCAGGTCAGGGGGTGCCCCAGTCCCGGGGGCTGGAGGCGGGAGCGCAGTGGGCGGCAGGTCCAGCCGCTGCGCCTCGCTGCTTCCCCTGGCTCGGTTTCCCTCCCTCCCGCCTCCGCCTGGATCCTGCCCAGCTGCCGACCTCGAGAACTTGAGTCCCCCTGGGGACGCGGCAATCAATTAGCATGGGCAGCGCCCGCCTAAGTAAAAGTCCTGCTTTAACGAGGAGGCCGCGGGGCCGCGGCGGGCGCAGGCTGGGGCAGCGCCAGGCGGGGGCCGGGGCTCCCCGGGGTCCAGCGGCCGCCTGCGCCCGCCTGCCTGTCAAATGGCCGGTCCCCTCTCCTGGCATCCTGTTCCCTGTCGTCCGGCCAGAGCTATTCACAGAGCCCGGCAGAGCAGCCTGAGCTCACACAAGCCGCAGACATTTATTGAGTGCCAACTGTGTGCCACAGCTTGTCCTGGATTCCAGGAAACAGCAGAGCAGGGGCGAGAGGCGCTCCCGTGGGGGGTAGAGGAGGCGCGAGGGCTTCCTGGAGGAGGCGGCGTTCAGGGTCAGATCTGAATGCATGCAGCCGGGGAGGGGACGGGAGTGTCGCGGCATGGCTAGGCATCCGTCCCCGTGCCCGGGTTGTCCGAAGCAGAATCACACGCAAAGCACCCGCTGCAGCTGGAATTCCACCTCGAGACCCTTAACCGCTTACGAGTGCAAAGACGCTATCTGCAAATAAGGTCATATTGGGAGGTCCGGGGTACACGCGATTATTTTTTTTTTTTACAGTGGGCGGCTTATTTGTGTCTGTTCCCCCTCCGGAAGGTCAACTCCAGGAGGACAGGGCTTTTGTCCATCCTGGGACATCACAGCGACCCCTGTGCCTAGATTCCTGCCTGGCACACAGTAGGCACTCCATAAACTCCATTCGTTCGGCAAACGATCACGAAGCGCCGCCGTGTTGGTCTTCCCACGCGGACGGGGGTGCGTCCCGTTCCAAGGGCCTGGGGCAGAGAGTGGAGTGGGAGGGGGAGCGCAGGGGAGCAGGACTTCTGGTTTTTCTCAGCAGCCCCGGGTGACAACGCGATGACAGAGCCCCTGCGGTGGGGCGGGGAGGTGCTGATGGGACTGGGACTTCGCAGCCGGACAGAGCCCCTGTGGGGACCGGATGCACCGCAGGGGCAGGGCGGGAGGGAAGGGGGCGGGCAGAAAATCCCACCCGAGCCCGGAGACCCCACCAGAGGGGCTGGCCGCCCGCCCCGCCCCAGCCCTGGCTGCCCCTCTGGGCCGGTGGGGACAGGCTGAAGCGGGTCCCTGTGTGGACCGAGGAGGGGTGGGGAGAACAATACAGAGGCTGGGAGGGAGGAAGCGAGGAGAGACAGAGAGAAACAGAGACAGAGAGAGACACACACACAGCAATGGAGCTGGGCACAGAGAAAAGGAGGCACAGAGAGACACACTTAGAGGGTGACAGAGAGACACGGACAGAGATAGAGATAAAGGGAGTCTCAGGCCCAGCGCGGTGACTCACACCTGTAGTTTGGGAGGCTGAGGTGGGAGGATCACTTGAGGCCAGGAGTTGGAGACCAGACTGGGCAGCATAGCAAGACCCCATCTCTATTTAAAAAAGAACTAAAGAAAGGACTATAAGGTGTATGATCTTGATACTCGTGTAGGAGCAGGTCTGGTTTGTTATTTTGAGGGCCCTTTGGGGTTTGTATTTGCCTGATAATTTTTTTTTTTTGAGACAGTCTCACTATGTCACCCAGGCTGGAGTGCTGTGGCATCATCACAGCTCGCAGCAACCTCAAACTCCTGGCCTCAAGCAATCCTCCTGCCTCAGCCTCCCGAGTAGCTGTGACTACAGGAGTGCACCACCACCCTGGGTTAATTTTTTCTATACAAGGTCTCGCTGCTACTCAGGGTGGTCTCGAACTCCTGGCCTCAAGCGATCCTCCCGCCTCGGCCTCCCAGAGTGCTGGGATCACAGGTGGGAGACACCACACTGACCTACCTGACAAAATCTTGTTCTATCCGTTGACTTTCAAACCTATCTGTGTCCTTCTTTTCTTTTTTTTTTTTTAACATTTTATTACAGGAAATTTCAAACATGTATCAAAGTAGAGAAAAGGATACAATGAACCCTTATGTAACTATTGTCAATGTCAATATCTATCAAGTCATGACCGATCTTGTTTCATCTCTCCTCCCACCCCTCCCCCATTTTAGTATTATTTTGAAGAAAATCACAGACATTTAAAAATTACAGTCATATTGTTATATTTTTACAGTTCGAAGCAGGATCCAAATAAGGTCCGCACATATATTAATAATTGGTTGATATGTCTTTAAGTTTCTTTTAGTCTGTAGGTTTCCATCTATCTCTTTCCCTTTTTTTCTTTTTTTCCTTGTAATTTATTTGTTGACAATGCATTGTTCTCCTTCAGGTGTGTGTCACTGAAAGGACATAGAGGCTGCCAGGTGCCGTGGCTCACTCCTGTAATCCCAGCACTTTGGGAGGCCGAGGAAGAGGGTCGTTTGAGGCCAGGAGTTTGGGACCAGCCTGGGAAACACAGGGAGACCCTGTCTCTACAAAAAACAAAAAACAAAAAAAAAAGAAGAAGAAGAACATAGAGATGGATTTTGTTTGTTCATTGCTGTTTCTATATATCCTATCCGAGAGTCCATGTCTTTTAACTGGTGAGTTTAATTCATTTATATTTATTGTGTTTACCAACATATTTGGATTTATTTTCATCATTCTCTGTAATTGTGTTTTATATTTAACATACTTTTCTTTTTCCTGTTGCTTCCTTTTCGCTTCCTCTTCAAACCTTTGCTGAATTCGTCGGATTTTCTTTATTTCCTGTTGTCTTGTCACTAATGATTTGGGAATCATTCATTCCATTGCTGTCCTTTGAGTAGTCACCCTCACACTCTTTGTCATGAACACTTAGCTTATCATAACAGAAAGTTAATCAGTGTCTCTTCCCTCCCCCCCGAGGAGACAAGGACTTAGGGCGTGTGCAGGGTGGGCCGACCCTTCCTCCACCCCGAACGTCACCCTCAGCTGGTATTTGAACGCCTCCTTGGCACACGCAAGGAGGGAGACATGGATGGTAAGGGAGGGTGGTTCGTGTGCCCAAGAGGGTCCCTGTTTTCCTGGAGGTTGGACAGAAGAGAGGCAGATGGATTCCGGAGACCCTCGCTCTCTTTGTGGCTTCATGCAGGTTCCACTTTGGGCCTCAGTTTCCCTGTTTGTAGGAAAGCACCGAGTCCCTCCAGTGCCAACAGCTGAGGGTCACAAGCCCCACCGCCCTGATCCCCACTGCCCCAGACCAGAGGCGAAAGACCCGCAGACAACCAGAGCAGCGGGGGACCAAAACGAGGGGGCCCCGCCGGCAGGCCGACCACAAAATGAGCTTGCGGAGGACGGACGCGACAGCTAATGTCATTACTTCCGCTGCTGAGCCAGATAATCTCGGGAAAGGTTCATCAGGGCCCGATAATCTGATCGGATTTCATGCACAATTAGGCCCTCAATGCCGAGGCGCCAGTCTTGAGCTCGGGGAAGATGCCAGACTCCCCGCCTGACAGGCTCGAGGTCGGGGGGCAGAGACGGGGTCCCCAGCCCCGGGGAGGGTCAGGTGTGCAGGCCAGAGGGAGGCCGGGGTCCCCCAAAGTCAGGGGGGTCCGGCCTGGGCTGGAGTTGGGGAGCCGCCAGGCAGAGTCAACTTGCCGTTGTTCATTTCTTGGTTGGTTTGTATCTGAAGAATTGTTTCTCAATAATGTAAAATTCAGAGAAGGAGATCACGGGAGGATCAGCCTCAGTGGTCGCGGTTAAATGTTTGGTCCCTTTTGCTCGAGATTTTTTTGTCCTTTTAACGTGAAAGAACTCGGAGTGATCAATTAATATAAAAGCGAAGTCAGAGCCAACCCTCCTTCCCTGCCCACAGCCCTCTGTGGCTCCCACCTTCCCCCATGTCAAAGCCCAGGTCCTCCCTGCAGCCCACCAGGCCCTGCACGACCTGCCCCGACCCCTCCCCGCCCTCCCCTCCTCCCTCCCCCTCCTCACTCTGCTCCAGCCACATCCTGCCCCAGGGCCTTTGCACGGGCTGTGCCCTTTGCCTGGGACGCTGTTCCCCCAGACATCCCATAATCAGCTCCTTCTCCTGTTGTAGATGTTAGTGTAACCGCCACCTCCTCAGAGAAGCCGTCCCTGACCATTAATGAACTAAACCCGGCCACACTCCGTGCCTCGACATCGCCTTGCTAAATTATCACGCAGGCCGGGTGTCCCTGATTCGAAAAAATCCAAACTCCAAAATGCACCAAAGTTAGGAACTTCCTGAGCACTGAAGAGAGAGCAAGAGAGATGCAGACACAGAGACACACTGAGGCTCTCTGTCTCAGGTCTCTGTGATCATCTCTCTGTCTCTCCTTATCTCTGTATATATCTCTGTGTGTCTCTGTCTCTCTGCCTGAGTCTCTCTGCTTCTGTCTCCCCTTGTCTCTGTCCCTCCCATGGGGCACCTGCTTCATTCACAGTCCCCCTCCCCTCCCCTGCCCTACTTTCTCCCTTCCCCCACGTCACCACGGATGGTGTCCCCCTCTGTCCCTCTCTGTCCCTGGCCACTGAGTGGCGGGGAGACAGGGCATGGTCTGACCTTCCTCCCTAGCCTCCCCCAGCCTCCCCCAGCCTCCCTCCCGCTCCTCTGACATTCTGTTTCCACCTCCATCCATTCGCGGATCTCAGACGAGCCAGTGCCTGTCTCCCGGGGGCTGTGGCGCCGGCCCCCCACGTCCCCTGCCCTCCTGGCACGGCGCCCCCTCCTCTAGCTCCAGGCCCCCCACCTGCTGCCAGCCTCCCCGGGGGGAGGGGGGGGCAGGGAGCTGCCAGATGGGATTCAGAGGCACCCTGAGGCTTCCCCTTCTCCCCGCCTGGCTGGGGGGACCAGAGAGGGGTGGGGGCTTCCCCAACGTCACACAGCCCCTGCCCTGGGACCCCGTGTCCTGCAGCGGGGGCGGGGAGACCCCACGGGCTTTGGATGTGAGCCCCGCAGCCACCGCTTGCTGTGCGGTGGGGGCCGTGGACTCTGAGTCTCTGAGCCCCCCCCACGTTGTGCAGGCAGGGACAATGACTTTGCCACCTCCCTGGCGACCACGAGGCAGGCTGACGCAGGAAGGGCGCTTCCGAGTTCAGAAGACGGGAAAGATGGAGCCACTGCAGACACAGCTGTCCCGAGGCGGGAGGGGCTGGCCGGGCGCGGGACCCCCTGCCCCCCATGCGAGGCCGCGCTGGGAAAGGGTGGCCCTGGCTGTCGCGGCGCAGGGTGGGGCCCCGGGAACAGCTTGTCTGTCTCAGCAAGGAAGGAGTGCCAACGGGGCGGGGGAGGCGCAGCATCGGGTTGCCTGGCAACGGGATGCAGCTGAGGGACGCAGGCCCCGGCCAGGGCGGGGGTGGCGGGAAGGGGCTGGGACGCCACATCTCGCGTTCTCTGGCCTGGGAGACCCCCTCCCCGCCGAACGCCGGCAGACGCTGCCCCAGCCTGGGGGGGGGGGCGTGGGGACCCCGGGGCTTAGCGGGGCAGGCGATTCGCTTGTGGGGGACGCAGTGGGGACCAGGACAGACCCGGCCCCACCTCTCAGCACAGGTGGGGAAGCGGACATCAAGCAAAAGAACCTGTATGTGTGGAAATTCATTCATTCCGTGGGCATTTAGCACGCCGAAGCCAGAAAGTCCCCGCCCTCGGGGGCTGACATCCCAGCCGCGGGGACGGCGCGGTCACAAGATAAATATGAAAGATGGAGTGGTGGGACGCGCTCTGGACAAAACAAAGTAGGGTGAGGATGGGGCGATTTCAGACAGAGAGTGGTCAGGGAGGGCCTCTCAGAGGAGGTGTAGACTTTGGGTGTAGCCTTGAAGGAGAAGAGGGAGGGAAACCGTGCAGAGATCTGAGGGCAGGGTGCTGGTGGAGGAAACAGCACGTGCAAAGGCCCTGGGGTAGGATTGAGGCTGGCATGTTGGGGGCACAGTGCGGAGGCCCCTGTGGCTGGAACAGAGGGAGGAGGGAAGGGCAGGGAAGGGGTGGGGGCGGAGGGGAAATAGAATTGACTCTACGGGGTCTGTAGGTTTCAGTGAGGGCCCTGGAATTATTCTCACTGCAATAGGGAGCCATGAGAGGCTGTTGAGCAGGAGGGCAAGGGGCTTTGATTTGCCATTTTGTTTCCATTAAGAGAAAGAGTCTCACTCTGCTGTCCAGGCTGGAGTGCCGTGGAGTCATCATAGCTCACTGCAGCCTCCAACTCCTGGGCTCACGTGATCCTCCTGCCTCAGCCTCCTGAGTAGCTGGGACTACAGGCATGCGCCACCATGCCCGGCTCATTTTTCTATATATATTAGTTGGTCAATTAATTTCTTTCTATTTTATAGTAGAGATGGGGTCTCATTCTTGCTCAGGCTGGTTTTGAACTCCTGACCTTGAGCAATCCTCCCGCCTCGGCCTCCCAGAGTGCTGGGATGACAGGCGTGAGCCACCGCGCCCGGCCTCATATATACATTTTTAAACAGTGACCAGATAACATCACACGTCAAAAGCTCCCTGCTCCCTTTTAACAGCTGCGTAATATTCCACTGCATGATCGCAAATGACATCCTTAACGAAGCCCCAATTCCTGGGCAGCCCGGTGGCTTACAAGCTCCTGCTTTTACCTCTGGGGCTGGTGGAGCTCCCTCGGAGGGAGTTGCCCGAGGACATGTGGCAGCCAGACTTCCGTGATGGCCCTCCAAGGCTCCCGCCTCCTGGCATTCAAGCCTTTGTGTCAGCCCCTCCAGCTGGCTGCGGGCAGCGCCGTGTCTCGCGGCTGACCGATAGAACACAGCGACAGTGACCGCCAGAATGCCAGCAACTCGCGCGGGCGTGCGTTCCCCAGCCGAGCCCGCCCCAGCCGAGCCTTCGGATGAGACCACAACCCCGGCTGCCTCCTCGGACCGCGGCCTTGGGAGGCCCCTTGTGAAATACGAAAAACATTTACGTGCTGCTTTGAGCCTCTGCCCTTGTGGGTAATTTGTTATGTGGGGGATGGGAAGGAGTCTGGATTTTCCGCTGGCCACTCTGGTCCTGGCTGCGGGGGGACCGAGCTCTCGGGGGGCGGTGACAGGGCGGGAGGAGGAGGAGGAGGAGGGACGGGCTGGGCGGGACCTGGCCCTGGGCAGAGCGGAGAGGCGGGGGCCGCGGGGGCGTGGGACCCATGGGGAGGGCGGGGCAGAGGCCAAGGGCCTGGCCACCCCCCCGTCCCCACCGCAGCGTGTCCCTGCGTGTGACACTTCGCCCACCCTCCCGAGTGCCCGGTCCCTCCCTGCCTCCGCTGCCCTTCACCGAGAACGGAATTGTATTTTCGCAGCTCCTTGTTTTTCCCCAGCCGAGTTCCGTGTGCACTCGGCTAAATTTAAGAAGCGGATGGATGTGTGGAGATTCACGTTCACTCTCACTCCCTGGGAAGGAAAGGAAGGAACACGCCGCTTCAGGTGCCGTTTCCCGTGGGGACGCCGGCGGAGGGGGACGGCGGGGTGGCATTTTGGCTCACCAGTGGCAGGGGCCGGAAGGGGAGAAACCCTACCTGGATTTCAGTCGCCTCCTCCCAGAAGCCTTCCCCGAGCCCTGCCTGAGACGGGGCCAGCTCTGCGGTCTTCCGATGCCCTGGGCGTTCCCTTGTCTCGGCTCTGGTCCCCTGTGCTGGAACCACCTGTTTCTATGCTTGTCAGCCCGCTCAGGGCTTTTCCCCTCACTGTTCCCTCTGCCTGGGACTCCTTCAGGTCTCAGTTCCAACATCACCTCCTCCAGGAAGCCCTCCCTGACCACCCGGCTAATGAAACTGCCCAGTCACTTTCTATCTCATTATCTGCTTGCATTTTCTCTAGAACACCTGTCACTGCCTGGAATTCTATTAGGCTAACGACGCCAATTCGTTAAGTACAAGGAAGACAACTGGATCTTGGCTTCCCAACCTCTCCCAAGTCCACACTGCAGGCTGGCAGAGGCCTTCCTTTAGCGCTCCCTATATAATCCAATCACCACTCAGCAGACACGTGGCTACTGCACCGGACCGTGTATCTAGTGGCTCCCAGCTCTGCTTGCATATTATAATCACCTGGGGAGTTGTAAAGTCCAGCCACCACCTCCCACCCCACCTCCGGGAGATCCCGAGTTAATTGGTCTAGAGCTGGGGCCTGGGTGCACGGCTGGAGCGTGCCACCGGGCCACGCGACAACTGCCGCGGGCTTCCTCGTTTTCCAAAGAGGCTGAGCTCACCGCTGCCTCCGAGACTTCGCTGGAGCTGGTACCTCCGCCTGGAACGCCTCCCACTTCCTCTCTACCTATTTAAATCCTCCTCGACTTTCTCTCTTTGTTATAAACATTTTTTTTTTTTTTTAATTTTGGGGAAAGTGAAAAAGAAAGTGCAAGACAAATATAGCAAACACCTGCGTAGCCTCTGCCCGGGCTCGGCAACGGGTAACACGTGTCGTGTCGGCTTCAGGTGTTTCTCGTTTCCTAAGTCGGAATTAAAACATTAGAAATAAAGGTAAAGAGTGTCGTTTGACCTCCACCTCGTTCACACATTTTTATACGTGTAGATATGTATTTATAAACCGTCACACCCTGATATCCACGAACAGCGAATAGTGCAATGTTGTGTGCTAAAAATATACCTTAATGTGCTCACAATCCTGCAGTTTGACATTTTCACTCGATATTTTATTTGTGCCCGTCTGGGTTGGAATCCAAGCTCTGCCACATCCAAGCTGTGTGACCTTGGGCAAGTTGCTTAACCTCTCTGATCCTCGGTGTCCTCATTAAGTATATTAGTCAGCCACTGCCAAATAGCAAGAGACTCCCCCAAAGTGCGGCTTAAAACAGCAACAGTTTGTCATCTCACGCCATTTTTGAGGGTGACACATGTAAGAGTGGATGATCTGAATGGGTCCGGGTCCTAAAGGCCCCCCTGGGGCTGGAGGAGGGGCTTCCACGGCGGTTCGTGGACCTGGCTGTCGGGGGCGGGCAAGGCTCCTCAGCACGTGGACTTCGCCACAGCGCTGCTTGGGCTTCCTCACAGCATGGCGGCCGGCTGCCCCAGACAGGAAGCCGCGGTGGCCTTCCGACCTGGTCTCAGAAGCCGCACACGGCCGGCTCTGCCCCGTCCTGCGGGTCAGAAGTGAACCACTCAGTCCAGCAGCCCACACTCGAACAGAGAAGAATTAGATGCCGTCTCTTAAAGGAACGTGCCAAAGGACGCGTGGACATATTTTAAATCCGCTGCACTTGGAAAATACAGGTGCTGATAGTTCCTGCTTCTTAGGGTGGGTGTCCCAGGAATTCTGTGTTGTCGCGCGTGGTGCCCGGCTCACACCAGGGGCTCAGTGAGTGCCACAAAGTGTTATTGCCGCGTGGATCTGATTACTTCCTTTGTGGTTGCGTGGCGTCATTCGTCGTATGAATATGGCTCCGTTGACTTGTACTTTCTCCTGTTGATGGACTTTGAGGTTAATTCCTGGTTTTCAATATTGCAAACACTGTTGCTATGAAGAGTCTTTACATCTCTCTCTCTCTCTCTTTTTTTTTTCCAAACTCCTGACCTTGAGCGATCCTCCTGCCTCGGCCTCCCGAGTAGCTGGGACTACAGGCATGCGCCACCATGCCCGGCTGATTTTTTCTACATATTTTTAGTTGTCCAGCTAATTTCTTTCTATTTTTAGTAGAGATGGGGTCTCGCTCTTGCTCAGGCTGGTCTCGAACTCCTGAGCTCAAACAATCCACTCACCTCGGCCTCCCAGAGAGCTAGGGTTACAGGCGTGAGCCACCGCGCCCGGCCCCCAAAACTGGTCTTGAACTTCCAGACTCCATCGATCCTTCCCCCTCGGCCTCCCAAAGTACTGGGACCATAGGCGTGAGCCGCCGCGGGTGTGCGCGGGCGTTAGCTGACTATTTCACACTCAGCCACTTTCCACGGTGGAAGCTCGCCTAATCCCACGTGTGCTGAACCCTCTGATTTTTCAGGGCGTCCCTCCACATTCCCGCAGTCTACTGTGGGCTTCTCGGGTCCTCCAGACTCCTAAATTCTGCCCCGTCGCCACCCCGCTGTGCCCCCACGGAGCTAGGCACCCCTACTCCCAGTGCCCCGTAACTCCCAGTGAGAGCAGAAAAGAACCCATTGACTTCGGCTTCAGACTCTTAGAAATTAGGGTTCATATTGTCCAGGAAATGGACTCGTCAAAATTCTTATGCCAGTAATTAAAAACAACCACCGGCTCAATAATATTAATAACAAAAAAAGGGAAAATTGCTGCCTAGAGTCAAGTGCAATCGAGACAGCTTCAGGTAGGGCTGGATCTAGGAGCTGAAAGGACATAAGGGATTTTTCTCTTGCCATCTCGCCACTCCACTTCCCTTGGGGTTGGCCTCAGGCCCAGGTGGGCTCCCTTTTCTTAGTGGAGACGCAAGGCTGCCCCTCCGTTGTCCAAGCTCAATGTCCTGGTTGGGGAGGAAGAAGATGAAGACCCTTCTTCTCATTCTCACTGGCTCAGCCCTGAACCAATCCCAGCAACCCCGAGGAGATGTAGTGCTCTGATTGGCCGGGCCAGCTGGGGGAGGGTGGAGTCAGCTAACTACTGAGACTGGACAGAGCAAAACCAGGAAGTTCAAGGTTAAAGAGATCTCAAATTCCTATCACCCACTGTCTCCGTGACCTTGGGCACAGCGTGTCTACCTCTGCAAACCTCCTGTGTAGAACGGAGCTCAGGAAAGCCACGTCCCAGGACTGTCACAGAGACACCTAGAACAGGACCAGCCTCAGTGAGCATTAGTCCTCCCCCCGTCCCTCCATCCATCGCCTCACCGGAGTTGGCACCACAGGACCTTTGCACATGCTGTTTCCTCTCCTGCGTATGTCCACACAGCTCCCTCCTCCCCTGCTGCAGGTCTCCCCTTAAATGTCACCTCTTTTCTGTGGATACCGGGTCCCCTCTCTGTCACTCCCTAGAACCTGCTTCATTTCTGCTTAGACCTCGTACCACCTGCCACTATGTTACACACCTTATTTGATCGTTTATTGCCTCCCCTCCCCGCTCCAGGAGGACAGGGATTTGTGTCTGTTTTCCTGGCTGCTGTCTCCCAGTCCCCAGAGCAGCGCCGGGCACGTGTGGGGGGGGTGCCCGGTGCCCAGGGGCCACCAGGGCTGGGCCGGGCTCTCCAGAGTCCTGTCGACGCCTCTGTCCCCCTGGGGTTCAGTCCTGACCCCTCTGAGCTGAAATGGAGGTGTCAGCAGGACTGCATTCCTTCTGGAAGCTGTAGGGGAATTCCTTCTAGGCTCTAGGGCCGGTGTCCTCAAACTACCGCCCGAGGGCCACATGCCGGCAGCTCGGCACGTGGCACGTTTATCCGGCCCGCCGGGTGCTTCTGCCGCTGCCTGTCCTGCTTAGCAGCCGTGTCCCGGCCCACAGTGCGCATGCGTGGAATGTGCGCCGCGCTCTCCAAAACTGGCCCCTGTTTAAAAAGTTTGAGGACCCCTGCCCTAGGGGGCCCCTGCATCGCTTAGCCCTCCGCCCCCTGCCGACACCCTCAAAGCCAGCAGAGGCTGATCGGATCTGTCTAAGCTGCGTCCCTCTGGTCCTTTTTTTTTTGAGACAGAGTCTCACTCTGTTGCCCAGGCTAGAGTGAGTGCCGTGGTGTCAGCCTCGCTCACAGCAACCTCAAACTCCTGGGTTCAAGCGATCCTCCTGCCTCAGCCTCCCGAGTAGCTGGGACTACAGGCATGCGCCACCATGCCCGGCTAATTTTTTCTCTACATATTAGTTGGCCAATTAATTTCTTTCTATTTATAGTAGAGACGGGGTCTCGCTCTCGCTCAGGCTGGTTTTGAACTCCTGACCTCGAGCAATCCTCCTGCCTCGGCCTCCCAGAGTGCTACGATTACAGCGTGAGCCACCGCGCCCGGCTCCCAGCTCGTCCCTCAGGTTCTTTGCTTCTGCCACGTGTCTCCCTCTGGGACTCTGACATTCCCGAGTCCTCCTGACAAAGGCCTCCGGGATTGCACCCAGCGGCTCCGGATGATCCGGGATAATCTCCCGCCGCGACGTCCTTAATCCCATCCGCCAAATCCATTTTGCCACATGCGCCCATCGGGGATTAGGACGCGGACGGCTTGGGGGCGGGGAGGGGCCATCATTCCGCCCAGCACGACCGTATGTGGACGTTGCATACGTCCGTTCCTCCCGCAAGCATTTATGGAGCGCCTACTGTATGCCAGCCTGTGCTAGGCCCCGAGAACACGGGACAGACGAACACCCGGGCTGCCGGGGAGCGCGACGTCTAGAGAGCGCGGCGGATAGGAAACGGGACCCACAAGGAACCGAAGCCGCGGCCAGCGCCCCCAAAGCCCCTCCCGCCTCTCGTCCACAAATGCCGGGACTTGGGGGGTGTTCATCGTGGGGCGGGACAACCTTGAACCTCACTTGCACGGTGACCCCTTTGAAGTGTCCTTTCCCTCTTTTTAGAGTCTTGGTTGGACCCTGGGGCTCTGCAAGTCCTCCCCACCTGCATGCCCCACCCCGGCTTCAGTCAGTCAGCACGACTCAGACCCCACCGCACCGTCACTGCCGTGCGTCCGCGGCTGGGGAGGCTGGTTTGCCTTTTACCCTTGTGGTTAAGGGTGGAGATCTCCAGGGAACCGCCCGTGCAAAGGCCCTGGGGCAGGACCACGCCTGCCGTGCTGGAGGCACAGCAGGGAGGCCAGTGGGGCTGGAGCAGCGAGGAGGGGGAGAGAGGGAGGAAAGGAGGGCGGGCAGGGGACGGGGCAGGGCAGGTCGCTCAGGACCTGGTGAGCCCCCCGGGGAGGACCTGGGCTTGGACCGCGAGGAAGGTGGGAGCCATGGACGCCTGTGGGCAGAGGAGGGGGCCGACTCGGTGTTCGCAGGCGCCCTCTGGTGGCGGCACAGAGAATGCGCGGAGGGCTGTGCCGGCGCAGAGAGGGCCCAGCCCCGGGCTGGACGCTGCGGCCCCGAGCACGCGGATCCCTCCCCGCTGCTTCCTTGCCCGCGGGCGGCGGAGCGGAGACCCGGGCGGGGGATGAGGTCAGCGGCGCCGTGCTCGGGCCTGATGACGCCACCGGGACAGCTGCTGGGTGCGAGGACAGGGTGGAAATAGATTTCCCGCCCGTGCTTGAGTGTGGTGCGCAGGAGCGAAGTGACAGGCGCATCGCGGGCGCCGGGCTGCAGCCCTCCCATAGCGCTGCCGAGGAGCCCCTCCTGCGGGAAGCCCTCCGGGATTGCCTTGGCCCTCTGGGGTCTCCCCGGACTCCGTTGAGGGTGGGGGTCTCAGGGAGATGGTGAGCGGAGAGGCTGGCCAGCCCTGGCCATGGGGAAAGGCGGCAGGGAGGACGGGGGAGTGCCCCGAGGGTGCGGGGAAGTCCTGAACCCAGACTCATGCGGGTCCGGGTTCGAATCCCGACTCAGGTTCCCACCTGCTTTGGGGGTAAGTCTGCTGCCCTCCCCGAGCCCTGGCCACAAACGGAGGCGAGAACTCTCATTTGATTGCTTAACACTGAGTGAGCGCCTACTGTGTGCCTGGCCCTGTCTGGGGAACCAGGGGCACGACAGGAACAAGGTAGGGTCTGCTCTCCCCTCCTAGGGCTCGTGGTCCGGTGGGGACGCAGACGTGTCACTGGGCTGTTAAACACAGGGCGATTATGGCTGCTGGGGCGCACAGGAGCATCCCCGGTTTCTAGGGGCAGGGCCGGATCCTCCTGCCCCCAGCTACACGCTCAGCCAGTACAGGGCCCGGCACAGCAGGTACTCACTTTACAGATGAGGAAGTTGAGGCTCAGAGAGTGCAAGCAACTCGTCTGGAGTCAAAGAATAGGTAACTGGTAGAGCAGGGATTTGAACCCATCTAGCGAATGTTTGTGGAGTGAATAAGTGATGGTGGGTTGATGGGTGGGATTCTACTTCTGCTGGAACCCTCTTGCGGCTCTCTTTCTGGTTGGGATTAAGTCTCAGGTCTTGATTTTCACAGGCCCTGAGGATCCTCCGACTCAAACCCCACTCCTCCCCCACCCTTCCTGCTCTCACCAACTCAGACTGGGAAACTCCTATTCAGCCATTGAAACCCCAACTCCAATAGCCCCTCCTCCATGGAGCCCACCTGGACTGTCACAGGTAAACTCTCACTCCCTTCTGCTCCCTGAGCCATGGGGACTCCCTTTCCTGGGAAGGCCTACATCAAACTCTACTTTCTCCCACCCAGACTGGGAGCCCCTTGAAGCCCAGGACTGCAGGATGAGGCAACTCTGGGTCCCTGATCTCCCAGCACGAGGCTGGTGCACAAAAGGGGAGGAGAGCTTAGGCCGTGAGCATGAAACATATAAATACAATTGTAAGGTGTTTTATTCTGGAGTTCTGTGGAGCTTTGAAACTTCTACCCTGCCTCCTACGAAGTGTTGTGAAAGAGATGTCCTTGCCTAGACCCAGAGGTTACCAGAGCTAGAAAGTCCAGGGGCTTCAGGCACAGCTTGATCAAGGGGCCTCAGGGTTCAGTCTCCCTCCAGGACTCAGCTCTGTCGTCCTCCTTTGGTGTTGGAAGAATCCCCCTCTTACACCGGCCCTTGGCAGAGCCCCAGCCGATATTTCCCCGGCTTAGGGCATCCTTCTCTGTGGTTCTAGAACAAGCCCTACCTGGGGCTGGCTCTCCGGAGCCCACGTTGGGCCGCGCTGCAGCAATTGCTCTGGGGAAGGTGGGGGATCAGCACCCCGTCCCCGCTGTCTGGCGGGGCCACTCTGCGTCCCGAGCCTCCCTGGCTGTCCGGCTCTCTGCCGCGCTCCCGGGCGGGCTCAGGTGCCCGTGTGGCCCGTCTCAGCTGAGCACGGGCGGCCTTGCGGTTCTGCCCCGCGCCAGGCCAAGCCCCGCGAGGCCGCGGCCAAGCGGCGCCCCCTCCCCGCGCGCCGCGCCGCCCGCGCGAACGCGCCACGTGTCGCCAGACGCCCGCCTCCCACGCGCGGCCGGCTGGCGACTCCGCGGCGACACCCTCCCCCAGCTCCTCCCCCCGCAGCAGGGGCGACGGCGGAGACTGAGGGGGGCAGGGCACCGGTTTGGGGGGGGAAGGGCACCGGTTTTGGGGGGAAGGGCACGTGCCCCACCCTAAGCCCAGAACCCCGACGGGACGGGGCAGGACGAATGACAGCGCCGCCCTCCCGGTGCCCCAGGGGAGGTTCCGTGAGAGCCGCCCACCCCATCCCCTCGGGCGGGCCCTGGGCAGGGGGGGGGCGGGGGGGTCCTGCAAGCTTCGCTCCCTCCTCCCTCCCACCACCCCGTTTCTCAGGCGGCCGCGGGAAGGGTCCTGCGGGGACAGACGATGGCGGGCACGCGGCAGTGAGTGGGCGTGGGGGAGGGGGCTGGGTTCTGGCCTCCAGGACCAGCCCCCCAGAGAAGGCGCCGGGCGGGGGAGGAGGCGCTCTCGGGGCTCCCGGAGGCCGCGCTGCCCCCCAGAGCCCCGGCCGCGGTCCCGTGCGCAGGTGCGCAGGTGCGCGGGCACAGAGAAGGGGGTCGCACGCTGCGGGTCACAGCCCGGTGGAGGTGCCAGGCTTGGTTTCGGGGTGCGGGTGCGGGGGACGCTGGTGGGTCCAGAGGCTGGGGCGACTTGGGCCCCCGGGGACCCCGCCCCGCACGCAGGTCCCGCCCGCCCAGGCGACCCGGTTCCCGGGAAGCGCAGCGCCGCCCGCCCGGGCTGTGGGCAGAGCGCGCCCCCTGCCGGGCACGGTCGGAACCGGCGCGGCCGCGACCCCGGACCCCGGACCCCGGACCCCGCACCCCGGACCCCGGACCCCGCACCCCGGACCCCGCACCCCGGACCCCGGACCCCGGACCCCGCACCCTGCACCCCGGGCGGAGCCCCCGCCTGGAGGGCCCGGCTGTACCCGGGACAGAGCCCCCAGCTCCGGGGCCCCCAGCTGAGCCCCGACTCCAGGTGAAGCACCCGACTGAGCCCCAGTATCAGCTGAGACCCCATCCCCGCTGACCCCCCACCGGGGTCGAGCACGAGCCGGAGCTGAGCCCCCAACCGTGGGTAGCGCCATGATCCTGCCCTGAGCCCCCAAACACAGCCGGGCCTGACCCTGGGTTGAGCCTCTGTCCCAGTGAGTGCCCATCGGGCTGGCCCCCCACCCCAGGAGAGCCCCCATCGCAGGGCTGAGCCTCGTCCAGGCTGAGGCCTGACCCTGGATAGAGCCGGGGACCCCAGCTGAGCCCCGTCGGGCCCTCGGCTGTACGACCCGGCAGAGCCCCACCCTGGGTTAGTGACCCGGGCTGAGTACCCCGACCCCGATGGGCCAGCCAGCGTCTAAGTCACCGTCATCCCTTCCCCACACCCCACACTCCCGGCTGAACCCCCAACCCTTCTGAGCCCCAACGTTCTTATCTATGCGTGGGCTTTTTTTTGTTTGTTTGTTTTTTAATCAAAAACTGCTTTGTTGAGATACAATTCACCCATTTAAAGTGTACAAATCAGTGTTTTTTAGCATATTGCATTATTACTTTTTAAAAAATTGGCCTGGTGTGGTGGCTCATGCCGGTAACCGCAGCATTTTGGGAGGCCAAAGTGGGAGGGTCGCTTAAGCCCAGAGTTAGAGACCAACCTGGGCAACATAGCAAGACCCCACCTCTAAAAACAATTTAAAAAATTTTACAATTAGCCAGGCACCATGGTGCCCACTTCTTGTCCCAGGTACTCTGGAGGCCAAGGCAGGAGGATCGCCTGAGCCCAGGAGTTCAAGATTACAGTGAGCTGGGATGACGCCACTACTGCAGCCTGGTGACCGTGAGACCCCGTCTCCAAAATAAAATAGTTACCATTTTGCCCATTTTTTAAGTGTACAGTTCAGTGGTATTAAGTACATTAACACTGCCGTGAGCCATCACCACCTTCCATCTCCAGAATTTTCTTATCTTTCTAAACTGGAACTTTGTCCCCATGAAACACTCACTCCCCGTCCTCCACCCCCAGCCCCCGGCACCCTCGAAGCCACGTCCGTCTCTAAGGATCTGCCTGTCCTGGACATTTCGTATAAACGGAGTCTCACGCTGTGTGTCCTCCTGTGTCTGGCGTCTCTCCCTGAGCACGACGTCCTCAAGGTCCCTCCACGCTGTGGCCTGTGCCAGAGCCTCGTCCCTTTCCGTGGCTGAGTCATGCTCCACGTGTGGATGGGCCGCGTGTGTGTCCACTCACCTGTGGACGAGCACCCAGGCTGTTCCTACCATTTGGTTACTGTAAATAATGCTGTTATTACGAACATGGGGGCACCAATGTTTCTTTTAGTCTCTGCTCTGGGTTCCTTTGGGTGTATACCTGGGATGGGATTCTGGGCTGCGAGGCTAAGTCTATGTTTAGCTTTTTAGGAGACCTGACCTCCTGAGCTCAAGCGATCCTCCCGCCTCAGCCTCCCAGAGTGCAGGGATTACAGGTGTGAACCACAGAAGCAGAAATTACCAGTCCCCCCCCAACAGTGACAGGCCCTGGGGCGGACAGAGGGCTGTAGGTGGGGGGAGGTGGGAGAGGCTCTGGCTGGGGGCAGGGAACTGCCTGCCAGTCCCGGGTTCGAATCCTGACTGCCACTGGTGCCTGCGTGGCCTCGGGCGAGTTTCTTCCTCTATCCGCTCCTCCGTTTCCTTCTCCAAAATGAAATAGAGACATTTTATTTATTTTTGCCTCCTGAGGCCTGTGCCAGGGTCCTTGTGGATCCCCAAGGCACAGGTCTGAACTCAGCGCACGACAGGCCCTCAACTAACATTTGTCGCCCGGCTTCCCAGAGGAGGCGGCCTGGCTGCCGGGCCCCTGGGCCCTGGCTACAACGCAGACCCGGAGTTGGGGCTGCAGGGAGGAAATCGCGCAGGGGAGCTGGGAGCCGCGCCAGGGCCCGGTTCCCAGGACTCACAGCTGCATCCTCTTGGGGGGCCGCAGCTGTCCCTGCTGTCCCGCCCGCTGGCAGCCAGCAGGCTCCTGTGTGTCCCGCCAGCTCAGTCCCACGGAAATCGGGGCTGGACCTGGGGGGAGGGCGTCCTCAAACCTCACCCCAAAGAGTTATCTACAACCCCGGGTCAGATTCAGCCCTTCTGGGGGCGCAGGAAACTGCATTTTCTAAGGGACTCCCAGGTGAGTCTCATGTGGAAAGTTTCCTGGGCTGCACTTTGAGAAACATGATTTTGCCCAAATTCCTATTACCAAGGTGGGTAAACTGAGTCCCAGAGGAGAAAAGGGCCACGTGGTCGGTCAGTTTTGCCTTTTGGCGGCCGGGGCTCGGCCCGTCAGGGTCTCTGCGTCTCCCCCTAGGAGTTTTAACTTCTTCCTTCTCTTCTCTGCGCCCGCGCCCCGCATCCGGCCGGGTCCGGATTCCGGAGGAATCCCCCCAGCGAGCCTCCAGGCCCCGCCCCAGGCTCCGCCCCTTTCCCCTCCTACCTCGGTGATCTGCTCCTATTGGTCTCTTCGTACATCGCCCGCGCTGCCATTGGCTGAGCCGAGGCACTCGGCACGCCCACCCCCGCCCGGCCTCGCTTTCGTTGTTTCCTGGTGGGCGGGGACGGGAGAGGGCGGAGCCTGTGAGGGGCGGGGCGGTGGGGCGGGGCCTATCGCCCCGCCCCAGCCCGGCCCTGGCCCGGGACCCGGCCCCGGCGCTAGTCCCAACACTGCGGCTGGACGGGTCCCGACCGGCGGACGCACCGGACTCCGGACTCAGGTGAGCGGTGGTGCCCATCTCGGCGCGCCCCGGGGGCCACCGGGCCGCCCTATGTCTCTCCCGCCCCTCATGCCCTGGTCCACCCAGGCTGTCGGTGTTCCTGCCTCAGTTTCCCTCTGTCTCTCTGTCACTCTCGCTGTGTGGGGCAGGCAGACACAGACTGGGTCCGAACTGCCCCTGCTGGGGTGGGGCCGTGCTCTGGGACTGGCGCCCGTTCCTCCATGTGGACTCTGCCCCTTTAACAGAGCAGGGGGCAGGTGCCCGGGCCAGATCCCAGAATCGGGCGGGGGTTCCAGGTGGCGGGCAGCCGGCCACCGTGTGGAGGTGGCAGTATGTGTGGCTGCTGTCTAGCCCGGGAGGCGGGGAGAGCCGGGGCCAGGCCCACCCAGACTGGCCACCAGCGAGTCCCGAGGTGGCCCCCAGGCCAGGCCTCCGTGTTGCCAGCTGTGGGCTGGGACCACCGCTGGGGCAGGTGGTCTGACCCAGATCTGTGGCCTCCTGTGGCCTTTTCTCTGGAGTCTACCTGGGCCCATTTCCTGGGAAGGTAAACTGAGGCCCAGAAGGGAGGTAGCGCTTGTCCAGAGAGGCGAGGACGGAGGCAGAGCTGGATCTGCTCCCACTCGGGACCGACATCGTGTGTGGCGGGGGAGGAGGGGCAGCGCAGCCCCCCACTTGCTTCCTGAGCCTGTCCCAGCGCAGCGGGGGCCGCGAGTGACCCGGGACGGGCTGAAGGCAGTTCAGCCCAGTAGTTGGGGACTTGGATACACCTGGGCTCTGGTTCTGCCAACCGCTGTGGCGCCTCAAACAAGTGACCCTTCTGAGCCTCAGTTTCCCTATGTGTAAAACGGGAGGGAATATAACTCCCTGGGTTGAGGGCTGGGGGGATTAAATGCAGGAATGTGGACACTGGTATCACCTCCCTGCTCACTCTGCAGGGCCACGGGGGTCTCCTCCTGGTCGTCCCACACTGCGGGCACGGGCCTGCCTCGGGGCCTTTGCACAGACTGTGCCCCCCCTGCCGCCGCCGCAGCCCAAGGCGCCAACTTTAAACCATAACAAGCGGCCTGGACGGGCCAGGACCTGCGCGGGCAGGGCAGGGCGGAGGAGGGGCCGGGCCAGGGACGCGGTACCTATGGAAACGGTGAACAAAGGCTGTCCCCGCCACACACACCTGGGCTGGGCTTCCCGCTCCACTGCCCAGGCGGATCGGGATCGGGAACTGGGCCGAGGCTGGCGGCCTGGGATGCCGGAGCTGCGAGTGCCCGACCCCTGGGGCGTGGGACGGGCCGAGCCCTGAGCCCTGCTGCGATGTGGGAACAGACTAGTCAGGCAGGTGCCCAGGGTAGGCCCGCGGTGTCCCCCTCCCGCTGGGTGCCCTGAGTACCCGTTCCATCACCTCAGTTTCCCCAGGCGGCAGCCGTCGCGGGCAGGCGAGGGGCCTTTTGGTTGCTTGACACTTCGATGTGGTGGGTTCAGGAGGCCTCAGTGTTCCTGTCTGTCAAATGGGCCCCAGAGAGGGTGCCTCGAGGACAAAACTCCAGCCCTTGCAGGGAAAGGGCCCCGCCGGAGAGAGGTGGACGCTAAATGATGACTCGCACCTGCCCAGGTGCGGCCCAGCTGCTGCAGACCCGCGGGCGGGGACCGGGGGAGGGGCAGGATGGGCCCAGTCACACCCGGTGCCCGCCCCTCCCCGCAGCCCCCCGACAGACGCCCTCCCTGGAACCCACCCACCTGAGCGGTCCCGAAAGCACCTCCGGCAGGGTTCTAGGGACCTTCTAAGGCCCTGCTGTCCAGGCCTCAGTTTCCCCATCTGTCCAGCGGGACTGGTCATCTCTTTTTTCTTCTGGAAAGGGGCCGAGCTACCCGGGGGCAAGAAGGGTACTTTGCAGGGTAGGGAGGATTCCGCAGGCCTTCACCACGAAAGGGGTTACAGGACACATTGCTTCTAGAAGCTTCCAAAAAGCTTAGACCATTCCCCTTCATGGTGCGCTCTCAGGGAAAGGAGAGTTGAACCCCAAATTTGAGGAAAGGATCACCCTGGGTTCAGGGCTGGGTTTGAATCCCGATTTTGCCCCATCATTGCTCTATAAACTTAGGCAAGCTCCTGGCCCCCTCTGACTCAGTTTCCCCTTCTGTAATAACTGAAAACTTGCAGGTCCATCAAGGGAATTTGGCAATGAAGCCCTGGAGGTAAAATGCCTAGCAGGTAGTGAGCGCTCCCTGCAAGGTAGCTGCAACACGTGACCTTGTGGTCGAGGCTGGGGGGTATCTGAGCCCCCCTCTGCCCAGGCAGGGCTGGCGCGGAGGGTTTGTGCTGTGCTACCACACTGTGACTTTGATGTATCTGTTTGTCTCTCTGCCTCAGTCTCCCCAGCTGGAAACAGGGCCTTTGCATGAGATCGCTGACATTATGCCTCTCTGGTGCTCGGAGGTCATTTATTCATTCAACAAACAGATACTGAGCCCCTACTGTGAGCCAAGCCTGGCACAGGGCACCAAGGACTCAGCAATGACGAAAGCTGATCTGGTGCCCACCCTCACTTGGCTCCCAGCCGGGTCGGGAGAGATGGACCTTGTTCATCTAGAAGAATCCTTATGCTTGGTTGTAATTGCATGAAGGTGATGGATGGACAGACAGACGGAGGTTAGTTTAGATGGGGGATCCGGGAGGGCCTCCTGAGGAGGTGGCGAGTGAGCCCAGGCCTGGATGAAAAGAAAGAAACAGCCACGTGGGGACCTGGGGAAGAGCATCCTAGACAGAGGGCACAGCCCGTGCAAAGGCCCTGGGGTAGGACTGCGCCTGGGATGTTGGAGGCACAGTGAGGAGGCCCATGTGGCTGGAGCAGAGTGAGGAGGGGGAGAGGGGACGGGGCAGGTCGTGCAGGGCCTTGTCAGCCCCAGGGAGGACTTGGGCTTTGGCCCTGAGGAAGGTGGGAGCCATGGAGGGCTGTGGGCAGAGGAAGGACGGGCCCTGACTCAGGCGCCCTCTGGCTCTTGTGGGAATAGACTGGGGGGTGAGGGCAGGACCTGGGGGGACCAGGACGGAGGCTATGGAGCGGTGAGAAGTGGGTCACTTTGGGACACCTTTAGGGGCTGCGTCTACACTCCTGCCAGGCCATCCCCACCTTCTGCTCGCTGTTCAACGTCTTTGGCCCGGGCTGAGAGCCGGGGCCTCTCCTGGCCTCTGCAGAGTGGAGGACCGCGGCCTCCCAACATCCATTTGTGGGCCCCGAGCCCTCTCCTCAGTGGAAATCTGACACGGTCGGAAATGTCCCGGCTTCCAGGGCAACCCGGCTGGTGGCCGGACCCGGCCCATCCTTAGGGTGTTCCCTGAGGGCTCTGGGGAGCCCAGTTTGAGAACCACAGGTGACACCACACCTTGGCCCAGCGGATTTCCCTCCATAACTAAAATGGTCGCTGCCCTTTTTGAGGCCTCAGTCATGTCATCGTAAAGGGCTGGAGTCGGCGGTGGGCACGGTCGGATGAGGACAGTGGGGGCGGGGGCCGTGGTGGGCGGAGACCCGAGGCCACCCCGGCTGCTGCAGCCAGACCGGGACCAGAGAGATGGCGTGGCCCTGCCGAGCGCGCCCATCAATTATTGACACCCTTTGTGTGGGGCATGAAGAATTCATGCGACGGGGCAGGGCCGCCAGGAGCCAGCTCACGGGAGCCACTCTCTGTGTCCCCGGGAACGCTGCCGTGGGCGGCTAAACACAGCCGTCACTTAAGGTGGCAGAACAGAGACGTGCAGCTGCACAGATGACGTGGGGCCAGCCACAGAAAGGCGCGAAGTAGGGAGCCATTCACCCTCTGCAGCGTGAGGGACCCTGAGGACGTCGTGCTCAGCGACAGACGCCAGACGCAGAAGGACACGCGGCATGAGACTCCGATTATAGGAAACGTCCAGAACAGGCCTCACGTCTGGCGTGGGAAGCGTAAGTCGTGAATCAACAGGCCGATAACAATTAATTGTCAAAAATCAACAAGGAAATTAAAAAATTAGCCGGGCATCGTGGCTCAGGCCTACGGTCCCAGCTACTCGGGAGGCCGAGGCAGGAGGATCGCTGGAGCCCAGGAGTTGGAGGCTGCAGTGGGCTGTGATGACTGAAGATGCCCCTGCACTCCAGCCCGGGCGACAGAGCGAGACCCTGTCTCTTAAAAAGATAAAGTAAAAACAGCCCACGCCTGTAATCCCAGCACTCTGGGAGGCCGAGGCGGGCGGATTGCTCGAGGTCAGGAGTTCGAGACCAGCCTGAGCAAGAGCGAGACCCCGTCTCTACTATAAATAGAAAGAAATTAATTGGCCAACTAATATATATATAGAAAAAATTAGCCGGGCATGGTGGTGCATGCCTGTAGTCCCAGCTACTCAGGAGGCTGAGGCAGGAGGATTGCTTGAGCCCAGGAGTCTGAGGTTGCTGTGAGCTAGGCTGACGCCACGGCACTCACTCTAGCCTGGGCGACAATGCGAGACTCTGCCTCAAAAAAAAAATAAAAAAATTCAGGAGCATTCCTGGAGTGCGGCCCCCGAGAAACTGAGTGAGACGAGCCCGGCGCCCGGGAATTTATAGCCGAGCGTCCGCTGAGCCGCGTCTTCCAGGACAGCTGGGCCCGAGCTTTTCAGGAAGGAAATTCTGTTTTAATGAGATGTGTGCAGAGTCCCCACTGTGCGCCTGGCAACCTGGAAGTGGTTACGAGTCTCCATTTGTGTCGCCCGTTTCTTTTCTCGTTCGCCTCACAGTTGGGGCCGAATCCTGACTTTTAATTTGTTCAATGTATTTATCCTTTCACATTTGTTTTATTTAAAAATGTATTTATTTTATCTATCTTTTTTCTTCTTTTTTTCTTTTGAGACACAGTCTCCCTCTGTCGCCCAGGCTGGAGTGCCGTGGTGTCAGCACAGCTCACTGCAGCCTCCAACTCCTGGGCTCAAGCTAGCCTCCTGCCTCAGTCTCCCGAAGAGCTGGGACTACCGGTGTGTAGCACCGTGCCTGGCTAAGTTTTCTATTTTTAGTAGAGACGAGGTCTCGCTATGTTGCTCAGGCTGGTCTTGAACTTCTGGCCTCCAGCGATCCTCCTGCCTTGGCCTCCCAGAATGCTGGGATCACAGGCGTGAGCCACCGCGCCCCGGCCAAAATCCACTGTTTTAGAGTACAGTTCAGTGGTTCACAAGGTTATGTGACCATCACCACTAATTCCAGAACATTCCATTACTCCAAAAAGAAACCCCATCCCCGTTACCAATCACTGTCCATTCTCCCTTCTTTCCAGCCCCTGGAAACACCACTAATCCACTTTGTGTCACTCTGGCTTTGCCGACTGGGGCCGTATCCCACGAATGGACTCACGCCACGCCTGGTCCTCTGCGGGTCACTGAGCGTGACGTCCTCGAGGCGTGTCCGCGTGGGGCCCGCGGCACAGCTTCTGTCCTTTTAGGGCTGAGCGACATTCCATTGTCTGCACGAGCACATTTTGTTTATCCGCTTGCCCTCGGTGGCCGCCTGGGCTGCTTCCAGGCGCTGGCTGCGGTTTAAGCTGCTCTCTGTGAGCGTCCGTGTGCGCGTTGTCACAGGGATGCGCAGTGTCACTTCTGCTAGACCCCGAGGGCGGCATCGCTGGGTCGCACGGTGACTCTAGCTGTTCGGGCAGCCGCCAGACTGTCTCCCCAGCGGCTGCCCGGCCACTCCCCGCCAGGGCGTCAGTGCCCCACGTGCCTGACCACACTTGGTACCGTCTGTCCTCGAGGTTCCGGCCGTCCTCGGGGGGACGCAGTGGCGTCTCACTGTGGTGTGGTTTGCATTTCCGCGATGGCCGACAGCACAGAGCATCTCTCCGTGTGCTCATTGGCCATTTGTATGTGATTTTGGGGGAAATGGTATCTTTTTATTGGGCTGTAATTCACACCCCATAAGGTTTGCCGTTTTAAAGCATCAAATTGCCTGGTGCTCGGTGTCGTGGCAGAGGTGGGCAGCCGTCTAGTTCAATGACCTCTGACATCTGCATAGACCCGGATCAAAACATGGAACATGGCGCGGTGGCTCACGCCTGTGATCCCGGCACTCTGGGAGGCCAAGGCGGGAGGATCACTTGAGGCCAGGAGTTCGAGACCAGCCTGAGCAAGAGCAAGACCCCATCTCTACTAAAGAAGTTTTAAAAAAAACAACAAAAGAAAGAACATGGAACATTCCAGACTTCCTTCCACTCTCCCTCAGGTGGTGATCTGTTAATCTGATTTTTTTTTCTTTTTTGAGACGGTCTCGCTCTGTCACCCAAGCTGGAGTGCAGTGGTGTCATCATAGCTCATTGTATCCTTGAAGTCCTGGGCTCAGAGGATCCTCCACCTCAGCCTCTCGAGTAGCTGGGACTAACTACAGGTGTACACGCCACCACCACCACGCCTGGCTAATTTTACAAACTTTTTAGAGATGGGGTCTTGCTGTGTTGTCCAGGCTGGTCTGAACTCCTGGACTGAACCAGCGATCCTCCTGCCTCAGCCTCCCAGGTAGCTGGGGTCCCTTTTGATTATCTCTGTATCCCTGGTGTCTGGTACACAGTTGGTGCCCCACAGATGCTCTTGGCTGGACTGCACTGAAGCGTCAGCAGGCTGGTTTTGCTTGAGATGACAGTGGGATGCCCTGGCATGTCGGGCAAGAACCAGCGACCCGGGGCCGTCCCTGGGAAGGTCCCTGCCTCGGAAGGGCCGATGCGGCAGGAAGGAAGGCCCGGGCTTATTTTGGTCCCTGGCCTGTCCCCTGAGACCGCAGTCATCCGCCTGTCCGGCCGCTGGACGGGGCAGTCTCTGCAGAACAATGGGCAGAGCGGAGGGAGGGCAGCGCACAGCTGGCCGCCTGGCCAGGTGTCGGCAGGGCCGGGCTGCCCTGATGTCTGGGAGCGTGGAGGCCACCGCTGCCCGGCCGCCCCTTTCCTGCGGCCTTGCAGGGCGGGGAGCCCAGGCCTTCCTGCCGCCTGGGCCGCCCTGCTGGGCCAGCTCGTGCCGCCTGGGGGCTTGCGCGGGGAAAGCCCCGGCTCCAGGGCCCCCGGGCTCCAGGGCTGGGCCTTCTCCTCCCCAGCCTCAGTTTGCTCATCTGTGAACTGGGGAGGCTGCACCGGGCGGCGTGGGATTCCCCTCGCGGTTCCGGCCGAGCCCTGGGCTGGACCGGCAGACAGGGCGCCGGCGGTGTAGACGCAGCCCCTGCCTGCGCGTCCGGCAAGGGAGACGGGCTCAGGGCTGCCAGGGAGGACGCCGAGGGCACCGTGGGAGCGCGGGGACACCGGGCCCTGCCTGGGGCATCCGGGAAGGCTTCCCGGAGGAGGTGGTGGCGACGTTGAGAATTGAGGGGTGGGCAGGGATTTGCCAGATGAGTAATGGGAGGGGGTCCAGGCAGAAGGAACGGAATAGATCGTTCTAGAAAAACTGGAGGGGCCTTGGGGGGCAAGGCTGGCGGCCTTTCTGTCTCACGGAGAACGTCACAGAGATAGAAGTGGGTCTGTGTGTCCGGGCGCCGAGCCAGGGGCTCGAATGTGGGATCCTAGGATGTGGACTCCAGCCTCTCGCCCAGGGGACACTCACAGCCTGGGGGACACTGGGGTCGGCCACAAGCTTCTGGCCCCGTACAAAGTTGCTTCTGATCTTCCCCATTTTACAGATGGGGAAACTGAGGCACGTGGTGGTATGTTGCTGGGAGCAGGCTTTAAATATCGGGTTTGGTTTTGTCACAGGGGACAGCTCCTGGCCCTCCAAGACCCCAGCGTGGGTAGTCATTGTGTTGCTGTGTGGCCTTGGGGAAGTGGCTCAGTGTCTCTGAGCCTTTGTGTGCTCGCCCACAAAACGGGCAGCCGGCCCAGTGCCCGGCGGGAATGACGAAATGGGCACAGGGCGCTGGCTCGGGGCCTGCCACGCGGCGCTGAGTCAACAGAACCCCTGTCCTGGCCCCGGCCTGTGCAGAGCCCGGGTCCGTGACCGGGCGGGGGCGGGAGGCCCCTGGCAAGGCCCGTGCCCGCCCTGGCCTCTGGGCGCAGTGGGCGCCGGGGCTCCCCCGGGCCTGAGCTCACACAAAGACAGGCTCTGTGGGGCGTCGGGGGTGGCGGGCGCCCACGTGACCTCGCGCCTGGCCGTTGGGCGGTGGGTGCTGACCGGGGCCGGGCATCGAGAGCCGGGCTCGTCTCAGGCCATCCCCTCCCGGTCTTCCAGGCTGTCCTCACTCACACAGAAGTCTCTGGAGCCTCCAAGGACACAGGGTAAGGAACCAGGTCCGTTCCCTCCCCACGGCCAGGGAAGCAAAGCAGTGAGGGGGACGCTGGGGATGCTGTGGCTCAGAGGAGGTGCCTCCCTGGCTGGCTCGGGAGCGCAGGGATGGCTTCCTGGAGGAAGTGGTGTCCGGGCTAA
Source organism: Microcebus murinus (assembly GCF_040939455.1). Classification (NCBI taxonomy): domain Eukaryota; kingdom Metazoa; phylum Chordata; class Mammalia; order Primates; family Cheirogaleidae; genus Microcebus; species Microcebus murinus. The sequence goes on along the minus strand of NC_134130.1, from coordinate 5,214,617 downwards.
GAGTTATGAACGTGCAAGGAGAGGAGGCAGGGGTTTGGGGACCAGAGTATTGAGGGGTGTATAGGAGTCTACCAGGGAAGAGGCAGAGACTTGGGAGCCAAGGTGTGGGAGGTACAGGACTCCACTAGGGAAGAGGCAGGGGCATGGGGACCAGGGCTTTGGGGGATGCATAGGAGTTCACCAGGAAAGAGGCCTTGGGGTCGGAGTACTGAGGGTCCACCAGGGAAGAGTCAAGGGCCCAAGTGAGGCGTGGGGCTTGGTTCTAGAAGCCACAGGAGCTGTGGGCTGGTCCTGAGCAGGGAAGGGCTACGCCCAGCACTGCGATTTAGGAAAATTCTGGAGCTGCTGGAAGGAGGGGGTGGGGGGGAGGCCGCAGAGCTTGGGCAGTCCGGCAGACTGTAGTGGCAGGAAGGTGTGACAGGGGCAGAGGGACTGTCACTGTCCCGAGAGCTGGCCTGCCCTTCACCTTGGCACCTCCCCGGCCCCTCCCTGGACAGGAGCTGTGGCGAGTCAGTGTTTCCGTGTTGGAGGAATCACCGGAGTGACCTGTTTCCGGAAACCCCACGGATGTCGCCCACAGCCCGGGCCACTGTCCCTGGGGCTCATTCCCGGCCTAAGGCCTCGGGCATTTGCTGGAGGCCTGGTGGGGGTGGTGAGGCTGGGGGTGGCGAGGCTGGGGGCGTCGGTCATAGTAACCGGGCGCCTCCACCCCGAATGCCCAGGGCCTGGGCTCGACAGCCCGTCACGCAGAGCCGTGGGACGAGGGTGGGGCCAGGCTTAGGGCGATGGAACCCGGTCCCGACCGCCCTGGCCCGTTTCCAACTCCCGGCGAAGATGCGCTGGGTCTGGGGGGGCTGGTGTTGGGCCCCACAAATACTGGGATCCCGAGGGCCCTGCCTAGGTGGGGGTATAGCTCCGTGGCGGAGCATTCGACTGCCAGGTTTCACCATTACGCATTCATTCCTTTGACTTAACACACCTTTCCTTTAAAGAAACAAATTCCCCTTAGGTCCCTTCGGGTCTGTCGGGCTTTGTCCCTTGGGTGAAGGCCGTCTTCCCAGGAGCCTTCGCCGCACAGGCGTCCTGCCTGTTTGGGCGCTCTGGGCTGCGACGTCGGGGCGTGCCGGGCTCTCGGGTCGGGTGGGGAGGCCGCGGCGGCGCAGGGAAGGGGCGGGAGGGCGGGGGCGGGCGCTGACAGCGGGTCTGTCTCTGCCCGCAGGCCCGATGGACGGCTTCAGCACCAAGAGCCTGGCCCTGCAGGCCCAGAGGAAGCTGCTGGGCGCGGTGCCGCCCCGGGCGGTGGCGGCGCTGGTGGACGACGCGAGCAGCGCGGTGCTGGACGAGCTGTACGGCGCGGCGCGGGAGTTCACGCGCAGCCGCAAGGAGGCGCAGAAGCTGCTCAAGAACCTGGTCAAGGTGGCCGTGAAGCTGGGCCTGCTGCTGCGCGGCGGCCGGCTGGGCGCGGACGAGCTGGCGCTGCTGCAGCGCCTCCGCGAGCGCGCGCGCCGCCTGGCCATGACCGCCCTCAGCTTCCGCCAGGTGGACTTCACCTTCGACCGGCGCGTGCTGGCCGCCGGCCTGCTGGAGTGCCGCGACCTGCTGCAGCAGGCCCTGGGCCCGCGCCTGTCCGCCAAGTCCCACGGCCGCATCAGCCACGTCTTCGGCCGCCTGGCCGACGGCGACTTCCTGGCCGCGCTCTACGGGCCGGCCGAGCCCTACCGCTCCCACCTGCGCGGCATCTGCGAGGGCCTGGAGAGGCTGCTGGAGGACGGCAGCCTGTGACCCCAGCCGCTGTGGCCCAGCCGCTGTGGGCCGTGCCAGGGAACCCGCCGCCCCTCCTCTCCCCACCCTTGGCCGGTGGGGAGAACTCGGTCCCCTGCCTCTTCACGGCCACCTGCCGCTCCTGTCCCTGTCCCGCCCCGTGAGCCAGCGGGCCCCGTGTCAGCTTGATGTCAGCCAAAGGCCAGCGCGCCCCCCACGTAACCATGTCGCCTGGGTTTTGTGCCTTCAGACAAGGTCGTGGGGAGCTGTGGCCCCCACGAAACCTACTTGAGCACATCCAACCCCTAGAACCTTCTTCGGACTCATCTGAGTCACTGCAGATGTCACTAGCTCAGCTGATGTCCTTCTGGAGCAGGGCGGGCCCTAAGCCGATGGCTGGGGTCCTATGGAAAGGGACATTTGGACGCAGACGCGCACGCAGGGAGAACGGCGGTGACGGCGGAGCAGAGATGGGGCGACGCTCCCACAAGCCAAAGAACACCAGGGATGCGGCCACCATCAGCCCTGCCACACCTTGAGCCTGCGCTGCGGCCTCCGCGGCGAGCCAGGACAGACACTCGTCCAGGCCCCGGAGTCCGCGGACTCTGTCCCGGCAGCCCGAGTTCGAGAGGATTCCGGCGGATGCTGGTGACTTTGGCTGGAGACGCGCAGCCCCGCCTCGGGAGGGGACTGGGTCAGACCCAGCGACCCCCACGTGGGAGGGGACGGGCGTGGCCCGCTCAGGGGCGAGGGCAAAACCACGGCAGGCGCTCGCCACTTCCTTCCTTACGGCCGCATGCCTCGGGAAGCACGTACGTTTGACGGCGAGGATTTCAGGTCTCCAAAACCAGCCGCCGACCGCGTCGCTCTCGTAGGCGAAGCTCCACGCGTCTCCTCGGAACGCGCGGCAGCGCCCCACTCGGGCGTGCGGACGTGGGGGTCGGGGGGCTGTGCCGCAGGGCAGCAGGGTTCTGGGGCACCTGGCGGGAGGCGACGCAGCTCCACGGCCCTTTGGTGGACCCGGGTCTGCTGAGGGCAGCGGCCGTGCATGCCGGGAGCCCGGCGGCGTCCTGGGCGAGGAGGGAGGCTCGCTCGGCCCCACCCAGGATCTCAGACATTTGGAATTAGCTGCCAACATCTTAAAAAACGAGGAAATGGCACGTGCCGGCCTGGGTTTGGAGTTTCTCTTGAAAACCTGCCGGCTCCAAAGCCCTGGTCCGCCGGGAGCCAGCGGGCCCTGCCGCAGCCCCGCCTTCCAGGCACCTTCTCCCCACCTCGGGCGGCGTTCGAGAACGAACCCGTTCTGATTTTCCCCAGAAGACCCCCGCCCTCGGCTGTGGCGTCTTTTAGGCCCAAGCGCGTAACTGTGCCTCTCCGGGCTGGCCGTGCGTCCGGTCTGGACTCTTCCGTGAGCTTGAGGTGTAATCAAACCAAAGAGCAGCACCCAACTGTGTACACAGACCCGCACGCCTCCCGTGTGCGCGGTGCGCAGCGGCGCCCGGGCCGCCTGGCAGCCTTGCTCGGGCATGCCGGGCTCTGGCCTTTATAGCTCGGGTGCACGCGGGTGTCAGGCATCCGCGGCCCCTGCAGACGAGTTCCATTTCCAGATGGTAGACAGGAGGCTGCAGAGGACGGCGCCTGCGCGGCCACACGAGGGGCGGCTGCGGCCCTCGTCACAGCCAAAGGCGGCTTTGTCTCCGAGTTCCCTGAAAGCTACACTAAGGTGCGCGTGTGCGCCAGGCGCCGTGTGGCTCGCACCTGTATCCCAGCGCTGCGGGAGGGGGAGGGCCGCTCGGGCCCAGGAGCTCCAGACCAGCCCGGGCAACATGGCGAGATCCTGTGTCTGAAACCATTTAACTCTAGCCGGGAGTGGTGGCACGTGCTGTAGTCCCAGCACTTTGGGAGGCCAAGGCAAGAGACATTACTCGAGGCCAGGAGTTTGAGATAGGCCTGGGCAACATAGCAAGACCCCATCTCTAAAAAAAAAATTTTAAAATTAGCCAGGCATGGTGGTATGGGCCTGTAGTCCCAGCTACTCGGGAGGCTGAGGCAGGAGGATCGCTTGAGCCCGGGAGTTGGAGGCTGCAGTGAGCTGTGATGACGCCACTGCACTCCAGCCTGGGCGACAGAGCGAGACCCTGCCTTTGAAAACAAAAAGATGCTTCCTGTACACACCGACATCGGCGCAAGTGGGAGGCTTGTTTGTGGCCCTAGGTGCCCCGCATCCTGCCGCGTCTCTGGTGTCAGCCAGGGGTTCGGACGCGATGAGTGATTCTGGGCCGAACAGCAAAGGATCCCTCCCTCGGCCAGGTCCGGCCCACGTGCGGTTTCAAGTCTTCCCTGCGTGGGAGGCTGAGGGAGTGATGCCCACCCCCCCACCCCCACCTCCGGGCCCTGGCCAGCTGCCAAGGTGACGGGGGGGGGCTCCCGGCCCTGGGAGGGGTCCCTAGGGCACGCAGGTCACCGCGCCCCCTAAACCTCGGAGCCGCACCGTTCTTGGTCCGGGCCCTCCCATGGCCGCAGCCGTCAGGAACTTCCTCCCGAGGCTCAGAGTGCACGCGGGGAAGAGGTCGAGGCTGGTTGAGTACCTGGGGGCCCCGGCGCCCCTCTGGTCACTCTGGTTTCTGGGAACGGTCGTTCTCCTCCCGCACTTCTCACCCTGAAGGCGCGTCTGTGCCAGGGACGGCCGCGGGGACAGCAGGGCGCGGGCCTCACTCCGTTTCTTCTAGGGTGTGACCCCGGGCAGCAGGCCTGACGCCTCGGCCTTTCTCCTCTGGGAAGTTGGGGGGCAGCAGCGCCCCCTCCCAGGGCTGGCGTGGGAGGGTCCGGCAAGTGAGGGGTCCCCGCCAGCCCGTGCCCAGCGGCAGCCCCGCTGCGGGGCCAGGCGGGTGGAGCCGGGGGAGCTGGCCAAGGGCATATTTTATTTAAATATGAAAAATTGTTTCATCTCTTCCTAGTTCGTGTGAGAGGAGCCCGGGGCACCCTGTGCCCAAACAGTCCCAGAGGCCCACAGAGGTGGCCGCCGGGTCGGAGGGGAGCATGGTCCCGGCCGGCGGAGCACGCAGGGCGTGGGACCGGGGAGGGCGGGACGGCCAGGCCGGGTGAGCCCCGACAGGGTGACGTCGGCCTGGGCTGAGATCCGGGAGTTCCCCTAGAAAACCAGCAAGGGGCGCCCTGGGCGGAGATGACGAAGCACCACCTCGGCGGGGCTGCCGGTCACAGCTCGGTGCGGGACGCCCTGGCCACGATCACCAGCTTGGACAGCTCGGCCTTGAACGCGCCAGGCCTGTGGGCCACTGCGGGAAAGAGACACACAGTCGGGCCCTCACGCGCCACGGTTCCTCGGGGCCCTGGGGACGTGGGGTGGGGGCGCAGTCCCTCAAGCGGACGCCCACGTGGAAAGGCCCCAGGCTCCGAACGTCTTACGGGTGAGGGCCGGAGGAAAGTGGCATGGAGGGTGACAGGTCACTGGGGCAGCGAGGAGGCCTGAGATGGCAGGAGCCCTGGTCACTTGTGCCACATGGAGAGGGGGTCGGGGCAGGGTGCAGGCAGAGCCCAGGAGGGGAGCCCCACGCTGAGCAGGATGGGCGGGGCCAGGCCCACCACCTCCCACTGGCATGGACGCCTTCCCGCAGGGTCAGGTACTCTGGCTTGCTCTGCCGTCCCCAAGTCACCTGGCCCCACCTGCCACTCTCCTGCCTCCCACCCTTGCCCCTTGGGGGCTTTGCTGCCCTCTTTCTGCTCAGTGCTCCCTGTGCGTCCCAACCCCAACGTGGCTCTGACGTGGCGGGCTCAGGCAGCGCCCAGCCCCCACTCCGCACTGTGCGGTCCCCACCGCTAGGCCGCCCTGACACTGTCTACTTCTAAGCTGCTTCTAGTCACGGCGAGAGACAGCCCGGGGTGCAGGCGTTCCCTGTCCCCACCCGCCACCTCTGCAGCCCACACACTAAACGCCCTTATGGACACGCGGCTCTGGGCGTGAACTTTCCCGCTCTTAGATCTCCAACAGCGGTTAGCACAGTGGGGCCCACCGCCTGCTTTTGTGCAGCCCCTACGCTAAGGGTGGCTTGTACATTTTTAATTTTTTTTTTTTTAGAGAGGGGTCTCACTATGTTGTCCAGGCTGGACTCAAACTCTTAGGCTCAAGCGATCCTCCCTCCTAAGCTTCCCAAGCAAGCTGGGACTATAAGTGCGGGGGTAGGGGGGAAGTGTAAAGATAAAATCAAAGAAAAACAGTATTTTGTGATATGGAAAGCTTATCTGAAACTCACATTTTAGTGTTCATAAAATAAAGCGTTATTGGCACGGGGCCACGCCTGTTCACGGACGTACCGTCTACGGCTGCTTTTGTGCTACAACAGTGGACTTGAGTCGCTTAAAAAAGAGCCCGTATGTCCCACAAAGCTGAGAACGTTCAGCGTGTGGCGCTTGGCAGAAGCGGTTTGTGGGCGGACGCTGGTCTATGATCTCGGGGACCCCCAGGGGACCCCACCTCCACCTCCTGACTCCCACCACGTCGCCCCCCCGATGGGGACGATGCCACTGCCCTCGGCCGCTTTCTCTGCTCTGTGCCCACAGCCCAGGTTTCCATACCTGCTGTTTTGGTGACTTCGAACTCCTCGTTTTTCAGGGGGACGTCGCTTTCTCGTTCAAAGGCGGCTTTAGACTGAAAGGGAACAGGTGGGAGCTTCACCTAGCGCCATCGCATGGTTGAGAAGAGGACTCAGTCTGCTTCCCAGAGCAGCAGAGACTGACGCCACGTGCTTTTACTAAAGACGCGTTTCTAAGCCCGTGAAGAGCAGCGGTAGCAGCGGGCTGGCGCCTGTAGCCCAGAACCCATCAGCTGCCTTCGAACCTCAGGCCCCCACTGCAGATCCCGGGAGGACAGACCTGACCCGACTTTTCTCCTTTCAGTTAATAATTTATGGAAATAATATAAGCGCTGCAGCCTCTTAAAGGTCAGTTAAAAAAATCAGGAAGGCGGGCCTCTTATCTAAATGGTGAAAAGAAAAAAACCCATCAGAATTGTCTTTTTCTTTTTCAAATCAGCCAATAGAATAGTGGTTTTCCTGTGTTGTTTCTTTGAGACAGGGTCTCGCTCTGTCGCCCAGGCTGGAGTGCAGTGGCGTCATCACAGCTCACCGCAGCCTCCAACTCCTCGGCTCAAGTGATCCTCCCGCCCCAGCCTCCCAAATAGCTGGGACTACAGGTGCGCACTACCACGAGGCTGACTTTTACATTTTTTTCTTTTTTTTTTTTTGAGACAGAGTCTTACTTTGTTGCCCAGGCTAGAGTGAGTGTCGTGGCGTCAGCCTAGCTCACAGCAACCTTCAATTCCTGGGCTCAAGCGATCCTCCTGCCTCAGCCTCCCGAGTAGCTGGGACTACAGGCACGTGCCACCATGCCCGGCTAATTTTTTCTCTACATATTTTTAGTTGGCCAATTAATTTCTTTCTATTTTAATAGAGATGGGGTCTTGCTCTGCTCAGGCTGGTTTTGAACTCCTGACATTGAGCGATCCTCCCACCCTGGCCTCCCAGAGTGCTAGGATTACAGGCGTGAGCCACTGCGCCCGGCCTGATTTTTATAATTTTTGTAGAGACCAGCTCGCACTATGTTATTCATGCTGGTCTCAAACTCCTGGCCTCAAACCATCCTCCTGCCCCAGCCTCCCAAAGCTCAGGGACTACCAGCAGGAGTCTCAGAGCTGGGCTGGGACAGCCAGTTTGATGTGTCAACTCAGCGACGCCAGAGTCCCTGATCCTCCAAGCGAACGCCAGCAGGGGTGGCTCTGAAGGTATTTTGTGGATGTGGTTAAAGCCCATGGCCAGGGGACTCAAGGAAAGGAGGACACTATTCTGGGAGACCTGGGACATCCGGATTCAATCAGCTCGGGGCCTCTGGGCAGAGCGAGGCTCCCCTGAGGAAGACGTAGCCTATCAACAGTTCCTGGGCCGGGGCTGTAGGTGCCACACCTGCCTGGCCCCTCCCCGTGGCGTGAGCCCGGTCCCGCTATCAGTCTCCTAACACGCCTCTCCTCCCGGCCCTGCTTCTCTGGTTGCGTTTCCACAGTGTTTCTGACCCCAGTGTAGAAGTGGGGTGTCTGCAGTGTGCTCGGCTGGGCCCCCCACGGTGGAGGCTGCTCCTGCCTGTGCCAGGAGTGCAGAGGTCTGTCTGGCCGAGGGGCGCCGGGTCCTGTTCCCCACCAGCGAGCCGCCCCGCCTGCCCCTGCGGGTTGGCTCTGGCCCCCGCTGTCCCTGCCCACGTCCCAGGGGCCGAGCACCTCCTGGTGCCCTCACCTCCTGGTTCCTGGTGGCTTTGGCGGGAGACAGGCAGGGGGGCCGGGGTGTCAGGAGAGGAAGGCCAGGGTGTCCATCTCCTGCTCCACCCGCTGGGTCACTCGGGGTCAGCTTGGTCCCCCTCGGGACACCAGACACACCCTCCCTCGGCGCCTGCAGGCCGGGGAGGCCTCTGCGGTGACACTCCACGATCCTCCAAGTCACAAAACCTCCCTCTGAAGGGTCCGGCACCCTCTCTCCTCCCGGCCCCGTGGTCGGCAGGTGCCGTCTCAGGCAGGACATGGGGCAGCCGCGCCAGCTCGACAGCCCCCAGCAGCGCTACTCACGTAGGCCATGGCGTACTCGATCTCGGCGCCCCGCACCTCCGCCTTGAACTGGGTGAAGTACAGGTAGGACTTGCCCTGCGGCCTGCAAAGCAAGGGCAGCCGGGTCAGCCCGGGGCTGGGCTGCCCGTCTGCGTGGAGCCGCTCCCCAGCACCGCCCGCTCTGGGAGGGATGCGCGGGGTCTCTCGGGGCCTCAGCATGACGCCCTCCTTCCTCCCTGCTGGAACACCCTCCCGCTGGCTACTGCAGATGGGCCTCTCTCCCGTGGCCGTGAGCTGAGCCCCTCCCTGCCTGCTGCCGGGTCGCAGGTCGCAGTGGGGCAGGGCAACGAGTGGCCAGCGGAGGCCCCCAGCCCCGAGGCTGAGCAGTACAGGAGTTAACTAGGCAGTGGGGAAAGAGCTCTGCCCAGGTCCCCAGGAGGTGCAAACGTGGCATTTAAGGCACTGGAGTGGTGGAAGGTGCTGGAAGGTGCCAGCGGGGGACTGAGATGGGCGGTGGGGATGCAGGGGGAGGGAAGCGGCCATTTCTGTGGGCGCCCCGGCTGGGAGCATCAGGGAGCCTCCAGATCATTCTCTAAGCCCCAGTGGCTGCTCCAGGCCTGGCCGGTGGAGGGCCCAGGGGTCAGCAGGTCTCCGGGGCTGAACGTGTCCTTGGGGAGCCCCCAGGAGGGCAGGTAAGAGGGTTCGGGCACAGGCAGGGCCCACCCCAATCCTGGCCTGTGTCTGCGCCCCCGGTGCCACCCTCGCCCCGCGCCAGGCTGTGCTCTGCAGACGGGAGCTCGGACCGCGGGCTTCCCCGTGACAGGGGTGGCCGGGCTCGGACCCCTGCCCTGGCTCTCTCTGGGCTGGGACGCGGCACCAACAGGGTCCCCTCAACGCAGCTGCCAGTGGCCCCTGGGGCCTTGCCCGCCTGTGACGTGGCGGGGGTCGAAGGTCGGAACCCCCACCACTCGGCAACTCCTGCTGTTTGCGAGGCAGCCAGCAGGAGACTGCGACCACGCCCACACGCAGCGTGACATCACGCCCCGTCCTTTAATTAAACGCCGCCACTCGCTGCTCTCTCATCGTCTCTGCTGTGTTCCCTGCACCCGAGTCAACCAGGCGCCAGGACCGCGCCCTGGACGTTTGTCGAGGTCCCTCCCAAGCGCCTGCGCCGTCGGGCACAAGATAAAGGCCCCAGGAACAAGCAGCCCCGGCCGCGCGTTCCAGCTGCGAGGACGAGGACCGAGGACGGAGAGAAGGGCCGGACTGCTGGAGCTCCCCGGCCCTCTGCCCGGCGGACGCACCGCACACTCGGCGGGCTGTGCTCGCGCACGGGGACAAGGAGGAGACGACTGGAGCTGGGCAGGAACCTGACCGAGGAGGACGGGGGGCAGGACCCGGGTGGCTGGGTCCGCCTCGCACGAGGCCGCGCCACACAGGCCACACGTGGAGGGACTTCGGAGGGGCCGAGCTTGTGTGTGGATGCCGCGGGCCGGGCCGTGTGTTTGGGCATTTCAGGGACGGTGGGGCTGGGGGGCACACTTGCTGTCTGATTCCCAGGGCTGTGTGACCCACACAAGGTTGCAAGCCATCTGGCTCATCCTTCAGAGAGAATGTTCTAGTGGAAGAGGCGCCTGAGGGAAAGCAGGAACTGAGTGATCCAGTTCCTGGGGCGGGGAGGACGCTGGGGACCTCGCACGGTGCGTGGGTCCGTTTCTATGCAACGTCTGGGACAGGCAGAGCCACAGGGACAGGACGAGGATGCACGGGTGCGAGGGGTGGGGAGACGGACAGTGATGGCTAATGGGGGCCGGGCTTCCTTTCAGGATGTTGAGAAAGTCCTGGAACTAGAGAGGTGGCAGCACCACCCTGTGAGTGTGCCAAACACCAATGAACCGTGCACTTCAACAAGCTATGTTTTATGAGAATTTTATCTCGATTAAAAAAGTTGCCCCAAAGCCTTCTGGTGACTTTGTGCCCCCCTCAGGGCCCTCCGGGCCCTTGCGCTGGTGCTGGGCCCGCCCGGCACACGCTCCCGGGCCCCAGCCTCTCTGTCAATGTGCCTCCTTGGGGACACACCTGCCCTGTCCCAGGCGCAGTGTGGAGGCCCCTCCTGCCTGCACTTCCCGAGTCTGTGTGCTGCCCTGTGTCCCCTCCAGGGGTGCGGGGACCTGTCCCTGGCTGGCTGGCTGTCCTCTTCCTCTCTTTCCCCGCCTGGAGTGGGCGACACCACAGCAGCCGCTGTCCCTCCAGGCCCGTGCTCACCTCCAGATGGTGCAGGTGAAGTGCTGGTGGTCCTCGCTGGTCCCCAGGCTCATCTGCCACTGCTGGGGAGAGAAGACAAGCGCGGGTCAGCCCAGGACACGCGGGTCAGCCCAGGACACGCGGCGCTCTGGGAGAGTTCTGGCTTTGCCTCCCGTCCCGCAGAGCTGGCCGCGCCTCTGCTGTGCCCTGGCTCGGGGACCGCCACCAACCCCCCTGCCCTGCCCTCTCTGTGGCCCGCGGTTTGGTGTCCGTCTGTGCTGGGGGACTTGCCGGTCAGTCCCACGTCCTTGCCATCGAATGTGGAGCCTCTCCCGGAACCACCGCCTGGCTCCCAAGCACAGGAGAGCCGAACGGCTCTTCAGTACATGAAAAGATGTCCAGTTTCGTGTATTGAAAATGATCAAAAACTGAACTACAAGGAGGGGCGCGGTGGCTCACGCCTGTAATCCCAATACTCTGGGAGGCCGAGGGGGAGGATCGCTTGAGGTCAAGAGTTCGAGACCAGCCTGAGCAAGAGCAAGACCCCATCTCTACTAAAAAAATAGAAATTAGCTGGACAACTAAAAAATACAAAAAAATTAGCCGGGCATGGTGGCGCATGCCTGTAGTCCCAGCTACTCAGGAGGCTGAGGCAGGAGGATCGCTTGAGCCCAGGAGATTGAGGTTGCTGTGAGCTAGGCTGATGCCACGGCACTCTAGCCCTGGCAACAGAGTGAGACTCTTTTTTAGAGAAAAAAACCACACACAAAAAAACAAAAAACAAGAAAAACCCTGAACTACAGCGAGGCCCTTCTCTCTGAGGTCAGAGGGGCAAAGGCCCCCTGCTGGGGAGGGAGGTCGGGGGACACTGGGGCTGTCCCGTGTCATCAGCGGGGCTGTGACAGGTACAGCCAAATGGAAAATGCATGAACCCAAGGAGGAGGGAAGGTTGGCCCCATGTCCACATCGATGTCCTGCTGTGACAGTGACTAGCGTCACTGTCACTCCTGGGTGTCACCCCTGGGGAACCTGGGTCAAGGGTGCTTGGGACCTCTCTGCGTGATTCTTGACAACTGAACGTGACTCTGTAATAATCCCAAAACAGAAAGCTTAACGGAAGGAATAACAGACACTGGAGACCCGGAGGGGCGGGAAGGAGCGGGAAGGTGGCGGGGCTGAGAAGTCCCTTCCTGGGTACAATGTACACTGTTCGGCTGATGGATACAGTTTTTCCAGACTTCCACAGGGAGAGGAAGCACTTCAGGGAGGGTACAGAAAAATCCTCAGGATACAATGTTGCATAAAATAACAAAACCGAGCAGAACTGTGAGTTATCTCGCTTAAATAAACAAAGAAGGGAAAACAAAACAAACAAAATATGCTTTTATCCTTTGACCCAGGCACTGGGCTCCTACGTGTTAACCCCAAAGGAGCTGAAAACCCGTGCACGGATATTCATAGCAGCTTTATTCACAACGCCAAGAGCTGGAGCACCCAGGTGTTTCGGGAGGGGAGTGGGCAAATCAGTGGGGGGACATCGAGGCAGCAGGATGCTCCTCTTGCACTAAAGAGAAAAGAGCCGCCGGGCCACGCGAAGACGGGGAGGAGCCTCGAAGGCATGTCGCCAAGAGAAGGGACCAGTCTGGAAAGGCCACACGGCGTATGATGCCAATACAGGACACTCGGGAAAAGGCAAAACTATGGGGACAGTAAGAGATCAGTGGCTGCCGGGTGGGGGCAGGGGGAGGGAGGGACAGGCGGGCACGGGGAGGTCTAGGGCAGGGCAGGGGCACTGCTCTGAATGACGCTATGATGGTGGAGACATGTCACCGCACTTTTGTCCAAGCACACAGAATGATACCACACGAGGAGTGAACCTGGATGTCGACTATGGACTCTGGGTGAGGACGACACGTCCGTGCAGGTTCACTGATCGTCCCCAATGCCCCACGCAGAGCTGACAACGGGAATGCTACCTGTGGTGTGTGTGTCGGGGGTTGGCAGGTATGTGGGAATCCTGTACTTCCTGCAGAATTTTGCCTGAACCTACAACTACTCTAAAAATTAAACCCTATTAATAAAAGAATAAAAAGACAACATATTCACGCTTGCTTCTATGAACAAAAAGTCCTTGAACAAGACCAAGATTTTTCTTTTTTTTTAAGAGACAAGATCTCAATGTCACCCAGGCTGGAGTGCAGTGGCATCATCACAGCTCACTGCAGCCTCAAACTCCTGGGCTCAAGCGATCCTCCTGCCTCAGCCTCCCTAGCAGCTGGGATTAGAGGCACGTGCCACCACATCTAAGTTTTGTATGTTTTTTTTTTTTTTTTTTTTTTTTTGTTCAGTCTCCGTAGAGACTGTCTAAAATTGCCAATGCCGACTATATTTCAAGTCGTCATGGCGGGGTATTGGGAAAAGTTTTCAATTAGCAATAATCGCGCCTCGGATAAACCTCATTGGCTACGATACTGCCACTGCGCAAAGCTAGTTTTGTATGTTTTTTAGAGACAGAGGTCTCGCTGTGTTGCCCAGGCTGGTCTCAAACTCCCGGCCTTAAGTGATCCTCCCACCTTGGCCTCCCAAAGTGCTAGGATTACAGGTATGAGCCACTGCGCCTGGCCCAAAACACAAGATTTTAATAATCATAGTTACATGGAGAGTGCTACAAATGTTTTAATACTTAAACATTTTTTTTTTGAACAATGTGAGGTTTAAGATTAAATTTTTAAAAATTAAAATTTTAGTCTGGGCGAGGTGGCTCACACCTGTAATCCTAACACTTTGGGAGGCCGAGGCGGGAGGATGGCTCAAGGTCAGGAGTTCGAAACCAGCCTGAGGAAGAGTGAGACCCCGTCTCTACTAAAATAAATAGAAAGAAATTAACCGGCCAACTAAAAATATATAGAAAAAATTAGCTGGACACAGTGGTGCATGCCTACTCCCAAGTAGTCCCAGCTACTTAGGAGGCTGAGGCAGGAGGATTACTTGAGCCCAGGAGTTTGAGGTTGCTGTGAGCTAGGCTGACGCCATGGCACTCTAGCCCAGGCAAGAAAGTGAGACTGTCTCAAAAAAAAAAAAAAAAAAAAAAAAAAATTAAAATTTTAAAACAGTTCCAAAGCACACTATATCTTGATTTTCACAGGCCTCCGAAAACCTGGCCACATGGAAATGGAAAACCCACTGTAGTGTTCTGGGCTGCCCCTGGCAATTTTTAGGTTGTGCTAATAAAATGAGTTTACAGGCCTCTCCCAAGAGTAATAATGGACTCTGATTGCTGGGATTCCCGGTTTAACTTGGGAGCTTTTTCATTAACAGAAACAAGGCCATCTTTATGTTAATTATAATGGGAGTAAATGGTCACTTAGTTGCATTTTGCCTGGAAGCACAAATGTGGTCACCAATTATACTCCAATGACAAGGACAAGGGACAGCTACAGGGGATACCTGCCAACTCAACATATTTTTTTTTTAATTGAGAAACACCGGGCCATGGCTCCGGGGCCTCTGAGCACCACAAACAGCTTTATCCAGTGAGCTATATCTGCGAAGCTTTCCCACTGCTCTCAACGGGTTCCGGAACACAGGTCCAATATTTAAACATTTTTGAAAAAATTATGAATGCAAACAAATTAAAAGCCAGAATGTTTTTTTTTTTTTTTTTTTTTTTTTGAGACAGAGTCTCGCTCTGTTGCCCAGGCTGGAGTGCTGTGGCGTCAGCCTAGCTCACAGCAACCTCAAACTCCTGAGCTCAAGCAATCCTCCTGCCTCAGCCTCCCGAGTAGCTGGGACTACAGGCATGCGCCACCATGCCTGGCTAATTTTTTCTATATAGATTTTTAGTTGTCCAGCTAATTTTTTTCTACTTTTTAGTAAAGATGAGGTCTCACTCAGGCTGGTCTCAAACTCTTGACCTCGAGCGATCCTCCCACCTCGGGCTCCCAGAGTGCTAGGATTACAGGCGTGAGCCACCATGCCCTGCCTAAAAACCAGAGGTTTTTTTTGTTTTGTTTTGTTTTTGAGACAGAATTTCACTCTGTTGCCCAGGCTAGAATGTCAAGGAGTCAGCCTACCTCACAGCAACCTTAAACCATAGGTGTGTGCCACCATGCTAATTTTCTATTTTTTATAGAGACAAGGTCTCACTCTTGCTCATGCTGGTCTTTTTTTTTTTTTTTTTTTATGAGACCAGGCTAGATAGAGTGAGTGCCATGGCGTCAGCCTAGCTCACAGCAACCTCAAACTCCTGGGCTCTAGCGATCCTCCTGCCTCAGCCTCCCGAGTAGCTGGGACCACAGGCATGCGCCACCATGCCCGGCTAAATTTTTTTTTCTATATATATTAGTTGGCCAATTAATTTCTTTGTATTTATAGTAGAGACGGGGTCTTACTCTCGCTCAGGCTGGTTTCGAACTCCTGACCCCGAGCAATCTGCCCGCCTCGGCCTCCCACAGTGCTGGGATTACAGGCGTGAGCCACCGCGCCCGGTCCTGATATGATTTTTATTAGTTGTTGGTGACAAATACATATGCCTGGCAGTAGGCATCTGCCCCTGGGGGCATTCTAACACTTCCTAGCTATGGGAGCCGGGGCCTCACTCAGCTTCCGGGCCCCAAGTCCTCACGAGTGAAGTGGGGAGAGGAGCGGCGCGGCGTCGGCCTCGGGGTTGGGGTGAGGATGAAAGGTGTGCTCGGCTCTGCGCGGCCTGCGGCTCCCACGAAGCCCATGTCAGTGGTGCCACTGTGATTTTACTGTCCGAAACATCTGTTATCCACAGAAACTAAGATGCAGTTTGGGGCTGAGGCGTGGCAGAGGGCGCTCCTGGGGGACTGTCATCAGGGAGAATGTTCCACCACTGGGGGCACTGTCCCACAAGGGGGAGGAAGGTTTGGAGAGCTGTGAGGCCTGGAGGTATTTATGGAAAAGTGGACAATGGCAATATGCCCACTGCCCGGGGGCCAGGCAGATGGTCACAGAAGGGGGGTGACGTTCCACAGCAGAGCTATGACCCCTGGCGCTGCTGGGAGGGAGGCTGCTGAGGGTTTGCTGCATTTTATTAAAATATTGAACTTGGGAATTGCAATGGGCTCGATGTTTCTGTCCCCCTGAAACTCCTGTTGAAACCTAATCCCAGTCTCATGGGCTTAGGAGGTGGGACCTTGGGGAGGTGATGAGGTCATGGGGTGGGGGGGTAGGGCACTCGTGCTGGGATTACTGCCCTTAGGAAAGGGACCCCAGAGAGCTCTACTGCCCTCTTTCTGCCGTGTGAGGTCGCAGCGAGAAGGCGGCCGTCCACAACCAGGAAGGGAGCCCTCACCAGAACCAGACCCTGCTGCCACCCTCATCCCTGCCTCCAGAATTTCAAGGAAAAGATGTTTGTTGTTTGAGCCACCCAGCCACCTACGGTCATCTGTTACAGTGGCCCAAATGGACTGTGACTTTCATCTACAAAGTATACCTGAAATTTTTTTAAAAAGTGGAGTTCCCGGCACTGGAGCCCTGTGGTTTTGGACTGGCGTCCCTGAGGGGGCAGCTGGCAATGTCTGGGAACATTTTTGGTTGTCACAACTTGGGGGAAAGGGCGCTCTGGGCATGGAGAGCGTGGGGGCAGGGACGCTGCTCAGCGCCTGCAGGCCCAGGACGGCCCGCCCCAGCCCCAGTCCGCAGTGCCCAGGAGACGACCCGGCCTCAGAACCAGCCTGCACCGCTCTGAGAACGTTGCTGGCGGTGTCGGGGCTCCCACGCAGCCCGTCTCTAGACTACACCGCTATGGGACTCGGTGCCATGGGATGTTCTGCAGCTGGAGCATTTACCACCGTCTGGGTGTTGAGGAGGACAGCCCTTTTAGGTAAACGAAAGGTGTTTTTTCTGATTTCACAGCAACAGTTCGTCCTTTTCCTTTTGTTCTTTCTAATAATTCCAAGGAGAAGCTCTGTCTTGTGCTTCTTCTCAAACACTTGCTGCTCTTCTTCCAAACAAAAGCCAAGCAGTAGTACCTAGCTAGAATTTAACAAAAGTATTTCATTCACAGAGCACTCATTTGTCACGGTGTAGTCCCAGCTGCATCTGTTTTCTGCCGATGCGGTGTATTCATTGGGACTTTATACCACAGATTTGGTGGCTAACAACAGAAATTCATGCTCTCCTGGTTCCGGAGGATGGAAGTCCAAAATCAATGTGTCAGCAGGACCATGATCCCTCTGAAGGCACCAGAAGAGCTTCTGTTCTTGCTTCTTCCAGCTTCTGGTGGCCACAGGTGTCCCTTGGCTGTAGCTGCATCTCTCCAAGCTCCGCCTCCATCTTGGCATGGCTTTCTCCCTGTGTTTCCTTTTTTTGTAATTTTTTTTTTTTTTTTTGAGACAGGGTCTTCCTCTGTCACCCAGGCTGGAGTGCAGTAGCCTCATCATAGCTCACTGCAGCCTCCAACTCCTGGGCTCAAGTGATTCTCCCACCTCAGCCTTCTGAGTAGCTGGGACTACAGGCACAAGCCACCAAATCCAGCTAATTTTTTAACCTTTTGTAGAGAAGGGGTCTTGCTGTGTTGCCCAGGCTGGTCTCAAACTCCCAGCCTCAAGTGCTCTGCCCGACTTGGCCTCCTAGAGTGCCGAGATTACAGATGTAAGCCACCACGTCCGGCCTCTCCTTGTTTTTTCTCTGCTTCTGTCTTATAAAATGTCCTTTGCGAGTCTCTTATAAGGACACTTGTCACTGCATGTAAGGTCCACCTAGATAATCCAGGATGATATCTTCATCTCAAGATCCTTAACTAAATTACATCTGCAAAGATGCTTTTTCTAAATATGGTCACATGCACAGGTTCCAGGAATTAGAATGTGGATATATCTTTTGGGGGCTACCCTTCAACCCACTACACTCCATAACAAATTGCCACCTATTTAGTAGCTAAAAAATAATCCCCATTTAAGAGCTCCCAGTTCTGTAGGTCCAGCACGGCGCGGCTGGGTCTTTTACCCAGCATTCACAGGTTGGAATCCAGGTGTTGGCTGGGTTCTCATCTGGAGCTCGTGTGATTGTGGCAGAATTCATTTCCTCCAGGTTGTAGGACTGAACTGCTCACTTCCTTGCTGCCAGCCAGGGGCCGCCCTCAGCTCCTACAGGCCTGCTGCACTCCTGGCCACATGGTCCCCTCAAAGCCAGCCAACACTGCATGTGTTCTCACACTTCAAATCTTTGTTGCTTTTCGGTCACCAGCTAGAGAAAACAGCCAGCAAGGAAACAGGGACCTCGGCTCTTTTTTTTTTTGAGACAGAGTCTCACTTTGTTGTCCAGGCTAGAGTGAGTGCCGTGGCGTCAGCCTAGCTCACAGCAACCTCAAACTCCTGGGCTTAAGCAATCCTGCTGCCTCAGCCTCCCGAGTAGCTGGGACTACAGGCATGTGCCACTATGCTCGGCTAGTTTTTTCTATATATATTAGTTGGCCAATTAATTTCTTTGTATTTATAGTAGAGACGGGGGTCTCACTCTTGCTCAGGCTGGTTTCGAACTCCTGACCTCGAGCAATCCGCCCACCTCGGCCTCCCAGAGCAGGCGTGAGCCACCAGGACCTCGGTTCTTCAACCACAAAGAATTGAATTCTGCCAACCACCTGAAATTGCTTACAAGAGGACTCTTTCCCAGAGCCTCTAGCTAAGAGCCCAGCCCAGTGACACCTTGATCTCGATTTTATGAAACACCCAGCTGAGCTGACCCAGACTTCTCACCTACAGAACTGGGAGACAATAAATGGGTGTTGTTTTAAGCCACTAGGTTTGTGGTAATTTGTTAAACAGCACAGAAACCAAATACAACACCCTGAGCAGAGGCTCTTGGGAATGGTAGATTTATAGCTCACGTCCTTCCTTTTGTCCAGACACTTGCCCCCTCTGTGGAATAACGGTGGTGGAATCTGTGGTCACTTTTTAAGGTGAGCACTTTCCCTTTTATTGGTTAAGCGGGAATAGTTGAATACCTTGATGCATGCATGAACCAACTCCACTGTCTCCTGGAGAATGTCTCTGTATGACAATGAATACCGTCATAGTAAGCTAAGTGGAATTCTGAACGACTCACCTCATTGGTTCCTCCTTGAGAAGCGTACGTGAACTTACAAGTATACTTGTCCTAGAGAATGGAGAGAAAAGAGGCTTGGTAGAAGGTAATCCTTACTGCTAAAGGTACAGGGTCTTGGGACATCTAGACTCAATACAATCCCTCTGGCTGGTGACTCTGCAGCCCAGCCTGCAAGGCCTCTACGTCCCTGCCTGTCTCCCTCCTGTGGAGCTCCTGGGTCAGGACAGACAACCCACGTGGCTTCTGGGACACAAAGAACAGGAAAGGGGAGGTCACACCCCGCCAACACCCACCCCTCTACCCTCTAGGAACATGGGCTTTGGAAGCAGTGACAACTGGGGACCCTGAACAAGGGAAAACCTTTCAGAGCCTGTATTTCCTCATCTGTAAAACGAGTCTGACATACAAACAACTTGGCGCCGTATCTGGCTATAAGGAAGTAAGTACTCGACAAACAGCAGCTACTGACGCTACTGTGATAGGTGGTGAGAGGGAAGTTGGGAGAGGAAAGGACTTTGCTGACAAGCTGGGGACAGAGCTGGGGAACTACCCGTCAGCCTCCGTCGTTCTCCTCACTGGCCTCGCCCCACCTCTCGGGCTGCCCGGCAGGTGACAGGTGAGACGGGCGCTGAGGCTCCTGACCACGCCCCCTCAACTTCGCCAGCCCCCAGGACGCCCCGCCTGCTACCAGTGCAGCCACGACCCCACCCCCACAGTGCCGCACCCCCTCCTCAGGCCTCGCCCCTTCTTCAGCCTCCCTGGACCACCGACCAGCACCATCCCTCGCTTCCGATGCCCGGGACGGCGGTGGCACGTACCCCTGGGCCCACGTTCTGGGAGAAGGAGTGCACGACGCCGCCGGGTCGCACGTCAAACGCCACCGTCGTGGGCTCGGACACCGCCTCCGCCGGCCTCAGCGCCACGGCGGCAAGGAGCAGCACGGCCCACAGGATCTCGCCGCCGCCGCTGCTCCCTCCGCTGGGCGCCGCCATCTTGGAACAGCGTTCTCAGGGCAGGGGCGGGCGGACGGGGCGCGGCGAGGGACACGTGGGGCATGCGCCTGAGGCCACGTCGGCGTCGGCGGGGTGACGTCACCAGGCGCGCCCCGCTCCCTGCGTCCAGCGGGGACACCATACTGGGGCGGGGCTTATAAGGGGCGGGGCCTCCCTGTCCCAGGGAGCCCGGGTTCCCTGCAGTGTCGTCTTGGGTGGTCGCGGAGGTCGTTCCCGGGACTCAGGGGACCCTCGTCCCTCACTTGCCATGCGTGTCACCGAGTCTGAAGCTTTTCCAGTTAGTAAATGTAGAGGGAAATCGAAGGTCAGCTTTAGGCAAACATTTCACAATTGTGGGCTGAGATCTCTGGGTTGAAGTTCAAAATTAGTGGGGGAAAGTAGGATGAGAAACAGGATATTTGCATGGCCTCAAAGTATTTCCCCCAAGATACTTAGAAACTCTTTTTTTCTTCAGAAACGAGGTCTTACTCTGTCACCCATGCTAGGACTAATTAAAAAAACTTTTTTTTTTTGTAGAGGGGCCTCGCTATGTGGGCCAAGTTGGCCTTCAAATCCTGGCCTCCAGCCATCCTCCTGCCTCAGCCTCCCCAAGATGACAGGTGTGAGCCACTGCTCCCAGCCTTCCCCAAGATTTCTAGTAATTACAAAGAGGAAAGTAGACACCATCTTAGCCCAGTGAGCAAAGTCAATGTCACCGAAAACGAGAGTGTGACATTGTGGAACCACTGATAGGACGCAGTGGGAGAGGCACAGCACTTCAGTGGGATCCACAACCTCAGCCTAATCTTGAGCTAGTCACCAAGACAAACCCAAATTGAGGGACTTTCTACAGAATAACCGGCAGGACTCTTCAAAAGTATCATGTGAGACAGACTGAGGACCAGTCACAGGAGGAGAGGAAGACAGCTAAACGCCACGTAGGATTCAGGATTTGCTCCTAGGCCAGAAAAGGGACATGGGAGGGAGAACTGGCCACATCCTGTAGATTTTCTAGGAGTGTTAAATTTATTAAAAAACAAAACAAACAAACAAAAAACAGTTAAAAAGAAAACCATCCCTACCTTAAGGGGTTGTTGGGAGGGTTAAGTGAGGGGCTGCAGTTAAAGTTCCTGCCACAGAAGGAACCAGGTGAGAATTCTAATTACTAGCTGTTGCTCTCATTCGATCCCAAGCTTTCAACTGCAGAAGATGTCAATTTTTTTAAATCATAAAAGTGTTTAAATTTTCAAGAAAACGTCAATGGCCATATCTAGAGGGACAAGAATTGAGCCGGTGTTCCTACTCCTTCCTGACTGGAAAGCACAGAATCTCAGGAATATGTTGTAGGTTATCCCCAGACTGGGCTCTTTGTGGTTTTTTTAGGAAGTAAATCAGGTATTTCAATTGTGAGCTGTTGGAGCCTCCTGCTAAACACAGGCGTGTGTGTGTGTGTGTGTGTGTGTGTGTTTTCTTTCCAGAAAGACTTTGAGCCCCAGGCCTCTTTTGTTGCCTTTTTGCTTAGAAAGAAAAAAAAAAAAAACATTAGCACACTAAAGGGACTGAAAGAAAACCAACCTTCCTTCCAAAGAGCCTGCTTTCCAGGATCTGGCAGTCCTAAGGGAAAAGACTGGATCACACAAGTATGGCAGACTTTTCTCTCTATGGGCAAGACACCGTAAATGGGGGTGGATGGAAATATTAAAGGGCAGTGTGAAGGCGTTCCTTTGTGGTGAATAAACAGTTGTGTGTCTCGATTGTGGTGATGGTTACCAGAATCTGCGCAGGCGAGAATGTGGAATGGAATCACACACACACGGAGAATGAGTGTGTGTAAACGCTGGCAAAATCCAAATAAGGTTTGGAGTAGGGTTTTTTAAGAGATGAGGTCTTGCTATGTTGCCCAGGGTGGCCTTGAACTCCGGGCTCCAGTGATCCTCTCACCTCAGCCTCCCGAGTCACCGGGACTAGACATGAGCCTCCGCACCGAACAACAGTTGGGTTCATTGTATTGTTCCAGTGTCAAGTTTCCATGATTTGGCAATGAGACGTTAGCCTCCCTTTCCTGGCCTAGGTGTCAGGGGCAGGAATGCAAGTGACCTCGGTTTGGCCAGTGGATACTGTCTCATGACAATTTGAATCTTGACTCAGTGAGGCAGTATAGAAGGTTCTGGTGAAAGTTGCACGTGTCCGGCTACCAAGCCTCCTGGGGCAACCCCACTAACCCCTTTCCCACCTCTGTCATTCTGTGCTATCTGTCCTCTTTAGTCAGAGCCGGATTCTGTGGCTTATGGCTGGGTCTCCTGCTGTACTTGGTTTTACAGTGGATTAAGGGAATGACATTTTCTTGTTCTCGACAGAATGATTTTAAAGATTCACTGGCTGAGCTTCCTACCAATAAAATACATTGAGATTGGAAACATATTTCGATTTGTAACATGTATGACAAAGGACTGATTTCCTTCATATATAAAGAGCAATTACAAATCAATGAGACCAACAAGTCAAAAGGAAGGTGGGCAAAAGACTTCAACAAATGATTACCAGAAAACAGATGACTTAAAATGTGAAAAAGAAGATCCACATATGTAAGAGAAATGTGAGTTCAAAGTGCAGTGAGATGCCACATTTCTCTTGTATTTAATAAGATGGGCAAAGAAAAAACTGATAACACATAATACTGAGCACTTGAGAAATAGGTACACTTCTCTCTTGGTAGGAGTGTACTTTGAGGCATTCCATTTGGAAGGTAATTTGATATAATAATATTCTTCAAAATTAAAAGTGAATATGCCTTTTGCTAAATTCTAGGAATTTATCTTATGAATATATATGTATGCACCAAAAACACATATAAATCTATTTGCTGCAGGATCATTTATACAGGAGTGGGCCAAATCTGGCCAGCTGCCTGATTTTGTAAATAAAGTTTTATTGGCACACCCATTCATTTACATTTTATCTAAGGCTGTCTTTGTGCTACAATGGCAGAGCTGAATAGCTGCCACAGAGGCTGACCCACAAAATCGAAAATATTTACCATCAGGCCCTTTAAAATTTGCTGTTCCTGACTTACACTAACTAAAAATCCAGAATGGGCTGTGTATTAGGGACTGGCGAAATAAATGACAGCACATTTGCACAACGGACTAGAATGCAGGCATTAAAAAAAATAAGGCAGATCTAGCACAATAATGAGGCATAGCTACCAAGATATATTCAGCAAAAAAACCACGATATAGGTGAACACAATCATTACCTACCTGTGTGTGGACATACACGCGTGGGCTGTTCCTGGAAGAACATGCTAGATGGGGGGGAGAGGTTATCTCTAGGGAGGCAAAAAGATGTCTTTCCCCTAAATATCCTTTTTTGTACTGAGATTTATTTCTCTTTAAAACCCATTTTTTGTTTGTTTGTTTGTTTTTTGAGACAGAGTGTTGCTTTGTTGCCCAGGCTAGAGTGCCGTGGCGCCAGCCTAGCTCACAGCAACCTCATACTCCTGGGCTCAAGTGATCCTGCTGCCTCAGCCTGAGTAGCTGGGACTACAGGCATGAGCCACCATGCCCAGCTAATTTTTTTCTATATATATTAGTTGGCCAATTAATTTCTTTCTATTTATAGTAGAGACGGGGTCTCGCTCTTGCTCAGGTTGGTTTCCAACTCCTGACCTCGAGCAATCCGCCCGCCTCGGCCTCCCAGAGTGCTAGGATTACAGGCGTGAGCAACCACGCCTGGCCAAAACCCATTTTTTTTAAAGGGGAGCTTTCCAAAGGATGGAGAGAGTGGACTGGGTCGGGCAGTCCCTCCCTGCTGTCAGCAGCACAACTGCACGCCCTGAGTGTGGTCACCGGGGTCTCCCTTGTTGGTGTCTTGCTGTTGGGACAGATGTGAAGGGGGCTCGGCCTGCCCTTCCTGGCCGAGGCATTTCGTGATCCTGGAAGTGCTGGTGGCTGACGGGTGCTTCGGTTCCGGCTGTGCCGTGGCGCTGGGGGAGCAGAGACCACACCCGACATCCTGTGCTGGGTCCCTAGAGACCAACCGACCTTCTGGACCTCTGAGGACTCAAAATGCTCTCACCAGGACAGCTGGGACTGTGCTCCCTGGACCAGTGTGATCAGGGGTGGGGATCTGCTAGGGGCTGTGACAGCCCTCCTGGGCCCGTGCCAGGGCAGCCCCAGGTCCCCAGTGGTCCCTGGTGACTGCCAAGACCTGGGAGGTGGTGATCACTGCCTGGGATGCCCCTGCCACTCAGAGGAGCCCAGGATGTAGAAGGAACCTGAGGCAGGGGCACGTTTCCATCTGGAATCGTTTAATGAGTCTACTTCTTACACGCATAATTATAAAAGAATAAGAATTGACAAAAATATTTTCTTTCCATAATATGTAGAGGTGGTTTGTTTCTGTATTTTTTTTTCTTCTTCTTCTTCTTGTTTTTTTTTTTTTTTTGGCCCACCACTGGCAGAACTCTTGGTGGGAGGGAAAGGAAGGGGACAGTATAACCCTGAGGTGGGGGCGGTTCCAACTCCCAACCCCGGAACCCCTGGTGGGCATGGGCCGGACAGACATGTGGCCTGACAGCTGGGCTGGGGAGGGGACAGCGGCCGCTGACCAGCAGAGCGCTGAAGCTCGACGAGTTTCAGTCCCTGCCTGAAAGCTCGGGGGAGAGGCGGGCGTGGGAGGGTGCGGTCCTCCCAGCAGGCCCTGGCCGCTCCTCCTGCCGGGCCCTCACGACTCTCCGACTCTCCGCTTGGGCTTTGGGGCTCACCAGGGGCTGGGTTGAAACCCCACAGCGAGTCTAGATATAGGCACCCCTTGCTTTCTGTCTTTTAAATAGTTATGAAAAACACCCCCTAAAACAAACCACAAACATGAAGTGGGGGGCTGGTGGGGAGGACAGGCAATTGCATGCTTCTGTGCTGGGGACGGTGGCTGGCCGGGTCAGGAGACCGAGGGCCACCGGGAGTCACAGGTGGAGGGCCCTCCGCTCCTCCGAGTCTCTTCTGGCCGGGGTGGCCTGAGCTCCGGCTTCCCCCGTGCCCAGCGGCGGGTGGCTTCCTCCTTGCAGAAGGTGCGATGGCCGAGGCCAAGCCTCGGAGGGACCGGCCACCATCTCTCTGTCCTGACCACCAAGCAGTAGCAGGCAAAACCCAGGAGCAGTAAGAAAACGATAAAAGGCGTCAGGGTGGCGAAGGCGGCGGCTCCTCGGGGCAGCAGGGCTGGCCAGCGGGGTAGGAGAGGCGTCCCGTCCGGGCCCGTGGGGCCACTCGGTCCCTCCCGCCTGGTCCCCGGGTGGTGGTGGCGGCCTCAAAGCCACTTGTGCTCTGCTGTGACGGCTCCGGGCGGCGGGCAGGCAGCCGAGGCGGCGCGGCGGGCTCAGAGGTATTCTTGCAGAAAGTGCAGCAGCGTGACTTCGTAGTGCTCGCCCGACTCCGGGCAGCGAATACTGTGTCTCTCGTTGGGGTAGATCTGGGTGAGACACGAGGCAGGCTGGGGGTGCTGCGGGACCACCCAGGGCTCCCCCCCCACCAGGCACACGATGCCGACAGGAAAGGCTGAGGCCCGTGAACCTGGGTTCGAGTCCCACCTGTACCACTGACTCGCAGCGTTAACTCTAGCCCTTCTCAAAAACGACATGAGTGCGGACTCCACAGGCTCGCTGGGAGGATCTGGCAAGACAAGCTCTATAAAGTGCCACGCACCCGCCAAACCTGCCGAGGGACAGACCCGTCTCTGTGGAGGAGGCCGAGGCCAAGGCTGCAAGCCTCAGAGACACCTGGGGTCCTCGTCCTAATTTCCTTTCACCACAAGGCCATGTTTCAACTGCACTCGACAAGCTCTAGGCCCCCATGGCCGCCCCGCAAGCTTTGTGTTTTCTGGGTTCTCTTACCACCCAAGGGGGATTAAGCCAAAAGGGGGACAGTGACAGGGAGCTCCCTAGTGTCCTGGGACCTGGCCCAGTGACATCCAGGCCCTCGGGTGGAGGGACACGGAGTGCGTGTCCTGCCCCTGGCCGCAGAGCGGGGTCTCCCAAGGTGCTGATGGGCACAGGAACAGCGCCCCGCCCTCTGGGGGCTGGCGGCCGGACTCCCCCGGAGAACACTGGCGCGCCGGCAGCAAGGCGGGGCGGCCCGTGCGGCGGAGATGGGCTCTCTAGACATGCCCTGGCCCACGGCTGCCACCCTGGCCCGTTGGCCTGGGAGCGCACCAAGCCGCCCGCTGCTCTCCCCCTACACCCTTGCCTTCCTTATCTGGTTCCGGATGAATCTAGAGTTGGACGATATGGTCCCCAGCCTGTGCGAGACTGCGTCGGCCTGACATGGACCCATGGCCTGACTGGCCTCGGGTCCTGCAGCCCCTGCCACCTCACGGGCCCTGTCTGCCCCAGCCCAGGCACTGGCAGCACCCGGGACAGATCCCGTGAGCCCACCACAGCCATCGCTCATGCTGTGCCCGCACTGCCACGCCACCCTGGGTCCTGGCTGCTCCGTCACTTGTCCCTCCCCGAGCTGGGAGGGCAGAGGGAGGGGCTCGGGTCTCTCTACTGAACTCTCGGCCCCCAACCCAAGGCCTGGCACGAGGCAGATGTGATTTGCGAACAGAGAGGGCCTGTGGCTGCCAGCCGCCAGTCCAGCTGTTTCGGGGTGTCTGAAGCAAGGCGGGGTGCGCTCCATGCATCCCAAACACTGCCCTGCTTCCACCCCGGCCCCACCTCGTGTGCTAAGCGCTTTTCCTGCGAGGACTCATGTGGCCTCCAAGCACCCAGGAGGCAGGGTTACAGTGCCCATTTTGCAGATGGGGAAGTGCGGCCGGAGGCTGCTCAGAAGGGCCACCCGAGGTTCCGTCACAGATCCTCCTGACCCTGTCCCCACCTGCGCCTGTTTGTGAGGAACGTGCCTCCAGGGCAGCTTGGGATGTGGGGGCCCAGGGGAGTCCTGCTGAGGGTTCAGCTCTTCACCCCACAAGGGGGCCCTGCCACTTTAAAGAAGCCTCACCCGTCACCAAAGGCCCCGCCCCTCAATGAGCTCTGCCCCTTTAAAGCCACACCCCACCACTGAAGCCCCGCCTCACTGAGACCATCCCCATTCTGCAGAAGCCCCATCCTCCTAACCAAAGGCTCCACCCCTCATCCTCAAGGCCCACCCCCTTGCCACCGAGCCCCGCCCCCACAGCCAAGGCCCCGCCCAGCCAGCCCTGCCCCTTCCTCAGCCCCCTCTGGCTGGTCCCCTGTCAGGAAGCTGCTCCCTTTCCACGTTTCTGTGTCCACATGTGGGTCCCCAGCCCTGGTGCCTCCTCACTCACGCCAGAACCCTTAAATGTTACCCGCCCCGGGAGTTCCTCTAGGGCCACTGACCCCTTAGCAACGGTCTTGCTAGATGCCTTCAGCAGCCTGTGGTTGCTTCTAAGTTTGTGTCAAAATGTCAATTTCAGCGACCTCCCTCCCAGGCCCTGGGCTGGGACAGTGCACCCCACCCCCACCCTGTGCTCCCAGGTGTGATCCACCCACGACTGACAGATGAAGGGACCGTGAGCAGGGACGCTCAGGAGCGCAGGGCAGCAGTGTTGGGAGCAGGGACCCTGGAGCCTCTGCCTCTGGTGGGAAACACCTTGGACCAGGCTGCCTTGCCACGCCCGGGACCACCCAGTACAGGTGCCCCCAGGAGCCACCCACCTGGAGCTGGTAAGGTTTTCCCGCTCGGATCAGCTGCGAGACGAGGAAGTTTGTGTGGAAAAAGTGCACGTTTTCATCCAGGAAGCCGTGGAGGATGAGCAGGCGGTTGGGCCTGGAACGCAGTGAGGGTGAAGGGGGTGTGAGGCTGGGCTCGAGCCGGGGCAGGAGAGGGACTGGCGAGTCCAGAATTCCGCAAGCCCCGAGCGGCTCCAGCCACTGCCCATCGTCCCAACTGGGCTGAGTCTCTCCCCCGCCCCGGCTCCGTAAGCCTGGGCCACAACTGGCGGGTCTGGAAGACCCCCTTGCTCCCAGGCAGGGAGGGGACAGGAGCATGTGTCTGTGCGAACAGGTCCCTGAGCTACAGGAGAGGCTCCACAGCACGCTGGTCCACAGCACAGCCGGCAACAGAATGTTCTAGACTGGACCACCCAACGCTTGAAATGTGGCAGGAATGACTGATGAACAGAAATTGTTTTTGTTTTTGGGGACAAAATCTCTCTCTGTCACCCAGGCTGGAGTGCAGTGGTGTCATCATAGCTCAATGCAGCCTTGAACTTCTGGGCTCAAATGATCCTGCCTCGGCCTCCTAAACTGCTGGGACTACAAGTGCACACCACTGCATACAACTAAATAATCTAACTGTGGTAAAATTCACATAACCTAAACGTAACCAGGTAAAAGTACAGGATTCAGTGGCATTTGGTGCATTCACAATGTGCGACCACCACCTCTCCCTAGTTCCGGAACATTCCATCACCCTGAAGCCAAACCCTGTTCCCATTAGCAGTGACTCCCCATCCCTGGGCAGCTGCCAATCTGTGCTCTGTCCCAACGGATTCATTCGTTTAGTTGATCTGGATGAGTGTGGCGACCGGCTCTCACGCTGGACAGCCAGGTCCAGGGTGCTGAGTCCCGGGAGATGCCACGCTACCCTCGCCGGAAGCCCAGGCCACTCTCCAGACCCTGGGGAGAGCGACGCAGGGGGACTAAAGCATCCCCGCAACTGCGCAGGATCCCGGCTGACGCCAACCTGACGGAGACACCCAGGAAGTGGCAGTGCCCTTCTCTCTCCATCAGAAAGTGAGGCCAAGGCCAACGTCAAAGTGTGAAACAGGACATCTGAACTGGTCCCATAGCCCTGGACGCTGTCACCATTTAGGACACCACTTAGGACAGCCGGTGCATGACAAGGGTGTGGCTCCGGCTCCCTTCATCTTTCTGAGGGTAGGGCCAGGGCCTCCTCCCTCCATGAGCACCCTTGGGCGCCCCTTCCCGGGGGGGTGGTGAGGAAGGAGGACTGGCGGGGGGAGGGGATGGCGG
Source organism: Microcebus murinus (assembly GCF_040939455.1). NCBI lineage: Eukaryota > Metazoa > Chordata > Mammalia > Primates > Cheirogaleidae > Microcebus > Microcebus murinus. The sequence goes on along the minus strand of NC_134130.1, from coordinate 5,185,957 downwards.
CTTCAAGACACACACAGGCTGATGCCAAACCTGCCAAGGCCACAGGGCACCATGGGGGAGGTGTGAGGGTGGCCTGGGGTCCGTGGCTCAAGCCAGCTGGGGCAGAGGAGTATGCCCGATGGCTGGAGAAGCAGCAGGCCCCTGGGGTGGCGGGAGAGCCCTCGAGGGCTGCAGGGTGCGGTCCTTACTCGTTGGGCAGCTTCTCCACGTGCAGGGCCACGGAACCCGCCTCGTAGCCCTGCTGGTTGTTCTCTGGCACGTCCATGTAGCGCTCCGTGTACCCTGTGTCATAGGCCATCCAGACCGTGACTGGAGCGCCCGCGATGGCCACCTGAAGGACACAGCGGACGGGGACAGAGAGAGAGACGGGGCGTCGGTCAGGGAGCCTGTGCCCGCCGTCCCGGGGCCTCCCTGAGCACAGGAGCGGTCATGCACTTGGGGCTGGCGGGAGGGGCCCTCAGACCGTGTCCCCGTGGGCCGTGAGCTGCTCCAGGGCGGGCAGGGCACCACGGGCGGGTGGGGGCCCTGCTCCCCCTGCCCTTCCGCCGCCTCCTCCTCCTCATGGCCGCGCCCCGCAGCGCCCTGGCGGTGCCGCTGGCCCGGGGCCCCTCCCGCCGCTCCTCACACCATGCCCCACCTCTGCCCATCCGAGGCCGGGGTCCCGGGCTCAGCCTCCCACAGAGAGCTGCTGGCAGGGTTTTGCGCAGCCGGATGCCATCCTGGGGTCAGCGGTGGCGGGCAATGAGGAGGGGGGCTCGGCCCCGTGGGGCTGCTGCGGGGAGAAACAGCCACGTGGCAAGGCCCCTGCCGAGGCGCCTCTGGGGGCGGCGGGCGGGCACGGACGGGGAGGGGTGGGCGCGCAGCGGGCTGGCCGGGGGTGGGACCCACCTTGAACACCTGGGGCTTGTGGATCAGCCCCATGAGCGAGAGGAAGCCCCCGTAGGACCAGCCGTGGATGGCGACGCGGCTCAGGTCGATGAAGCCGTACTTCTCAGCCACGAACTGCAAGCCCTCCACCTGGTCCTCGATCTCCACCTGGCCCTGGGGACGAGGCCGGGCACCTCTCAGCGGCCTCCTCCCAGGCGTACCGCTGCAGTCCCACCTCTGTCTTCTCCCTCTGGGGTCACGAGTGGCTCTCTGGGGGCCACCTGGCTCCGCAGGGCCTGCCAGACCCGGCACCAGCCCTGCTCTGCCACCTCCTGGGCCAGCACCTCTGGGAAAGGCCCGTCCCCTCCCTGGGCCTGGTCTGCTCAACCCTGAGACAGGCACACTGACGTGGAGAGGGCGCCAGGGCGAAAAGAGACCTGGCGCGTCCTGGCAGGAGCTAGGGCTCAAAGACTGGCTGATGCCGTCACTGGCACCGTCACCACTACCACCCTCAGTGCCACTGCTAGGGCCTGGGCGTCTGCGTCCTGTCCGCAGCTCCACCCAAGGTCGCCACGAGGCCTTTGTCTTGGAAGCAGAGAGCCACCCCACCAGACACCAGCCCCGTTGGCACCTTGCTCTCGGACTCCCTGCCCACCCGAACCCCGAGAAATAAACGTATATCCCTCATAGGCCCCCAGCCTGGGCGTTTGTTGCAGCAGCAAAACCGGACTGAGACGGCAGCCATCGCCACCACTGCTATTAATGACACTGCTTCTATAGCCACCAGCCCAGCCCTCGGGACTTCCCGTGGACAGGGCCGTGCCGAGAGCTCAGGCACCGGATTGCACGCGTGTGTCCCCATGTCTCCACAGGGCACAGCTCGGAGCTGAGCAGCAGAGCAGATGCCCCCTTGAGTCCAAAAGGCCACCTCACTGTGCCCAGGCCACCCCGGCCGGCACTGCCCGCGCCCCACAGGAGCTGGGCCCGCGAGACTGAAGGGAAGTTACCATCTGGTTCTTTAGGGCCCCCTCGAAGCGCAGCCCCCGCTGACACGAGCCCCTGCCGTCGATCACGACCACGGCGTAGCCCAGCGACGCCAGCGTGTTGAGCCGCAAGTACTTGATGCCCTTGAAGGAGTTATTCACCAGCTGCACCTGCGGGCGACGGAGGACGTGGTGCTCTGGGCCCAAGGGACAAGTCCAGCCAGGGACCCAGCGGGACAGGGACAGGACAGGGCCTTAGAGCTCAATGAACGTGCCTATGCTTTGTCTTGAGGCTCTGGGGACACTCGGAGAGTGACAGGGTCGGAAGTGCCCTGGCCCTCCCTGGAAGCCACTTTGACTCCACTGATATGAGGGGCAGGTGGCTCTGTGGGGAGGGGCCGTCCTGGGCGCTGCAGGGTGCTGCGCGGTGTCCCTGTCTCCTGCCCCATGCCAGGAGCTCCCCTTCCTCAGCTGTGACAACCACCAATGTCCCCAGATGATGCCCAGTGCTCCCTGAAGGGGGGGCAGAGCTGCCCTGGGTGAGACGCCCCACAATCAACGGATCCACCTGCCTGGTCCCGGCCCTGCTCAGGGCAGTGGGCCCAAGGCCTCCTCTGTTCTAAGCTGGTGACAGGGGGCTTCCCAGAGGACAAGGGAGACCGGGCAGGCGGAGGGGGAAGGGAGGCCATCCGGGAGGGAGCCAGGGCTGGGGGGACAGACGCAGAGCAGAACGAGCGTGCTCAGGACAGAGCGGCGGGGAGCAGGGCGCCGGGAACGTGGCCGTCGCCTCCCGCTGACCCTCCCCCACCGGGCACCCACCTGCGGGCCTCCGTACACAAAGAGGACGGTGGGGTGCTTCTTGCCCGGCTGCACGGCGTGCGGCTTGTAGATCATGCCGTAGAGCCGCACGTCCGCGCGCGTGTGGAAGTGGAAGATTTCCGGGGGCACGTAGTCCGGGGGGCAGCCTGCGGGAGACGAGCGGCTGTGCTGTGGGGCCGAGGGCGCCGGGCGGCCAGGGCAGCCACGTCCGGCCAAACCACGTCCACCTGACCCCTCGCTCCGCGGCCTTGCCCCAGGCCTGGCGGGCAGACCCCAGCACCCACCGTCCGGCACTTCCCGGGGTGCAGAGGCAGAGCCCTGCCGTGCGGGATGCCGCCGCGGGTGGACGGCATGGAAGCTCAGACAGCGGTTCCCCAGGCCAGAAGGCGATTCCCCACCACTCTCTCCTGCCATCCTCCTCGCACCCCAGGACCAAGGACTGTCCTCAGCAGCCCTGATACCCGCAGGCCCCCATGGAGGTGCTGACGCCTCTGGAATTTGACCAAGAGCTAATCTGAAGTCGACTTCTCATGGATTTTTCCTTAGTTTCCTTAGGTAAATGCAGGTGAGTCAGTTTACAGGAAGACCAGTAAAGGGCAATGAGGTCTGAGGTCGGGAGCAGACTACTCTGAAGGCCAGAGAGCAGGCATCTTCGGCTTGGCGGGGCCGACGGGTGTCGTCTGCTACTATGGCCATACGCCACGTAAATGACTGTGTGGACGGATCTGGCCACAGTGTGCTGACTCCTGACACAGGTGGTCTTCAAACGCGGCACAGATTAGGAGTTTGCTGAAACCCAGGGTGCCCAAGTGCCAATCCCTGCCCCCATTCCCAGCCTCAGTTTCTCCATCTGTAACACCAGGGCCAGGCACTGGCCTGTCTCAGGGCTGACAGGGGAGTCGAGGAGAGCGCCAGTGGAGAGGGGCCCAGGATCCATTTCTGCTCCAGGTGGTGAGGGTATCATAAAATGCTCTCCAGCCCACAAAACAGCCCGTATGTGCCAGGGACTATTTTCTAGAATGTTCTAGAAACATACCAATAGAGTAAAGTCAGAACTAGGGTAGGTCGTCCTTTTTATGGAGTGATTTTGGGGCACCAGGCAGTATGTTGGCCATAGTTTTTCATTCTACATGCTTGTTCATATCATTTTACTGATGAAAAAAACAACTTTGCTCTTCTTTTTGAGAGACAGGGTCTTAGGCTCGGTCACCCAGGCTAGAGTACAGTGGCCCAATCACAGCTCACTGCAGCCTCCAACTCCTGACGTCAAGCAATCCTCCTGCCTCAGCCTTCTGAGTAGCTGGGACGACAGGTGTGCACCACGCTCAGCTAATTTAAAAATTTTTTAGGTAAAGACAGAGTCTTACTATGTTGCCCAGGCTGGTCTCAAACTCCTGGCCTCAAGCGATCCTCAACCTCAGCCTCCCAAAGTGCTGGGATTACAGGCATGAGCCATCGTGCCCAGCCCAGAGAAGGAAACACTGAAGAGTGATAAACTGACGCCTAAGGTCGTGCATCCTGTGTGTGCTGGAGCCAGAATTGGAACCCAGGACCACCCGTGCAGTGTCCCGGCTGATCCTAGGCTCTTGTGGTGTCCGGAGGCCTCTTGTGTCCAAGGAGCCCTCTCATGACCAACCCCGGCTTCTTTCTCAGACAAAGGCTTTGGGATGTCTGCTCTGCACAGGCTCCGACATGGCCGGCCGCTCTGTGCACGGTCGCCTGTAGGGGCCCTCTGGGCGCTGCCCCAGCCAGGACGCCAGGGGCAGGGACGAAGGTGAAGCAAAAAGCCCGAGCACCAGGGTGGGCTCTGAGTGGGCTCAGGCAGACACTGGTGTCCCATCTGCACTGACTGCCCTTGTTCCAAGTGTCACTCTCCACCTTCCTGCCAGCCCAGAGCTCCCCAAGAACAGGGTCTGTGTCCCACTCGTGACAGGCGGGCACATAGTTGGCCCAGAGCTGAAGCCCTGCCGGGTTCCCTGCAAGGGACAGTGCCCTAGTGCAGCTCAGACTCGAGACTGTGACAGATGGCAGGGCCCTCAGACGGTGGTGGGGCCACTGGGTGTGTCCCCTGTCGAGTTCCTGGGCTCCTGGGAAGGGCCTGGGTGTCCGGGACTGGGGGGTGGGGACCGGCTGAGGCTCCCGAGGGGACAGGGCCGGGTACTCACTGGCGGCCTCCATCATGCTGGCCCAGAACCGCGGCTGCTTGTGCAGGGGGTCGTCGTCAGGGCCGCTCAGCTTGTAGACGTGCACGCAGGGCGGCGTGCTCACGCTGCTGTAGTGGCTGATGAACATGTCGAAGTTCTGCGGGCGGGACAAGGGGCTGCTGAGCACCTCGGGATGCTGCTAACCCTCCCGCCTGGGCCTGTCACCAAGTTCTGGCCTTCGACTGTGTGCCACACCCACTCCCTGCTCCATTACTGAAACCTCAGAGCGCCACCCACCAAAGGAAACTGAGACCAGGAGAAACCTGTCCCCTGTCCAGCGGCCCACGGGCCTGCCCATCTTGCTGGTTTTGCAGCCCACAAACTGCTACTGACTCTTGCCCTGGACTTGGGGGCCCCTCTGCACACCTAGTGCCTGAGGTTCTAGGATATTCCGAGGGACTAAGGGACGTGGAGAGGCAGCCCCAGCTAGGTGCACAGGCCCCAGGGCTCCATCAGTCTCTACTGTGTGTGGGGGGGGTGCACCATCCTCTTCCTCCCTTACCAGGGAGGTGGGGGGCACCTTGGGGCGGGGGAGCAGCCCACCTGGCTCATGGAGCAGCTGTGGGAGAAGCCGGGCGTGGTGAGGCGCACGATCTCCCCGGCAGACTCGTAGCTGACCACGTAGAGGTGGTGCTCCAGCGGCGTGTCCTTTGTGCCTTGGAAGTACACCAGCTTGGTCTCCTCGTTGACCCAGATCTGTGGGAGACGGGGGCTCCTGTGACACACACGCCCTGGACTTCCCACGCCTCCCTATCCCAGGCCCCTCGCCCTGGCCCGTAGGATGGGCCTGGCGCTCTGTGGACAGGAGAGCGGATCGCCCCCCAGCTGGGAAGGAACCGCCTCTGGGAGATGCGCTTATCCGACCCGCGGGCCAGGGCACCTCTGATCTGGCTGGCTGGCTGCAGGCAGTTCTCTGGTACCCCGACCCCACATGGCTGGTTCCAGGCCCTGAGCCGGGACAGAGGCTGAGGGAAGGCCCCTGTCCCCGGTCTGCTCAGCCCCCTTCCCCCACCCAGGTGCTCAGAGGCCCACCCGCCCATCTCCTGGGGGAACGTTCCCAGGGTGGCTCTCAGGTGAAAGCCCAGGAACGGCAGGAAGGAGGCTCGAGCTGCTCCTGCCTAGAGGCGGCTGCGGCTTCTCCAGCAAGTGCCTGCACCCCCACAGTCTCGGGAGCAAGCGCTGCCGCCGAGGAGAGAGCCCACTGTGACCGATTGCAGAAAAGAAAACGGAACCAGCCTGCAGAGGCCAGCAGAGGTGGCTGGAGCCTGGGGTGGGGACAGGGACCTCAAGAGAAGTGAAGACACTGAGGACAAACGGCCTCATGCATGGGGGACAGTGGGGCAGACTTGCAGGTGGGGCCCACACGCTGCTGCGGGGATGTGACCCGCTGCCGCCTGTCTGGGCCACCCTGGCAGCTCGGGGGCCAAACACCTCCAAAGGGCACATCCTCTGACCCAGGAATGGCGTTCTCGAGGAATCGCCCGCGAGGCCCCCGCAATCCGGACACGGGGCCCTCAGTGTTTTTAAGACTGAAAAACTGGCAGCAAGTTCAATGCCCAGACAGGACTGGTCCATCGTTCCAGCACAATTCTCTGTGGCCACACTCAAACCGACACAGGGAGGTGATGACACCGGCTCGTGGGGGACAGGGGCGCAGACGCCACGTTGAGGTCTTCAAGTTACAGTACTTTGGGGCCAGGCGCGGTGGTCCCGGCACTCTGGGAGGCCAAAGAGGGGGGGCTCACTTGAGCCTAGGACTTGGAGGCTGCAGTGAGCTGTGATAATGCCACTGCACTCCAGCCTGAGTGACAGAGTGAGACCCTGTCTCAAAAACAAATGTATAAAATAAAATAAAAAAAACCCACCTCCCAAAATTACAGTACTTTAAAGCAGGGTCCCTATGGGTGTCTGTGTGAGTGAGCGTGTGCGTGAGACTGCGCTGTAACGACGAAAGGTTTGGAGCTATCTAACACCCCCATTTCACAGGTGAGTAGAGTGAGTCTTAGTGCCCAGCCAGCCAGGCCCGAGCCGGGCTGTGAGATGGGGTGACTGTGGCCCAGCAGAGCAGAGGGGACCAGGTGACCACCAACTGCTGCATCACCTTTTGGGGACAACCTTCTCCCCTCCACTCACTCGTAGCGGTGTGGACGTGAGATTATACAGAAAGGGGCTGCGCTCTCATTGTATAACTTGCTTCCTTCCTGGAAATTTGGGATGCCATTCCACGTCTGTGGTGGGAAGTTTGGACGGGACTGGTTGTACCGGGACCCCCGCGGCTGTCGGCTGTCTACACAGCCCAGACCAGGCCACGGCACCCCCGCTCGCTGGCTCGGGTGTTTGCTGACAGCCGTTCTCACCGTGTGAACGCATAGTTCTGTGCAAACATCTCCCAAGGCTCTGGGACCTTGTGGGGTCCACGTCCCGTCTGCCTGGTCACATGAGGTGCATACTAACGATGTCACAGAGCCCATCTCTGCCCCCCAGGAAGGCTGAGCCATGCTGCCCCTCTGTGCTGCGCTGGGGTGCTCCGCTCCCCTTCTCTGGCCAGACCCCCAGACTATGACTCTGGGCTGAGGTCAGGCCTCGCCATGCTTTTGTGACGCCGCATCTGGGGCAGGTGAGGAGATGCTGTCATCTCTGCGGCTGTACTTGTTTGGGAACCTCCTGGGGCTGGCCGGGGTGGGCTGTGGCCAGAGGCAGCCTGTCAACTCTACGGTAGGGAGGGATGACCCCGCCATGCACACCTGGGGAGCGTGGTTTCCTGGAGCGCAGGGAAGCTAATGAAACGGCCCAGGTGGCGCGGGGAGCCGCGAGGCCCTCCCCGCCGGGACCTGCTGGGCAGAGAACAGGACAGAAGCGAGGGAGCCGGGGACAGGCCCTGCTTCCTCACCTGCGCCTGGCTGGAACCCAGCCCCGGGGGCGGTGTGGTGGGAGCAGCGGGAGGGAAGAGAGAAGCCACAGGCATGCAGGCCTGGTGTGGGCTGGGGTGCACCTGTGCGTGTCCCGTGTGTGCGACACACGTGTGCGACACACGTGCGTGGGACACACATGCGTGCGACACACGTGCGTGGGACACACATGCGTGCGGCAGAGGGGCAGCAAGCAGACTGGTACCTTGGAGCCGTGCCTTGCCAAAACCTCCCATTCGCCGCTGGTCAGGGCGATCTCCTCCGCGATGGGGCACTTAAATTCATCTGGAAGCGAGGAGAGGACGAGAGGTGAAGGAACGCGGGGAGTGACACGGAACCCGCAGGCCAAACACCACGCAAGAGGACTTGCCACGGAGCCGCCACAACCCAGGTTTGTGGCAAGCTCGGATGCCAACTCAGGCCACGAGGAGATGGGAGGGGTGGCTGGCTGGGCCCGAGCCGCGGGACGTGGTTGTGGGGCCGATTTGCGCCATGAGGACGGCAGGTCCAGCATTTCCCAGGTTTTCCACAGTTTTGGGGGGTGGAGAGAGACCTCAAGTGAGGGTTTTCACCAGGTGACTGGGACCAGCGCACAGGACGGGTGTCGACACGTATGAGAATCTACTTGAGACCAGCCTGCGCACGAAGGCTCATTCTTCCTCCTTAACCTTCCGTGCCTAGAGCACACTGTCGCGAACGACTCCCTGGGGTGGGACGACGGCCCAGGAACAGCGATGGAAGCTTCTCCTGGAGCAGTGGTGCGGCCGAGTCTGGCTGCCACAAGGCTGGCGGGAACCCGAGTCCGGCCACAGGGGCTCCAGCCCGCGTCCTCACTGTTTCCTTGGGACCCAGCATCACTTCGGTCCCGTCCCCACTCTGCGCTCCCCGTCAGGGACATGCGTGGCACAGACACAGCCCCGGAGCAGGGTACTGGGGAACCCGGGCACCCACCTCAAAGGCTGGGAGGTCCCCCGAGGGGCACTGCGGCACCCTGGAAGGTCGGTGTCCCCGGCTTAGTGGCAGCTGCCGCCAGCCCCACCCTGTGACCGCCTGGCATTAGCAACTCGAGCACAACTCCCCACTTTCCAGGGGAGGCAGAAACGAGGACTCTGAATGTCGGGGGTGGTGGCTAAACCAGACAGACTAGAGGCAAAGCTCTGACCAACAAAGCAAGGTCCCTTCCTTCTGAGATGGCTCAGCCAGTCCGACCTGCGGGAGGACCGTCACCCCTCGCCCGTGCCTGACTCAGCAGCCTGGCGATGGCCTCGGTCTGGTCTGTGGGCTCTATCTCTACACTGTTGGCTCACTTGGGGCAGTCCTGCCCTCTGGGCACACTGAGCAACGTCTGGAGACATGTGTGGTTATCAGGGTGGGGGCTGCTCTTACATGGGGTGGTGGAGGCAGGGACGCTGCTCAGCACCTGCAGTGCCCAGGACGGCCCGCCCCAGAGAATGATGCAGACCAAAGTTCTCAGTTCCCAGGGGAGGCCCTGGTCCAAACCACAAGAGCCCCAACTGGGCTCTCTGGCCACACGGCCACTCTGCCTGGACGGTCCCTCTAGAGCTCCGTCCCGTCCTAAGGCTGAGACGCCATCCATGGGCAGGGCCACCCACGTTCCCGCTGTGAATCCATCCTGTTCTCCTGAACACCACGCACAGGACCGGCCCCCCCCAGCACTGCCGCTGGCGGGCACTTCACCCTGAACACGCCCAGCCCGACTGTGGGCTCCTCTCTTCTAAAATGGCCCGAGTCTGTCCTAGACTGGCCTCAGGCAAACTGCATCCACTTGGCTGTCAGAGCATATCCAAGATCCTGTGGACACGGCTCAGCCACTGCCACCGCCCCAGTCCTGCCCCTCAGCCTGTGTCCACGCAGCAAGCAGAAAGATCACCTTAAACCAATGTCAGAGCAACGACTTCCTGTTTCCCTCATAGCCCAAGTCCTCCCTGCAGCTCTACAGGCCCTGCATGACCTGCCCCGTCCCTTCTCTCCCCTCCCCTCCTCACTCTGTTCCAGCCACACGGGCCTCCTCTTTGTGCCTCCAACACACCAGGCCCGGTCCTGCCCCAGGGCCTTTGCATGGGCTGTGTCCTCTGCCTAGAGTGTGCCGTGTGGCCCCATCACCTCCTCCAAACCCTGGCTCCATGCATGTTACCCAGAGAAGGCTCCTCACTCCCTTCCCTGTCCCCCTACCTACCACCCTTGCCCGTGTCCCTTTGCCACGCACCTTAGACGGCATCTTTAATTATTTTGGGGTTACTGTCTGTCTCCTCCACTGGAATGTTCCACACTAGCGAGAACGTTTCTTTTTTTTTACAATTATAGCCTTAGCACCTGGAGTGGGATTGGCAACTTTTTCTACAAAGGACCAGGAGCAAATACTTTCTCTTAATGGCTTTTTGAGACAGTTTCTGCTGGGACTCCTCAACTCTGTGGTCCGAAAGCAGCCACCATCTGCGAACCAGTGGGTATGGCTGTGTGCCAATAAAACTTTACTCATGAAAACAGGTGGCGGGCCGGACTTGACCTGTGGACCATAGTTTGCTGACTCCTGGTGGTACTAAGGGCCTAACACGTAGTAGGTGCTCAATAAATACTGCTGACTGCATACTCGAGCACTTAGCTACCTTCACCCCTGCCAGGTCACAAACACTCCTCAGGGAACTGGCCTCTTACTCCTCCCTGTGTCCCCTCCCCCCCGCACCCCCGGGGCCAAGCTCATCAGCAGGGCCCATCCGAGAACATGCGGCACACGGAGCCACAGATGCCACTCAGGATGCCACGAGTCAGTGGCACTCATCACGCTCTGCTCACCTTCCCCAGGGGCGAAGGGCTCACTCCAGTCGTAGCCCTTGGGTTTTAAAACGGCAGTGACTTTGTACAAGTGGCAGAAGCCGGTCTTGCACTCGTTGGCGCGGAGGAAGCAGAGCTCCTCGTCCCCCTCTGACTGCGGGAAGGGGTAGAAGATGTCGTGGACCTGTGTGGGCGGCAGGAGAAGATGTGTCAGCGGTGGGGAGATGCGGCTCTGCAGCCGGCCAGGCTACCAGCCCCCTGGACTCTCCCCCTGCCCGGCCGGGGGACAGCCAAGAACTTCCCCTCGCGGGGGCAAACCCCACCCGTCACTGGCCTTCTGCCCCACTGGGGCCCTGGGGGTGGGGACGGCCTGACCCCAGGGGCTCAGATGGGGCACAAGGCTTACATTGATCCAGACGTTGGTGACCTCTTCGTATACCACGTACGGCTGGACGTTCTTGGGGACGGCTCTGGCGAAGGCCAGCCGCTGCTCCTCGTTCTCGGTGGCCGGGATGAACAGGGCCGGGGGAAGGAGGACCAGCTGGAGCCGCTGCTGCGGCCGGTCCAGGAACATGGCCCAGGCACTGCGAAGAGACGGAAGGAAGCCAGGAGCCTCAGTGGCCGTCAGAGGTGGGCAGGGGACACAGAGTCCACCTCTCCAAGTTTGGTGCTGTCCTTTATTTCCCCTTTCCCTCTACACGGACAATCTTTTAACTTACATTAATATAATTAATTTTTTGAGACAGAATCTCCCTCTGCCACCTCGGCTGGAGTGCAGTGACGAGGCTGTAGCTCACTGCAGCCTCCAACTCCTGGGCTCAAGCAATCCTCCTGCCTTAGCCTCCCCAGTAGCTGTGACTATAGGTGCTCACCACCGCACCTGGCTAATTTTCTCATTTTTTGTAGAGATGGGGTCTTGCTATATTGCCCAGGCTGGTCTCGAACTCCTGGCCTCAAGTGATCCTCCTGCCTCAGCCTCCCAAACGGCTGGATTTCAGGTGCCACCATACCCAGCCTAACTTAAATTTATTTTATTTAATTAATTAATTAATTTTTTTGAGACAGAGTCTCGCTTTGTTGCCCAGGCTGGAGTGAGTGCCGTGGTGTCAGCCTAGCTCACAGCAACCTCAATCTCCTGGGCTCAAGCAATCCTGCTGCCTCAGCCTCCTGAGTAGCTGAGACTACAGGTATGTGCCACCGTGCCCAGCTAATTTTTTGTATATATATTAGTTGGCCAATTAATTTCTTTCTATCTATAGTAGAGACGGGGTCTCGCTCTTGCTTAGGCTGGTTTCAAACTCCTGACCTCCAGCAATCCGCCCACCTCGGCCTCCCAGAGTACTAGGATTACAGGTGTGAGCCACCGCGCCCGGCCCTTAAATTTATTTTAAAAGGAGACACATGAATACCATAAGCAGAAGAGAAACAGCAGAGGGACGCACACTGTTTCCCTATAACAGGGCCACACAGCAAATATTTCAGCTTTGTGGGCCACACAGCTTCTGGACTCTGCTGTTACAGTGACACAGCCGCCACTGCAGCCAGCGGGTGAATGACGGTGGCCGTGTGCACATAAAACTTTTATTTATGGACACTGAAGTGTGACTCTCGTAGTGTTCTCATGTGTGATAACATCATCTTCTTCCAATTTTCTCCTCCCCCATCTTTTAAAAGTGTGAGAGTCCGTCCGTGCCCACGGGCTGTACAGCCAGGCGGGGGACGGATCTGGCGGCCGGGGTTTGGGGCCCCTGGTTTAGAAGGCGTTAAAGAGATGTTCCACCTTGACGTGGGCTGGCGTGTTGGAAAACAAGCACAAGGGAGCACCTGGGCTTTGTGACTCAGGGTTTCTTACTGCCTGGGGCCACCTGAAACCCCCTCTCGGGTCTGAGCCCCAGTTTGGGAAACTTGGCCACCATGTCTGGTGGTACCAACCACGGGACTTAGAGATCCAGCCTGGTGTCCCGACTGGCTGAGGTCAGGAGAATCTCTGCAAACCAGGGGAGGCAGGGAACAGAGCCATGCTGGGGGGCCGAGACCCGCCCTGTTCGTGGCACCACAGGACACCTGAGCAGACAGAGTGGCGAGGAGGGTGGGAGGCGGCTCTTGTGGCCCACCCAGGGTCCCCGGGCCCCGAGTGTGAACTCCTCGGGTGGCACCAGACGCAGACACTCACTACTTGCCGTCTCGCGTCCAGCCAGCCCTGGCGACGTACTCCACCATCGGGAACAGAACGCTGAAGGGCTGCACCAGCTCTTTCTCCTGGCTGGACACGATCTGGAGGGAGACAGACGTGGGTGACACTCTGGCTGCCGTGGAGGTTGGATCCTGCCCCTCCCTCAATCCCAACACTGCAGTCCTAACCCCCAGGACCTCAGCAAGTGAGCTTCTATGGAAACAGGGTCACAGTAGATGGAATCCGGTAAGCCGGGCTGCACTGGGCCAGAGGGCAGGCTCTACGACAGGTGTCCTTATGAGAGGCGGACACGTGGACACAGACAGGCCCAGGGAGACCGTTTCGTGAAGAGACGCAGGGAGTGGGCGGCCACCTGCAAGCTGAGGCAAGGACCCGGAAGGAGCTACCTGCCAACTCTGTGACCTTGGACGTTTAGCCTCCGGGCAGATTCCTCTAGTCACCCTATGAGGGCAAGTGGGCCCATGAGCCAATTGCAGCACCCCAGCTGCCTCGAGACACCAAAGGTGCTGGCTGCACTGGCCCTGCGAGCCAGGTGGCCTTGGGCAAGCCCGGCCTCTGGATGTCCTGGCTTCCTCGCACCTGCCGGACAGCAGGGAGAAAGGGAGCCGGGCACCCGGCTCTACCACTCGAGCAGGTCGCGAGCACGGGGCTGCCTCAGAACCCTGCGCGTCCTTGAGAGTGAGGAGCCGTTTAAAACAGCCTGGCGGGACTCGCGGGCGTCACGCAGACCGCCAACAAGGCCATTGAGGGCAGATCCCCCTAAAATTTGCCAGAATGTTCCAGTCACGAGTGTAAAAGAGGTTTGGTGAGGGCCTGATCATGCCAAAAATAAAACCTAGACCCCAAAATGATGAGAACAGAGGCATTTCATCTTATACACCCCCATAAAACACCACACAAGATGTCATTTTTGCAAAAGCAGGCGATGGCCTCCCTGGCTTGTCCAAAACTCTTACCCCCGGAGTGGGGGGTTTCCCAGGACGCCTGGCATCCCCACGGTCCGCCACTCTTCTCCGTCCCAGCCTCTGCGCACAGGGCTCTGTCTCTGAGCGGTTCTCTAACGAGAGGCTGGCTAACTTCACAGCGCCCCGTGTCTTGTGGAATTTGCGATTTCTCAAGAGGCCCGATCGGCCCGTGGCTACCAAAGGCCCCGGGGGTGGGGGGTGGGCAGGAACGTGACAGACAGAAGGGATGTGCAGGGCTGGCGGCGGACGGGCACAGTCACAGGGGCCATTCGCTAGTGGCCGCTTCCCTTTGCAGTGACGACGTCTGTGCTGCTGGGGGCTGCGAGGCCCTGTGCAGCATGAGACTCACTCCCCGGGTGATGAGGGCCCCTTGACTCGATGCTGATGAGGCGACACAAAGAAGGATCCAGAACACTGCCCATCCCATGACAGTTGATGGATCTACTGCAGTGACCCATGAGGACTTGCCCAAAATGCTGGGGCAGGGGAACAGGCTCGCTGAGGTTGGGGTCCCACTGAGTTCTGTTTTAGAAGCTCAGAGACGAAGGCATGGCCCACGGCCGGGCAGACAGAGGGCAGCAGGGTTGGGCCAGCATCTGGTGCCCGGGAGCACCTGCCAGAAGCGGGGAGGGTGGCCTGCTGGTCCCATCCAATTGCCTCCCTGGCTCCTCTCTCCTTCATCTGGAAGCTTCTGTAGGACACACCAGGCCCCCTTACCTTGCCCTGACTGTCAGTCTGGAACTCGGCCAGTTTCAGCGCGATCCTGGGATTCTTGCTGCCTGCAAAGACGGAACTGAGCTGAGTCGGCAGGTGTGCCTGTGGGTGCCGAGAGCTGGGTGTGGGTCTGGGACTGTGGGGTGACGTCTGCAGAGAGGAGGCACAGCCAGTGGGGCGAAGGGCGGGAGACGGCAGGTGTCCCAGGGTCTCTGTGCTGGCGTGTCACCCTCCCTGGTACAGGCTCCAAGCCCTCCAGGTGGGGATTTTCTGATGTTGGGTCTAGACCACGAACCTGACAGTGACATGCCACCTGACTGTATCACGTAAGGACACAGGCCAGACCCTATGCTGGGAGTTAGAGCTGTGGGGGACACAGTCACCAAGAGGACACCTTCCCTGCCCGCAGAAAACTTGAGAGATGGTTGCAAGGACGGGGTGCGTCACAGTGGTGCATGTCCTGTGCAAAACGAGGGCTTGTGCCGGACGGCTGGGCCTAAGCCCTTGGGAGACAGGTGGCCACAGGCCAGCCCTGCTCCACGAGGCCTCAGGCTCCAGCAGGGGGTGCGGGTCACGGCAGAGTAGAGAAAGCTTATTTGTTCAGGCAGACTTAGGACAAATCTCAACTTTGGCCCCCTGGGCAAGTGACATCCCTGAGCCTCAGTTTCCTCATCTGTGAAACTATGGGGGAAGAGCGACGTAGCCCACAGGCGGCAGGGACTGGACGCATCACATGGGAAGCTGCGCCCAGCACAGCCCGGAGCAGACGCTCGGCAAGCGTCGCAGCGATGACTCTGTCGCCCCTCCATGGGGTGCACGCGGGTGGCCCGGCGTGGCGTCTGGCCCGCACGTGCGCTCTGCTCGACTCAGAGGGTATTAAAATAACCTGGGAGACACTGATTTCTCATGTGAGTCCGGCACCTCTTCCAGAACTCGGCACGCTCGAGTCTGTGCTCTCAGGGAGAGGCGGGTCAGCCCAAGGGACAGAGTGGCTCCCAGGCCCTGTCACGCTGAGGCCTGGTTTTGCTCTGTGAGGGAGCTGAGTTGGTGCGACAGAAACGCAGGTGTCACAGAGGGTTGAGAAAGTCACTGACAACACCAGGGCAGAAGGGGAGGATGAGACAGAGCGCGGAAAGCCAAACCCCGTGTCCCGTCTGGCTGTACCAGGGGTTGATAAACCACGGCCTGTGGGGCAAACTCAGCCGGCCTGCCGCTTCCGTGCAGCTAAAAAGCCATCTTACATTTTCAAGTGGTTAAAAAGAAAATCAAAACAACAGTGATATTTTGTCTAATTTGAAAATCATATGCAAGGCTGTGGTTTTCTGTTTGCTTGTTTGCTTTTTAAAGACAGACTCTGCTCTGTGGCCCGGGCTGGAGTGCAGTGGCATCATCACAGCTTACTGCGGCTCCAGCTGCTCCCGAGTAGCTGGTACTACAGGAGCACCGCACCCGGCTAATTTTTCTATTTTTTTTTTTAGTAGAGACGGGGTCTTGCTCTTGCTCAGGCTGGTCTTGAATTCTTGGCCTTAAGCCATCCTTGCACCTTGGCCTCCCAGAGTGCTGGGATTACAGGCATGAGCCACCGAGCCTGGCCAATTCGAGTTTGAATTATTGCAACTCAAGCTTCAGTGAAGTTCCACTGGCCACGCAGGACAGCCCTGTACCTCCTTCTTTCGTGACACAGTAGCAGAGTCCAACAGTTGGAAGGGACTGTCTCAGCCACCAAGCCTGAAATTTCTGCTCTCTGGCCCTTCGCAGAGACAGTCTGCTGACCTCTGAGCTAAAGGGTGGTGGGGCCTAGGTAAGCCAGGAGTGGGAAGTGACCCGCAAAGGGCAGAAATCCCCTCCTGAGATCCCACAGGTGCCTGGCGAACAGCCCGGGTGGCCTTGGGCCTCTGGCCGAGCCCGCTGCCCTGTCCCAGGTGCTCACCTGTCCGGGGGTACCGGTACGAGTCGGTCTTCCTTTCCTCCAGTGCAGGAGAGGGCACGTGGATGACCTCGACCTCGGACTCGTCCACCTCCTCGTACAGCATCCGCAGTGTGGTCACACCCTCGGAACCTGCGTGGGGGCAGGGCGAGCTGCGGAGGACGCCCCCGCCCGCTCCCTCCCCCCTGCCCCGCCCGCTCCCTCCCGCAGCGTGAGAGGGCACAGGAGGGGCCACATGGGGTGAAGGGGCTGAACTGCGTCCTCCCCACCCTCGTCCAACAGGGGTGGCCACAGTCGCCAAAGAGCTTTCTGGGCTGGTATGGAAAGATCGTGAAGATGATTTAAGGGAAAGGAGCAAAGCGCAGAGAAGTAGAAACACTGTGATTCTGGTGTAACAGAAAGCGTGAGTAGGAGCATTTCTGTAAGAGGGAAAGGGACCTACCTTCCCAGGAGGCTGTGGGGCACCACCAGTACCCGGTGAAGCGGTCAAACTCTTCCTGAATGACAAAGGTGGCCACGCCCGCAGACTTGGGGTCCTCCAGGACGTTGGATAGCCCTAGAGTCGGGGAGGGAGAACAGCCTTCTAGCAACGGGGTGCAGCTGGGGATGCCCTGGGCGCATGCACAGGAAACCAAGGGACTCAGAGCTGCCCGGTTCAAAGCAGGGCCCCCCAACTGCACGCCACGGATGTCAGGGTGGCCCCTTCTCTGCAGTGGGGCCATCCTGGGCGCTGCGGGGCACTGAGTATGTCCCTGCCCCCACCCACTCCAGGCCAGGAGCAGGCCCCCACCAGGTCTGCCCACTTTCACAACGTCTCTGGACGCTGCCACGAGCATAGATTTAGGAAGAAAGGGGGGGCTGGGGCCATGGGACAGAGGAGACAGGGACCGACAATTTGATGCCATTAAACAGAGAGCTCTGCAGACACCCCAGGAATGATGAGGTCACCTCTAGCAAGCAGGGGAGGGAAACCCAGCAGGCAGGTGGGATCGGGCTGGGGGCGGACACACAGGGTGGAGGTAGGAGGGGCAGAAAGAGTGGCAATGCACAGTGAGACACACACACACCCCCCCCGACTGGGCTGCTGCCTCTGGCCGGGTCAGCACGCGGGAAGATGCCTGGAGGGGGAGGCCGGTGGGTTGGGAGCCGGGGCCTTTCTAGAAGCCAGACTGACCCTACAGACCACAGCCATGTGCGGGTGTCTGGGCGTCCTGGCCTCACCTTGGTGGCAGAAGGTGAGCCGCCGCTCCTCGCCCGTCTCGATGTTGGCCACCCACAGGTCGTTGTTGTTGATGAAGGAGAAGAAGGCAGGGTCGGCAGGGCAGATTTTGGGGTCCATCCGGGGCCCGGAGCACTGGGTCTTGATTTCCAGGGGTTTCATGGGGGACACCTGAGGACAGAGAGGCCCGACTCAGGAGGGGCAGGAGCCCACAGCTGACCCCCCACGCGCAGCCGGGGCCGGGGCTCACCATGAAGCCGTTCTTGCCCCCGTCGCGGCAGTGGAAGAGGCTGTTGCTGGCCTGGAAGAGGAAGAGGCCGCTCTCGCTGTGGAAGTCGTAGGACGTGATGCCGAAGACGCCCAGGCGCTTCCGCTCCCGCAGCAGCTCCTCCTCCCTCGAGTAGACGCCGTGGTGGGGCGTGGCCTGGGGACACGCAGGGGACGGGCGGCAGCGTCAGCAGCAGAGGCTACGAGCTCTGGAGTGACGGGATCCCCCACCCGCAGGGGCAGAGGTCCTCCAGCCGGAGCATTCGGGGACAAGCTGACTTGGGGCCCCGACAGAGAATGTTCCGTGCCGGGCGCCGGCAGCCAGAGCCCTTGACCCTGCACGAGAGCAGGGGCTGTGCCAGGAGGCAGCGCGATTGCAGGGCTCACCGGAAGCCTCCCTCCTTCTTGTGCCCCTTCCTTGGAGCCTCTCCAAGGCTGATGGGGGCCCTGGAGGGGCAGCCCCCAACACCAATCCTACAGCCCCCCGACCCTGTTCACAACACCTTTCTGCCAAGAACATTGGATCTGAACCCACCCAACACCAAACATGTGTCCTTTCTGCAGAGGTGGGGTCCAAATTCAGGACCACCGGGCACCCAAATGCCGGACCTCCTAGAAGCGAGGTCTGCTTCCAGGTCATTCTGCCAGGGGGCTCGGGTAGGTAGCGCACACCACTAGGCAGTAGAATTCTGAGGCCACGTGGAGGTACACCACAGCGAAGAAACACGTTGTTTAAAAATCAGAACCAAAAGCAAAATTATCCCTGCGTTGTGAGGAAAGCTACATAAACACAAGTTCCTTGCCTGGAACTCACGGGGACAGGCCAAAGTTAAGAGCTATTGATCTAGCAATGGATAAATTCAGAAAGCACCATCTTCCCGGCCACCCTGGCATTGTTACATTATTTCAACAACCTAAAAGAAAACCACACCAATGCATCCCACTTCTGACACCAAATAATAACCCCTCCACCCATGCAAAAGGCTCTCTCCCTGGTCAACCACGATCTCCCCCTCCCCAAGAGAGCCGATTCAGGTGAGATTATTGGCCCGGCCCGAGGGCGCAGCTCACCTGGAAGTGATCCAGCATCTGCTTCCAGGACAGGAGCAGCAGAGCCTCCTTCCGGACTTTCTTGGGAATCTCGGAGTAGAGCAGGGAGTTTTCTCGGCTACCGTAAGGCATTCCTGGAGGGAGGATGGTGGGAACCCGGAATGGGTGACCTTGCCTGGGAAGGGGCGAGGGTCTTGGCCACGAAGCTGACTCCCTCTGCTTCTAGGCCATTCTGCCAGGCTGCTGGCAGCACACCCCTCCCCAGAAAGGCACAGACCCCGAGTCTGAGTCTGTCGGCGACGGGTCTCCCAGCTCTAAGACGTCTGTGCTGAATATCGTGGCTGCGGTGACTAAGTAGCAGCACACGAGGGAATGAGAAAAGGGTGGTCAACAATATCCAACCCTTGGCAGGCTGGGCTCCGCTCGCAAAGTTCCTACTGTACCAAAGGGGTTTGCAAAGGTGGACAATTAAATTACTCTAGGATTAGAATAAGAGCAAAAGCAACATACAGGAATTGAGAAATGCACCTAATCCCGAGTTTCTCAATGTCACTACTAATGACGTTTGGGGCTGGACTGATGCCTAGGGAGGGACTGCCCTGGCACTGCAGGTGCAGAGCAGCGTCCCTGGCTTCCACCCACCCCATGCCAGGAGCAGCCCCCAGGCATGACAACTGCAGATGTCCCCAGACATGGCCCGACATCCCTTGGAGCGCAGGAATACCCCTGACTGGGCATCACTGACTTAATCTAACTCTCCCTATAAAATGACAGTAGTGACAGCAGCTGCCGACTGAGGATTTTGTATGGATTAAATGAGGTAAGAAAAGCAAAGCCCTCAGCACAATGCGCGTGTCATTCAGAGCTACCAGCACATTTCGCTAGCCAGCTTTGGTTTTCCATGTACTCATGTCTCTGAAGTAGGGATGCGTCCTGCTGTCAGAGGTGCCGCTGTGGTCATTTTGTTTTTTATTTGTTTTCATCTCCCCCACTCTGGGATGCTGCCGTGTTCTTAGCAGCAGGTAAAATAATGGTGTACCTTACAGCTGGCTGTGTCTCAGATCTGACGGATGATGGGACAACTGCCACTAGTGAAGGGAATGGCAGGAAGCAGAATGACTATCTCCGGGAAGCCTCGGCTTCCCCTCTCGTGTCACAAGGCTGGGGGACTAGGACAGGGCTCCTCCAAGAGTGGAGCCATCCAGCAGCACACGGGAGCCTGACGTGGCAAATGACAAGTCACAGAGAGCTCGGGGCCCTGAGTTCCTCCCGCAAGGAGACTCCAGTTGGGACTGCCCCTCCCCATGCTTGCCTGCTTGTTTGTAAGAGAGAACAGCAGGCCAACCCACGAGCTCAGCACCCGCAGGGTCACAGCCTCACGGACAGCGTCTATGCCATTTATATTTACTGTAATAGGCTGCTGTTATAGGCCTCCCCAGATTCCCCCACCCCCGCTTTCCTCCTGCATCCTGCTGGGAGATCCCATAGTGACCTGACCCTTCTGTGACCCAGCCAGCTGCAGGCTATTCCCAGCAGGCTTGAACCCAGACCAGGGCCTACAACATCCCCAGGCACTGATAACGGCATCTAGGTTGTTGCCCAAAACCCTGAAAGAAACTGGCTCGGACCCTGATCTGAATTCCTTAAACCCTCCTGTAACCTCCCCATAGCCTGACCTGTGGCTGGGGACACACCTAGGTAGGACACCCCTTTTCACTTGCTGTCTGTCGTGAGGACACCGTGGCCCACTCTGTACGTACATTCCCCTAATAAATGCTTTGGCCTGATCACCCTAGCATAGTTCAGTAACGGAAGAGTGTATTTAAAGAAAAATATTACATGATCAGGTTTCCCTTCAAAGTGGATTTAGGAGAGATGCGAAGTTAAATTAGTAGACACGTGTGGGCAGAGAAAATCTTCAAGGGCTTGAGGGGTTGGCAAACGGCCCAAGTGCTGGAAACACAACTCGATCTCTAAGGACCCTTGAAACTGCCAAGGTCCGATTCTCTCATTCCCGGCTGGGGGCAGACAGGAGCCCACCCATGCAGGCCGCCTGGAGTGGGGGGCCTGCCCTTGCCAGGGTCACGAGACAAGTGTGGACGGGAATCATGCTGGGTGACTGTTTATGTGAAATGTCCAGAACAGGCAGATCCACAGAGACAGGAAGTGGATTTGTGGCTGCCAGGGACTGGGGGATGGGGAGTGACTACTGATGGAGATGGGGTTTCTTTTTGGGATGATGGAATGTTCTAGAACAAGACAGTGGCGAGGGTTGCACAGCTCTGTGAATGTACCATTAAACACCACTCAACTGCACAGTTTTAAAAGTGTGAAATTGTGGCCGGGCGCAGTGGCTCCCGCCTATAATCCTAGCACTCTGAGAGGCCAAGGCGGGTGGATTATTTGAGCTCAGGAGTTCGAGACCAGCTAGAACAAGAGCAAGACCCTGTCTCTACTAAAAATAGAAAGAAATTGGCTGAACAACTAAAAATATATAGAGAAAAAATTAGCCGGGCATGGTGGCGCATGCCTGTAGCCCCAGCTACTCGGGAGGCTGAGGCAGGAGGATTGCCTGAGCCCAGGAGTTTGAGGTTGCTGTGAGCGAGGCGGATGCCACAGCACTCTAGCCCAGGTAACAGAGACTCTATCTCCAAAAAAAAGTGTGGAATGTGAATTATATATCACAGGGAGGAACAGGGGTCTTGATATACTGCCCAGGCTGGTCCTGAACTCCTGGCCTCAAGCAGTCCTACTCTTCAGCCTCCCAAGTAGCTGGGATTATAGGCGTGAGCCACAGCGCACCTGGCTAAATTTTTTTAAAAAAGATAGCTTCCTGGGGCAACAGGGAGGGCTGGGAGGGCGCAGGCAGCCGCTTTTTATGGAGCAAGCTGTGCTCTGGGCAGTCCCTGTCCACAGGGACTCTCCAGGAGAGCCGGAGCCTTCCAAACAGGAAGTCAGGGGTGTGGCCTTGCCAAGGACACTGTAGCCACCTCCCCTCCCTGGCTGGTTAATAAGTGATCACACCAACAGCCCCAGCCAGCCCATTCCTTGGCCAGGCTGCTGTTGGCACCAGTGACAGCGACGACTGGCATTAGAGGCACAGGGTGGAGGTGGCCAACGACAGCCTCAGAATCCTGCTGCCCTGTCCCTCCTCTGACCCTCTCACCAGTTCTGCCACCCACGCACTCCTGCTGCCAACCTGCCAGCCACCCCGCCCCATGGTGTCCCCAGCCTAGGCAAACACTGCTCCCAGGCACTGTGGGCTATGGCCTCCGTGGCAGCCCTGGCGGGGGCTGGGCTCTCTCCACGGACGCATGGGGACACGCATTTTCGACTTCCCCTCTGAGGGGTCTCAGAGCTATTGGGGATCCTGCGGCTGCCTCTGGCCACAGAAGTGGGGAGAAGCCAACCCACATGGGCAGGAGAGCGAGTTAGAGTGTTTCCTGACGCTGCAGTTTGCGTCCTGGAACAACTAAGCTGGCTGAGCTATCACCAGCCAGTCCCTCTTGCTGGCATCAGGAGCTAGCATGTGCCCTACATCCTGTCTGTGCACCCCAGTGACTGGCTCCTCGTGTCCCAAACTCGCCAACCTGGTCCCTGCCAAGGACGCAGGGGTCCCGGGTAGGGCAGAGGGGCAGGTCACATGCTGGGCCTTGCCTGGAAGTCTGCTGAGTGCCAGCAGTGGCCCTGGGCACCGTGCTAGCGCCAAGACAGGTTATAAATACCCTGGGGCTACAAGGAGGCCGGCCCCAAGAACTTGGACATGAAGCGAGGTTGGTGCTGCCCTGCTAGCATTAAGTGACGAGGACTGGGTCAGCTGAACATCACCCCAAAGGGAGGGCGTGGCCTCTGGGCCGCTGTGGGCACACTCCGGGGCCTCTGCCAGGTCCCGCCCTGGGGCCCGCACAGGAGTGCGCCCTTGCGTGTCAGACAGGACCAGGCGGCTGGGACTAAGTTAGGGATCTTGAGCCAGCGAGATTAGCCTGGTCACCCGGGTGGGCCTGACGTCATTGCAGAGGGGGATTTGAGACAGGCAGACAGGAGGAGCCTTGTGACCATGATCCCAGCACCGTGGCTACAGGCCTGGGGACGCCAGTGGCCACCAGAAGCCGGAAGAGGCAGGGGACAGCTCTCCCCTACATCTGCCAGGGGAGTGTGGCCCCACCATCACCTTGGTTTAAGCCCGGTGAAACTGATTTCGCACTTCCTGCCTCCAGAACTGTGAGATAATAAACTTCTATTGTTTTAAGCCACTGAGCGGTGGTCACTTGTTACAGCAAAAGCCGAGGCAAACTCTGCCAAGCACGCTGACCACAGCGGCAACTCCGACACGAGCAGGTGGCCTAAGAATGCATTGACACAAAGGGCTTGGGAGGCCACAGAACCACAGAAAAGAAAGAGGGGCAACAGCTCGCGACAGCCTGGGTCTGGGATGGCGTCCTTCCTCGCAGCCAAGCTGCTCGCAGGGAAATGGAACCTGAGGCCTTTCCATCCCAATCTCCCCTGGAGCTGGCGCACGTTTTTCTGTCAAGGGCCAGAGTGTAAATATTGTTGGCCTTTGGGCTATTATCATCCCTGTCACAGCGACTGCTCGCAACAGCAGGATGACGACAGGAACGAAGGGGCCAGGAGAGCTCGATTTCTGAAGGCGGCTGCCGCTGCCAAGCCCTGCTCCATGCTGGCCCTCTTCTCAAATTCCGTTTGCCAAACCACCATCTGATTTCCACGCAAGCCTGTCTACGAAGGGGACAGCCATCTGGTGTTCATCACAGTCCCCTTGTCATTAGCGTGGGGCCAGCCCGAGGCAGAGGCTGACACCTGTTCATTCATTCACTCGAATACTGACCGAGGGCCTGACACACAGGGACGTCTCAGGCTGAGGCCACCCCCGGGGGCCGTGTGGACAGATCCTGCCTGCCCAGAGAATAATCCTGGGCCACCCTACCCCCAGGGTGGCTCTTCTCATGTAGAGTTGATTCTGCCACCCAGGGGACACTTGGCAATATCTGGGGACATCTTTGATCACCACAGCTGGGGCGCGGCTGCTCCCAGCATGGGGTGGGTGCAGGCAGGGCCACTGCTCAGCACCCTGCGGTGTGCGCCAGACACCCGCCTGGGCCAGCAGCCCCGTGTCGCGCTGCTGTCAGAGCACGGGCCTGGCCGGCTCCCACAAGGCCCTCTTCCCCCCGCTCTGTGAGGCCTTTGGGTGCGGCAGGACGGCGTCCACTCACTCGCCAGGAATTTATTGTCTCGCCCCCGGAAGGCCCCATCTGGCTGCGGAGCACTGAGGCCTGCTCTGGGCCCTGAGGGCTCTCGTGGCCCCGTGGGAACACGGTCCTGCACGAGCAGCTGCAGACGACATGGAAAGTGCGGCTCACGGGCCGTGCGCCCAGAGGAGGCGTGACTGTCCCCGGATCTGGGGCAGGAGAGTGAGCGTGTGCAGAGCCACCCCTCTGCTGTCGGCCCTCGGCAGACGTGCATGCGACACCCAGGAGGCCTTCCTTGAGCCTCAGGATCCTTCTTAACACACGGCTCCACAGCCAGGCCCTACTGGGGGTGCCGTGGCTCCCACTGGAGATCTTCCTGCCCCCTCCTGTGTGTCATGGGCCCCACCCGGCCCAGCCCGGGTGACTGGGAAGTGACTCAGGGGGGTGGGTCCAGCTGACTGGTGTTGGAAACAATTTCCAGGCTCGGAGCCACTCGAATCAGCCTGAACCACGGCGCCCTGGTGGCGCGGAGGGGCTGGCCTGTCCTGTGCCCGGCTCACCTGCACGGACGGCCCGAGCCTTTCCCTCTCCCCTTCCAGCTGCCCGGCCCTCCCTGCAGTGGCGCCACGGCACTCGGGACAGCGGCCCCAGGCGCATCTTCCCACTCACGGGACCCGCTGCCGTCTGCAGAGCGGAGGGCCCGGGAGGGCGGTCCCGGGACGCATGGCCGGGCTCACCTAGGTAGTAGAGGCGGTGCGAGTGGGGGCCCGACTCGTCCGTCTTCTGCACGAACTGGAAGTCGTGGGGCGCCTTGTTGACGATGAGCCCCGAGTACTTGCGGCTGCCGTGGATGATGTTCCGCAGCCCCTCCCAGGAGTGCTTCTGCACCTGGAAGCGGGACGCCGGCTCGTCCATGTCCACCGCGTCGCCCCGGTCGGCCACTGGGGCCCCGGTGGTGGCCGCCATCCTCTGGGCCCCCTCGGAATTCAGCGAGAAGCTGTGAGGAGGGCGAGAGACCGTGAGAAGAGAAGATCCTTTTCCCTGCAAGCTGCCCCCGTGCCCCGTCAGGCACCCCGGGCCCCCTGAATGCTCCCCAAGTTGCTCCAATGCTCTCCGCGCCACTGTCACCCCTCTGCCGAATGACTGACGCCATCTCCCACCAGGACTCCCCATCTCCACTGCAAGTGTGATCCTGGGACTGAAAACCCTCCCTGGCTTTCCACGGCCCTGGGATAAAAGCGTCCTCACCGTGACCTTTAAGGCTGTGGCTGACCCGCAGCAGCCCTGCAGCCCATCTAGCCTCCTCTCAGCTCTTCAAACAGGTCAGACTCCACCTTCCACCCCCGGGCCTTTGCACACACTGTCCCTTCTGCCTGGAACACTGTTTTCCTTTGCTTGACTAACTTCTAATCAGATCTCAGCTTAAGTACCGGCAGGTCCTCAGAAACCTTCTGTGATCGCCTATGCGCACCTGTTTTTGTGAAAAACAGGTCTCCCTGTTTTTCACAAGCCACCTGGCCACCCTTCGCCCTGGCAGACTCTGTCACAACGGTTGCTTGTAAAACACCTGCTCCCTCGTGTTTGTCCCGATCGTGGCAGTGTCTGAAGACACTCGCGAAGGGCCTGGCACCCAGTGGGTGCTCCATGAAGAGCGGTGGGTGCCTCTCATTGAGCCCCGTGGGGGTCACACTCGGCCACCGGCAAAGGTATGAGTGTGAGGAAGAAGAGGCTGACCTTGGTGGCCTGCCGTCCAGCAGGGGACACCTTGTGTCTCACTGGAAGTCCCACGGCAACAGTCACATATTAGCCGGGCATGTCAGAAATCCAGGCGAGAGGGAGAACACATGCGCCATTCCCCAACACCGCCCCACTCTCTCCTCCCGCCGGGCCGCCCCACGCCTGCAGAGCGGCCCCGCACTGGACCGGCCCGGCAAATATTTGTTTTAAGGAAATCTAAACATGGCTGCAGTGACCCAGTTCTGGAAGAGCCAGAGTGGCCTGGAGGACTGAGCCGGTCGCTTCCCTCTGTAGGCACCAAGGGGCTGACGGCCTTGCCGGATGCTCCCAGCCAGGCCTCAGACACCTGTTAGCGGGGACTCACTTAAAGGACTTGGGGACTGAAGCTACTTCTCCACCCGAGGGCCAGGACAGCAGGAGCTGGCTTTGGAGAAGGGCAGGGGGTGGGGGTCTCCTCAACTCCTGGTGCCTTCAGTTCCCAGAGGACCTTGCCCCTTGCCAATGAGAGACCCAGACAGCAACCACCGTGAGAGAAAAGACCCCGGCCCGCTTCGAGAGGAAAGGGGAGAAAGGGACATGCGGATGTGACCAAGCACCTTAAAAAATATCAGGCCCTGCAGCTGTCACTTCACTTGAGCTTGTGACAGCCCATTCTACAGATGGGGAAACCGAGGCTGGGGGGTACAGAAGGGCTCACTCTCAATCAGAGCCGAGTGAATGAGAACGAGGGGTTGGGGTGGTGGCCTGGCTCCCAGCCCAGCTGGGCGGTGGTGCCAAGGGCCAAGCGATCACAGCAGGCAAAGTCCTCTGCGACACCCTTGTCCTGTGGGAAGGCCCTGGAAGGAGAGCGGAGAAGGGGCCTCCCCAGCACAGGGACGTGCAGAAGACCCGAGGGGCAGGAGCGCAGTTAGCTCAGCACTTTCTGACACGGTCTGAAGACCAGAGGCCACCAGTGCTTGCGGGCCCCTCGGGTCAAACAAGCCAAACCCAGAGCGGGGGTGACTTGCTGTGGGCCACACACAGGACACCCTGGCCCAGTGCAGAGCCCTGCCATTTCCCTCCAGGGCAGCGGGCAGCCCTGACAGGTGTTAGGCAGGCACCGGGGCCAGCGCCGGTTGAGCCACCAAGAACCTGCACAGCCCCAAGTGCTGCTGGCCACCAGCCTGGAAAAACCAAGCCGGGCAACTCCCCCAACCAGTGCAAGCGGCACCCCCAAGCTGTGCCACCCCAGCTCCAGCCCTGCCCACAGCAGGAAATCAGAAAGTGACCTCCAGCACCCCAGAAGGGGACCCCACAGGCTGAGCACCTGGCGGGGCATGTGCAAGACCACGTGGCTCACGTCCACAGCGAAGAACAAAAATCACCTTGCCTCTGATCGCCACAGACGGCCCAGGAAGCAGAAGTGCGACCCAGGAGGTGGGAGATGAAATGAAGCATTGGGAGGAACTTCTAGGAATCTTCTAGACGTGGCTGTGATCTTTAGCTTGAGCTTCTAGGCAGGCTCGGTGCTCAGAGCCCGGACTGCGCTGGGGCTGGGCCGGAGCAGGTGAGTGGAGCCAGCGTGTGCCGCCTTTTTCCACCCAGTGCCAAGTTTACACAGCTGGGAGATGAAAGCGGATTCCAGGCCACTTTACTCAGGCCCACCTACACCTTCCTTCCACCAATCGGCGGGGCGCCTCGGCCACCCCGACGCCTCCAGCAAACAGCCCCAGGCCTCCTGGCACAGTCACTTGTCAAGGCCGAGTGGAAGAGCTGTGTGTGATCTTTGTCTCAGCCTGTGCTTCGAGGGTGGGGACCCGGCGCCCGCCCTGGTGTCCACCAGAGACACAAGGGGCGCAGTGATGGCAGATGGGGACGTGTGCGCGTGGTGAGGCTCGGGGGTCCTACCCACGTTCAGGGGCGGGGGGATCCCCCAAAGTGGACATCGGGCAGCTGGCCCAGGCGAGGCAAGTGTCCCTGTAAGTGGGGGCTGCTGGGGAAAGAGCATGCCACCCTCGGTTCCATGAGCGCCTCCTGCAGCGTCCCCCGGGCCTCCAGCTTTGACAACCACCTTCAACACAGAGTCGGCCCGCAGCCTGGGCCCAGCGGGGACCCCAGGCGTGTGCAGATGGGAGGAAGGAGACCGACTGCCCCTGTATCCACCCCAAACGCACGTGCACCGGGACTGCCTGTGTTTAGAACCTGCGTCTGGGGAAATCCCAGCACTTGACGTCATCCTCGTCTCCCCAGACCCCTATCACTTGTGCTCCATAAAAACAAGTGAGGCTGAGAGACGAGAAACCCAACACGAGATGGGTTCACTTGGTCGAGGAATTCCGAGGTTCTTTTCAACTCGTGCCAGGCCCTGGGATGTGGAATTTATCAGCTGCCCCAGGCCGTGTATAATCACATTTATTGCACACTAAAGACTTGGGAGGTGAGTTCTGGGATCTTCACCGTTTTGGGGACCAAATATCGGGCTCAGAGAGGTGACTGGCCTGCCCAATGTCACCCAGCAAGGAAGGGGAGCAGAGCCCAAGTCTGTTGGACCCTGAAACCCACACCCTATGGGCAGGCCAGTGGTTCTCACCTGGGGGCGGGTCTGCCCCCAGCAGACACCTAGCAGTGTCTGGGACACGTGTAGCTGTTAAGAGTTGGGGGGCAGCTTCTGGCATGGCATGGGCGGAAGCCAGGGATGCTGCTCAGCACCCGCAGAGCCCGGAGGGCCGCCACGTCCCCTGCACTGAGAAACCCTGCCCTAGCCGTGCTGCCCTCACGCAGAATACCCGGAGCTCTGAGAAAAGAAATGCTGGGAAGACGAAGACAGTGCCTCCCTGATCTAACTCTGTTGAGAATTCTGGAACCTTCACCCCATCCCCACCATCCGGGGCTCCCAAGGCCTGCCTTACCTTCTCCAACTTCCGGTGTTCTCCTTGTCCAGCCGCAACTTCTTAACTTTCCGCATTAACCGCTCAGCCGGCCTCAGGAGGGTGGGGGGCCTGCGGGGGAGGGGGAGAAGAGACCACAGGGCTGCAACTCCTGGCAGGGGGGCTGTCACCTCACATCCCCTTTGCTCCCTCCCCATTTCCCCAGGCAGCCCCTTGAGCCTCCAGGGAGCACCCCGAAACCACGGGCATCCTGACGAGGCAGGTGCTTCAGGCCCCACTCTGAACTGCGAGAGGTGCGGGGCATTTGCTGGAAACCCGCACCTTACTCGCCAGGAGGTCATCCAAGGGAAGAAATCCCTCAGTTTCCAGTAACTGCAGGGATGCCACCCAAGGGGCACTTGGGGAAACAGAATCATCCTAAATTCCTCACTGTGGCTGCTCCTTGGTGGCCTCATGGCCATCTTCCCTCGCCCTTGGCCGAGACCTCCAGCCACAGTGGCCTCCTTACTCTCCCCTAAGTACACGGGCTCCTTCCCACCTCCCAGCTTTTGCACCAGCGGGTCCCTCTGCCCTGGATGCCCTTCCCCTTCTGTATGACTTGTCCCTTATTCTTCTGGTCCCAGCGTCACCTCCTCAGAGATCTTTCCTGAGCACCCAATCCAAAGTCACCCCCATCACGACACCTAGACAAGAACCCTCCCGCTAGGAGAGTGCTTCTCAACTGGGGGCGACTCTGACCCCAGGGCACATTGGGCAATGTCTAATGACATTTATGGTTGTTATAATTGGGGGTGCTTCCAGCACACAACGGGTAGAGGCAGGGACACTGCTCAGCACCTAGCAGTGCCCAGGACGGCCCCACCCCAGAGAGTGACCCCATTTCAGTGCCAAGGCCAAGACCCCTGCATTCATTATTTGGGGAACAATTTGAGCTCCAGTCCCAGGCTCACACCAGACACTAGAATAAATTCCCGACAGGGCAGATGGTACAGACCAGGGGACCCCCAGGCCCTGGGACTCCCCTCTTCTCTCCCTCCCCACTCAGATGTGGATTTTAATGTGTGCAGCCTCCTAGGACCTCAGCAGGGCAGGGGATTGTGGGACACAGAATCCCCTAACCTGGCTAGGGACGGGTGGCACCTCCAGGGACATTTTTGGTTACCGTGACTTGGGAGGCTGGGGACGGTGGAGGCCGAGGATGCTGCTCACCACCGTGAAACGCACAGTCGGTCCCCCCACTACAAAGAATGATCCGTCCCCTGATAGCAGCAGTGTCCAGGCTGACAAACCCTGCTCCGGGGGCGTGGGCACTCCTCACTGGGACGGCAGCCCCACAGGGCCAGGCCATATCTATCCCGTTGCCACTGTACCCCGTGAGCCCAGGCTGTGTTTGGCACACAGGAAGCACGCAATAAACATTTCAGGTTGTATGAGCAAATCGCTGTGCCCTCCTGAATGCTGTCTATAGCCACAGGGACCTCTGGTTTGGTCAGTGCCCAACCACCTTCTCAGATGAGCCAAGATCCATGACTGGCAGTCGCCCAGGTGCTTAGAGCAAGAGAAGGCAGCAACTGGGACAGAGATCCTAATGAAAGAGGTGAAGTAAAAACGTCACCACAAAGCAGCCCTGGCTTCACTCTCAGTCAAGCCGTGCAAAGTACAGGCACTGGTGTCACAGAGATGGGTTCAAATCCTGGCCCTGCCGCACCTGGGCTGTGTGACCTTGCGGAAGCCACTTAACCTCTCTGTGCCTCCATTTCTCCGGCTACAGAATGGAACTACGGTATCTATACCTGGGGTTACTGTTAGGGTTAAATGAGAACCCTCCCACTAGGGAATGCTCACGTGAAGCTCTTATGATATGGTTCCTGACGGGGCACAGACTAAAGGAGAGCCAGTATCGTCAACTAAATAACCGATTTAGAAATCACACCAGGGGGAGAACGAAAGGAACTAAAGTCCCTTTCAGAGCTGGGATCCTGACCACGTGCTGATGGACTCAGGCACTGTGTTACATGTCGGGGGACCCAGCTACACCCTCACCCAATCCAACAGGAATCAGCGTGCTCCCCTTCCTCTCCCCGAAGCCTTCAGGAAGTTCTTCCCAGGGGCGGCTGGAGGGGAACATGGATGGAAAGAAAACTGCACAGAAAGCTGCAGCCACTGCCCTGGGGCTGAGCCAGCTGTCTCCCAGGGCGATAAAAAACCATTTCCTGCCCCACTCTGGAGCAAGCAGGTAAATGCCACCAGCCCGCACCCCAGCTTTCCTGGCTGCCAAACCCGAGAACTCACCTTCTAACGGGTCCAAGAAGTCTCCATTCCAGCTGCAGACACGGGACACAGACCTCGACAGAACAAACGTGTCATTAACGTGGCGGGCCCTGGAGAAACGACAAGCCTCCTTCACTCAGGAGCCGCAGACCGTGGGGCCCGGATCTACCTGGCTAGGTTCTAGCTGTGCCTCGCAGCCGCGCAGCGCCGACTGCACGCCCCGGACAGGACCTGGGAGAGGGGCCATCCCACGGGGCCCAGGTCCCCCAGGACCCAGCGAGGACGGCGGGGATTGGCGACTAGAGTCCACCCCTCCCGGGCGTTAGCCCCAGCTCCTCGAAAGCAGGTTCGTTCTTGCCGCCCAGGCCAGTGACTTCCCCCCAGCCCCGGGGGACGCGGGAGCGGGGCCAGGGGGAGGGGAGGCTCCGAGGGCCGCGTCGGGGCCGGGCCGAGCGCGTGCGGGAAGGCGGTGGGCGGCCGCGCGGGCGCGGGGAGGGCTCTGCGCGCCACCGGGGGCGCACGGCGGGAGGGCGCAGGGCAGGCCCTCGGCGCCCGCTCGGCGGGCAGAGGCAGCCGCGAGAGCGAGGCCGGCCCGAGCCGGCGAGGGAGCTCCCGGGCGCGGCCACCCCGGAAGGGCGGCCGGGCGGGGGTCGGGCCGGGGCGGCGCGGCCGGCGGAGCGACTGCAGAGGCAGCGCGGGGTGAAGCGCCGGGGCGGGGACGCGGGCGGCGGCGCGAGGGCCCCAGGGCCGGCCATGGCGGAGCCGGGCCGGGGAGGCTGAGGCGCGGCCGCTCCATGGCGGGCGCGGGGTCGCGGCCGAGCGGGACGGGGCGCGCAGGCGCTGCTCACCGGGGCGCGGGGCGGCGGCCGCGCTGGGCAGGGCGTCCCGGGGCCGGCAGCGCCTCAGGCTCGCGGCTCCATGCCCCGGACTGCGGCCCCGGAAGTGGCGGGCGCGGGGGGACGGCGGTGGCGGCGGACACTGGGGACCCGCCGGCTCAAGCCCCTTTGACCCGGAAGTTGAGCGGCCCAGGCGGCGGCCTGGGATTGGACAGCGCCAGGCCCGCACCAAGGGGCCCGCGGCGCTGGGGGGGGACTCCTGGCGCGGCCCTCGCGGCCAACGGGTGGAACGCTCCGTGGGGCGATGTGTTCCCGAGGACTCTAGGGAAAGACACCCCCTACCTAACTTGGTATCACCCGGAGGAGCCAATGTCTGTCCTCTTAAGGTCGTCCGGCAAACGCTGTGAGCACCGCGGCGTTGGTGGTATAGTGGTTAGCATAGCTGCCTTCCAAGCAGTTGACCCGGGTTCGATTCCCGGCCAACGCAGCCGGTGGTGTTCCCCTTTTTTGCCTTTTCTAAAAACTGCCTAATAAAGTCATCGGGCAAGAATTTCTGTTACTTTGAAGTCACTTTTAAAAGCCCATCAAAATACCTGAAAGGCAGGAGGAAAAAGAAGAAAAAAGAATCAGACCAGAATCGTTATTAATATTAGTTTGAAAATCGGTGAAATCCTATAATGGAAAAACGAAAAGCAATTGGAGTTGTGTTTCCGCCCGGGATCGAACCGGGGACCTTTCGCGTGTGAGGCGAACGTGATAACCGCTACACTACGGAAACCGATAAAGGACACAACTCTTTGAGATGCTAGATGTACTTAACAGAAAGTAGACCTTGTTTTTACATAGTGACAATGGGAGTGTTACATTGTAGTTCTTCGTGGGAACATTGTTTCGCCGTGGTCAGTATTTCCGCTCTCGCAGAATACCCATCACTCTGCGTGATGCAATGGAAGCTGAACGAAGGAAAGTACAGAAAAATAATCCTATAAACACCCTCCCAACACACACACACACACACACACACACCTATTGCTTTACTACCAATGCCCCTTCCCTTACAACAATCCAAGACGAGAATGGCCCCAAAACCCACCCTGAAGTCAAATCGGCCCTTCTTTGGTTCGTCTCCTAGGTGGAATCTGTACTTACAACGTCTGCTAAGTTTCCACAGGTGGTCACTCTTTTGCTTAGATCAACCCCCTTTCTAAAAGAACTCTCTAAAACAACAACAACAAAAACCCGTGTGTGTGTGTGTGTGTGTGTGTGTGTGTGTGTTTGCATGCTAGGCACAGGAAATTTGGAAGGAAAAACAAAATTTAAAAACAAGCCAGACACAGAAGATAATGAAAACAGCTTTCATCATCCAGCCCTCATTTATTACATTTTAGACCTTCTTTTTTTTTTCTTTTTTTTTTTTTTTTTTAAGAGACAGTGAAAGGAGAGAGGGGGCGGTGGCAGGAGTTTCGGGCCCCGCTGCTGTAAAACTGGACAGGCCCCACAGGGCCGGCGTCAGGGGTGAGCCGGGGCCTGCAGGAGCGCGGGGCTTTGCCAGGGCGCATTGGGGCCTGGAGCGAGATGGAACGCTCCCCTCCACGTCTGTGTGTGCGGGTTTTCGTGGATATTTCCCCCCAGGATGTTGTTGGAGACATATTGAAACATCAAGAATAGGTATATTAGAACTCGCGACATCAAGAATTTATCACAATTTTTACTTTTCTGGCTTTGGTGGAAGCAAACGCGTCAATAACATTTTCCACGTTTACTTCTGGGGGGGAATTAAGAAATTGCATGAATGCATGTGAGGAGGGGCCACTCCTTTCCCCTCTTCCATTAAAGTCCGAAACGTCTCGGCAGGACACCGTCACTCTGCAGTATGTCCGTGTTGGTTTGCTAGCGCCGCTCTGATAAATTAGAACGCACGTGGTGGCAGGAAACTGTAGATTTATCATCTTTCAGATCTGGAGGTCAGAATTTAAAAAAAAAAACACACAAAATGTGGTCTTAGAGGATCGAAATCCAGGTGTCAGCAGGGCTGTGTCGTCCGGGGCTGCTGGAGGCTCCAGGGGAGAGTCACTTCCCGCCTTTCCCAACTTCCAGAAGCTTCTCGCACCCCTCAGCTCGGGCCCACGTCACTCCCAGCCCTGTTTCAGTTGCCACGTCTCCATGCTTAATCTCGACCCCCTTGTCACCCTCTTATAAGGCCCCTGTGGGCACATGAGGCTCCCCTGGGTGACCTGAAGCGATCCCCGTCTCAAAGGTCTTTAGCTTAACCCCGTCTGCAAAGCCTTTTTCTTTTCTGTTTTCCTCGTGAAGCGACACATCCCAGACGCTGGGAACGCGGAGGTCCGTGTCATGGGCCGGGGTGCCGAGGCCTCGCCCAGCTCACAGCGACCTCCCGGGCTCCAGCCATCCTCCCGCCTCAGCCTCCCGAGGAGCTGGGGCCGCAGGTGCCACCAACACCACACCCGGCTCGTTGTTTTGTTTTGTTTTTCTATGTTTAGTAGAGACCGGGGGTCTCGCTCTTGCTCAGGCTGGTCTCGAATTCCCGACCTCGAGCGGTCCTCCCGCCTGGGCCTCCGGGGTGCTGGGCCTCCGGGCGAGAGCCGCCGCGCCCCGCCCTTGCCGCCGCCCGGCGCGCAGCGAGGCCCGCGTGTCCCGCTCTCTCTTCGCGGCCAAGCTCGCTGGGTCGGGCGAGCGGTGTCCGTCCCCGTCCCTGTCCCCGCGCCCGCGTCCCCGCGCCCGTCCCCGTCCCCAGCCCCGTCCCCGCGCCCGTCCCCAGCCCCGTCCCCGTCCCCGTCCCCAGCTCCGTCCCCAGCCCCGTCCCCGCGCCCGTCCCCAGCCCCGTCCCCGTCCCCAGCCCCGTCCCCGTCCCCAGCCCCGTCCCCGCGCCCGTCCCCGTCCCCAGCCCCCGTTCCCGTCCCCGTCCCCGCGCCCGTCCCCGTCCCCAGCCCCGTCCCCGTCCCCGCGCCCGCGTCCCCGTCCCCAGCCCCGTCCCCGTCCCCAGCCCCGTCCCCGTCCCCAGCCCCGTCCCCGTCCCCAGCCCCGTTCCCGTCCCCGTCCCCGCGCCCGTCCCCGTCCCCAGCCCCGTCCCCGTCCCTGTCCCCGCGCCCGCGTCCCCGTCCCCAGCCCCGTCCCCGTCCCCAGCCCCGTCCCCGTCCCCAGCCCCGTCCCCGTCCCCGTCCCCAGCCCCGTCCCCGTCCCCGTCCCCACGCCCGTCCCCGTCCCCAGCCCCGTTCCCGTCCCCGTCCCCGCGCCCGTCCCCGTCCCCAGCCCCGTCCCCGTCCCTGTCCCCGCGCCCGCGTCCCCGTCCCCAGCCCCGTCCCCGTCCCCAGCCCCGTCCCCGTCCCCAGCCCCGTCCCCGTCCCCGTCCCCAGCCCCGTCCCCGTCCCCAGCCCCGTCCCCGTCCCCAGCCCCGTCCCCGTCCCCGTCCCCAGCCCCGTCCCCGTCCCCGTCCCCGTCCCCAGCCCCGTCCCCGTCCCCGTCCCCGTCCCCAGCCCCGTCCCCGTCCCCGTCCCCGTCCCCGTCCCCAGCCCCGTCCCCGTCCCCGTCCCCAGCCCCGTCCCCGTCCCCGTCCCCACGCCCGTCCCCGCGCCCGTCCCCGCGCCCGCGTCCCCGTCCCCAGCCCCGTCCCCGTCCCCGCGCCCGCGTCCCCGTCCCCAGCCCCGTCCCCGTCCCTGCGCCCGTCCCCGCGCCCGCGTCCCCAGCCCCGTCCCCGCGCCCGCGTCCCCAGCCCCGTCCCCGCGCCCGCGTCCCCAGCCCCACACGGGCGCCGCCGCCCCGCCCCTCGCTCCAGAGCGCCCTGCTTTCCCAAGCGAGTTGCACGGTCGCCCTGAGACCGAATGCTGGACTGTCTACACCGCCGGCAGCCGCAGCCCTGTCTGCACACCCGGCCTCCCTGGAGGTCCAGGCTCCGCGGCCGCCCGCCCCTCGGCGTGTCCGCACGGGCCCGGGGGTGCCACGCTCCACGTGCCACGCTCCGCCCGACCAGCCCCCCAAGGCGCCCCACGTCCCCGCCGTGGCGGAGGGCGGCGCGGCCCCTCGCTGTCGCCCTCCCCGCCTGCAAGCTGCTTTCCCAGGCCGCCCGGGGCTGGAGGCCGCTCCCCGGGTCCCGCCCCGTCATCCTGGAGTCGCCCGGCCCCTCCCGGGGCACCCCAAGTCTGTCCTCCCGCCGCAGCCGCCAGAGGGCGCCCGTGAGCACCTGAGTCAGGGCCCGTCCGACTTCTACCTACAGCCCTCCATGGCTCCCACCTTACCAGGGATGGAATCCCAAGTCCTCCTAAAAGTTCACCAGGCCCTGCACAACCCGCCCTGTCCCCTCCCCTCCCTTCCTCCCTCTCTCCCCCTCCTCCCTCTGCTCCAGTCACAGCGGCCTCCTCGCTGCGCCTCCGACACACAGACCTGGTCCTGCCCCAGGGCCTTTGCACGGGCCGTGCCCGCTGGCTTCCTGCAAGTATTCCAAGGCTCGCTCCCTCTCTGCCTTCAAGTCTTGGTTCCAACTGTTACCTCCTCAGTGGCGCCTTCCCTGCCTGAGCCTGATTAACTTGCAGCCTGTCCCCCCCTCTTGGCACCCACAAACTCGGTCCCTGCCACTTCAGCATGCTCTTTCAGTGGTTCATTCGTTTCTGAAATAATCACACGTGCAGAGTTGTTTCCTCATTTCTCCACCATCTTCCGCACTGGGCTATAAGCTCCACTGCCGCTGTTTTATTGATGTTTCTTGGAGTCTGTTTTGTCTCCTATTGTGTCCCTAAGTCTCAGGAAACATTTGTGAAATTATGAACAAATGAACAGGCAGCCAGAGGAGAGAAAAGGCCTGCAGGGTAGGAGGTGGCAGTGCAGCAATGCGGGAGGACTTCCTGGTGGCGGGGGCAATCTGGGAGGACGAGTTACCTGCCACAGGAACCCCATCAAGGCCTGGGAACTCACTTCTCTGCCCAAAACAAACACATCCAAACACTCCCTTAAAATGGTTTCTTGGGTCCTTCAAACCCTCTCGGGGCAGCCAGTGTGCTGTGTGACTCCAGGCAAGTTGCTCCATCTCTCTGAGCCCATGTTTGCCTGCATGAGGTTGGGTAGATGTTTCAGGGGTGTAGGGACCAAGCGCCGTGGCCCCCGAAAGGTCCATTGTGAAATCACTGACATGAGGCAGACTAAAAGAAAAAGGCTGGGGAGGTGGCTGAGGAGGGAGGATCGCTTGAGGTCAGGAGTTCAAGACCAGCCTGAGCAAGAGTGAGACCCCAATCTCTACAAAAAATGGAAAAATTAGCTGGGCGTGGTGGCATGTTTGATTGTAGTCCCAGCTACTGGGGAGGCTGAGGCAGGAGGATCACTTGAGGCCAGGAGTTGGAGGCTGCAGTGAGCTATGATGATGCCAGCCTGGGTGACAGAGTGAGACTCTGTCTCCATGGGGAAAAAAAGAAAGAGAGGGGGAGAGAGGGAGAGAGAGAGAGAGAGAGAGAGATACAAACATACTTAACATGTACACACAGGAGCCTTCAGAATGGAGACCCAAAGAGACAGAGGAAATTGTTTATTTTATGCTTGGGTTCAACAAAGTATGGACGGCCATGTAGAAACATGATCGGACAAAAAGGGCGTGACCCAATGCTAACAGGCTGAGTGGGGACACCCAACAAGGCCAGTCTGTCTAGATTCTTCTCGGCCTCTCTGAGCGGCGGCCTTCCTTCTGGGTGTGGGCCCGGCCCGCTCAGGGATGGGGGTCTGATGACCTTGGGTCACACAAGGTAGGTGAGAGAGGCCAGGTTTTCTTTTGTTTTTTGTTTTGTTTTGTTTTTTAAGACAGAGTCTCGCTTTGCTGCCCAGGCTAGAGTGAGTGTCCTGGTGTCAGCCTAGCTCACGGCAACCTCAAACTCCTGGGCTCAAGTGATCCTCCTGCCTCAGCCTCCCGAGTAGCTGGGGCTACAGGCACGCGCCACCATGCCCGGCTCATTTTTTCTCTATATATTAGTTGGCCAATTAATTTCTTTCTATTTATAGTAGAGACGGGGGTCTCGCTCTTGCTCAGGTTGGTCTCGAACTCCTGACCTCGAGCGATCCTCCAGCCTCAGCCTCCCAGAGAGCTAGGATCACAGGCGTGAGCCACCGCGCCCAGCCTGAGGGGCCAGTTTTTACACGGAATAATTTCAGGTTTCCTGGCTGGCTTTGGGGACAAGGGGTTCTGGCTTTCGTGACCTGCCTCAGGGAAGAGGGGCCCTAGTTTCTGTGGCCGGCCTGTGGGGAGGATGGCACCGAGAGGCAGGAGGACAGGAGAAGAGAAGAACTTTAGATGTTGAGGCTTTTTCACTTTGGGGCTTCCGAGTTCCATCAGGGCAGGCTGGGACCTCCCAGAGGCGCTTGCGGGAAAGGGGACGAGGGTTCCCAGTTCCCACTAGGTGTCAGCAGGAACATAACTGCTCTCACGTGGCGTCCCCTCCCCCACCTTGTCCCCTCCCCCTCCCCCTCCCATGCTGCCGCCCCCCCCCAAGTTAGACGCTTCCCTCCCCCAGTGGCCTCCCCGTGTTTGCAGACATGTGTCTGTCCCCACCCAGGCCCTCCTGTTCTACCCGCTGTCCAGCCATCGCAGGGGCCTCAGCGAGGGCTCCAAGGAGGAGGAGAAAAAAAGGAAGAAAAGGAGGAAAGCGTGCAGGAATCGGTGTTGTCAGCCTGGGAAACATTTCGTGCACGCGCTAGCCACAGCAAGGATGTCTTTTTATGTCTGAGAAGAGCAGGCGTGGAATTGTGGAAAAGCGTGTTGAAAACTGTTCTAAGAAAATGTCAGGTTTCTAACTCACTCAGCCCTCCCAACGACCCCATTACACGGGCGCTATTGGCAACATCATCCTCTTTTAATCAGCGAGGAGACCGAGGCATGGACGGGTTAATTTAATTTGCTCAAGGAGACCCAGAGAGGTTAAGTAACTTGCCCGAGGTCACACAGGAGAATAGGGATTTGAAGCCAGGTGGTCTAGCTCCAAAGTTTGTGGCACAAGACTAGACTGCCTTCCACATAGACGGAGTTCAAGGAAATCAAAAATAAGATAACGGCCAGGGAGTGAGTGGTCACCCACACCTGTAATCTGGGCACACTTTGGGAGGCTGAGGCGGGAGGATCACTGGAGGCCAGGAGTTCAAGACCACACTGAGCAAGAGCAGGACCCCGTCTCTACATAATATAGAAAAATTAGCCGGGCATGGTGGCAGGTACCTGTAGTCCCACCCACTCGGGAGGCTGAAGCAGGAGGATCCACTTGAGCCCAGGAGTGTGAGGTTGCAGTGAGCTACGATGACACCACGACACTCTGCCAAAGGCGACAGAGTAAGACTCTGTCTCAAAAAAAATTAAAAAAAATAAATAAATAAGAGCAAGTCACCTAGCACTCTGGGAGTCCAAGGTGGGAGGATCGCTTGAGGCCAGGAATTCGAGATCAGCCTGGGCAACATAGCAAGACCCATCTCTAAAAAATTTAAAAAAGAGAAAAAATCTGCACAACCCATGCATTTTGTCACAGAGCAGGAAAGAAGAACAGCCCTTCTCATCTTCCCCATCGTGACAGCTACTATCCCAGAGGTGACCAGAAAGGTGCGGGCAGCCCCACCAACGAGGTCGGCTCCCCCTGTCAGGTCCCGGCCATCCTGTGCGTGCTGCAAGCTCAAGCTTTGAGGGGAAAATAACACATCCCCTGAAAATAAGCCCTAGGGTGTCTTCTTGAGGAAAAATAAATATAAGACCCTGTCTGATTTTTGGGAAAACACGGTAGAGTCTTTTCTCCCACAACCTGTCTAGATAAAAAAAATTGCCACCGCCTGCCGGTGGGGTCCGGGGCCCAGTGGGGGAGGGGGCGTGCTGATGTAGGAGGACAGCCCCACCCGTCCCCCAAGACATTTAAAGTTAAAAGAACAAGCGACAGATGGATTAGTCTGCCTGTTCTCGTCTGCCCGGGTAGACATGTGAAAGTAGACACTCTTGGAAATTGCTGGAACCAAATATGAGACTCTGCTGGGAAGGGAAGTTTCTGGCAGTAACACAAGGGTGGGAGAGAGCCTTGCTTTTTATGGGATACCCTTTTGCACTGGCGCATTTTGATGAGCCAAGCGTTTGTTTCTTAACGAAAGCCCATTAGACACTGTAAAAATATAAAATAAATGTCATTGCTTATATAGTTCACACCCTCTGTCAACTGGTGACACTATTTCGATGGAAAATTTGTGAAGCAAAGCCAGGTATGGCATGTATTGCCGGTGACTCAAGAGGAAGAGGAGGGAGGATTGCTGAAGGCCAGGGGTTCGAGACCAGCCTGGGCAATATAACAAGATCCCGTCTCTACAAAAAAATACAAAAATCAGCTGGGTGTGGTGGCGCATGCCTGGAGTCCCAGCTACTTGGGAAGCTGAGGCAGGAGGATCGCTTGAGCCCAGGAGTTGGAGGCTGCAGTGAGCTGTGATCTGGTGCTATATTGCATTTCGGCCTAGACCCTGTCTTAAAAAAAAAAAATAGTTAAGAAAATAATGGTAGTTATTAGTTAACTAATGTTTAATGATAATTTAAAAGCCAGTTGTTAAATAATGACAGTTAAGGTGCCAGTTACTGAGCCACGTGTTTAATTATAACGCTTCCTTGTTATAAGTGAGCCTGTAGGATCAGGACTTTCCTATCCTCATATCACAGAGGAGGAAACCAGGGTTACTCAGGGACCTGCAAACAGGAGAGAGAGAGAGAGAGAGAGAGAGAGAGAGAGAGAGAGAGAGAGAGAGAGAGAGAGACTGATTTCATAAACCGTCTCACTCCTACTGGCCCCATAATGCTGGTGTTTCAATTAAGAGCAAATTTTTTGCCTTTTTTTTTTTTTTTGAGACAGAGTCTCGCTCTGTTGCCCAGGCTAGAGTGAGTGCCGTGGCGTCAGCCTCGCTCACAGCAACCTCAAACTCCTGGGCTCAAGCGATCCTCCTGCCTCGGCCTCCCGAGTAGCTGGGACTACAGGCATGCGCCACCATGCCCGGCTAATTTTTTCTATATATTATTTGGCCAATTAATTTCTTTCTCTATTTATGGTAGAGACAGGTCTCGCTCTTGCTCAGGCTGGTTTCGAACTCCTGACCTCGAGCAATCCGCCCCCCTCAGCCTCCCAGAGTGCTAGGATTACAGGCGTGAGCCACCGCGCCCGGCCTTTTTTTTTTTTGTGAGACAGAGTCTCGCTCTGTTGCCCAGGCTAGAGTGAGTGCCGTGGCGTCAGCCTGGCTCACAGCAACCTCAAACTCCTGGGCTCAAGGGATCCTCCTGCCTCAGCCTCCCGAGTAGCTGGGACTACAGGCATGTGCCACCATGCCCGGCTAATTTTTTCTATATATATTAGTTGGCCAATTAATTTCTTTCTATTTTTTTTAGTAGGGACGGGGTCTCGCTCTTGCTCAGGCTGGTTTTGAACTCCTGACCTTGAGCTATCCTCCCACCTCGGCCTCCCAGAGTGCTGGGATTACAGGCCCTAAGCCTCAGGCCTTGGCAAATACTTTTAAATTAAATTGTCTGTTCCCTCTGTGTCGTGACCCCAGCAGCCCTGGGGGCTTCGGTGCCGCAGTGGCCAGTCTTGGGCGGATTAGCCAGGGAGGTTCTAAGTACCTGGCGACCCCATCCCACGGCTTCCTTGCGGTTTTCATCCATTTACGGATAATGCCTTTTATCCACCACCCATGCTGACACCCGCCACTAGGTGTCTGCCACCCGAGCATCCCCAAATCCGATCAGGCAGGGCACCGTACCGACAGCCATGGCAACAGGCGACCTCTATGGGAGACCCCCGGAGCCCTGGGCATTCTCCTGGTGCCCTCACGCCCGCGCCGTGAGTTGCGATTATTTAAGCCCATTTTACAGATGTGGGAACTGAGGCCCAGAGGTGTTGGCCACTGGGGTGGGGGGGGGCTTTAACTCCGGCATCCTGACTCCAGGACACACGAGTCTGGAGCTCTCGGCAGTCGGCCGGGCGCCTGCACATACAGAAATGGCTTCTCAGGCAAGACAGGCGGGCGGCCTCGATGTTTTCGCCGCGGGGACGCGTGAGTGGCGGGTG
This sequence comes from Microcebus murinus, assembly GCF_040939455.1. NCBI lineage: Eukaryota > Metazoa > Chordata > Mammalia > Primates > Cheirogaleidae > Microcebus > Microcebus murinus. The sequence goes on along the minus strand of NC_134130.1, from coordinate 5,144,067 downwards.
GAAGGGGCTGGGACTGCAGTCGGGGGAGCATGGAAGGCGGGTGGATCTTTCCTGCCTCCGTCCCTCCTTCCTTCCTTCCGTCACCGCGCTGCAGCTCAAGGGCCACTTAGCTCGGTTCGGGGATATTCTTAGCTCTGCACAATCAGACAGCCGCCCATGCGAAGACTAAATGCAGGGAGAGGTGGGGCTCGCGGTGGGTGGAGGGTGAGGACGCTTCTCTCTCTGCTCCTGTCTGTGCAACCCTCCCTCCGCCCCCACACACAGAATCTGCTGGAATTTCCCCAGCCCTGGATTTCTCTCTCTCTCAGGTGGTGTGATAATCACAGCCTTGCTGTGCAACCTTGGGCAGATCACTATCCCTCTCTGTGTCTGCACTTCCTCATTTGTAAAATGAAGACAATATTAGTGCTATCTCATGGGGGGCTATTGAGAGGAGGATGTAAAATAAGGACAAAGCGTGGGACTTGGCGCATAGCAGGTGCCAAATAGAGTGTCCATGGTGATTATTTTTCTTTTCCTATTTTTTTTTTTTTTTGAGACAGAGTCTCACTCTGTTGCCCCAGCTAGAGTGCCGTGGCGTCAGCCTTGCTCACAGCAACCTCCAACTCCTGGGCTCAAGCAATCCTCGTGCCTCAGCCTCCTGAGTAGCTGGGACTACAGGCATGCGCCACCATGCCCGGCTGATTTTTTTTTTTCTATATGTTTTTAGTTGGCCAATTAATTTCTTTCTATTTTTAGTAGAGACAGGGTCTCGCTCTTGCTCAGGCTGCTTTTGAACTCCTGACCTGGAGAGATCCTCCTGCCTCAGCCTCCCAGAGAGCTAGGATTACAGGTGTGAGCCACCACGCCCGGCCAACTTTTCCTTTTTTTTGAGACAGGGTCTTGATCTGTTGCCCAGGCTGGAGTGCAGTGGCACAGTCACACCTCATCGTAGCCCTGAACTCCTGGGCTCAAGTGATCCTCCTGCCTCAGCCTCCCGAGCAATTGGGACCACAGTCGTGTACCCCCGCGCCTGGCTAATTTTTTAAATTTTTCATAGAGATGGGGTCTTGCTATGTTGCCCAGGCTGATCTCGAACTCCCTCCTCAGCCTCCCAAAGCACTGTGATCACAGAGCTGAGCCACCATGCCTGGCCCTCCTCTCAGTTCTGAATCGGGGTCTCAGTTTTCTTCAATATTTAGGGGCATGGACTCCCTGCAGGGCCACACTCCAAGAGTGAGGATGGGGCGAGAACAGACTGGGACAGTGGCCGAGGGTCCCCATAGCTGTCCCTGTTTGCCTCCCTGATCCCCAATCCCTTTTTCCTGCCCCTGTCTCTGAGACCACCCTGCACGGGCTCCATGCATGGACTCCCGGACCCTGTGGCCCCCAGCGCCTGAGTAACTCACTTTATCTTTCTGAACCTCAGTCTCCTCATCTGCAAAATGGGACAATCGTGTCACCTGTTGTCCAGATTACATACAATAAGCCACATAAAGTGTGTCATGCCCAGGATGCAGGACTCAATTGGCAGTAAAAGCTAAAAGTTCACAGGTGACAGAGCCTGAGTGCAGTGTAGCTCGATGTCATTTAGCATTTGAAAAATAAATTGCCACCGTCGCTATGACCATGGATAACCAGAATGAAATAGCAGCCGCTCGTAATTCCACACCCCACGGGTAACTTGTTGATGAATATCCTTTGAGATGAAAAGGAAAAGAAAAGGAAATTGTGTCCCAGCCCACTCTGTGGGGGCTGTGTGAGTCCTGGTTTGAATGAACCGATTTTATAAAAATTTCTGCAGGTCCTGACAGGCTGTTTAATGCTATTAAAAGATGACTGCTAGTGTTTTTTAAAAAAGAGTGTTGCTGATATTGGAATGATGTATTTTTAAAAGAGTCTTTGTCTTTTGGAAACTGCTGAAATATTTGTGAATGAAACATGATGTCTGGCAATTGCTCCAAAATGGAGACCCAAGGTTGGGGACATGGGAGCTCATTAGGCACTTTTGTTCCCTGTGTGTTTGAAATTTCCCATAGTAAAATGCTTTCAAAAGCATATAACCCAGCCATTCTCGCCCCTACGCATTTACCTAGGAGAAAAGGAAATTGATGTTCGTAGAAAGACTCCTTCTACATAAATGTCCACAGAGGCTTTATTTGTAATCAACTGTTGTGTAATTAAGAATTGATTGGCTGGGGGCGCGGTGGCTCACGCCTGTAATCCTAGCACTTAGGGAGGCCGAGGCGGGAGGACTGCTCAAGGTCAGGAGTTCAAAACCAGCCTGAGCAAGAGTGATACTCAGTCTCTACTAAAAAAAAAAAAAAAATAGGCGGGCGCGGTGGCTCACGCCTGTAATCCTAGCTCTCTGGGAGGCCGAGGCGGGCAGATTGCTCGAGGTCAGGAGTTTGAAACTAGCTTGAGCAAGAGCAAGACCCCGTCTCTACTATAAATAGAAAGAAATTAATTGGCCAACTGATATATAGAGAAAAAATTAGCCGGGCATGGTGGCGCATGCCTGTAGTCCCAGCTACTTGGGAGGCTGAGGCAGGAGGATCGCTTGAGCCCAGGAGTTTGAGGTTGCTGTGAGCTAGGCTGACGCCACGGCACTCACTCTAGCCCGGGCAACAGAGTGAGACTCTGTCTCAAAAAAAAAAAAAAAAAAATAGAAAGAAATTACCTGGGCAACTTTAAATACGTAGAAAAAATTAGCCGGGCATGGTGGCGCATGCCTGTAGTCCCAGCTACTCGGGAGGCTGAGGCAGGAGGATCGCTTGAGCCCAGGAGTTTGAGGTTGCTGTGAGCTAGGCTGACACCACGGCACTCTAGCCTGGGCAACAGAGTGAAACTCTGTCTCACAAAAAAAGAAAAGGAAAAGAAAAAGAGAAAGAAAAAGAAAGAATTGATTTATCTGGTCTTTGTCTCAGGTTTCTGGGAGATAACTTCGAAATTCTAGAAATTTCCCTTAGTCACAGGAATGCCTTTGTCCTTCATGGTGGGCTTGCACCACAACGGAGTGACTAAGGAGGTGACTCAGGGTGGAGTCTTTGTGTGCCAGGAAGACCGGCCGTGTGATTGGAGGGTTGAGCCTTTGAACCACTGGGCAGCAGCCCGACCTCAGGGAGCTGAGTCCAGTTATGTCCCAGCTATTTCCATCTGTCACGCCTGTGCAGTGAGACCCCAGTAAAAGCTCTGGACACTGAAGCTTGGCAGAGCTTCGAGACTGGTGAACACATAGCTGATCTGGGAGGAGAGGGCCAGGGCAGCTCTGTCTGGTGTCATCGTAGCTCCTGCCTCAGCCTCCCAAAGTGCCAGGCCTACGGGCGCCACCAGGCCCGGCCCTCAACACAAGCTTTTGTGCCTTTGGAATTTTGTCACCTTGGTACACACCCACAATACCTCTTCAAACCTGGGTCCAATTTAAAAAGGAGACAGAGCGCTAGGTCGACATGTGCTGAATTGGGGCGATGTGTGAATAAGTTCAAAGAAAACTCAATGAAACGACACTCTGCGAAGCCACCGTGTGGGACACACACAGGAACAGATGGAGACAGAAATCCTCCCGGCAGGCCTCGCCACGCCCATCAGAAGACGTTTGCTAGACTGTTCCGTCTAGAAAGTTCCTTCGGGGGGGCGTAGAGAACCCTGGCTCCTTAATCTAAACACTTTAAACAAAGAAGAGCGTGTGGCGACATTATGGGTCATTTTTACCCTCCCAGCCTGGGCTACCTCGCGTTCCTCTCACCTTGTTAGCCTGTTGACAAACTCGCCATGGCTCTGTCATTACGGCCGTAATTGCTTTCGGCAAGAAAACAACTTTAAAAATGGTTAAGAGGCGACAAACAAAACCAGGCGCCAGAGGAGGGGTGAGACCTGGTGACGTTGGGTTTGCAGGGTCCCTGCGAGCACCTGGGGCCGGGGCCCCATCTGGGGACATCCGAAGGCAAGCGTTTGTCTCCGGTTCTCCAGGGTGGATCCGTAGCAGGGAAATTGCGGGTGCGGGTCGTTCTCTGTGCGTCCCTGCGCCGTGCGTGGAGCTGGGTTTGCTGGAATGTTCTAGAGCTGCGGCGTTGTCAGCCTGCGTGTGTGGGTGTGTGTGTTTGTTATCATGTGCACGTCTCTGACTCTAAAGGAATGTTTTGTGCCTACACACTCGGACACGTGTGTGTGTGTGTGCGTGGACAGGGCACGTGCGTGTGTGTGATCCTGCGTGTGGTTGTGCTTGGGACCGCGTGTCTGTGCGCGGACGCGTGACCGCTGGGTGTGCCGGGCAGAGCCTGGGACCCAGGCGTGTGCGCTCGTCTGTGCCCCAAGACTTGTGTGTGGCCTTGGGCTCCTCCCCAGCGTGTCTGAGGCTCCGGGCGCAGCTGCGGGGCCCTGTGGGGCGGCGTCCCAGGGCCTGGGGGTGAGGGGCTGGCCTGGGGGGGGCTGCCTGAGTGGCGGGGGTGTCAGTGGCTCTGGGGTGACCCTGGGTGTCCAGTGTGTGCCCACAGACGGTCCCTGGGATGTGGCCTCCCCACGCCCAAGCCAGCCCGGGCAGTTGCCCAGGACGCAGGCTGAGGGGCACACTGACGGGACGTGTCCCTGGCCCTCCGTCCCCTTCCTGCCGCCCTCCCCTGCTCCTGTCCCAGCCCGGCCCGGCGGGGCAGCGGGAGACGCTGCAGTGGCACATTTCTGGGAGGCCGGGCGCCCTGGCCGGCCATTAGGGTGCTGAGCCCACGGTCCCCCACCGGGCACCCTGGTCACCGAGGAGGGGTGTCCCAGCCCCAGGGCTGCCTTTTCTTCCTGTGGCACTTAGAGGTGGAGGGACCCGGGGAGGGGCAGCCCCACGGACCAACCTGGCCAGGTGGTGGCAGGACAGAGCACAAGGTCGGTGCAGGTAGGAGGTGGGGGACACAGAGACAGACAGAGACACCTGGGGCCACAGAGACTGAGAGATCAAAGGCGCCAGAGATGTTGATGAAGAGAGACCGGTGGTCAGACGGGCAGGGAGGGAGACGCAGGCAGGCAGGGAAGGAAGGGACAGAGGGAAGCTCACGGTGGTCACCTGTGGTCACCTGGGGACCAGGGAGGGGGGAGACAGCAGGGGCAGGAGAGAAGGAGAGAGGGAGACAGAAACAGAGAGAGAGAGAGAGAGACAGAAACCAAGAGACAGAGAGAAGCCGGGAGAGAGAGAGAGGAGAAGACAGAGAGGGGACAGCCACCAACACACACAGCAGAGGGGGAGCTCCCGGCGTGAACGAAAAGAGAACAAGAAGAAAAGGCTGTGGCCCTGGGGAGAAGGACAGTGGTCATCACCAGGACCAAACACAGACGCAGGCGGGACAGGACCTGCCGGGCCCCCACTCCCGACCGCAGTTTGGTGCTCAAATGAGTATTTAGCGGATATCGTTGTTCATGCCGGGCACTGGGAAGCTCTCCGTTGGCCTTCCTTCTGTCCTTTACCCAAACAAATGTTTACTGAGCACCTGCTGTGTGCCAGGCATTGGGCTAAACCCCAGGGGACAGACAGATGGAAACCCCTGCCCTGGTGGAGCTGGGCTGAGGCAGGAGGATCGCTTGAGCCCAGGAGTTGGAGACCAGCCTGGGCAACATAGCAAGATCCCATTTCTAATTTTTTTTTTTTTTGAGACAGAGTCTCGCTTGTTGCCCAGGCTAGAGTGAGTGACGTGGCGTCAGCCTAGCTCACAGCAATCTCAAACTCCTGGGCTCAAGTGATCCTCCTGCCTCAGCCTCCCGAGTAGCTGGGACTACAGGCATGCACCACCATGCCCGGCTAATTTTATATATATATTAGTTGGCCAATTAATTTCTTTCTATTTATAGTAGAGACAGGGTCTTGTTCTTGCTCAGGCTGGTTTCGAACTCCTGACCTCGAGCAATCCGCCCGCCTCAGCCTCCCAGAGAGCTAGGATAACAGGCGAGAGCCACCGCGCCCGGCTTCTAATTTTTTTTTTTAATTAGCTAGGTATGGTGGCAGCACCTGTAGTCCCAGCTACTCAGGAGGCTGAGGCAGGAGGATCACTTGAGCCCAGGAGTTGGAGGCTGCAGTGAGCTATGATGACACCACTGCACTCCAGCCTGGGCAACAGAGCTAGATCCTGTCTTTCTAAACAAAACAAAAAAAAACAACCCAAACAAACAAACAACAAAATTGTCCAGCCAAAGGGCTCAAGGGCCTCCTCAATAAGTTAAATGTGAAGTTGCCACATGACCTAGCAGTTCCACTTCTGGGTTTATTTTCAAGAGAAATAAAATCCTACGTCCATGCAAAAAATTATACATGAATGTCCATAGCAGCACGATTCATAACAGCCCCAAAGTGGAAACAAGCCAAGTATTCATTGATGGATGAGTGGATCAACACGACGTTGCCCATCCACACGTGGAACATCACTCAGCCACGAAAAGGGACGAGGCTCTGACACAGGCCACAGCGTGGAGGGACCTTGAGGACATCGTGCTCAGTGAGAGACGCCAGACACAGAAGGACACACAGTGTGTGACTCCCTTTATATGAAATGTCTAGAACAGGCAGGGCCACAGAGACGGGACGTGGGTTCGTGGCTGCCAGGGGCTGGGGAGCGAGTGCTGATGGGGACGGGGCTGCTTTTACAGGGGATGGAACGTCCTAAAATTAGATTGCAGTGATGGTTGCACAACCCCGTGAATATAGTAAAACCGACTACACTGTATACTGTAAAGGAGTGAATTGGATGGTGTGTGGATTGCATCTCAATCAAGCTGTTAAAAACTAAAGCTATCCCAGCCATGCGAGGTGGCTCACCCCTGGAATCCTAGCACTCTGGGAGGCCAAGGCAGGAGGATCACTCAAGGTCAGGAGTTCAAGACCAGCCTGAGCAAGAGCGAGACCCCGTCTCTACTATAAATAGAAAGAAATTATATGGACAACTAAAAATATATATAGAAAAAATTAGCCGGGCATGGTGGTGCATGCCTGTAGTCCCAGCTACTCGGGAGGCTGAGGCAGGAGGATTGCTTGAGCCCAGGAGTGTGAGGTTGCTGTGAGCCAGGCTGATGCCACGGCACTCTAGCCTGGGCAACAGAGTGAGACTCTGTCTCAATAAAATAAAATAGAATAAATAGGTCCAAGCTTTGATACTTGAGAGTCGTCTGAACACAGGCTCCTCTCAGTAGCCCTGGAGACAGGGACTTGGGGACAAATGGTTGATGTGGGAGCAGAGGAAGCCCCAACCCCAGCTGGGGGTAGGGGTCATGAGCAACAGGAGCCACAC